>NC_140300.1:6186663-6786663 GCF_964211825.1 Aythya ferina | reverse complement strand
CCAGCTGGGGCTCGGTCTTACATTTCAAGGCTGTTTGGCAGCTGGTGCTGTCACAGTGTGCAACAGTCCACTAAATGCCAATGACAACAATTAGGCTGATGTGTTGTCATCAGCTTAGACTGCTTCCAGATTTCAAGGAGGAGATAGAAGTGCTTGTTTTACTCAATTTATGCATCACAGCTTTGAATGCTGTGACTCTAGCTGACTGGCAGCAGTGTGGTCCTGGATCCCTGGCTTGGTCTTGTGTTGGGATGACAGGTTATAGGGTGCAGATAACTCATCTTTTCATTAAACTGTCATGAAAATTATGGAATGGATAAAAACCAAGAAGAATTGTCCAGAATGTCATAACAGGTTATAGATGAGATATGATTGCCTTAATATTTTCCTGGCTCCAAAAAATATGAAAGTACTAACAACTGGGGAGCTCGTCTGTCATCTCTGAGGGCTGCAGGGAAGGAAGACCCTGGCACATGGTAGCATTTCTCTAAGTTTTCTGGGAAAAGTAAGCCTTGTCACAAAATTTGAAGACCTGAAGGACTTATTTGAATCCTAAGGCTGAAATCCTTAGCCTGGAACAGCTAGCAGAGCAGCTGGCTACCCTCCGTGTACTTACATGTGTACACAAAGATATGGGTATATATGTTCAAATTTCAGAATGCCAGCTTATGTCATGGGTCTTGAACAAATATTAAGTCTATTCTACATGAAAGTATGAATTGAGAGTTAGGAGAATGCATTCAAAAGAAGGATTTATATCTGCAAATAGCTACAAATAACTGCAGCTAAAAAAGAGACCAGAAAGGAGCGAAAGAGAAGCTGAAAGGCTATTTTCAGTGCTCCTTCAGACTTTCAAAGGCCCCTCAGTTTATGAACCCAGTGCTTCCTTTGGTCTTTGACAGCAAATATTCCTTGATCTTGGTGGTGTTTTGTTAAGCTGCTATTTTAGAAGTATAGTATTCCAGGAAAAAGAATGGTCCAATAACCGTAAGATTTCCTTACATCCTCTTTCCTAGAAACCATGATGGTTGATTTGATACATGGTTGTGGTTAGCAGCAGCTATTATACACTGGTTTTATTGACTGTGCTTTGGAATGATTGATTGAGTTCAGAGTAAGCCTCTGTGCTGTTCATCCTTACAGACGGAGGAATTATAAGTCTGTGCAAGTGAATTCAATATTTAAACTCTTTCCTATCAGTTTTTGTCCCTCAAAAAACATGTCTGCTTATGCTTAACAGGAGGTTATGATGGTTTGTCTCAGGAAATCAACCTGGGCAGACCAGCCTGAAGACCAGCCTGTGTGGGAGCAGAAGGGACAGTTGCCCACTAGCAGCCTTTGAGATCTGTTAAAAGACACTCACATGAGGGACGAGTTGTGTCTCCACCTTCCTTTGACCAGGCATAACCAAGGCTAGCCAAACACACACAACAAAGCACCGTATTCTGCCTGAAAGAAAAACACTTGCTAATGAGGAAATAGAGCCTTGGGAACAGCAGTTAACTGTATAAAAGCTTCAATTCATCCCTCTTCTGGTGTGAGAAGGTGCCAGGTAAAAGCAACAGGTGGAGTATTTGTTGTTTGGAAATACCATCCCCCCAGCGATTTGCTATTTCTGCTAAACAACAACCTCTCTCCACCCCAAATCTCATGTTTTGTAATCATGTGTTCAGCCAGAAACTCTGAACATTATTTTTACACTGCTTGACCCTTGAAGAAAAGTAGGCATGAAATAATATCATGGTCTTGAAGGAGTATTGTGGTGCAATTTCTTCTCACCCCAACTTGAAGACATGTGAGAGGTGAGTGGTACCCAGTGTAAGGTCACAGATTCTCTAAACTTCCACATCCAGTATAGCAAGTGTCAGACACACTGGTCTAGCCCAGCTGCTTTGTGCTGCTGTTTTAGTGATCCTAGTGTTGTATTTTTAGGCTAGTGTAGGTGCTTTGCGTCACTGTAGCATTATAAAGCCACTAGTGTACACCGATGAATAGGAAATCCACCTCCTGAGCACCTAGACACTTACTTTATTCAGAGAAATCCCTGCCTGCAGCAGTGTTGCTCTTTATGAGGATTCCTTTCTAGGTGGATTGACTTTCATAGGAAGTGAAACATTTTTTCCAGGTTCACTTCCATTTATTTCTACGCAGGGGAGAGGGCATCCAAAGCAACTTTGCAATAATGTGTGTATTAAGTCCTTGTTCATACAAAGGTCCTTATACATGCTGGGGAGAGTCTAGAGAGCTAAAAATGAAAGCAATCCTTTTCTGAATTGCCAGAACAGTGCACAGGGCCTCAGTGTGAATAAAAATCAGGGGATAGCTGGCAAAGTCACGTTTCAAGATGTTCCTTCCCCTAAGTACCCCTTGCTCCATTGAAAGCCCCAGGAGTGGGGAACTTGGAAGAAAACCAAGCGGGCAAAGGAAAGAGAAAAAAAGAAACATTTTATAGATCAATATCCCTGTCAAAGGCAAATATTTTCTCCTGTTTTGTCTGGCACGGGCAGTTTTGGAGACGATATTTTTAGAATAGGTTACTTAGATTTTTGATTACCTTAAGAGATTTATTTTCTGCCAAAACAAAGGCATCACATTTCTCTAACCATAATGTGGCATTTATTATGGGGAGGGCCAAATCTTGCACATAATCATTGAGGCCATATGCAAATAAAAAGCACCATACTTTGTGTAAATTCCCATTTTAGCCATTCTTACAACATTTCTCATTTATTATAATTATTTTATGAAAGGCTCTCTGGGACTAGTCCGTTAAACCATAACCAATTTATTTTCCTTCAGCTCCTGCTGAGGAACTGCTTTCAAGGAATATTTTGAGATGTAAAAATAAAATAAAATAAAAATCTACTCTAGCAGTTTAGTTTGAAATCATCCTGTAAACACAGTAATACCAGTTCCTTATCTTGTTCATCTGCTGTTGTTATCACAAAATCACAGGATAGCTGAGGTGGGAAGAGGTCTGTGGAGGCCATCAAGTCCAACCCCCCTGCTTGAACAGGGCCACCTAGAGCAGGTTGCCCAGGACCATGTCCCAAGGACTTTTAAATACCTCCAAGGAGGGAGATTTATGACCACATGCAGCAGTGATGGTGGCTGTGGGGTGGGAGAACCCTGTGCTAGCCCCTCAAGTGGCCAAACACTACCATGTGCTGCAAAAAAAGCTCTGCTAATCTCTGTACAGCCAATGCCTGTCTGCTTGCCATTTTCTCACTCCCCATTCCCTTTCCTTCCTCTTGCCTCTCCTGCCCCAGCCTTCATCGAATTTCCTTTTCTGTCTTTCCTCTGGAAAAACCATTTGTCTGGCATGTCAGAAGACTTGTGGGAAGCATATTGTCTCATGTAGTTGTGCACAAGAAGGCCAGGCAGGGGCTGCTGTGTTACAGCAATATTTATTGTAGGTCAGTACTGTAAGAGGGATATACTGTAATTATGGTGTGGCGTGTAATGCTTACTAACAGTATATTCCAATTCCATCTGCTAGGCTGAAAGGAATTAATATTAGGTCTGTCACTAAAGACATTTGGATGTCCCTGCTAACTCCTTTCTGTAATCACGCATTGCAAAGCTTCCTACTGTTCTTCTGAGCAGTCTTGTCCTGACTGCTAACTGACACATCAAGCCAAAGTACTTCAGCAGGGAAAGTAAGTACAGCTTTTCTGTGTAATTTCAAGCAAATGATTGCCTGTTTTAAAACTGCACCCAAAAAAATTTTTTTTTTTTTTTTTTTTTTTTTTTCCAGAGTGATAATAGGGCTACATGAGAGTGGTGGGAAGATTTTGCCCACTTGGTTTTCTCCTGCAGATTTTCTCTCTCTTCCTTCCTTTCTATGCAAAATCTTGTAAGCCCGAAGAAGGTGCTGTCACTTACACTCCCTGCCGTATCTGCTTTGTCTTTTAGATGTTATTTCCACAATCTCCACTTCAGAAATATCTCCCCACCTTGATCCCTCTGCTGTTCCAGCTCTCGCTGTGCAAGCAACTTACGCTTCTCCCAGAGCTGTTCCTGGTCTTTTGTCCTTATCTCAATGGCAGGGCTCGGCAAATTATTTCTCATGTCAGCCTGCACAGGCTGCCAGCTCTTCCCGTCATCACTGGCCTCCTGTTTCAACAGAAATGAAATAAAGAAGTTCTGGTTATTCCACTGCAACTGATAAAAATCTTTATCTCATGGGTAACAGTAAGAAAACAGCCAGGTACAGTCAAACACTTCCAGAAAAGTGAAAAGAAACCCTGCCTGAATGAGTTGAGTGACAGATCCGCTTTCTTCGTGAGACAGATAAAGCATCACACGGAGCCGGTGCCATCTGGAGGTGGCTTAACAGCTCCTGCCCTGGTGTAAAGCCATCCGCTGCCTTCCTCTCTCTTTCTGTCCCTTCTCTGGGTACACTCGCACATAAAGTGCTCAAGGAGCATGGCAGAATTGATTTTATATAGACAATTGCTACTGTCGTGCTCTGTGAGCGCTTTGTGGCTTGTTTTCCTGGTGTTGTCTGAAGGCAAGGACAACTGGCTCCTCTCTCTGGAATATGCCCTCTGTCCCTTACCATGCACGGTCATTTCCTTAGTTGCACCCTCCTTCTGTTTTCCTTGCTTTCCAGCCATAGACAGCATGACAAAGAACTTAAGGCATCTGAGAACATCCTTATGACCTCCCCCTAAGCCCAGCCATTTTCCAAAAAGGACAAAGAATTAATGGACAAAGGTTTCCCTTGTGTGCAGCAACAGACAGCCGTGTCCTAGTGATGTGAGATTGCAGACCCTTTCCACAATGGTAATAAATCCTTAAGCTCAGCTTGGTGAGCAGAGCACCTGAACATGATAGCAGCAGATGGTGCTAGCACAGAGGTCTGAGAGCTTGGTGACATGCAGGGCATGTCCCGTGTGTTTCCAGTCATCAGATGTTGAATTTATGCCACTTACTTTGCAAATGCTAATGATGAAAGAGGACCTCTCACTCTGTGAGGCTCCCCTCCACTACCTCCATACATTCGCATGCAGACACTGCCTGTAATAGATACCAAGTTGTCTAAATGGATCTTCACTGAAAAGCTACCCTCTTGCTTGTATTTCTCAGGCATCCCTCTCCTTCACTCACCACATCAGAAATGCTCTTTGTCCAAAAGGAAGGAAATAAGCAGTAATCCCACAGCAGTCAACCGCAAGCACTGGCCTTGCAGCAGAACTTTATCTACTAACCCAAGCAGGGCAACCTGATTACATTATAGCCAGCAGTTAAATCCTTCTGGGTTTAATAGCGAATTATATCTTTGACACCAAATTTTAGGCTTCCTCTAGAAAGGCTCTCACTCTCTATGAGGTTGTGTTGTTTTGCTAATTTGTAAGGAATATTTATTCTTTTTAACCCTATTTAGTTTTAAAAGGCTTTGCCATAAGTAGCAGGACTCTTAAGCAATTCCAAGACTGTTGCTGATCCTCATCAAGGATATGCCAATGCAACCCTCTGAAGATGCAGGTTATTCCTGCTGTACCTCAAGGAAGACTGGAGAATCACTGCTTGGATTCATCTGGGGCTGTTCCTGGGGTGCAGCTGCACAAAGCCTCAGTTTTCTATCCTCCTGCACGATGTTATGACCAAAGAGACAGAGCTTGAAACATCAGACATACTTCCTGGAAAGAAGTGAGAAAGAAGATTCTATGTTTTTCATTACATTACTATGATAGCTCTGTGTCTTGATCAGGATGGCTCAAGGGGCTCTTTTTAAGATACAATTTTCTTTTCCAGGGCCGGCTAAAGTCCCATCCAGCCTGATAATAAATGAAAATGGTATTTGGGCTGATGGCCCATTTAAAATGAGATTTTTAGACTTCACTTCGTCCTTAGTTACCAGGTGTTCTTATTACATAGCTGCACTGCAGTGCTCTCAGCAGAATTATTAAAAACAGGCAATTCCCCCTTTCCTTAGCAGTGATCTACAGGTTAATGCAGTGACACAGGACTGGAGGGATGGATAAAGTTTTCTTTGCAGTTGACTAGTTTAGTTATATCTCAACTTCTTTACATCTCCAGTTGCTGTATACAGGGGTGGATTCAAACTAAATAATGTTCTGTCTGAGCAAATTCCAGTTTTCACAGTTACAAGCCACACCAATATTTCTCTGGAGTATCAAACTTGCACAGGCTGAAATAATTAAGCTTTCACATTTTACCAGCCCTTCCTGAGGAGCACTGGGAGGAAGAGACTCACACAAAGGCACTAACTCTGTCTCCTTCACAGGATCTGCATCCATGTCCATTTTCCATTCTCCACGATGACTTCTCCAGCCTCATACTGCTGGCACAGGCATTTTCAATAACTCTGTGACCAATAAGCTGAATGAATTCCCTAAATTTTCTTCCTTGGGAAAGTTTTCTTCTAGGACTAAATCTATTCTCCTGGTTATGACTAACTCAGATTTGGGGGTGCTGTAAGAAGGTCTCCATATCAGAGCATTGCAGGCCAGGTAACCCCTTAGTCTATGGGGCTCTAGTAACCTCTCTAGGTGTTTGGGATTTTGGAGTAGTTAAATGAGCATAAACTAACTTTCTTTCTTTCTTTCTTTGGCTTGTAAAAAGGTATTTGAACTCCAAAGATATATATATATATTTATTTTTTTTAAATTAATCCTTTACTCAGGAAAGAGACTCTCCTTTTCCAAGGATGAAGAGGCTGTTTGTCCCAGTGTCCCAGTCACAATCTCATTTTATTTCTGTTTTGGAACAGTTTTCTGTTTTTGAGTTAGTTTCTGACGTGTGCTATTTGCAATTCATTTATTATCCTATGAAAGCTATTCCTCCAGTTTATTGTTATTGTTTCCCTCCCAGTTGCTCACAGACACCCCTTTGTAGTATATATGTAATAGGTTTTGGCAAAACCTTTTTTTTTTTTTTTCTTCCAAAAAGTTCATTCTGTTATTTAGTCTTACTCAAAGACACTCCAATACTCTTTTCAGCTGTATGAGGTGACATTGATTAGCAGTGATAGGTGTAATGTTCATGCTAGTCAGTTATTCAGCTCTTCCATTTCTGCATATTTGTAGGGTGACATGACTTTTCCATCTTGTTGCCTTGCAAAAGGCCTGTTCTTCTCAAAACTTCTTCCTTTGGGTAGAAAAACAGAATATTCCTTCCCATGAGCTCCTCATCACATGCCATTTCATGGAAATTCTGTGTTCTCATTTAAGGTAGAAAGGATGCACTTCTCACATGGTATTTTCATGGTGTTACACCTATGGTTAGGTACTGATGCAGTTCTCAAGCTGTACAGGAGCTCTGTGCTTTCTGTTTCCATGCAACCAACATGGTATCCCTGATGTGGGTCCAGTGTGCTGGCTTCTTAGTACCTACATGCCTGCAGACTCCACTCACTGCTATAGCTCTTCAGGAGCATGAAACATGATAAAACTTCCTCAGAAAGGAAAAGTTCAAGAATCTTCTTACAAAGGAACTTTTTAAAAAGCTCTGCTGGGTCATACTTATTGTATGAAAAAGAGGTGATCTTTCTATGTCTCTTAAAATGAAGAGTTTATTTATTAAAAATTGCTATCTACCAAAATAATTTGGATATTTCAGCTAAATTAACCAAGGAATTGCAATGGGCTAATATTTAGGGGACCAATTTCAACATGCAAGCATTCTAATGGTCCAATTAATTTCATTCTGAAGGTCAGGTCTGCAGTTGCTTAGATTAATCTTAACCAAAATCTACCCATTGTGCCCCTCTGACTACCTAGGAAACTAAAGTGACTAGGTTAGATGTGGGTATTTGCAGGGGATAAGGCCCTTTTGTTAAAAGGCTTTAACAGCACATAGCAGGATCCTAGGAGCTTACATGTTTTGTTGAGAAAAGTCAGAGGATGAGACAGATTGGTACAGACAAGGTTAAAAAAGTTATTCAAGGTCATTTAGCATCTTAATGGCAGGGCTGAAAGCAGAGCAAGGTGAACACCTCATTCTCCAGACCAAATCGCTTCCCCTAATTATTTGTGCATTTTTTTGGCATTGGGCAGGACTGGCAGAGGGGGAAGGCAGCCCATACTGTGAAGGGCTGAACTCAAAGAGGAGAGGATGCACAAAAGCTGCTGCAAGGTGAACGACTTTGTGGTGCACTTTTGGACCGTTATTAGTTTCTCTTTGTGGAGACGCTTTGAAAGGAATAATGTGTTAGCAGAGACTTAAAGTGAAGTAGAGACGTAAGCAGATCCACTGGTAGGATATTTTAGATACAGAAACAACAGAGAAGTGAAACATTGGAAGGTGAAAGGAATAGCAAACTGGACCAGGAAGAAAGGAGTGGAAAGAGAGGAATTTGTAAGGAAGTGGTAAAATTGAAGCATCCAAATGCACATAGCAAAGATGGAGGGGTGGAGCGGGGGTGGGTGATGGGGAGGGGAGCAGCAGCACTTGAGTAGTTTCCATGTTAACAGTAGTTAAGATCCTGAGGATTACAGAAAACTGCAGCTCTAAGTGACCTTAGATTTGTCCTCCAAAGTTACAGCCCCAGCAGGAGCCCAAAGTCGCAGCTCCGGCAGGATCAGAACAAACCTGATCACCTGTGCAAGTACACGAAGTCCTTCAAGCTTCTAGTGTCCCTGTATGGTGTGACTATGGTGGGCCTTGCTAAATGTTCTTGTTGAGTTTATCATTTATTTTACATAAAATGCAGCATTGCATTTTATTTCCTGCAGGATAGTTGAGAAAAAATGTACCTGCAATGGAGTGTTCTGCAAATTCCTGCTGTGGGGAACACTCCTTGGGGGAGGAGAACACAGAGTGGGAGCCTGTGACATAGTTTTGAAACTGAAATGTAGGAATCCAAAATAATCTCAGATCAAATTTCAAAGATGTCAGTGGATTTACACCCAGATGCCACAATTACATGCATGCAGAATGATTAATTCCTGCCCCTTCTCCATGGGACAGGCACTAGGCTTTGTTGTGTGACTTCTGAGCACCTCCATATCCAGGAGGATGGCACCGGCCCTGGCATGAGTGAAGTTCTCTGTAGAGAAGCAAGTAATTTAAATATGAACTTACAAAAATAAAATAAAATAAAATAAAATAAAATAAAATAAAATAAAATAAAATAAAATAAAATAAAAACAAAACAAAACAAAACAAAACAAAACAAAACAAATATACTCAGATGTGTTAAACAGGAGGAGAAAGAAAAGCCATTTACAGTAGTGAACTGTTCCTCCCTCCTCCCCCCCCCAGCACTCCCCATTAATTTTGTAGGCAACCTTACCAACAAGGAGACACAAGACAGCCATTCCTTTCTGCTCAAGGCTTGGTTTTGTTGGTGTGCAGAAGGGGAGCAGAGAAGGTCTACCAGGGCTGTCTGGATGCCCCCAGCATGAACCCCAGCATGAACAGGAGAAAAGGACAGCAACCTCCAGGTGTTACAGGAGGAGCTGGGGAAGACAGTCCAGATGGAGAACAGAGAAGGTAAGTGAGAAAGCTTTACTCCTTACATGGCTATAATCAGATTTTCATTTCTTGGCATTAAAGATAAAAATATTTCAGATTTACTTCCTGCAAGTGGGTGAATCAGCTGTGGGCCCAAGGCAGCACGCGAGCAGCCTGTCTCCTCTTCTCCACAACCTTTGGCCTTGTTCTCCAGGGCAACAGCTCTGACCAGACCTCCATTCGTGTTCAAGCTATGAAATGGCTAGAAATGCTGGAGAAACACATTAAAGTCCTCAGAGGCCATGCAGACAAATATTCTGGGTGAAATAATCAGAAGTGTGTTGGAAAATACAGATATCTGGTGGCCCAGTGACTTTTTGCAACACAGAGAATCACTCCCCATTAGCTCGCAAACCCACATCTGTTTAAGTCTGTCCATGACATCATTTCAAGGCATAGTATCCAAAATGGGTTAGCTGTTGTACTCATACATTGAGATACTCGGTTCTTGCCCCTGAGGTGCTACTTGAACAGAGAACAGTGATGGAAGGCAGTGTTCAAGTTAAGCATAAGTGGGATTAGAGAGTAGCAGGTGAAAAACCTCTGCAAGAACATGGTGTTAGTAGGAAGGGAATAGCTGCCAGAGAGGAGTCTCGTGTGCTCCAGATGCTGGCACCTTACTTGGATTTCATATTTCACTGTATACTGCATGAGCTGAGAGGGTAGATGAGAAGAGAGGAAGCAGTGCAGACCCAAATATTGGCTAAGGAATGAACAACTCCAAACTTTGAATCAATTCACATTCTGATCCATGAATCCTGTCTTAATCCAAAGCTTTTTGAAGAAATAAAAGATCTTGAGAAATAGTGTTGGAGGAGATCTCAAAGTGTTTTATCATACAGTCCATTCCTCTAAGGCAGGATCAATTGGACACTCAAGCTGTTCCTGCTTCATATGTTTAAGAAATCCCCCAGTGGAGGAGGTTTCACAGATTCCCGGACAAGATTTTTTAGCACAAAATTGATCATTCCAACAGAAAGCCTCCTCAATATCAAAACTAAAGTTCTTAGGTATGTTGAAGCCAAGTACTTGTATCACCAATGGACCACAAAAGATGTTTGTCCTTTTCTCTTCAGCAACTACTTTGTAAGTCTACACTGCCTCATTTCTTTTTTCTTGTGTGAAAGACCAAACAAACCCTATTTCTGCACTCTTTCCTCAGCAACCTTGTTTTCTACTGCTCTGACTGCACTTTTAGTTCTTCTCTGCACACCTACAGTTGATCCAGTTATTAGAGGTGATTTAGGAGAACACAGCTAATAGATATATGCTTAGGACCAAAATAGATTAAATATTTAAAAAGTACTTTAAATAAGTCAATATCAATCAATCAATCAAACAAACAAACAAAAAAACACCTCATCTCCTGCCCAGACACACTGTGCACTTCCACACAACTCACTTGCTCCTTCTCCTCTTACTCCAGCAACTGTAACATTTGTCATTCCTTTTGTGGCAATTACTTTAATTGCCCCAAAACAAAGCACCTGCCAGAGAAGTGGCTTGTTTTACAAAATCAAGGCCTATTGAAACGTTTCAAGGAAAATATTTCTTTCATTTTGTAAGATATGTATCTTCTCTTGAGTTGAGTTGAGAAGATAAAGGAGGAAAGTTTGACGTTTTGACTTCAGTCTGAAATGCAGGTAAAGGCTTGAAATATAAACTCCTAGATGAAGAGAGCTGATTAAGATATCATTTTAAACTACTGTACTTCTTTTCCTTGTTTATTTGTAACTGAAAGAAAGATAAATGGCCTTATCTTTGCTTTTGGAAAAAAAAAAAAAAAAAAAAAAAAAGATGCAAGCTGGCAGTTTTTGCTGAGAAAGTCTGAGTGACTTTGATGGCTACCATGAAAGTGCTTTGGTCTGTTTGATCTTTTGTTGACTCACTGCAGGTTTGGGGATGTTACAATACATGTTTACATAATGTTGCCTGGCTGAAAAGCCTCACCTCTGGTGAAAAGACACATCTGGTTTTAAAAGCAAGCTAGGTCAGGCTAAAAATAAAAAGAAGTTATAGAAGTTATGATGTTTCAAAGGTGGGTTATACGGCCAGCATACAGAAATACAAAAATACAAAAAGCATGTATGCCATCAGAAAACAGTGCAAATAGACCAGGCTTGGGTGGGATCCCTTGTAGTTTGAAGCCAATTGAGCATTCATTAGAAAGCTAAAAGGCATTCCCTTTGAGGTTAAAGAAAAAAGCCAATTCAAATAACATCACCTAAGCCCCACGCTAATCCTCCCCAGGAAAATTTGCTTTTACATTTCCTTTCTCATTGCACTGTCCCAGGCCTAGCCTTCCTCCATCAGTTAGACTTTTCTAAAGCTGGGACTTAAACAAATCGTGCCCTGGAAAGTAACAAGTTAATACCTAATGATTGTGACCTGGATGCATGCACACAACCAAAGTGTCTGGCCACCCTGTGCCATCACTACATTCACTTACAAAGAGCAATGCGGTGGCATGGGTGGTGTGTTAGATCCACAGAAAGTTAACGTTACTTTATAGCACCCCAATAAGGTGTTAATTTTAAATAGCCTATTAAAGAATATGTATTCTATATTTATGTTATGCTATTAATAGCATAAGTACATTTTTTAATATTGAAAGCAGATGCTTTTGTTGCTTTAGGGAGGTCAGACTCCTGGCCTGTCTGGGTGGATTCTCTTAAGTGATGCATGTGGACCTGTAGGCACCTAAGAACCAGATTCACAGGAGTCAGAAATATAACCAAAGGACAACCTCTAACAGTAGAAACTGCTAAGGAGAGAGACAGACCGAAGGCTTGCTCATAACAGTGTCTGTAACTGACTGTAAAGGGTCAAAACTCTTAACTGAGTTTCTACAAGGCTGTCTCAAACAGCTTGGCACAAATGGATTGGATAAGTATCTCCAATGGGTTGCTGCAGAGGTCCTCACATCCACTATTTTATTTTGTTTTGTTTTATTTTTCCACTTAAGATGTAGTCTGGTCTCTTGAACAGAATGTCCCCATCAGGCATGTGGGCTGAAACAATACCCAAAGGATAGACTCTGGGACCTTAACACCAGGAGGGTAGGTGTAACAGGACATCTGAATTGTTCTAGACCACAGACTTGGATGTTGTCTCTCACAAATGGAATCTGGTTCACTAAGCCACTCTGTAACCTGTGGAAACAGCAAACTCTGCAGTGAAGGGAGTGAGGGGCCCATCAACTTCTCCTTAACATACAGTGTTGCTTGAAACCACAGTGGTGAGGGCTCTTGCCAAGGTCTATGAGTTCAAGTTGTCTCCACCTTGATCTGCTTTGACAGGAGGGTAAGTGGTGTTATCTCTGTGTTTTGGTCCATGGCTGGAAGCCACTCAATATGCTTCATATCCACTTCTGTGTCACTGTTATTTCCTGGGCAGCTGGTGCCAGGGGAAGACCTCGATGACTTTTAATTATCCACATCCTTTTGCTCCTGGGGATGCAAACTTTTCTATTGATTCTGGATTTGTGCCTGGCTTGCTAAAATAACCAAGATAAAATACTCAAATTTTATTTGCAATGTTGAGTTTTAAACCACAACTACTGGTTAGGTAGAATTTATCGTAATTGGTAAAATCTTGTTTGTCAATATCTTTGTGCCATATTGAGTATTTTGGGGATATAAACTGTCTGTTGGTCAGTTCATAAAAGTCCAATTAAATTTTATCCTGTTTGTTGGGATTTAAGAGACCCTGTATATTTTGTCCGTGATTCATCCTGCAACGTTGTTATAGATGTGCTGACATAACCAGACAGAGACAAGGAACAATTTTCTGGTTGTGAAGATTATTTTCCAACTTACTGTATGAAAATGAATACAGTGCTCTTAGAGCAATAGAGATGGTTCCCCTCCAGCTGAAACATTCAAACACTCTGTAAATTCTACATAAACACTGTATTTTTTTTGAAAACCATCTGGGATTTCATCAAAATGAGAACTCACAGTATGTCCTGCAATTTCAGCTTGATCTGTAGGCTAATACAGGTCACCCCTTTTTAGAGTGCTCTGACTACATTCAAGTATTTTATTCTTTTTGTTCAGCTTCCAAGGAAGCAGCTCCAAGCAGAGCTCCCTACATAGATTGCTATAGAAGTGCTGTAATTCAGCTTTGGAGGCAGGTGTTATAGAGCAATGGGCCATCAGTGGGGATGTGTGCGCAGTTCGGTATTTCCCACATTCACAAGGCAGGAAAAGACATATATAGAGGGACAGGTGAGAGGGTGGAATCTGGGAATACATTTTAACAAGCAATGGTTTTGTTTTCCCTTGTGCCTTGACTGTAAATGTTGCTCAGACAATTTTTTGGCAAGATAGTTATTATCTTGTTGAGTAAACACTTGGAGGAGTAGTTAAATCAATGGGAATTCATTTGAAATTGATGTGAGAGGTCTCAGTGGCCCCAGCAGACACACTAAAGAACAAGCACAAAATAAGCACTCAGGAAAAAAAAATAAAATAAAATTTAGTTGAGCTAGTTACCTGACAGAGATATTTTACAACTTAAGAATAAGCAGCAATGCTCAGAAATCCCTAAATAATGAGGGAACAGGCAAAACAGCTTTGTTAAATATAGAAAACTCCCTAGCTTTACCGGAATACTGGAATTTCATTAATATAAGCACCTTGACAAAGTCATAACTGTTTGCAAGACAATTCAGAGTGCTTTGGCTCTGCTCTGCTACTGCTATGCTTGGCTGAAAGTGGAAAATACACCTTACTGGGAGTGAAGATTTCATTGAATAAACACATTTGTGTGAATGTGCTCCCATCTGTAACTTGCTTTCACAGTGAAAATAAAATTTCTTTTCATGAAATATAGGCCTTTTGCCTCAGGGGTAAAGACAGTTTTCAGATTACATTTCATATTTCAGTCTGCAGTAGACTTGGTTTTGACTGTGAAGGCCCTCGCGGGGACCATTTTCATTTCCAAAGCCTGTAGGCTCTCTCCTCTGGGTAGTAGCTATTTATTTGGTCTCCAAAATAAACGAGGAAGGAAGAGATGGGACTAGTGTCCCTGAGTTGAAAATGCCCACCTGATGGATTGGGAACAGAGGAACTAATTTCTGCATGCTGCTCTCACTGGATTTCCAGCCTCACCTGAATGGTAATACAGCCTCAGCAATTACCAGAAATGTGTCAGAAAACACCATTTAAATTAGGCTCTGGTATGGCTTTGAAAATAAAGCATATCTTAGAGTAATTCAGTTGTAGTCCACTGTTTCCTTGCAAAGTGCAGAGTAAATAAAGACCCTGATAAAATTATTTATTTTTATATAGCAGATTTACCCCAAAACACTTCCACTGATACCAGCAGATTTACTGTGATGAACATCTGTTTGAAAGGCCTGAATCAAAGCCTGGATGAATCGATGAGGAAACCCTCCTGACTTCAGCAAGCTCTGGTGTAGGGCCTAAGAGAGACATCATGGGAGTTCCTGAGCATTTTAGGTGTTATTTACAGTGGTCTGCTGCTAGGGGAGCACTAAATCACAGAGTTATTTGTCTACTGGGGAATTTAAATAGCAATCTGCTACACTGCTGCCACAACTACAATACCTTTTCTGTTACAATGATTCATGACAGGTCAAGGGAGCATATGCAGTGGAAATATGCTTTACTGTGTTCTACCATTCGTCAAGTCTTAAAAGGACAAAATTTTTATTTGGGGTTATTCTCTTTTTATTTTGATTGATGTCTATATGCAGAACTGGTGAGAGTGTATCCTTTTGTACAAAAATATCACCGGATGCCCTTCTCATCTCAAAATTGAGTATATTTTGTGTTTAAAGGCTGATGCTGTTTGCCTCTCTCAGCCCCAGCAGCTCTGGGGATTTTGCTTGAGAAAGAAATGGATAAAAGCTTTTTTCCATGTTCCAGTGGCCAAACTACTACTGAATGGCATGGGGGCAATCAACCTTGTGAAAGGCTTTGTGTATCTACAAAAAGGAACAGGAACAGGCACAAAGAGCAGAAATCTTCCACCTGTGGGATATTTCCACATCATTCTTGCTATGCTGATGCTTCTTGAGCCTTTTCTCTGTGTTTTATTTTTTTATTTTTTTATTTTTATTTATTTATTTATTTATTTTTTTAAGCATGTCTCACTCCTGATTCCTAGTCTCAGCACATGATTTCCTAACCCTGTTCTAGCAGTTGCATCTCCATGAGGACATGGGTTGCAGCAAGCTGCTCTGATGGTAGGCTTTGTTCAGTCCTTTCATGATTTTCCTAACTCGGATTGTGCAGTACTGTTCCTTGGACTGAAGACTGATGTGAAGAGCATCAGCACAGAGGAAGACAGTGGGGAAGGGGAGTGAGGCAATGTATCTTATCTGCAGGAAGCATGCTGGTGGGCAAGGTGTGTACACATTCTGCAGGACACTGCTCTGAACATCACCAGCTTCTGTTTTTCACAGTAAATTTCACCCTGAAACAAACTGCTGTGCAATATCATGGTTTAGAGGAGTCCCAGGGTGATGCACAGCCCTGTAAATGGATTGAAATGATGCTCTTTCAGCCCAGGGAGAGGGAACAGTGACCATTTACCTGGTGCTTGCATTTCAGCTTGAGTTTATCCTTGCCTTTGAGTGCATCTTCAGAGATGGGGCCAGAGCAGCCCAGCCAGCTACCAGCTTGCTCGTGACTGTCAGAGCTATGTCCCCTGTGGCACATAGTGCTGGACCTAGTGAGCCATGGCTTGAGTTTTATCTGATTTCATCCCCATTAACAGACACATGTGCTTCCAGGCTTGAGTAAAAGGCTCTGTTTTTCATGTCTGTCTTTGCTGGGTTCCTGCATGGCAACAGCAGCTACAGCATGGCTTATGTGTTACCAGCTGCAGTTTGTGCTGTTTCTTGGAGTCAGACTGAAGCACAAATTACTACAGGATGCTAACTGCCTTTAAATACTGTCCATGCAGTGGGTTGAAATTAATGCAAGACTTTGATGCAGAGTCACCCTGCAAAGTCAGAACTGTCTAGGAACTCAAGGAACTGGGCAAAAACTAAAATTTTATAATAAGTCAAAACAGGAATAAGAAGCTTATTTTCAAACTCCAGATCATGTGTAAAAATTCAATTATAGTTTCTTTCCTAACTATTTTTCTTTCACCTGCCTCACATCGTCTGCTCTTCCCCAGCTTTATGAAAAATGTGTCAGATATTTCTGAATTAGGGGGAAAAGAAGCCAAACTCGAGCCCGTTAGCAGCCTAGTGGCTGTCAAAGTTGGCCAGAGGATTGCCAGCTCCCTCTCGTGGGTAGAGGAGCTGTAAACAGTACAGGCTGCTATTTCTGATGCAGCTGAGAGTTGCATGTCAGCTCTGGTTTACTGTACAATGGTTTATCCTTGTGCATGACAGCGTCCACAAAGTGTGAGAAGATATACATGAGCATACCTGTCTGTGATGGTTTGCACATATGCATGCACAAATAGATCCATGACAGGCAAAGTGAACAAAGCTCAGTGCTCGGCTTGTTTGCACTACATCTGCCTGTTCCATCCTTCTGCATTGGGACAGAGCATCTTTATTTTGCTTGCTTTTAAAACTGCTCTCAAGTGTGGACTGTGAAGTGGCACTACTACAACTGCTGCAGCCTTCATGGGTGCTACCAGCTTTGCAGAGTGCTGCGGTGACAGTAAACCCAAGCCCTCAGGGTGCTTTTGTCCAGGCAGCTCAACAAGAGAAGTGGATGTGCCTTGTCTCCAGCATCAGAACAGGAGCACACAGGGTTGCTCAACTGGTAGTGTCACCCACACAGATCTCATGATGGCACCCAACACACCCTCAGCAAAGGGTCTGCTGGCATTAAGCATCATCCTTGGTGACAGCAACAGCCAGGGGCCTGATATTGCTCAGCTGTACCTCTAAGAAAGGAACCAGGAGCCCTGTCTGGTACTGCAGCTTGCAAATGCATTATAGCTTTACAAAAAAAAGGCTTAGCTTGGTTTCCTGTGGCTCATAAACATCTGTGCATGCCCTTTGGCTCCCCTACAGCTGAACAAAGCTTTGTGGGTGAAGCTCATTTTATCACAGCGGGAATGGGCAACACTCACAGAAGATGCCCCTGTGATGTTCCTCCTGTCCTTCTGGTGTTAAATCCAAACTCTTTTGACATTTGTGATTATACTTGGAAGTGACGTGTTACGTCTGAGTATTTATAAAGCACTGCTAAAAGGTTGCTGGTCAGGAGGTGGTGTGGTTTTGGACCTTCTGATGGTGGTTGGAGGTCAAGGTGAGGTCTCCAAAGCCCCATCTCATCCTCCAAACTATCTGATTATACAAGATAAACTTTGTGCTTTATTTGCAACTAATAAAGCACACAGAAATCCAGATCACAATATACAAAATATTTTTTCCAGGATGATTTTTCTACAGAAACAGTTGATTTTATCACATCTGAGATGAGTTTAATAGGCACATCTGTCAATATCCATGATTTCCTCAACTTCCCACAACCTCAGAACACTGCTCTTGTTGGGAAGATTAGAGCTAAGTAGTTCAGGGATGAGGAGGATGGAAGAATGCCTTAGATCCCTTGCTGTGACAGATAGGATACAATTCAAGTTCTTACAGCTTAGAATCATTGAATCAGAGACTCTGAAAATTCTTAACTCCTAAAATATCAATAGTCCTCAAGTACAGATTTGTAGACTTAACTTTTACCATAGTTCCTCTGGGATTTTTCTTCCCCCTCAAATAAGGCTGTCAATTTTGGGGTTAGGTCTAAAAAGGTCTTGAACAAATGCTCTTAACTGCAACAACATGAGGGGAAATAAGACACAGCAGCCTCACACGCAAAAGATTTTCCAAGAGAAGTTCTGGAGTAAGAAGAGGAAAAAAAATATCTTGGGAATCACTGTTAAATATAGTGGGATTTCTTCAGGGTCCATAGCCCTTCATCTTTACAATGTGGATTTATGCCCAAAGCCTGTGCTTGTATATATGGTGCCAGCTCTTAAGCTAGGCAAGGAACGTGGTGCAAATGCTAATGACATATTTTTACTGAAGCAAAACTTAGACATAATGTTTCTCTGACAGGTGATCAAAACATCTCAGCAACTATCAAACCCAGTTTCCTACTGTCAGAAGTAATGGCGTTATCTAGACTGGGAGCTATTAACACTATGTTATTGCACTGCCATTCACAGAGCCCAAGGGAGGATGTTTTTTTCTTTCTTTCTTAAATTGCAATCCGTCAGGCGTGAATGAAGATCTTTATCAGCTGAAAGATAACAGCTGATGTCTTCTCTCCTGCTCTCAGACAGGGAAAGTAATATCCTACATAATGGAACAGGGGAGCCGTGGTAGCTCCAGCAAGAATGAAGAGAAAGGATTAGATTGTGTTTCAGGTGTAAGTGTTGAGCTATTATATTTCACAGAGTAATGATGTCCTACCCTGTAAGACAAAGTAAAAAGAGGCTTTTTATACTGCCCTCGGGGGCATGGTAGGGCTGTAATCACATTCCCATTGTGTGGGGGGACCAGGGGATGCAGAAGCCACAATCTGTTTTCCTACTTCAACTTATCTACCAGAAAGGGAAAACGTAACACTGATAGTCAAGACCAGTTTTTTTGAATGCAGTATTTGTTTTGGCTGGTAGAAGTAGCCCCAGTTAACTAAAATGGCAGAGTTATTCAAAATCCATAGGAATGGGGAGGGCAGGGCATGTCTCATTTCATTCAAGGCTGGTCTTTGAATCATCAGCACCTTTAATTGTTATGGCATGTCCTTTAATAATTTGCATTTCTGCAGTGGGTGAAAATCATGAATTCAAGTCTCTGGGGATTCACTACAAAACAGCAGTCAATTGTACCAGTACTGTTTGGATTCCCCATATCTTTAGCCTGGGAGGCAGTCCTACATCCTTGCTGCTGAATTTATAATTGCCTTATCAGTCACAGGGAGGCTAAAGGAAGTGTAAATTTGGACTGGGACAAGTTACCACCAAAAGCCCTGCTTTCATCAAGACACAAATATATGCACATAGGGTGGCTTTAGACTAGCTCAGGTGTCCTAGAAATGTCACTACGATAGGCTGGATGTCCGACGGAGTTTACAGCCTTACTACTCCACTTTCTCGGTAGGTTTTGGTGACTTTCCTGAGCTGTCCATTGCTATCATTACATTGCTGAAGACCACAAGTCAGCAATATTACGGCGGACACAGCACAACAGGTGTCAGAGAAGTCTCAGGTGATTCACACTGGTGAATCATAGAATGATAGAATCACAGAATATTCTGAGTTGAAAGGGACCCACATGGATCATAAAGTCCAACTCCTGGCACCACACAAGACTGCCCAACAAACAGACCATATGTCTAAGAGCGTTGTCCAAACACTTCTTGAACTCTGGCAGGCTCAGTGCCATGACCCTGCCCTGGGGAGCCTGTCCCAGTGCCTGACCACCTCTGGGTGCAGAACTTTTCCCTACCACCCAGCCTGACCCTCCCCTGTCCCAGCCCCATGCCATTCCCTCGGGTCCTGTCGCTGTCCCCAGAGAGCAGAGCTCAGCACCTGCCCCTCTGCTCCCCTTGTGAGGGAGCTGCAGGCTGCCATGAGGACTCCCCTTGGCCTGCTCTGCTCTGGGTTGAAAACACCAAGAGAGAGAATCATAGAATCATAGAATCATAGAATATCCTGAGTTGGAAGGGACCCTTAAGGATCATCAAGTCCAACTCTTGACACCGCACAGGTCTACCCAAAAGTTCAGACCATGTGCCTAAGTTCACAGTCCAATCTCTTCTTAAATTCAGACAGGCTCGGTGCAGTGACCACTTCCCTGGGGAGCCTGTTCCAGTGTGCAACCACCCTCTCTGTGAAGAACCCCCTCCTGACGTCCAGCCTAAATTTCCCCTGCCTCAGCTTAACCCCGTTCCCGCGGGTCCTGTCACTAGTGTTAATGGAGAAAAGGTCTCCTGCCTCTTGACAACCCCTTACGAGGAAGTTGTAGACTGTGATGAGGTCTCCCCTCAGCCTCCTCTTCTCCAGGCTGAACAGGCCCAGTGACCTCAGCCGTTCCTCGTACGTCTTCCCCTCAAGGCCTTTCACCATCTTCGTAGCCCTCCTCTGGACACTTTCCAACAGTTTCATGTCCTTTTTATACTGTGGTGCCCAGAACTGCACACAGTACTCGAGGTGAGGCCGCACCAGCGCAGAGTAGAGCGGGACAATCACCTCCCTTGACCTACTAGCGATGCCGTGCTTGATGCACCCCAGGATACGATTGGCCCTCCTGGCTGCCAGGGCACACTGCTGGCTCATATTCAACTTGCTGTCTACCACGACCCCCAGATCCCTCTCTTCTAGGCTGCTCTCCAGCGTCTCATCGCCCAGTCTGTACATGCAGCCAGGGTTTCCCCGTCCCAGGTGCAGGACCCGGCACTTGCTCTTATTGAACTTCATGCGGTTGGTGATCGCCCAGCTCTCCAACCTGTCCAGATCCCTCTGCAAGGCCTTTACGCCCTCATTTGAGTCCACAACTCCTCCAAGTTTGGTGTCATCAGCAAACTTGCTCAAAATACCCTCTATTCCTACATCCAGATCGTTTATAAAAATATTGAAAAGTACCGGCCCTAAAATGGAGCCTTGAGGGACCCCACTGGTGACCGCCCGCCAGCCTGACGCAGCTCCATTTACCATAACCCTTTGGGCCCTGCCCGTTAGCCAATTGCTCACCCATCGTATGATGTTTTTATTTAGCTGTATGGTGGACATTTTGTCCAGTAGGATCCTATGGGAAACCGTGTCAAAAGCCTTGCTGAAGTCCAAAAAAATCACATCAGCTGGTTTCCCTTGGTCCACCATACGGGTGATCTTATCATAAAAGGAAATCAGGTTAGTTAGGCAGGACCTACCCTTCACAAACCCATGCTGGCTGGAGAGAATTGTGAACAACCTGGGTTATGAGTAGGTTTTAGTATTTTGATGATCCACTTTGCCTTTGCACTGTGAAATCACCACAGGCCTGTATCGCAGTGAACATTGCTTCATAACTTGCCCGTTCACACTCCAAGTTGAAGTTGTATCTGTACAAATACTGGTAGACTTTTTAGATTTTTTCTTCCTCAACTTCCAGTATCACAAGTGAATTCTTCCACTGAATAGATATCAAAGAAGTTGTGGTTTTCTTCACAAAGAAAGTGATATAAGAATGAGAATTTGTTCGGCTCTTCATCATAATACAATGGAAAGCTGAAGTCAGGTTAGTGAATTACCTCAAAATAGAAAGCTTTCTTTTTGCTCTTTGAAACACTTTACAATTACCTTTTGCTGTAATTTACCTGTAAAATTACCTTTGCCTGTAATTTGAGACTCATGTTCACTCACCTACTCACTTACCATGACAAGGCACAGCTAAATACCTTTCTGAACAGAAACACAAAAATGCATTTCACTAAAAGGGAGAGGGTGAATGAGGCCAAGGTCATCACACAGGGTTGGGAACAGCTGTATCCTGCTCTTCAGGCTTTGACCTTGGACCCACCTTTTAACAAAGAGCTCAGAAAAACTTCCTTGAACGCTACATGTGATCTTAAGCTGATGTGGGAGAAACATAATAGACAGATTTCCTTCAAACAGATATGGAAAACCCCACTAGATCCTCTATAAGAGTTTTGGTCAGTGATACTTCAGAGGTAAATTTCCATCAAGGTATCTTAAGACTATCCAGTGAAAATGGGTCACATTCAGGATGGTTTCTGCAAGGTTGGTGCTCTAAGACTACCATCTGATGGTGCCTTCAGCCTGTTTACACATAAATAAATGAGCAAATATAGCGAGGTTGATGACAGAGGGTGATATGTGGTTCAGTTGTCTCTGTTTTTTGTGCCGGCGGTATTGCTGTCACATGCTCTATAGTCTAAATGGAGTGTAAAAAAATCTATTTACATTTAAAAATCCATCACCTCGACACTTTGGCAGATGGCTTCGGAGGCTGCCTTTTATATCGTGCTTCTTAAAACTTGTCAGATGCTGCTTCTTCTGTTTCAACCCTCTCCCCGTCCCATTCACTATCATTAACATCATAGCTAAATTGCCAGACATATAAATGCTATTTTCCATTAAGGTTGCCATGTTACCAAATAAGTACAAGTTTGAAGGAGGAATATGAATTTAATTCCTGAATACCAGTGAGACAGATGTTTCTGTTGCGAGGAATTATCACTAAGGGCTTCTTTTCTCTTACTCAAAAAAACAGTGGTGTTTCTAGCATTTTTCTGTAATTGTTAGGTATCTGTTTGCTCTGTATATTCTTTGTGTTAAAAGTTTTACACATTAGGAATTATGTCATTTTTCTGCTTTGGCTCATTGTTTAATAGAGGGGAAAAAAAAAAAAAAAAAAAAAAAAAAAAAAAAAAAAGCTTGCTTGCCAATGACTGCCCATAATTTCTTAAATAAATAATTTAATTTCTTAAGTAAACTCTTCTCTGATGAAAAAGGGGCAAAAAGTCTTTTGAATCCAAAATATTAGATGACCTCAGGTCTCTGTAGCTGGAGGAGTCGACAAAGTCTATTCAGCTAGCAGATGTAGGCATCTGCGCCAGGGGAGCTGAATCACTTGCTGTGCCCTTTCGGCTGTGCCAGCGGCAGCTCTGCCTGGCCTGAGATGTTGATTCACACATGGATGCCTACGTTAAACACCTAAGTTAGGTGTCTTAATCCATGAACTGAATCCCAGCCTGGTGAAATTATTTGGTTACTTCAGTAAAGGGGCTTTTGCAGAGCTGAGACGACCGCATAGGACTGGTGAAGGGGACAAGGGACGTCCTGGAGGCCTGCGCCTTTCTGGGGTGGCAGCTGGAGACCAGCTGGGCAGTGCAAGAGCATCTCAAGTGACGCAAATGCCGATGTTTTGGTGGTGGAGCAGAGTGCCAGGTGTCTACTGTCAGTGGGAAAAATTACCCTCTGGAGATGCCTGTCTCCGTTGCGTATCATTGGAGTCTAGATGGCCAGCTTAGATTAGACTTCCAGCTTTTAGCTGGTGAAATGAATCTCACTTTATGAAAAATTGGAGTGCTAATGGCTCATATGTGCAATTTATATTTGCATTGTAGAGACACTTAGCAGCCTAGCCAAGATAACTCCATTTTACTGAGGCCTCCACAAATAAAAAATGAGTGTTTTCTTTGTCTAAACAAAAGCTTTAATACATTTTTATATGCACAGGCACACTCAAGAGAAGCAAGGAATGACTGTAGTCTTCATCCTACAAATTCAGAACTGAAACAGAGAGGAGTGACAAGATTTGCCTAGAGTGGCTTAGAAAAATAAGGACAGGAGCAAGAACTTCGCCTGGCTTCCCTGTCCTTAGTTTCATGTCTTAATCACAAAAACGTTTTTCTTTTCTCCAAGCAACAGAATACTTAAAACAAAATCTGTATATGAATCCTTTCTGAGAAAATGCCTGTTCTCTGCAAACCAGATTCAATTACACAGTAGGCTTCTAAAAATAGATGTGTAATAAAAGAACCTTTTATTTTATTGGGCTTATATGTAACATGGAAAATACAAAATTGTGTATAAGTTACATGTTTCAGAGATTTGTTTTCAACTGAATGGTTTAAGTTTAATAAAGAAGAGTCTGACCACATCACACATGTACAGTGTCATAAGCAAGCAGTAACTAACCTCTCAGGGTATGCCTAGAAGGTTTTTTGTTTGTTTGTTTGTTTGTTTTTGTTTTGTTTTGTTTTGTTTTGTTTTGTTTTTGATGATGATGAAAACAAGTACTTGGCTTTATTTTGACAGGGTGCAGTGCACAGAAAAAACACAACTCTGAAAAATATTTGCACAATGCACGGGCACCTTGAAAAACTGTTGGATTAGTGTCTGTTTATTGCAGCAGATCATCAGGATCTCTTCCTTGAGGTACTTATGAGTTTTTTGGGTGCTTTTTGCCTCAGTGTATTTGAATTGCTTGTGATATTCCCAGACATCACAACACCCATCACCTTAATCCTACAGGCTCCTCTCTGCTAGAGTCTGAGTCTGATTGCATAGCTCTTTATCAAAGGGCACAGAATTTAATGGATTTTATAGGACTTTGCCCAAAATCTGGGAAATGAGTAAAGAAACATACTGTGGGAAGACATGTGATAAAGAAAACAGTACCTGGTTTAGTCTGGATTTTTTTCCAAGTCTGGAATTGACTGTAACAAACCTTAACCCTAAGGTTTTGTGAACTCTGGTTTGAAGTTCACCAAAGTCAATGTCAAAAGACCATTGGCTTTTTTCAGTCCAGTTTCTTGCCCCAGAACTCTCAATTGAATAATTTTCTGGTACTATTTATTGTTCTGTGTATGATCTGATATCTGTGTTGCATGTGCATGTGTGGGCAGCCCAAAGCTACCCTGTCCTTTCTTAGTGACAAAATGCATTGCAAACGTATTCGTGTTGTTTTGCTTTTTATCACCTCATTGTCTCTCTTCCCTTGATTGCTTTTCTTCTTTCTCCTTTCCCCTGCTGTTTTGAAAATTGCAGAGAATTGCTGAATTTCTCTAAAAAGGCAAGAGCGTTGAGGAATCTTTGTTCTAAGAAGATATAATATTCTATAGTGCAAGAGACCCTAACGTGCCCTGTTTTAAAATACTGGCACGGACTGCTAAAGGGATCTTTCAATATATCCTGGCATGCAGTAGATGCTTAGCACTCATTTCCTCTCATGAATCTAAGTATCAAACCCAGATGATGAAAGTTTAATCCTTTGGCACAGGTACTGCACATTGCATCTTTCAACACAATGGAGCCCATTTTCTACAGAGAAGAGGCAGTGAAAAATGCCTTGCACAGGACTTCAGTACAGGTTCTTGGGTGGAAAACAGGAGAGGTTAGAAAAGGTGTAATTTCTGCAAATTACGTTCCATCTCCAAGATACACATCTTGCAGGCCAAAACATTGCTTAGTGAAAGAAGTAGAGTGCCTCAAAGCCATCTGCAGTATTTCTTAAAACTTCACTTCCCTGATGGATAACAGATGGAGAAGGAAATTTATAAGGAAAAGATTAGAGCAACTCTGCTTATAAACAGAAGTACTAATCACTCTGCCTTTGCCCCGGAGACCAGATTTAATCTGAGGTTTTAACTTAATGCAACTGTCTTGTTTCTACTGCCAACTGAAAACGTTCAAATGCTCTCATGAAAAGAGATACCTTGAGAAGATACAAAGCTAAACATTGCTTGGCAATCAATGATCCAGCATTTAATTGATAATTCCACTCAACATAACATGGTGAAATAACCTGACCAGGTGATTTGCGCACTCAACATTTGTCATCTCCTGGTGTTTAAGACTATTTGCCCAGTATCTCTCCATCATAATTGTGTTGTATCAATAGTGCCCTCACTTTGTAGCCTCACCTGATGATTTTACTCAGAAACCTCTGAAACGTTGGAAACAAAAGTGAGACCATGCCTCTGGATATGTCGGAAACAAGGCACGGAACAGTGGATTTATTGCAGGAGGGGTCTTTAGTAAAAAAAAAAAAAAAACAAAAAAAACTCTGCACTGCTGTGCAGGGAGTAGCATGTGGAAATCAAGGGTCTGTGATCTCATGAGGCTCCTCTGGCAATAGTCTTTGCTGAGAACTGTGGTGGAACAAGGGCAGCTCATGTCCCAGCACATGGCAGGATGTGCAATGCTCAGTTAAGCTTTGCATCCTAGCACTAGTCCTCTCAACATAAGCTATTAGGTAGCAGATTTTCCACTGTCTGGTTTCTACTTCTATACCCCAGTTTTTGTGCAGTGTTCTGGAGTGCTGGATAAAAGAACAGAGACAGCACAATTAGACATATGATGAGAATTGATTTTTCAATTTGCTGCCTGAAGTGGAAATTAAAAAGGAAAATTGTCCCAGTTTGACCTGAAATGAAAGCATATTAATTTTGTCATGGAAAAGAAACCAACACTATTTCTGCTGTACCCCTGCTAAAACAAAGTTAGCTCCAGACTAAACAGAAGAATTCCTTTCAGAATGGAAAGCTTTGTTTTGCTCCTTGTTCCTGGTAGCTTTTTAAGTGTACAGTAGCTCTATACCTAAACACAACTTCACAGCCAAAAACTGAAATAGTCCATCTTGAGAAAAAACATAGCTGTGATATTTTCTCCTGGCCCCTCTCTCTCTTGACATGCTTCAGAGAGCTGGCCTGAGTTCACTACTTCATTATAGAAGAGGGTTTATAGAACAAATAGAGAGGCATCTACCTTTTGAAAGATGCTGAAGCCTTGTCCTTCTTTTAGTATTTTTGATGGCTCATTCAGATGTCTTGTTGGCTTCTCAGCTTCTGTGAAGTCTGTTCCTAAGTACCTAATTTTCCCTTTATGTGATATGGGAAATCCATGGCACCTAAGCACATGGTGCCTAAAAATTAGAAACTGTAACACAGGTTGGCAACACCTGAGTTTGTTGATAAGCTCTGAATAATCAAATGCTTGTTAAAACAGCTTATCTAAACTTCAGGCATTTTGTGATGAATAAGCATGAGGTTCACCTTTGCTGATTAGGAGAATGAATAGAGTTGAGGAACGTTATATTATAGATAAGCTGGGGCAATTTGTGAACCATACATTTAAGAAACCTGAACCTTTCTTTTCCCCCTAGAAACGATATTCCTGATCAAAATAAAAGGAATCTGTGCAATCTCTGGTCATTCCGTCAATGAATAATGATATACTCTCCTTTTGTTTTTTTCTTTTTTCTTTTTTTTTTTTTTCCTTATTTTAGTGAAGAAACAAGAGTTTAGGGATCATCAAGGGCTCTCTGAGAGTGTGGTCATTTCAGACTGTTCAATCTTTAGGCTAGACTCAAGCTAGACCAGACTGGAACTAGAAAGAATAGAAACAAAATTCCCCGTGTCATGCAAACCAGTGTCCAGGTACAAGATGCAACAGAGGAACAGAGTGCAACATAAGCCTGAACTATCTCCTTCTAGATAACAAGTTTTACATACATATTATGTGGAAAAACTAATGAATAAGCACCGGTGAGACTGCATCTTATTTCAGCTCTTGAGAAAATAACTCCAAGACTCAAACTTAAGGGAAAGCAGACACCGGTAGTTCTGTTGCTCACGGTTACTTTAAGTAAGATTTGGAACAAATTAATATTTTTTTGCCTATTTGTGCTTTATTGAGTGCACTATCCACTGTTGCCAACAAACCTTAACAGTTTATCTGTTTGCTTGCTTTTTAAATGACAGTTTCAGAATAGACTGGGAAGTCTCTAAAAGCCAAAGGGCAGGGAAAACAGATTAAATCTCCATGTTATAAATCCATGAGATCTAGGTTGGAGGTCTGCATAGATTAATGGAGATGTGTTCCCCCCTTGGAAGCAGGAAACTAATAAGTACACCCTTGAGACCTTTCTCTCTGGAAAAAAAATGATACAATTTTAGTAAGCTAATTTATTAATAGTAAGTGCATATCCCACTGCTAAGGATCTCAAACATCTCTTTATCAAGTATGTATCCACATCCAATGAAGGGAACCTTTGAGGCTTTTCCTTTTTGGAAGAATGGAAACATATGTATAAATATCTGAATAAAATATTGCCTTTCTAGACATGAAAAAAAAAAAAAAAGAAAAAAATCCCAACAAAACCCAAGTATGTCTTTGATAGTCGTGTTTACACAGAGCCTGAACACTAGTAGTTTTGTAAGAGAGATTTTCTTTTTCTGGACTTTTTCTGGCTTGCACATTTTCTCCTTTTATGAAGTGTGTTTCTTTTAGACATCCTGGCCTCGTAAAAGTGGCTTATTTAGAACAGACCTGGCCGTCTGGGACCACTTTTCTATAGGCTAAGCTTAACTTATTAAGTATTGTTGTCCAAAGACAAACAAAGAGGTTCCTAATGTGTTTTTGGCCTATTTGGTGTATTTCCTATTCTGTGAGCAATAGAGAGAGAGAAAGGAGGAAATAAAAATGGAATGAGTTGTCTGGAATTCTCCTGCTTTAAGATGAGCTAAGTTGAGTCTGTGGAGGTGTTCAGCTTCATTTGCCCACTGAGGGGGAAGAAAGGAAAGGGGAAGTAGCATATTTTCACGTGTCTGCCCAAAAACATCTTGCTTGTGTATACAGAAAGGGTGAGATTTCCACAGGTGCTGTGGCACATTTACCTTAAGAGCTATTTCCAGCATCCGGAGCAGTAATAGCTGTTTGAAAGAGAGTGCTGGAACCGGGATGTCACTCATCTTCTCAGCAACAAAACAAATTTTCTTCTTGGCTGCAGTAACACTCGGAGGGCACAGAAAGGTAATTGCCACCGGAGCTTAAATTACGGTTACCTGGTATTTTTTAATTTTTATTTTTTAAAGGGAAAAGTCATTTCTCACTGCTATGTGTTGCTTTTGATCACCTTGTGCTCTCTACAAAATTAACTGCAGAGATTTCAGCCCAAATAGCCAAGGGAGCTCTGACGTGTGTTTTCTGGCAATATCTGGTGGCTGCTGCTAAGGCCACAAGCAGGGCTCAGGACCAATCACATCAGCTCACCTCATTCTCTCCATCTTTGCAAGGCAATATTTTATTGATCTTTCTCAATGAACAGACACTGTTTCAGACATTGTTATCATCTGGAAACACAGATATTGGTATTAGAAAGTATCCTGCATCTGATAAAGGCTCTAAGAGAAGTTACTAGAGGTGACTCGATATACACAGGTAATCTGCTTCTTGTGAAAATTTTCTCCTCTCCTGAATTAGTCAGAAGTCACTTAGCTAGGAACAGTGAGGTTTTACAGCTTTTTTTTTTTTTTTTGGATATTGCTAAAAAAATGGGCCTGGCTGTTTTTTTTCAGGACACCATCCAGATTTTTCATCTCCTAACTTTATACGATGGACTACTGGTCTTAGAGGTGCTGAAGTCAATTACAATACACACTACTGGCATGTGGGACACTGCAGAAGTGTAAAGTCGTATATATTTACGAGGCTACCTGGGTTCAGGCACTGTGTAGTTACTCAAGTGTCAGAATCCTGTTCAGATCTGGTCTGAACTGTATTTCTGCCTGGATCTTATCTAGCTATCAGACATAAAACTCCTTCATTTTTGCTGAGACCTCTGTGCTTCTTGCTGCTCTCCCACATTCCCTGGGAGCATTTCCCAGCTGTTCAGAAACAAGGTACCACTTCCTGCTAAACTGACCTTGGTAAAAAATATCTTCTGAGAAAAATGAGCTGCTCAGCCCCAACGAGCCCCCTTGTCTGAAACTTTATTGCACTTAGGAAGTGGCAAGATTTTGGAAGGAAAGGGTCTTTTGCTGGTGTGTGGTTGCAGCTTAATGTGCTACGTCTGAAATAAAACACCGAGGGAAGATTTCTTTCCATTGTCTCGTTGTGGAGGATGGGCATTTGAAAAAGCTAAAGACAATACTGAGATTAGGCTGCTGTTGTTTCAGCTCAGTGGCAGACGTTGAAGCTTTGGCTGGAAGCCCATCGACAGGACCAGATGTTTTAGTCTTGCGCTTCCTTTGCAATGGGAAATAATGAAAACTGAGCCCTGCAAATGAAATGGGACTTTGCTGATTTAATTTGTTTGTTGTGTCATTGTGATTCATATCATCGGAAAATCTCTCTTCCATGGGTTGAGACCAGCACAGCAGGAGCTCGTAAGGGAGCTGTTAATGGGGTTTCACAAGGTGCTCTCCCATTTTATTTTCACTTCTCATGTGTCATCTTTAGTAGCTCACTACCTTGAGAGACCTGCAGGAATTCATCAATTTTCCACAGGCAGGTGCTTTCTGAGAGTGCATTTCTCATGCTGAGTGAGATATGACCCTTTCCCTTTTTACAAACCTGTCCACAGGAGCTCATGGAGAACTTGAATTCAAACTCAAGCACATTGCTGAGAGAAGCTGATCACCTCCCCAGAGTGCTGCCCCATGTCTGACATGGAGCATCACTGGGCACCTGGATCTTGCTTCACACATTTTAGCTTTCTCCTACCTGGCTTTCCAAAGGCACCTTGCCTTAGGGCATCTTCTCTACACCATGCAGAGACACGTGCCTTCAGGAGTGATTCAAAACATTTGAGGGGGAAATCTTTTGGAAGCTTCAATCTCCATGTTGGCTGTGAAAGAGGGTGGGCAGCTTCCAAGCATCTCCATGAAGACAGTTCTCAACAAAATAGGAGCCAAAATAGGAGCGATCCTTTTTTTTTTTTTTTTTTTTTTTTTTCCCTGTTTTTCCCTGCTTTTCCCCGCATCTGGATGTAAATAGCTTGCTTTATCCTGCAGACTGTGCTCTAGTACACTGGGTATTTCCATAAAGTGACTAACAGACTTCTCAGTAGGATGAGAAGTTACACGCAGTAGGCTTAATGTCTTTCTCTTCAAATGCTGACAAACATAAAGGTGCTAAAGGTAGTTGAAAATAGCGTTGGCTGTACAAAAATGTCAAAGTAAAATCCCCACATTTTCCCTCAGAACAGCATTTATAGGTTGTTGTGACATATTGAGCATTGCTGCAATAAAACTTGGAAGGACCTGTCATGACCACCTTGTTTGATATGTCTAAACTATTTTTTTTCCAGAGGCTTCAGCACTGGAATAGATCCACAGTGAGAGCATCAATGATGACACTTCCATCAGCCTGAGGCTGTCTGTGACCCACAAAAGTCCTCAACAAACTCAGAAATTCATCAGAAAATTCTCATACATCCTAGAGTAACAATGACAAAAGACAGATTTGGTGCCATCATAAATAAATAAAAGGTAAGATAAAAAACAAACAAACAAACAAAAACTGATGACACAGGACAAGAGAAAAAAAATCATATTAAAACTTCATTTTTAGTGTCAGTCAAGGGAATATCTTTTAAAAACCATCATTGGAAACAAGATATAATAATATATATATGGTTTTCTCGCTGAGAAAGACAACTTATTGTTTCTTTCTTTCTTTCTTTTTTTTTTTTTTTGCTTTGTTTATTTTAATGACACATATGTAGTTTTACATTTATTTCACTATGTGTTAAAAAAGTTTTAAATGAAGCATATTTTTTAGAAAGCCAAAACTTTATAGATTGTACTATCAGAACAGAATAAAAAATTGCAGCACTTCACTGTTAAACATAGTTGGAAACATGTATCTACTTAACAGAGTTGAATAATATCCTAAAAATATGCTTCAGAATATCCAAAATACTAAAATCTCAAAATAGAGGCAATAAAACGTAACAGATTTGAAAGAGGGAAAATGCTGAAAATGAAAACCAGAAATGAAAGTCTACAATAACAATATATGACTATCCACAAAGCCAAGCTCTGGCAAATATTAACCAGTTTGCTGTAGCAGGCTGCCACTTCTGATCCTAAGCTTGGTAGCTTAGACAAGTTATTGGAAGGTATGCTCTGATTAGGGTCTGTTTTATGGTAGATGTGAATAACAGGATTTTTAGCTCAGTTCCTGTAAAACTTCTGCTGACTTCAGTAGCCGCAGAGTTCAGAACAGGGGCTTCTGAAAATCCCACACAAAGGGTTTTGTGCCTGTGCCTCCTAGGTTACAACTGATATTTTGAAGCAGAGGATGCTGAAAACAAACAGAATCAGAGAGGGTTTGGAGTTCCCCTGTTCTGCATGTGGCAGGGAAGCGGGTTCCATTAAATTAGAGCAAATAGTCCTTAGGGTTAAAGAACACAGGATGCAAATTCTTCCATTAACTGTGTTTATGGAAGTGTATTATAAGAGTGTAAATGTGCATGATGATTATACTCCCCTTTCTGTTTGCTTGCTTTCCTAAACACTCATGCATGCCTGGATTTTGCTTCTCAGAGATCCTGAATCTCTGTGAAGTCCCATTATGTCCAATGAGAAATACCATGGTTGAAGGGGTTTTTGCTCCAGAGTGTCAACACAAGGGCCCTTAGCTGGAAGCAATTTGTGGCCAACGGCATAATAAAAATAAATTAATAATAGATATCAGCACAGAGGGCGGTAAACAGCATTGTTCATTTCATGGGGCATTTGGGGAAAGCTGTGAAAGGAGGGTAGAGAGGAGAGACTGATTAATCAGCCTTGCTGTCGCATATTTTAAGGCAAGAAGTTATTGTTCCTCCTCTGCACTTTGATATGACTGAGCCACTAACTTCTACACACAGCCATATGCTGTGTGTAGAATTGTTTGTATGAGGCCATCAGCATCTGATGGACACTTCAGAAGATGGGAACCCACCGTTTCCTTTGGCATTTTTTTTTCTCAAACTCTCCCACTCTGCTAGACAGTCGTGCCATATTTCTTGTTAGGATGTCTTTGTCTTTAATTCAGTCTTTTTTCTGCTATTTTAAGAAATCTTTTGATACCTGATATATACTGTCTTTGAAGAAAAAGTATAGTCTTTTTGACACTGAAATCATATCTCCGCTTGATGTTTTTGAGCACTTTAGAAGAGCAAATGCCTGAAATTTCTCTGTAAGGCAAATTTTCGCAGTTCTCCAACCATCAAGAACTGTTTGTGGCTTTGTGCTCTGAATTTCTGTGAATCTAATACTGAAAATGTGCATAAAGCGTGGCGGTATACCTCATATAATATTGGTCTTTTATACATACAGACACATACATGAACTAATTGAAAAATAGCAAACTAAGTCACAGCATGTGGTAAGGACATAAAGAAAAAAGGTACAGCTTTGTACCTATAAAAGCTTACAAATTAATTCTCTAGCCATAGAAGACATTTTTTCTTCCATCTAAATCTAGTAGAACTGGAGAAAAAAGCATGGAACACTGTTCTTTGTTACAGCAATGAAAAAAAAATTAAAAAAAAAAAAAAAAGAAGATTGTCACATTCTTTTCCGTCAACAGTTTAGGTACGTTTATGACTTGCATCTTTCCACTCTTCTTCTCCCCAAGCAATTTATTTAAATGACATTTTGGCAGCTTGTGGTATAATCAAACATTTTATTCAAATGTCTGACAAACAGTTGGGAGAAAATGTGCCATTGTTAAATATTTTGTATGCTAATGTTTTCCTGAAGAGCTGGGCACCTGCCTGCTGGAGTCCTCTGTGATTCCCAGGAGATGTACACAAAAACAGGAGTCAGACTGCTGATCAAGCAACATTTAAATAACAGAAATAAAATCCTCATTCTTTCTCATCACATTTCAAAGAAATAAAGAAGGCCATAAAACTGTCCTCATCACAGTATGCTAACCCCATGTGTGGGAACATTATGCTTCTTCTTACACTCAGTATGGGTTAGAACATTACTGAAAATTGCAAAGCCATTTACATCCTGTCTGGCAAACAAAATGCTGCATTTTTCTTCTTAATGTAATCTGAAACATTCCGAAACACAGACAAATATAATGGAAACACTGACAAGCCTTTACTCACAGTGTCACTGAGACATCACCAGTGATTTAACTACAACTACAAGCTATTAAGAATGCTGCTTCTAATAATTTCTCATGGCATGGTATCTCTATAACACTACACATGGAGACAGACTGTCCTGTGTAAAATTTTATCCCTACTAAGTGCATGTCAAGATGAAAGGCATTTCTTCTGGGCACCACTGTAAGAGGGGTGTAAACTCCAAGGTTCTTCTGGGCAATCAGAGGAGCAGTGCGATTGAATGACTTTACCTCCATAAAAAGCTTTAATAAGGCAGATATTGGAATACTCTGTCTGTTTCTGGCATCTGAACTTTAGTAAAGAAGTTATCAGACGGGACAGAGGTTGGGGAAAAAAAAAAGATTTCATTGCATCAAAATTTACTTCATGGCCAAATAAAATAATGTGTAATGAGAGATTTATGAAGCAAGTTCTTAGTTTATCGGAAGAAGTCTGAATAAAAAGGTCAAGAGATGACTCAGTTTCAGTCCATATGTAATAACAGAGAGAGAACACAGAGAAAGAACTGAGACCAATGGTCCCTCCATTCTTATGGACAGAGGCATAGTCAAATTGCAGCCAGACACATTTTTAGGGAAGAAAAATTAAACTAAGCCTAGATAAGGACAAGCCATGTTGTCACCATGGAGAGATTTCCCAGAATATTGCTACCTTAGAGGGTTTGCTCCATGCTCTAGGCACAGCCTATGTTTGCTCTGATGTATTGCACATGAGGGAGAACACTTAGAGGGGACTAAGACCTCAGCCATCCTAAAAGTCCTCTCGTTGCCATTGGATATATTTATGTGGAATCAGGACCCATGCTTTTAACACTGACAACCAGATATCACGCACCAAATATAGTGCATATCCATCTTTTTCATGCCTATCAATTATGTAATTGAAGTGAACACTTGCAGAAATATATTAGTTTTATAAATCTGATCCATGCTTCAGTCCACAGAAAAAGACGCTGTCTGTTAGAGACTGCTTTATGAAAACGTGGACGTGTGTGTGTAACTTGGCTGCAAGATCACTAAGGCGTTGATACAATAACCACTATAAATATTTGAAAGGTGTCAACATCAAGGTCTAGATTTTAACCACAGATGCCAGCACAATGTTTCCATTGATTAGCTGTTCTGTAATATAAGCCTGTGTATGGAAAACGTATATTAAAAGGAGTCTTATGTAGATCATGCCAGGATTTCACTTCCCCTGCTTTTGTTGTATCAGTCTGAGCTGACTAAACCCACTGGAAGCTTGCAGATGTTTTTATTGCAAGTTAGAATCAGGAGCTTATTGTAAAAAAGAAAAAATATTCTGGACTGAGAGATACTGAGAAAAGCATCATTATTTGGGTCTGTGATTTCCTGGATAATATTCTCTTTTGATTACCAGGTCAGTAAGCAGCTTTAACAAACGTAAAACTCATTCAGGCTGTTAGTGTTCCTCATACGTGAATACTGAATTGGAGGTTATACTCTGTGGTGAGCTGCTTGCATTGCATAGGTGTGCTCAAACCCCTTCTCAGAAGAACACTGATGAATTAATATGTTTGTTATTATTCATGCATTTAAGCTTGGTTTGTTCCGACAGGCTGTGCACATTTGTAACACACATATGTCCAAAAAGTCACCTGTCACATTTATGGCAGGGGTGGGAGCTGAGATCAGATCTTATGTGTCTGCAGTCTTATGTTCCAGCTTGATAAAGTAGTTGGCACGTGCTAGTTTTATGTTGGAAAAGAGTCCTGTTAACTTCTGTACTGTTAGTCCTGTTAACTTCATGAGGCTAATTCAGTGCGTCTAATACCACATCTAATCAAAATGGATATTCATCTATGTTGTTAATTACTCACACAACTCTTTAGCATTAATAAAAAAGCATTTTCCATGGAAAACAATTTACATGTGCATAATTAACTTAGTTTTTATTATAAAAGATTTGGTCAGAGAAATTTGCATGAGATAAAACTTGGCTAAGATAGGTCTCAGAATGAACACATTTCTAAAAGGATGGTCAGTTACTTGCATATCAGAAGAAACTTATTAAAATATTACAAAAGAATTAAAACATTTGATTTGGATATTTGGAAATGGAGCCTACTGACTTTTTATTTTGATATATTTTTGTATTTTTTAACTTTGCATACAAGTAGCCTTTAAAAATTGAAATCAAATGATTTTATTTTAAAATTGAAATATTTTGGTGAACTAGAAAATATTTGTGATAATCTTAAAAAATTTGGGAGTTTGCTCTGATTTGTGCAGAAGCATGCCTAGCATTTCCAAGCTCCTCCAGAAAGCTGAAGTTCAGTGCTTTTGCTTCCATGCAGCTTTATTACAAAATAACTTAGCAAAGCCCAGAGAGAAGAACCAACACATTTTTCAGTTCAGTTTCTGCTTGAAATAAGCCATGGCTGAAGCTTTTCTAGGTCAATTCAACAAATGTTTAGAATAATGACTATGATTAAAAAAAGAAAAAAAGAAAGAAAAAAAAGGCAAACCAGTTTTTGTTTTAAGCCCCCTCCCTAAAGAAAATCATTAAAAACACTGTAATAATTTTACTGCTATCAGCCAACAATGATCTGCACCTAATGTTATGAAACTTTTTAGGCTGAACTAAGCCCATTCAGCTTCTTTAATCTTTTCAGCATTGAAATTACATCTTTAAAATGAAAATATGAAAGGGCTGGTTGCTTTGGTGGTTTTTGTTTGTTTGCTTGTTAGTTTTGTTTTTCCCTTTTGTCTTCTTTTACAGTAGTTACAGTACCCACAGATTATACCCAACAGAAATAGTGTCCTGGTTTTACATACACAGGAAGTATTCCATATAAGCATTTAATTAGGTTGCTAATAGTCAAAAGGTGGTTAATATTTACCCTGTAGATGACAGGCTTCCTTTGTTCCTGAGACCTTGATGTGAAAATCATTTTGATCCCATTGAAAATAACGGTAGTGATATTTTTTAATGGTAATGGCAGAGAGACAGAATAGAGTAGGTGCCCTTTTATTTAGCCGTGTCTCGCTGGTGAGTAACAGGGTTGCACGTATCAGGGGACTGTGTCGGGCTTATCCTGGACAATGTCAAGTGCTGTAGGAACAGCTGAGGAACCCATGGGATGTGAATGGTGCCTGTGGGTGGATGCAGAACAAGAGCTGCACAGCTGCAAACCTAAAACTCGCTCAGATCAGTAGCAGGCTTTAATTTTACAGTCTCTTTTTTGAAATGTTATTTCTCCATTAGCAAGGAAACCCTTCCCTCAGCTAGCCTCCATGTGATACCAGGTGGTACCACATGAAAGAAAACTCCTTGTAGGTCCCCAGTGGTCTCTGTGTTCTCAGATGCAGGACACAAACAGCTTTTGGCATTTTTATGTGTGCTGTGTGTTCTTGTAGGTTGCTACCCATGGTAGTGCTTCAGCTTCCCATAAAGAGCAGAGCTTCCTGGGCATTGTGCACGTGTTGTAGGAGTGAGAGAGCATTACCATTAGGCACTTCTGCAGCACCTGCACCCAGCAGAGATTTCCTTCAAAACCTGTGAGCTCTCACACTAGTGGGGACCATGGTTCTGGTCCTACCATATCACCAGAGACTATCTTACCCATACCTCTGGGATGCCACACTCCTGTAGCTGTTTATTCAGTGTGACTTTAGGTGCTGCAGAAGCTGTAGATCCTCTGAGATGTGTGAAGGGCTGGTTTTATGTTCTATACTCATATTTAGTCCAAAAGATGGTAGAAGACCTTTCCTACTCAGTAGAGCAATGAGAACAGTGCTCTAGTTGGAATAAAATAGATAAAAGGTGAAAACAGTGCAAATGGGGCACAAGATATGCATGACTTGGATCTGTGACAAAAGGTGACTGGACTCAGTGAAGGACAAATTCCCTTGCAAAATTAGGATTACGAGGTGGACATCTCTTTTACAACTGGCTGCAGGGGTAGAAATCTCTGATGGGTGTTGTTATGGGGCAGTAATGCTGAGGTGATGCCACTTCCAACCATGGCTGAATACAAACCTAAGTGTGGAACTGTCATTCACATGTTTTAAGGACTTGAATACATTAATTCCAGATTTCTTTCTAGATTTTCAAACTTTCTTTCTAAATCTCTGCATACCACAGCAGGTAACTGGAAATGATGATGCCACTCACAGCACAGAACATTTAACATTCACTCTCTCTGCCCTGAGCACATCTGGTAGGCAACCAAGGTTTTATAAACAGAAATACTTTCAGAGCAGATTATTCACCTCTGTCCAAAAAGGAAAGATTAAATGTGTACTTAAAATGCTATTTTTCTGATAGCATTTTTTTTTCTCAGCTTAAACTCCACAGCTAAAGGTGGTATATTCTTTTAATAAGCACGGGACTGGGCAAACTTGTTCCAAGGAGTGATAAATCCTGGCAATAGTTATCATTCCAGGGAAGAAACCCAGACCTTGCTCTACTCCAAAGGAACAGAAATAGCAGAGACACTGGAAAATGGTGTAGGAGAAAATACTTATTGCTGCCTTGGGGGAGAGGGGAAGGTGGCCTCTTAAATCCCTTCCTACACTGTATTTCTGTGACTCATCCAGACCTGCCTTCAATGGGCTGTTGCACTACCACATTGTTAGTTTAACTTCTTTGTATCCTGAATAGCCAGTGGGTTGGTAAAAGAAGTTCTTTGTGCCTTTGGTGGGAGAGAATGGCACGAGGGTTGTTCTTGGATGAGGCCCAGGGTAAGTGTGGGGTGAGGAGGGAGTGAAAAAAAAAATCCCCAGAAAAGGGAAAAGAAAAGTGTCTGTTTCACAAAGCCTGACCTTCAGCAGAACTGCCGTTTCCTGAAGCTGCACAAAATGTACCAAGCAGCAGCATTCACAGGCCTGGCAAAGCTGGAAGGAGCCAGACATCGGCAGTGCCACAGAGCTGGCTTCTCCTCAGCAATCGCAGCATCCCTTGGTCCCAGGGGAAAGCTGATGGGCAGCCAAGCCAATGAGTACCTGATCTTGTCTTTACCTGATCCTGTAGAAGAGCAGCACAGGCTGAGCAGCAGTGCTTGGCTTGGCTTGAACTGGAAGGAGGAGCCACGTGCAATAAGCACTGCCTTTCACACGAGAATCTGAAATGGCAGCATTTCCAGCAGCTGTGTTTGCTTTGAAATGTACTGTAAACAGGCTAGCAAGTTGCTGAATAAATCTTACCCTATCTAAATACTACAGCTCCTGATGAGGTGGAAGAATGGCGAGCCCTTGGAGAGTTGTTTGGACTTTCCTTCTCTGGTAAATTTTCTGTTCTTTGGTGCTTCATGGGTAAACGTGCTGCTGAAGAGAAAGAAATGGGTCAAATTGCTTGGAGTATAGAGAAGATCTGGGGTTATTCCAATAAGAACTGCCAAGTCAGATGGGGACCATCTTTCTGTAACGGCGTCCAAGTGGTAAATAGTCAGGGAGAAGCTTTATCAGTTCAGAATAAAATTATTCTCGCTGCCTCAAGGAACGATGCATTTATTTGGGTCAGTGATGACTCTGCTAATAATGGACAATGTTGGGAAGGAAAGGTGGGAGTGAATGGCTACATGCCATGTTCCAGCAGCCTTTCTTCTGTGCCAACAACAGACAATAGGGGATTTTTATCACCAGCAGTTTTCATGGAAAACTTCAAGGAGTGTATTTTATACAAGATAGAAACAAGTCCTGAAATTTCATAGAAATTGAAAGATTCATGGCTGAAAGTGAACTTGGGTTATAATTACAGGAGAAACATTATCCCCAGAAAGACAATGGAGCTGGCAGCTATGGCATCTTGAGGGCTGTTAGGTTTTTCCTCCTACAGACACTGGGCACAGTAACATGCTAAAGCAAGAATCTGAGTGGAATATTATCAAAAAGATCTCTTCTTTCTTCCTCTGAATGCTTCACAAAAAATGTGTTGCGAGAGGGATGCAGGCCTCAACTACCCACGTGGTTGAAGGTGCTGAACAGTGAGGTCCCACCAGAATGTGTCCACATTCCAGCTCTGACTCAGAAAGAAACAAAACAAAACAAAAAATCACCACACACAAATTCCCAATGACTTACAAGACAAAGCAAACAGAGAATAGCTCAGATGTCTTCCACGTTCTGTGTTTTTTCTTTTAGTGTGAATCCTACATTTTTCCATGGCTCAAAATAATGGTGAACATCTGCTTGGCTAAGATATCTGGGACACTGCAGAAAAGAGGGAAACATCTTGAGAGGCGTCATACTCTACATCAATCATGAATGTAGCGTTGCTATGTTGTGCTTATTTAGTTTATGCCAAACTTCTCACCAAAATCCTCCAGAAATTGAATGGATACACCCAAAATGTGGGAACCTTTCCCAGCTGCCAGGTCTTGGGCTGCACTTACTACAGCCTCACTATGCATTAGGAAGAGACATGGGTGCACACTTGTCTGACCATCTGCCCTGGTTTCCAGATGAGGGTAATATGGATAAGTAGGCAACCCAGCATGGCAAAATGCTGCAGAGCTCACCCTGCCTGCAGCTGAGACACAGCCAAACTCAGCACAGACAGAGACTAGTAAATTGTCTCTGGCACAGAAATGCTAATTGTTATGAGCACCAAAAAAAATGGGGGTATTTGTAAATAACATATGGGAATTTGCCTGGCCCTTCCTCTGCTCCTTTCTCCAATAAAAATAAAAGAGAGTTCTCTCTTCAATTAAAGACTTAATGAGCTGTTTCCTGAGCAGGAAGACTGTATAGATGGATCTTTTGCGTCATGACTTCGGGAGATCTAGACAAAAGAAACTAGATGACAGCAAAATTTATTTTGCTGTTTGTTTTCGAAGTACGTTGAATTGTTAGGACTGCGTTAACGCAACAGTATTGAGTCATTCAGTCAGTTTTGTTGTCTTGGCTTTAGTCTGAACTCTTCTGCAGCTAATAAGTCATATGTCAAGTGGATGGTTTGGCCAAAGCTATTAATGGGTTGAAAAATGTACGAGAAGAAGTAGAGAAGGTGGTCAGTAGTGTGCAGACAAGGGCGCTCCAATGGCACAGGGAAGATTTGAGTGCAGACCTTACTTTCTTCTTGACCATATAACTCTTGCTCTATTGCAACACAGGTTCAACAGAACAGAGAATCCATGATCTCTTTTTCTCTGTCAGCCAGGCTAGTCTGTATCTTGACAACTCTGGAGAAGAGTTGAGAATTTTGGTGAAAAAAAAAATTTTCATAAAGTAAAACATAGCCTCTGCCATGGGTGGAACGCTGAGTTTTTTTCTTAGAGATACTCATTTTAGTGCTTACCCAGAGTTGGTTGACTCCTAAGTCAGAAGAGATCACCCAGACTCAACTCATAGGGAGAGGAGTTCAAACACGTGTGTATGTATTTAACACCTCCTAAGGAACTGCTCTAGGCAGTTCCTTACTCTGTATGTCAGTCTTCTGGGTTTCTAAATGATCAGTGATTGTATTCTGAATTGGTCTGTGAAGCCCCAGTGTTCATTAATGGGGTTTCCATTATCCACATTTGAGTTTCAATACCCCTTTAGTCCACCTGATCTGTGCAAAGTGATGTGAGGATATCTGGTCTCCTCGGGTACTCAGGCAGGGACTCTGAGCTGTGCTTTTGTCCCTGCAAAATGCACTACCTTTGCCTGAACACTGCATTTTAGCTGATATAAGATATATATATATATATATATATATATATATATATATATATACACACACATATATATACATGTATATATATATGTGTATATATTTTAGCCAGATAAGCCAGTCTGGAAACAAACAGCTCAGTATCCTTCATCCTGGCTAGGTCCCCCCACTACTCTACAATTTCACACTAAGGAGACCCAGTGCCAGGGGCTGGGCGAAGCAGATCAGTCTTTGCCCTGACTGCAGTTTCAGGCTGCTCCCACCATTTAGCCCTGCTGGCTGAGCAGCCAAATCATAAATCACATTTTGATGTGGCTTTCATCTCCAAAACACATCATAAACATTAATCTTAACATCCCTGTTAAGTACCAGTAGGTTCAATGGTCAAAATTTAATAACTTGCAGACATTGTATTATCCAAGATAGCAGTTTCCCACTGTGCAAATCTGAAAATAACCCAGCACATAGACAATGATATTTACTGCATCAGTTTTACCTTTTGAGGCAGATCTTGACAAATGTCTTGGGACATGCATCAGTTTGGTGGCAGCATTCAGAATTCTGTCCCAGTCCAGAGTATTAAAACCAGGTACCCAGTTACATGAAAGCTGAACTGGTAAGAAAATAACAACAACAACAACAACAACAAAAAAAAGATACTTATTTTTAACTATGTGGGTAGAATAGATTTTGTTCATGATTTAACTAGCAATAATAATAATAATAATAATAATAATAATAATAAATCCACTGATTTCATGCAGTTTAATACACAGAAAAGCAGTGACTTTTTCATGACTAAAGGAAAGCCATAACAGCAGAGGTCACTCTGGTAAGTGTAGCTGAATGCCAGCGTTCAGGCTGGTTATCCTGTATGGTTGAAGTCTGATTTAAGGCAAATCAGGTCCATGTGCAGCAATGCTCTGTAATGGAGGAGAGACCAGACTTTTCTCTGAAAACAAAATACATTTTGATGCAACATGGAGAAGCCCATCCTGAACAAAAGCTCACAAAAAAAAAAAAAAAGAGGGTTCTAGCACTTGCTGGATTACAAACCATTAGCCAGCTGGATATTGTGCACATCAAGCTAGTCTGCTGCTCTGAAAATATGATTCTTTGATCCCAGTCCTAGCAATACTGTTGGGCCTCTGCTGTACAATGAGCTTGAGGTCAATAAAACATTTTTCAGTTGTGGTGGAAGCATTTAAGCTGGAATTTGTTAAATCGGGGCACAATTCCATGGGTAGAAATTGAACTCTACTTGTGACATTTTCTCTCTTATTGCACTTTAAAATATAAAACCGTGCAGGTTTTTACTTCCATTAAAAACAATTGCCAGATTTAGCATTTTGTTACTTTGAAGTCCTTCTTTTATTCTGTCCCAAAGGGCTTTAACTTTCAGACATGGTTATCCTTAAAAATATATTTAAATGTTGGTTTTGAGACCTTACAAAGGATATGGCATTGGTGAAATTCCGGGTGGAATGACTTTCTCAAGGGCAACAGTCAGGGAACAGCAAAATATCTCCACTTTTCTTCCACCCCCACATTTCCCTTCACTTTTCAGTGTATTTAATTGGTCTTTCTACCTCCTGTACTATGTTTAATGTTGAACTTTAATGTAAGCATTTCTTAGTATTAGTTTCTATTAAAACTTTTAACAGAGGATTCACTCATTCCTAGCAGCAACACCTGTGGCTGCTTCTTTGCAAACATAACCATAATTACTTTTAGAGCAATGTTCCTAAAAAATAGACAAGACAGACAAGCCTTTATGGATCAAAGTGTGATTTGCAGTGGATAAGAACAGTGAAATCACTGTGAGCCCCACAGGAATGTGAAAACTACTCTGCTATCTCTGGATGCTGGTTGATAGCTTTAGGGAGAAGGCTGTTGAGGAAGACTCCTCAGAGCAGCCAGCAGACTTGTTATATCTTTACATCAGATGGAGAGCTGCAGCATTCTCCAATGTAGGAAAAGTGCACAGGGAGAAACAGAAGCAGAGAATCCAAGGGGACTCTACAGACCTTCTACCTTCTTGGTCAGTCACGGGAGAGGCCACAGACATGGCTGTCACTGCAGTAGCCCTGGAATCCATGTGAAAAACATTTATTACTCCAAGGAGATCCACACAGCAGTCTGCCATGTTGTGGCTCTTCCTTTCCCCCCTCCTTGAAAATATGAGGTCTCCAAATCATATTCCAGCTCCTTCTATTTCTTTGGAAGACACAGGACCAAAGCTGAAGACGGTGGCTGATCATCACCTTTCTTGTATTATTCTCCATCTTTGGAGAAGGGCATAATCCACTATTCTGTACTTCTTATAGGTTATCCTGGCCTAGCCCTAATGTTCTTGCTTCTCTTTGGAAGTGTGAATATTGACTGTCATGGAAATGGCCAACCGAAATGCAACTGGAATATATGCGCTTGTGAGCCAAGGCATGTCCTTCTGCATGGCCTGGAAAATATCTAGCACCATTGATGACATGACCATAAAGCCAGTGAGAGGAGACAGGAACTGCCATGCACCTCTGGAGTATTTCACAATGATCAGCTCCAAGCAAAGCCCTCCCTTGCAGAGACCTAAGTGCCTGTGCCCATTGGAAGACAACCTGGTAGGAAACTTAAGTGAAAAATTCCTACCACCGCCTTGCTTTCCATTTGAATTTTCCTGACAGCCCTTAAATCTTTGGGGGAAAGCTGTAAACTTTCTTTAGAATGATTTGTTCAGTGATGCTCAAACCTTAGTGTCTCTTTGCAGAGAGTTATCATTTTCTATGCAGTATTTCTAGGAAAAAAAATATATATAATCACTTCAACACAGGAGAAGAAACATTTATATATGGGTGTAATTTCTCTTTCTTTTAAGATGAAATAAAGTCATAGCAGTATAAAATTTAAAATTATTTTAAATTCCCTCAGGTAACATTTTAGAGGGGAATGACTTTGCCTGTTGCCAGTTCTCAGTTGTGAGATGTCTTTACTGACTTACAGTGTATTAACATATTTTTTGTTCTTTCAGAACTAAAATTTTCCATTAACTGAAACTAACCTCCAATTCAGAGAGCACGAGCTCTGCTGCTCAGGCTTGCCAAATCAAATTTATTTTGTAAACTCAAAAGTCATGTGTAATCTCCTCCTTTATCAAATTTTTCTTTCTCTTTTTCTCTCTCTCAATAAAGCCCTAACAGATAAGCCATACAGGCTTTACATTATTTGTCACGTACAAGGTGACACTTTTAGAACTGTCTCTTTTTCCTAAGAGGTCCTTCAAAGTCCAGACTGTTCTGAGACTTCATGTAAAGTTTACAGCAAAAGTAAATATGCCACTAAATATGCCATACCTGATAGGTCAATGATTTTGGGGGGAACAGAAAGGTCTTGCTCATGGTGTTTTTCTCTTGCTTGAATTCTTGTTCTGAGATATCACAGACCCCAGGGGCCCCATGTGAATGTGAAGCTTCAAGTTTTGCAAACCCATTGTGATACTAAATATGGAAGAAGTGCTAAAGCAAGAGTCAGTTTAAAACTGTGCAGAAGTAATTTAGCAAAGAAGGCTAACATTATTCATACTGTACATTGCACAAAGACCCTTTATGGCCTTCATAGAAGGTGCAATGTCATTATTACCAATATTTTTCTCTTACCTGGGCATCTGCAATGCATCTCTTCTGTGTGCTGTAGACAGTACAAAGGTTTGCTGTGCTGCCAGTTTGCTCACGTCTTTCCTCTGCTGACAAACATCCAGTGCCTTTGGTCTTTTCGAATTGATCCACCACAACTGTGTAATGACTGGACTGAGATTTTCATGCTTAAATAAGGGTTTGAGACATTGAGCAATGTAGAAAATGAGAAGAGTAAGAGATCTGAATGCCAAGGAGTGTACGAGAGACTGAACGAAAGACAGAAGGTGGAGTGCAGATATTTGAGAGGTGAGAGTTCAAAAAAGCATCTGGGAAATAGAACAAAACTTCAGAGTTTTCCACTCGAAATGGATGCTCAAGAAACTACATGGGACATAGTAAGCAGGAAAGAATTCTTTGTTATAGAATTGTTTGATGTGGATGGAGTTGCACCTGAAGACTTGGAAATAGTGGTCTCCCTGTTAAGTACCAGAAGCAGATAAACCCCTGGGAAAGCCAAAGGCTGTTGTACCAAAACAAAGGAGATCACCAGGAACAATCGATGCTCATTAAAGGACATACTGTCATATCAGAACTACATTGCATGACGGGATATCTCCTGCATGTCTCTGAGGTCTGCTATGGTGACCAAAATGTTCTCAGTGTGACCAGTTACTGGTTCAAAAGAAGGCAGAGCTATTGCTCTGCTTTTACCAGGTCTATTTTGGGTGTCCTGCTCCAAATAATATCATAAATTATATAAAATAATACCATTGTGTTAGTCTTTCTTTCTGTCCATGCTGCATTCAATAACCATGCTTACTTAAATAGTTTGTTATGTAGATTGAGTAGATTTGTAGATTTGTTTGTTTGTTTTCTGAAAAATGGTCTCTAAACTTGTTATTAACACCCAGGATACATATTCACAGTATTTTTTTTCACTGTCCAGGAAAAAGTTATATTAAACTGCCCTTTAAGAGTGAAAGAACTAGAGTGAGAGCACTTAAGAACAATTTTATTCAAGAAAATTGACTTTTGCATCTTGCCAAGGGTAATATGTGTGTGTTCAAAAAAAAAGTTCAAATGAGTCTTCTTGACAGCAAATGCAAATGCAGTTATTGTTATGAAGAATTGCACCAGGATTCAGCTGCAACAGTTTAGAGAAATGACAGTGAGTCAGTCTCAAGGAAACCAATTTGAATGAAGTTAGGGTTTTATAGAGCTACACGCTGGTCCTTATCATTCAGGGTATTATACTCAGACAAGGAAATGACAAGCCCTTTCATGTTTTTCTTATAAAAACTCTTGTGTAACAGTTGTGTTGGTTGGGTGACTATCCAAGGAACAGCAACAGTCAAGATTACTCCCCCTCTCTAAGTCATAATTGGTGCAGAAAAACTCCTGGCAACTCTATAAGGTACTTGTGAAAAAAAAAAGAAAAAGATGCCAACCCTAGCATAGTTTGTGTCCATTCTAGATAGTCTCAGCATGCTGAGGAATACAATCAAAATAGCTACCTTACAATACCACTGCTTGTCCCAAGCCTTTGACAAAAGCATAACACAAATGTCCTAAGGAGTACTCAGGGAGGCCATAAATCTTCTAGCAACCAAAAGGGCAAAAGCTCACTTGATCTTGATTTTCATACAGAATACAAAAGTGCTCTCTCATGATCCTTCTGACTTTTTGTATTACTGCCAATCTTTTCGGTGAGAGAAATGAAGAAAATGGTAATGCTAATCTTTCATTGCTGAGTCCTCAATTACCATTATTCACCATCCAGAATGAGTAATATTTTAGACTACTGACAACACTCCCCATCAAAAAGCATTAACTGGCTGTCAAGGAACTCCAAAACCTTCTGATTCACAATTGCCATCTCAGAAAGCATGAAGAAAAGGCTCTGATATATTACCAACCTTTAAATACTTTATAAATTAACACCTTATGGTACCTTGACACGGAGCACTTTATAAATATCTGAGTGAAAAGACAATAGGCAAATTCAGATGGTGTTTCGATTTATTTTTTCTATGGTATTTTCACACCTTTTCAGTAGAGAAGCCACGGACTTCCTAACCTTCAGTTTAAAAATGAAAAATACAGATATAGCAAAGTGCTGGATTTAACCTCTAAGTAAGCATGTGTTAATTTCAATTCCTGAGAGTGAGCTGCATTAAACTGTTCTTGACAGAATTTAATAGGAATTTTGGACATTGTACATTAATAAATAAGTACTACCTTTGTTATTTTAAGTTCAGTGGTTTTCCTTAGTTGAGAAAGCCTGGCTCTCTCACTTGATTTATATGATGCTAGTTAAAAAAAGGTAGTAATGATACGTGTGTTATTCATGTACTTGGAAGTCTCAAAGGATTCTAAATATATCTTGACATGTACGCACATAAATTGTGTCTAAGGTAGACATTTTGGCAAACTGGCTGTGGAATTAATGTTCTTGAGACTTCCAAACACCATTGATCAAAAATACTTTCAAAATTCTCCAGAACTCTGAACTGATTTCTTTTGAACCTGCCTGTGTGGTCAGTGCACCATCTATCAAATTGTCTTCAGCTTAGAGACATGGTTCAGGAACTCAGACTGCATTTTGGTGCAAATTTCCCATCATGAAGGCTTGATTTCGTCATTTTTTGAAATGGAACAGTTAAGCATGAGTCTCTAATGAAGCAATATAAAGAGTGAAACATGAGTGAGTACAGAGCTGTGTTCCAAATGCGCTTGTGTTTATGAGTTTCTTGGTGATGATCCCTTTACACTCAATCTAATGTGTGAAATGCTTCTGCAAACAGCATGTTTACCTTAAACAGTGAGCCACACATTTTCATTGGTGTGGATTTGGAAATATGCTCTTGAGAAAGCTTGGAGAGGCAGAATTGAACCAAGCACTGGGCAGAGAGCAGGATTCTGGTTTTGCTGACCTTTCTGTATATGGTCTTAACTCAGTCCTGTGAATCTTTTTCTACAAATCTCTAATTCCTGTTAATCTTATAGACTCTTCTGGGCACCAAGTGTAATTTTCCTTAGTATGTGTAGTCTGTGTGGTGCTGGCAGCTGTTGTAGCCTTCAGGTACAACTAATTCCAATAAATGTCACTGCATTCTGGTCTATATAGCTAGCCCCAGTGGGGTCCAGGAAGCTGATTTTCCTTAGGAGAAGCACATTTCAGTCAAGTATTTCTTTTTCAGAAAGCATTATTCTGGATGCAGCACTAATAAAACTGGAGTCTGCTCCGTTGCTTACAGTTCAGTTCCTTTCCAGACCAGTCCTCTCCCAGAATATCTCCTTGCCTTCTCTCCAGGTGTGTTGCAAAGGCTTTCCGTACCTACGGCCTTCAGTGCTTTCTGTGGCTGGGCATTTCCAGCCCTTGTAGACTGGTACTGCTGCTCCTGGCTGTTCATCTCAATACCACAGCACACTTCCACTGTAATTTACACATTTAATTATCTTTAATGGGGTTTGCTTTTTAATATTTTAATTTTTTCCTATGAGGCCATTGTAGCTCCCACTCTTCTGGCCAAATCTCATTCAAACTTTGTTGTTGTTGTTGGTGGTGGTGTTTTTTGTTTGTTTGTTTGTTTGTTTTTGTTGTTTGTTTGTTTCCCTTGCCTAATTACCTTTTCAACATGTGGGAACAGTCTTTCCATGTGTCTCTGAAAGATCTCTGTTGTTCCTGCAAAATCTGCTGTCTGGGCTAGACTCCGGGTCATTCATGGATGTAATTTTTTTCAAGTTGAAACAATTTTGGTCTCTGAAATGATAATCTCAGGTTCTGGTAGAAGAAGCCTGAAGTAGTCCTGTGACATCTTTTTGGGTGATCCTACTGCATTCAGAGCCACCTTCCACACTTTGTTCGGCCTGTTCTTCCTCATAGCTCTGCCGACACCAGGCAAAATAACTCTTCTAAAAGTTCTCTGTTTGAATGTGAGGGAAACTTCTTATAAAATAAAAATACCTTCTTCAGCAGAAATGAGCTTTTTTTTTTCTTTTTTCTGTTTTGCTATGTAGAAGGTTCATATAAGATCCAGACTTCTGTGTTTCTTTTAAAGAACCACATATGAGAATTTATGAAGGGCATGAGTTTACACTGCACTGTGGAAAGTACCCTGATATATTTTACTCTCTTTTTGGAGTGCTTTTCTATTCAAAGGAATGGAATATGCTGTTCCCAGTCCTTTTTGGGAGGTTTGATGCACGTAACCAGATGAACTGCTATTGAACCTTACTAATACACGATCAGATTGTTGGTATAGAGGCAAGTGTGGGATTTCCAGATTTACAAAATCTAATAAACCAGCAAAGCACTCTCAATTCAAAGTTTAAAAGGCTCAGGGGGCATCTCCACCATTAGTGTACCTGCATTTCTGAATTTCTTTCAGGGAGCACACATGCTACTGCTTACAGCATGAGGACAGTGTTAATATACGAACAGAAAGGGCTTGGAGTAGAATTTGATTTACTGCAGGGTAAATAAATTTCCCGAGGAGAGCTTATTACTTTACCTGAAAGGAGCTCTTGGCAGTGCCAAGGTCTGTATAACGTTTTCTCTACAATTTATATGTAAAGTCAAAGCCCTGTATAAGCCAAAAACTCCACAGAAAACTGCATGTCAGAAAGTGTTTGGAGAGGTGACTCTGCTCGAGAGCCTCCGTTTTCTTTCTGTAAGAGGAGATTTCTCCCTCCCACTGGGTTTCATAACAAGTATCTTTTTTAACTGACTCATGTTTCTTTGTGCTCAGTCTGTTATTGACAGCCCACTTACTTTTTTATCAGAGAACAGCAGTGAAAAGAGCAAGTTCTGCTCAAAGGTTTTTAAGTACTCCATGTTATTATTTGGGTTTAAAGTAGTAGGCTGCCAGTGGCAGGCTAAATCATCCAATACCTCCCAGATGGGACAAGCTCATTCCTGGGGTAAAATGCTGTCACTTCAAATTGCTGCAGGTCTTCTTCTGGTACATTTTCCCCTCGTTTGGAGGCATTTTCCACTTTTAAGACCAACACAATACAACAGATAGGGTGTCTTACATTTCTAAACAAGAACAGGAATCCTGTGAGGTTCCCCAGGATAAGGTTTCTGTGCTCCGTGCTGAACTGGTCACTGCTGCTTGTTCAACTCAGCTTCTTCCTCAGGTTTCGTTTTCCTCTGTCCAGCTTCTTGGGTAAAAGAGAAGACACTGAAGACACATGATGCTTTGTCTGGCCAGCTGGAAATATACAACAGTATTGGCCACGAAACAAAGAAATTTCATAACAATAACTTCTATCTGGTCCGTTTCCCAAATTTTGTGTTTTTGCCAACTTTCCTCCTTTCTCCTTCTCTCTCTCTCAAACAAATTGAGTTTCATTGTTTCCCTGTTAGCTCAGAAATGCCATGAGCCAAGTTAGAGTCCTCTTGCTTCAGACATGCCAGGGACAGAGCAGTCCATCAGGGCTCAGAGACACCAGCTTCCAGCATCCTCACTACTGTGGGCCCTTCTTCAACAGAGAGTCTGTTGACTGGAAAGCTGGAGCACCACAGCATCTTATTCCTTGCCCTGAGGCATCCTGGGCCTTTCTTATCTGATTTAAGAGGTCTATCTGAGTTATGAGCATGTTAGTCTTTTACGCCTCATAAGCCTTTCTGTGATTCCAAACTCATGTAAGCTGAGAGTCAGCTTGGGCTTTTTGCCTGTTACTTAGGGTCATTTTCCCTCTCCCTTTCCATCCAGCTCTAACCTGTTATCTGGCTAGTTCAGACCAGTGGCAGATCTCAAACAGATTTAGATGAACAGTCTAAATAAAAACACTGCCTTTACAGTGCTTGTGTTGTGTATGACATTCAAAGTGAGATGCTCAGGATAATCTATCTGAACTGGCACATAAAACCCCCAACAAATCTTCTGGAATTTCAGATTAACTGAGATGCTTTCACAAAATCTTTACCTGACACATACCTTCTCTTCTATTTGATATTCCCAAATAGAAGCTGAAGGAGAAAGAACCACCAGTACTCTTTCAGTGGAAGTCTTTTGCCTACATCTGCTTTATTTTTCAAGCTTGTTTTTTCTCCCCTCTCACCCCCCCTTTTTTTTTTCAGCTCTTTGAGTTCTTGTTTCAGTTGTATTTGTAAATTCCAGTTGAAAACGACATCCCCTTTTTTATGGGAATATTTGTGATCCATCATATCCTATTGGTCATCATTATATTAATCCATTATAATGTGCAACCTGGAAATCCCTAAAAACCTGAGAACCAGAATCTATGACAGCAGAGAAGAGAAAGGAGTGTCACTTTACAGGGCTTCTTCTTTTTTTTTTTACACCTTTCCCTTAAATTTATAATATTGGATTTTGTTAAAAAAAGAATACTGTGCTAGAGGAATTGTTAGTTTGCCTTCATGCAGTTTTCTGAAGTTCTTTTTCATGTCAGTCCAAACTGTATTTGCTCTAACAGGGTTTTTCAGTCTGCTCAGACACACTTCATGCTGTCCCCAAAGTCCTGGTCATGTTTCTGTCTTTTCTGGGAAGCTACAGAATTTTGACTTGGTTCCTTTTTAGAGGGCTCCAGTAATTGTATAGATCTTGTTTTAATTATTTTTTGGCCTTTGCTGAGTTCTGTGAGTACCTTCATTATTTGTTCCAGTTTGATTGCAGATATCAGCTCGGCCTTTCTCCCCTGGGATACTTGATTCCTCTGCTGATACTAGCATTTGCCTTCCCTGTAGCCAGAATTCTTGGTGTGCAAGATTGTTTTCACTGGAAGGAGAAATTGGCTACAGGTATTTCTTGAATGCAACCATCTTTACTTATGGTCTCTTCACAGAGACCTGAAGCAATGAGTCAGGAGTCAGAGTTCTTGTGCACAATGCCATGTTTCTTCTCAAGTATTTCTGCCCCTTCTTGGTGTTTTTATTTTATAGGTGCTCTTCCTGGTGTTTTCTGCCTGCCACTGTTTCCTTCTGTCACTTGCACAGACATACAGGTCAAGTGAACCATGTTCAGTTCCCAGCAAAACACCAAAAACAACTTAATTCATAGATAAGCCATGCCATATAAATGAGTGATATGAACTTCTGTTGTTAAACAAAAGAGTAATTTTCTGCTCTCCCATTTATCTTGATTAAAGGCTGCTATCAGGTGCATTGACTTCAGATGGGTTTGGAAATGCCCATGTACCAAAGACACTTCTCTTTGTAGCTGAGGATCTTGCAGTAGAAAAATGAGGTATCTGGGCTCTGTCCCAATAATTCATCCAGGCTTATTGGGTGGCTGATAATGCCTAATGCTTAATAAACCTAATTTTCCCATTCTGAGGTACTGAGATAGTGGTAATAAATTATTAGCTAGTCAAAAAGCTATATATATTTGTGTTTATGAAGCATATTCAGGCTTGTCATTATAATCAGTCTAGAATGGCAAAGCTTATTTAATTGATCAGAATGGTGACAGGCACATTTTATAGGTTATAAGCTCATATGCGTCTTGCATCTGTTGTGTGGTTTTGTGTGTGTGTGTTGTTGTAGTTTGTTTGTTTGTTTGTTTTTGTTTTGTTTGGTTTTGTTTTGTTTTTCCAAATTTTCTTTGAACTGGAGGAGACAGGCTGTAGGCTTTGGAGATGATCTCCACTTTCTAAGCCTGGAAGTCTTCCTCCACTGAGCTTCTGGAAATCAGTTCTGCAATGTTGTTTAATATGGAAGAACTATACCACAGAGTCAGATTTGATGGACTGACCTTTGCATGTCTTTCCCCCTCTGTAGTTAAAAGTTTTGCTCTGTTCTGGATATGTAAATTAACTATGTAGTAGAGGAAGGTGTTAAAACAGTTTGTCTAGGCAATGAGTGAACAACAGTGTCATTAAATGCACACTTGGAAGAATTTAGAAATTTGGAGTCATACCTTTGCGTTAGTGAAAATGGCTGTGTTTGTGAGGTGAGGGCAAAACTAAGAACTAATTAATGGATACTTTTCTAATAGCAGGAGGAATTCTACTGAAGTTCCCACCCATGTGATGACCTGAAGGTCTGGACGGCTGAATGTTCGTCCTTTGCACCCAGAGATTTTGCAGAACTGATATAATGTGACTCCCCACTGGGTCAGTGCTTGCTCTAGTCCCCCAGCCAAGTCCTTGCTGCTGACCTGCTTGTCAGCATGCACACTGCCCTCTGTGCTGTGTCTTTGGGCTCAGCCCAACCTGGGCTGTGGCTGCAACAGCAACTCCCGGCTATGCCTGACTACTGGCCCCAAACAGGCCCTTTGTCACTACAGCAGATATTTTTTCTGCTTTGACCTGGCAGGCCTCCTCTTGATGAATCTCTTTTCTCGACTCTTGTTCGCTCGGTCTAAGCAGGTTATATTTGTTCAGCTTGTGAACAATGGAAGACAATGTTTTGACTCCAGCTCAGTGATGCTCTGGTTCCACATTTAATATCCTGCTTGAGACTCTAAACTCCTCTTCTTTCTCCAATGAACATTTTAGATCTCCTTCCATTTATTTTTTCTTCCATATTTTTGGCTTTATGTCTTTTCCCTGTGTCTGGGTTGTTCTGCTCCACCAAACCATAAACCCTTTCTTTGCGCTCACATTTGTCTTTTGCTTCTTCAAGACCGCAAGCACTCACTCACCCATCCGTTCGGGAGATGGCTCTGAAACATCTTTCTTTCTCCTCCAGAATTTTCTTCAGAAGAAAACTGGCTCTGGTTTGACACTGACCTTTTTCCCCAGGGAAACATGTTTGAATTTCAATCCTTTTTTTTTTTTTCCTTTTTTTTTTTTTTCCCTTTTTTTTTTTTTTTTTCATTCAGTGACGTTTCTCGTGGTAATATGTCCCAAAACACAGACAAGTTTTTCTAATCTGTCTTCCCTAATTGTTCTCAGATATAAATTACGCATCTTAAAACTCACAAGTCATTAGTAATTGAAGGAACTTTTGGCATGTAAAAAATGGTGTTTAAATGCTGAGAGAAATCTGGCAGAACATTACTACCCTACCTTTCCAAGTGTTGCAAGATATTCTTGGCTTATTGCATATTATATAACAGAGCCTTTAAACATGGATTATCTTTAGAAAGAAAGTCAGTGATTATTGTCAAGCTTCAGTGATGTATTAACTGAAGCTGATGAGATGCATTTGTGAAAGGAACCGACCAGAAGTGAGAAGTACCTAGCCTGATTTGGGAATAACAGTGTTCTTTAGGATAAGTAAATAGTACATGTGATCTCACATTTATTGTTCTCTTGGAATTATTTTCTGACTTCAGAATAAACAGAAACTTTGTTTATGTTTTGGCTGTCTGCTTTTCACAGGGCTAACTGAGGACTTCTGCCTTTGTCTGTCAGTATAGCAAAGCAATTGGCCAAAACTGGGGCCATGGTAAGATAAAATATCTTCTGTTTTCGGTTGAAAGGCCTGCCATACAAGCAATTTCTGACTCATGGAGTCACTGTAACTCACAACTCACTCTTACTGGCATCAGGAGAAGACCTACATGAGTGGCAAGGCTAAAGGAGCAGACTTTTTATGCTGTGATTTGCTCTTGTATTTAAATAGAGGCTACCTCTGAACTTTAGATTTTAGCCTCCAAAAAGAATAAATGAATGTGACTTGGATGAAAAGTCTCCTGCTCCCTGTGGGGATATTTGTGCACTGAACTCTGACTTGAAAAAAAAATCTTTTAAAACTAGGAATACTTCGCTTAGTTTCTTGTGTGACTTATCATTAGGTGTTTATGATTTTGGGGAGGTGTAAGTGAGCTTTGTGAATATATAATGATTTGATCTTTGGTGAATATTTAAGATACAGGTTAAATGTGAGTCCAGCCAAAAGTCCCATTTCTTTTATTTTTTTTTCTTTTTTTTTTTTTTTTTTTACTTACCTTAGCTTGCCAAGGAATGCAGTGGATTCTCTATTGCTTATAGTCTTTAAATCAGAATGAATGCCTTTCCGAGAAAGATGCCCTGAGTCAACCACAATTTATTGGAACTGATTTAGGAATTGCTGGGCAGCCTCCTCTGGGCTATGGTCTGCAGATGTCAGAGAAGGTGACTGCAAAGTTTCCATAAGATCTTAAAATCTACAAATATATGATCTTTGAAATACCAGGCTCTTAAAAACGTTTTGCTTTTTCATGAGGGAGGTTTTGAGATCTTTGATGTGCTAATGGTCAGAGTCAGCTGGCTAGATGATAAATCTCAGATGAAAGAACTAGATGGTGAGTTAAGACTTCTTTCTCACCTCTGCCTGGGAGCTATGGCACAACTTAGTAACATCCTTAATAAACAGTATATGTTTATGGGATTGGGCATGAATTTAATTACAGCTCACTGGGAAGCTGTTTTCTTATTTTAGAGAAGACCTCTTCATTTTTCAAAATGTCCTCATGCTTCATGAAGCTGAAATCATACTGGCCTTTCATACTTTCAGAGTTTAGAGTTCTGGGATTATAATGCCATGTCCTTGTTCTGGGTCAGACTGAGCAGAAGACTGGTCTTCTGTCTTCCAGATCTTGGTGAATGAGTGGGGCTAGGGAGTATGGACTGCTCTCCAGAAAAAATCTCATTCTGATTTTGAAATGAAACTATATCCCGCACCCTGAATCTTCCCTGGGGCAAAATGGTCAATGCTTTCTGGTGAAAATGTCACTTCTGACCATTTAGTATTTCTTGGCAAACACCTTGCTCCCCAAGTAATAAAATATTTTGTTGGAAACTATGTGAACAAGTCTATAAGCAACGATCATGAAAAAGGCTACACTTGGGTCATGCTGTGATGCGTTCAGAATCTCAAAAGCTTTGTGGGCCAGCAGAGATAATAAATCATAAGAACTGTGAAGGCCAAGAAGAAAACACTACCCAGTGTAATACAAATTGTTTCTTGTCTTGTAAGTGTTTAGAAGTCTTTAATGGACATATTTACATACTTTTAAATCACAATCGTTCTGTCAGTGCTAGTGCATACACAGAAAGAACAGAAAGAATAAAACTTTTTCTTCTCAAAATCAGATTTATCAAGTGTAAACAAATGTCTTTCCCAGTCTGTCTGAAGCCAGCAGTGCTAAATTTTAACTTTGCAGAAAGTATTTAACATAATGTGTGTAAATATTATGTTAAAGGTTTCATGTCCTGTTTTGAACAGTGGCAAAAAATTTCCTTTCAGCCTTTAGGTTTTCCACTAATTTCTTTCATATTAAATCGGAGCAGGCTAAAAAAACCTGCTGATCAGATCTTTACTGAGCTTTATTGTAATGTAGTTTAAGTGGATGCAGACGGTTGGTTTTTCCTTTTTTTTTTTTTTTTTTTTTTTTTTTTTCACTTCTTTTTTTTTTTCTCCATGTCTGAAATATTATACAGGAGACTGAAGTTCTTGTGGCATTAACATAAGAGTCTCAAAATGGGCCAGAAAATAAATATTGTAAAAAACATGTCATCCAAATCAAATATTGTATGAATAAGGGAAAATGGAGAGTTTACAATTGTGGTTCAAGGTTTTACATGCAAGGTACCTCAAAAGTTAGCTAAATACATTTCAGATGGATGTAAAATGTGGAGGAAAAGTGTTAAGTATATTCCATTGGTGAGATCTCAAGCCCGGCTCAGATAACAACCTTGGAGGTCAAGTTCTCAAGTGGTTACCGATGGGGTGATGGAAATAGGCTCAATTCCTGCTCTTGCTTCAACAACAGCATCCACTTGGCAAAAAGACAGAAGATCTGCTGTAGCCTGCCAAAGCAGGAGTCTTCCCCATGAGCACCTTTCTGATAACCTCCAACCAAAATCTTGGGGGTGCCTGAGGACTGTACTGCAGTAGATGGAGCCTTTGGTTTTCCTTACACTGGGCAAAAGCTTTGGCTACTAACTGTTGGTGCATGGTGCTTAACTATAATTGTGTTAATTATGCTAAATTGCACTGTGCAGTCCCTTCACAATTATGAGGGTTAGCAACAGTATTAAGTGACAAAAATGACATTAATGTAATTGTAGCATTGTCTAGAAAAAGCATGAAAGTAAATACCAGAGTCAGGATTTTGACAGCTACGTGAACTTTGCACTGTGCTCTGCATCACCTGCGTAAATGAATATAATGATAGAATTGTAAGAGGATTTTGTGAGGGCATGATGATGTAGAAAAAAAAATGCAATATAAGTAGAACAGAGGGGGATATTCCCCTCCCTCACCCTGCTGCCACGCTGCTTTTGATGCAGCCCAGGACATGGTTGGCTTTCTGGGCTGCAAGTGCATATTGCTGGCTCATGTTGAGCTTCTCGTTGACCAACACCCCCAGGTCCTTCTCCTCAGCACTGCCTTCAATCCATTCTCCACCCAGCCTGTATTTGTGCTTGGGATTCACTAAATAGTGAAGGCAAACAGTTTTAATCCAGTGGTTTACACCAAAGAGCTTTTGTTGGCTATCAACACATAACTGAAGGGTTTTCAGCTGTTTTTAGTATAACTGTGAAATCTTACCATTACTATCACAGAGCTCGCTGAATTCAATAGTCCAGGACAGCTTTCATGAACAGATTATTTTCAGGGTGTAGTTCTGGTCAGCTCTTTGGCTTTATTTGTTTTGCCTGGAAGCCAGGTACACAGCACTTCAGAATGAAAGTCTCAGAAATGAAAACCCAAGGAGAAATTTGCACAGAAATTCTCGGCTAAAATCCCAAAAATTTTTGCAAGTGTCCAATCCTTGTCTCTGCTAAGATCTTCTTGCTGACTCAGGTACTGCAGGCTGTTTTTTTCTTCCCATGTCCAAAGTAACAGAGCTGCCTATGATGGCTTCTCCATATAGGTGGGCTCTTTGTCTCAAGAAAGATGCAATTCCTCCTTCTTTACCAGAAAGATCAAACTGCAACAGTAACACCAATATGGTAAAGATGTAGATTCCTTACTTGATGCAGTATTTAATATTAATTGATAATTATATTATACTATATTTAATATTAATTGATAATTATATCTATTTTATTATATAATATATTGATTTATTCAATGGTTTAGTTTAAATGGACTATTTTAATAGATAATAATAGATACTGCATTTGTGCAGCAAGCTACGGATGTGGCTGCTCTGCCATCTATTACTTTCCACAGCACTTTTCAAAACCTGCATTGTTTCAATGACTGTAACTGACAATAAAAGTGTAAAAACAGACGTAAGTATGAGCATTGAGGAGCCATAGAAAGATACCAAACCAAGTGCCAGCTTTTATGCTCTACTCCATGAAGGCAAATTAAAAAAAAAATAAAAAAATAAAAAAAAATAAAAAAGGCTGTACATAGATTATTTAAATAGTTGACCATCTTCATCATGAAATAACATCATGAACGAACAGAAACTAGCTTCTTCTGATTGAGTTTTCATGTTAGGGTTCTTTATGGGGTTGTACAGGATCCTCTGCAGCTAGTAAGCTTATTATGGGTATTTTTTAAAAGATGGTTAGGGGTTATGGGTATTAAATAGCATGGCCACATCAATGAATCCAATCTTAAATATTAGTGAAGCATTTATGCTTGTTGTTTTAAAGTGCTGCTAAAATCCAGAGCAAGGCCCTTAATCTTAGCTACTTTATTGACAGTCTCTGACAGTGAAACCGGCTTTGTAGAAGCTAGGATTAATCTATATTATCTCAAAGTAATCAGAACTGTGGAAAAGTATTTTTCCCTTAACCATCTATGGATAAATCAATGCATTCCCCTGTTTGTATTCTCGGGTAAACTACAAATTAGTGCTTTAGGTAAGATAGCTCAGTGTGTGGGATTTTCTGTTGAGTCCTCCTGAATTCTAGTTTGGCTTTCCTCTGGTGAAGTGTGAATGTATATCTCCAAGTAGACAAACTGGACAGACCCTGCTCAGTCTAAAGAACTTAACACTCCTGAAAGGCTTAAGCCTAGGAAATTTATTTTCTAGGAATTAAAAAAAATAATTCCTAGAACATTTTGGATTCCCTTCCAAACTCTAATTAGAATTTTTAATAGCGTGAGGGTTTCCAAGATGTACTGTACCCAGAAGAAGAGGTCTTTCATTTATCAGCTAAATGCCTGCTTTTTGAGCAGGAAAGGGAAAACTCTAGAAAAACAAAGCAATTCTGTTTAACAGGTAGAAAGATGTGGATTTTTTTATTATTATTTTTTTTTAATTAAGAAGCCATGCCTTCTTGCATTTGAAGTCATATCTTGTTGAATATATGGCCAAAGTTCAACACAACGAGTTTGAGTTTGGGTTCTTTTGGTAAATAAAAGCCTATATTCAACAGATGGACCTTCCTTTCATTTCAAATTCAGATCTAAATTCCCTGCAGTGTTTCAGGGTTGTGCATCCAGGGTTATGGCCAATGAGCTGAAAAAGGAAGGAGTTGTATGCAAAGCTCTGGGGTCTGAGATTTCGTGTTGAGGATATTTCTGTCATTTAGAAATCCATCTGTTTATCCCCCCATATCAGACAAAAAACCTACAAAGATCTAGGAAATGTACAGAAAAAGGAATTTCTCTGTTCGTATCTGGGTGTTAGTTTTTTTTTTTTTTTTAAAGAAAGTCTCCTGTCCTCCTGAGCTCATATTGAGTAGTGCTTCTGAAAACACTCAAATAAAACTTTGTAGCGAAAGAATTGCTGTATCAGCCAAAATGATCTATAAAAAAGGTGAGGAATTTTCTGGTGAATAAAATATTGTACTGCAAATATTTGCTTTGCTTTAATCTGGCATTATTCCTGCTCTGAATCTATTGACAGTGTGGAGGGAAAGACAAGTTACCTTTTTGAGCTGTGTCATCTCTATTTCTGATCTAGTTTCTTTACAGAATGCAGCACAGCAGCAATGCCCTGAAAAGTGTCATTTGATACTTTGGTACAAGAGGAACAGTCCTTCAGCTCTGTTTCTTTGCAGAATACCTTTGCTGTGACCACAGATCTCAGTAAGTGCCGCTCATTTCAAGCCAGACAACTCTCTTTGGACCCACCTTTTCTAATCTTTGACACAGGCTTTGAGTGTTCATCACACATGTGAAAATTCTTGTCAATAGATAAATAAATAAAGAGAAAGAGAGAGAGAATTTTCTTGATGAAAAAGTGTTTTATAGTAAAGAACAAATTCCCATAGTACAGCATCGGTATAGCTGCAGAGGGCATATGGATTAAAAGCCTTGCCAAGGCCCCAAACAGGTCTACTTTTTGTATCCCCATGCCTCATACTAGCTACTGTTTTACAACTGTGGGTGTCTGCTGCAGACTGCAGATTGCTCTGGGCTTGTGACACCTTGGTAAGGATTGTGGTTAGCCTCAATATCTCAGCTACTGAGGTGCACTTTGCTTTTTCCTCTGGAAGACACCCTCGGCTAAGCTCTCTCTCCTGCCCTACCACTCTCAAAACTTAAACGGCTCATAAATCATGTTATTTGTTTGCACGAGACACATACATCCCCTGAGAGAATTAGCTGGATTCATAACTCACACCCATGTGGATCTACTGTAATGTCTCTCTTCCTGGAAATTACTCCAGTTTACGCTGCTGCCATAAACCAGAGGTTGGCTATTGTGTTCTTCCCAATCGTCATTTTAATTCCAGCACATATTTTTATATGCTCTGCAGTAAAATTAGAGAAAGAAACATCTGGCATGCAAAATGATTACTGAATAGATGTTGCCCATTGGCCCTGATTTCACACTCAGGATATTTAAAACAAATGTTCTGGTGCTATTGAGGTCCTGACATGTTTGTGTTTAGCTGGTCGGGTCAGCTGAAATTGCCTGTGTTCACAGTGATCCCTGATGAGAGATGCTTTGAGTCACAGATTATTTGGACTATTCTCAGTATGGGGTACAACTCAAAGCTCCTTAGCAGCGTGACTCTCATAACAATGATATAACCCAACAGCAGGTCCCCTGACCTGCCAGCACGCCCGTCACTTGCAGGGAATTTGTGTAACTAAACAAAATATTTGTGAACTAGTGGGAAAACAGGAGTCACCCGTAATGAATCTGTCTTTATTTTAAGGACTGAAAGCACTCTGCAGCCTGTTCTGACTTCCTGATGTATCGTACCTGGGTCTTGTGTGGAAATGGACCACACCTCCAGAGATGCTGACAGTTTTCTTTTCTTCTTGTCCCCTCCTCAGCTGGAAATGAGCACATGCACAGTTTGATTTTTCACCTTTTGTTCCAGAACTGAATTTTAAAGTGGCATGGGGCCTCTCTACTCAGATTTTAATTAAAGTGATGAGCTAGGCAGTAGGGTCCACAGAAGAGACTCACAGCCAGTGCAAATTGGCATTTCTGCCACATCAAGTCAGCAACATATAGTACAGGAAAATGGGAGGGAAAGGAAAAGTGATTGAGGATGTCTTTGTTTGAAGGCTGATATTCTACCAAAATACAAATGTAGGTGACTTCACCAGGAATAAGCATTTTCTGTTGTTGAACCCATTTCTCCTCCATCTCTTTTTCTTTTTCTTCCTCTTCCAGCAACAAACCTTCACAGAAAATCCAGCTTCCCCAAGCAGGACTATTCTTTCCCCTATCCCAACACAGTATAGAAAGTCACTCTTCCCTCTTCCCCCCTCTTAGACCCCTTTGCCCTTGTTAATAAAAATAGGAGTGGGCTGCTGGTATGTTCTGTAGAAAACACTTATCTTTTCCATGCATTCTTCACAAGCTGTATGCAGCTTTGTCTCCAGATAATCCAACTTCTTCACCTCTGCCCTTTGGAGACCACCAAACCCACTCCTAGAGTAGGCTGTATATACTAAATTCTGACTCTATAACACACTTTCACCTGACATCTTATTTTGCCTGCTTTTAATGTCCAGATGGGCCTGGATTTCTGGATAAGAGTGAAAATTTAGGGTGGGTATTTTTTGACATTACTGGAATAATTTCCCCACTCATGGAAAACCGGGCCAGTTTTGGTAGGCTCATAGGAACCTCAACCCAGAAGAAATAACACATTTGGCCTCAGGCAGTCAGGATCACTTTAGTGGATCCGTATTTCACCAGAATATCAAAATTTGGTCAAACTGGTCATTGATTTTTAAGAAAATAGAAGGGAAGAACACTTTCAATCCTGTTGAAATGTGCTATTTTTTAAAATACTGATATTTTGGTTTTGTTTTCATTTCAGAGAAACTGTCCACGGGGGTGTTTAAGGAAAGGTTGGATGTGGTGCTTAGGGACATGGTGTAGTGGGTGATAATGGTGGTAGGGGGATGATTGGACCAGATGATCTTGGCGGTCTTTTGCATCCAACCATAATGATTCTATGATTCTATGAAACTTTTCTTTGGCATTTTAACATTGAGTTGTTTTTCTAACAAAATCAACATACAATCAGATAATATCTGCTCTTGTGTGCTGATTTCTGAGGCTTGCAGGTTTAATCTTAAAAGAAAAGATGCATCTAGATCAGTAGCAATCAGAATTTGTTTCAGCAGATAGCTACACTATGCCAAAAAACTTAGGCAATATTCCTACCTTTTCCCATCATCCAGCTCTATCAGGGGAAAATGGGACTGCAGGGGGTTCAAATAACAAATTAGCATGGATTCATTATGAGTAATTTGACTTCTGAAATGAGATATTTCTGCACAAACAATAGATACAGCTTGAACCCCCTTCTTTCCCACAACTGTCAAACATGCTCGTTTTCATGGAGCCTGAGATAAAATTCAGTTTGACTTCTTGACAAAATCTTTTTGGTATCAAACCAACCAAATGTGGTGTAGATTCTACAAACTGATGATGTGCATGCAAATTCAAACCTGACTGTAAGCCATTGGCACAGTAGGTGAGGCTGAGTAAAACAGAACACATATATTCTGTCAAAGATCTCCAACTCTGTTTTCATTTTGTTTAAATATACTCACAGACCATTTGAATTTATCAAAAAGATGTATGCAAATACTTTTTTATGTCAGTCAGTATGTCAGTAAACTGATGGCAGTTTTTTCTTTCTCCCTGAATTTCTCTTCACCTCCCCTTTTATATCAAGATTTCAAAAGACTTCTTCAGTTTAAACATTTTTATTGAAAAATAACCAGTACTGAAGAAAATATGTTTTTTATGACAATTTGTTCATGTTAACAACTCTTGATGACCTCCGAGTAATCATTTCTAAGTGATCAGTTCTAAGTACAGCATCAAATAGTTTTTTCAGACTGCATACGGGGAAAATAGACATAGTCAAATCAGGACGAGTGGAAAGTATGTATCTAATTCTTCTAATGCCATCACAGTAAAACCAGTCCTTAATAATAACATTACAGCAAGATAATTTTCCTATTCTTTACAGCAGGGCATGAGAGTAAGGCACAGGAAAAGTTGATTGATTCTGAGAAATGTCTGGTTTCTTTACCAGACAAAAAGAAGTCATTGTTACAGAAGTCCAAAAAGAAGAAGCTAGTTGTGTGTCATCCCATTAAGTCTGTCTGTATTAATGAGCAATTAAAGTGTAGTCACATGGATGCAAGCGAACACGATTATTAGGAGTGAAAATTTGCCATGCCCCAGAAGTTTTATTTCAATTCATAAAAGGAGCTGGTTGTTTAATTATGAACATATAGAGGATCAGAGTCAAAATCAGATTCACTATGTATTTTAATTCATGAATCAAGCTTTTGTTTTACCAAAGGAAAGAAAAGTTGTGATTTAATTAGTGACATGAGAGTTGGGCAACCCAATCTCATCAAGACTAATTGCTTTCCAGGAAATGCCGAGTGCCCTGCCCTGTCTCACGCAGCATCTTTTGGAAATGATCACTGTTTTGCAGGACTGAGCTCAGTGTTTAATACAACTGTTGCAAGAAGCTGTCACTGGCTGTGTCAGGGAGGACAAAATGGGGACAGGAGGCCACTATTCATGACATGAGAGTGGTGACTGAGCCTCTCGATGATCCCTCTTGCTCACTGAAACCACAGTTTGCCTTCTCTACCTAATACAAAAAAGAACAAGATGGATTTTATTACAAAGGGAAATTACAGAGGATAACTCCAAACAAACAAGGAAGCTGGGCAGGAATAGGTGAGATCTGGAGAAGGTGGATGATTTCAGGAGGTAATATATCCACTTGGGAGCAGCCACAGAAGGAGGCGTGCAGGGCAACAGAGGGTGCCATTGTGCTAATCATGCAAGCACTGGTGAGGGTGGTTTTCCTCTGTAGGCTCCGAGATCTAGTAGATAAAACAGTCAGGTATATTTATTTATAAATCTCCAAGAAGTTGTGTTTGCGAGGCAGCATTGCTAATGCAAGCAGGAGGGCATTGTGCATGTTTTCTTGTATATATATCTATGTATAAATTAATACACATTTTTGAAGGGGGTGCATAAATGCAGAAAAGCACACTTCCTAGGAGAACTATAGTAAGTGACTTAAGCACACTTTCCTTCCTAGCTTCATTTGCAGTCCATCCACCGATCTGTTGATCTGGCAATCTGCATGCTCCCTGTTAAGCCCTGTCTCTTCCCCACTCCCCAGTGCTTTGGCATTGGAATATTTCCCTACACATCTACTCTGGCTTGTGGTCCAGCAGATCAAAGTACTCAGTCACTGGCAGCATTTGTTTATAGTAAAAAATGCCATAGCTTCATATCCAGATTTAGCCCTCGCTTCTTAGTGCTGTAGAAAAGGGACATTTTTAGATACTCGATGCTCATTCCTAGCTCTCAAGTTATCAGAATTTAAAGTTGTAATGTTCTTATGAACCAAGAGGGCTATTTTTGGTCAGAGGGAAGGCCTGTGACTGACCAAACATATTAAAGCCCATTACTTTATTAGAAGGAGGGTAAAAAAAATAGTCCTAATTAAATATTTTTGAGCTCTCCTAAGCATTCCTAAAATAGCCATTTGTGTAAGGGAAGGGGCATAAGCAGAATGCATGACGAGGAGGCACAGTTTTCGAGGCACTCCTTTAGCTGCCTGCATTATTCATACCACTTGCTATGTGCCCAGCCCAAAGCCCGGCTGATAAAATCCTCTTGCCCCTTCTGCCTTACCCAGAGGTCACAGCCAGGCACTTGTGAACGCAGCAGAAGACACTTGGTGAGTAAAATCACTGATGCCCTTTAAATCACCCTAAAGCAGGCCGGGGTCTTAAAAGCTTAAGAGAAGAAGCTGAGCCGTACAAATGTTGGTGTAAAAGCTCTGTTGTACAAACAGGAGCCGCGTTCCTAAGATGCTGCCACCTTGGATTTCACTAAAAACAACACCCCGCTTGCAACTGCCGAATTATTTAGACTGTGAATTCTCAGGACAGGCAACCTTTATTTTGACTCTTGTGCTTTACAAATCACTTACATGTGGTGAAGCGCTCATCCAGCCAGGCTCAGGGAAAGGTTTCTGCAGACTCAGGAGTCCTGCAGGCTCTAAATCCTCTCTCCCACCAGAGCACAGGCTTAGGTACATGTTGTGTTGTTAAAATGCACTGTCTGTGCATTTCTGCCTGTGTCTGAAAGGTAATATGGACTTAGATCCCATCACCTCTCTGTGGAATAGGAACACCAGCAGTGTCCTAAGTGGAGGACAATGTCATGTTAGGCACTCAGAGGTTGCAGCAATGAGAGCAGCTAAGCTTCTAACTAGCACTGGAGTTTTGTCCCTGGAAGATTTTTCTGAGCAGAAATGTGTGCTTAGGAGACAAAGCTATGTGCTATACAAGTTGTCCTTTCTATATGGTGAGTCTCATCATGGTGAAAAATCCCCCAGTGTTTCAGTGAAAAATGACATGAGTGCCAAAAAAAATAGCTTTTTGTTTTGTTTTGTTTTGTACAGACTGATCTGGAAACATTGGATTCCCCTGAGTTTCACTTTGAAGGTGAAGAGGATCAGGCCTGCAACAAAAATCCCATGAACAGAGAAATAGACTTATTAAATGTGAGATGGCCCAACATATATGCAAGAAGGATCCCATAATGGCAGTAGTTTGGAGGTAGGCCTACAGCTGTTGCTAAAGTGGGTCCCAAAGAAGGCCAAAAAGCTTCCAAACTTGAAGACAGCATATACAGTTTGAACACAAACTAGAAAAAATAACTTCCAAGCAAAGAAAACTCTGTGTGACTAAAGAAGACAAAAAAAAAAAAAAGAAATAGCCAGGTTTCCTCCTTCACTGCCCTTCTTCCTTGGGTCTAGTTGGGTTGCAGATAACCTGAGCCTTTTCTTAGCAGGGCCAGGTGCTGGCCAGTACCTCTGCTCACTGGGAAGTTCTTTTCATCCCCTCTGAGCACTGGCTGTTTGCCATGTCTTACATTGTCACATTGTCACAGCCCACAGCTCCCCACTCCTCCCCAGGTTTCATATCCAGAGCACTTTCTGCTCCCACTGACCTGAAGTTTTTGCAGGGAAGCGTTGATTTTGCCCTCCCTCTCCAACATCCCCCTCGTCCAATCTTTCTGAATGAACATAAGACATAGCTGAGAGCAATCAAATGAAAATAAATAAATAAATAAAATAACACCTGCCACAGGATGTTGTATTAGCAGCATAGGATTTTCAGCAGAGCTTAGCGTATGGCCTGAAGGACGTGGTGAAACTCCCTTCATTACATAAGGAGCAGACCAAACCCTGTGCCAAACACCAGTATGTATATATTTAAGATGAATTTTAGGCCCAAACCATATACTCCTCCAGAACAGGCTCTAAGGGTTGGACAAATGAGAAAGGCTGAGAAGCGTAACCTCCAATATGAAGGAATAACCACACTTTTTCTCCCGATCACCTTGTACAAAACTTGCCCTGGGGCAGGGAATCTGTGAATCCACCTACTGAAATTTGCAGGAGCTGTAGTGATCAGCCAGATTTTTCTTGGGAACAAAGGAAACTCCCGTGTTCAGACTTCAAAAGTTTGTGTCTCATGTTGCCAACCTCGCCTTTCCTGTCCCCTCCTCACCTGCCTTTGATACTCAGCCAGGTATTGTTTGGATGACTTATATACCCACTGCTGTTTCTTTACCATCAAAATGCCATCAGCTACAATGGAACAGCTCTTATTTTACCCAAGCACATTGTGTGTGAAGACTGACAATTTCAGTTTTTTCTCCTTCCAAAAATCCTGTGGGATTTCAGTTTTTTCTCCTTCCAAAAATCCTGTGGCCCGTTGATGCTCCCTGCAATGCTGTGATAGCTCAGAGTCACTATGGTCTTTCTGAGCCAGCAGCAGGGTTTGTAAGTGCAAGAATGAAAGGTGGCATCTTCTGGGAGGTGCACACTTGAATGAGACCTGTCATGCTTTCCCCCTGCAGCTAGAAATTGGTAGAGGTCTGAATTTCCTTGATTTTTCCTTTCTAAGTGTTTACATTCTGCTTTCTCACAACTTGCTGTTTTTATTTCTGTCCTAGGACCAGATTAAACCTTTGAGTTTCTATCCTATGGAAAATTCTGACATTTCAGACCCTGTTTCCACTGTCAGGTAGAACTGAAAGAACATGTATAGAAATTCCAGTAAAAAATGCTGTTGCCCATCACCTGAGACATCCCCTTTTGAATATAGCTGAATGGTTTTTTTCTAGACTGTTTCTTTTTCCCCCTCCTCCTGTCACAATAGAGGAAAGATATATTTTAAGTTTCCTGTAATTTTCTTTGAAAAGTTAATCAAAATTGTCATGTCCCCATGGAAGATTTTTTGTTTGGACAAAACAGTGTTATTCTGACCAAAAAAAATAAAGCCTTTAGCCAGAAGTTATAATCTAGCTCTAGTCTTTTCCTGCTATGATTTCTGCCAAGTTCATGAACTCTCAGAAACATGGAGGAGACCCGCACACCTCTTCTAAAGGTCTTTTTGCCACAGTAAAACCTTTTGCCACAAAAATGTTTTGCTCTGAATGAGGCCAGTCATTGATTTGAGCAGCACTCTGACCTGGTAACAGAAGACTCCGTAGAGAGTCATTCTCAGTTAGAGGCTAGGAAACAGCTGGCTGTGGCCAAGATGCTCAGACTTCCTCACCTACAGGATTACACCTTCACTTGAAACTCTAGCACTTAACTTCTATGCCATGTTCATCTTGTGATCTGGAATACCACAAAAACCTAAACAAAATAGTGCATTATATCTGTAAGAAATGCTATGTAATCAGAGCTGTTTCCCACAAAGAGCTGCTATCATCTATGCTTTTGCACTGTCTTTTCTTTTCTTTTTTTTTTTTTTTTTTTTTTTTTTTTTTTTTTTTTTAATCTCCCAGAGGTGCTCTTGCCCTTATAAGAATCTTTGGTGGAGAAGAGTGGTCAGGAAAAATAAAGGCTATGTCATGAGACAATTGCACAGCACTTCCACCCTTACAGTCTATTTATAATAATATTAAAACAGGATAATATTAAATTGCATGATGAACATGCTAAAACGGCAAAACTGCAAACAAGCATTATTTATCTTTTTTACTGGCATACTGTACCCTGGCACATAATCAGAAATACACCCAGATCTTGATGCCACCCCCTACTAGCACAATGATTTGGCCTTATGACTACTAGAATTGAGAGGGGAACCTTGATCCTGACTAAAAGACAGAAGATCCAGATAAACCTTCTAGGTAAACGGTTTGTCCTCATCTTTTCTAAGGAAGGGCTATTTAGGAAATCATCTATAAGCTACAATCACAAACTTTCTCCAGGACGTGCAGGTTAAATAGTAGACAACTGCCAGCCCTATTTCATGAGATAGCAAACAATGGGCTTAACCTTGATGCATCCATTTATGTGCTCCTCTTGCTGAAAAAGCTGGAGGTGGAGGAGTGGTGAAGTGATACCTGATTATCCACATGTTGTTGTCTGTCCATGCACCAATTGTGTCGTTACCTAGATGCAGCTGAGTAGCCCACTGGCTGGGGTCCCATCCCCACAGACTTTGGTGGAAAAGGCCCCAAATGACCTTAACAGGCCAGGATCAGGTCCTGGTATGTAAGGAACTCTCTTGGTTCTTCCTGTTTCAGGTGTGGGTCCTTGCTAGACACACATAGAAGATACATTTTAATAGTAATTCTCTTTAGATATCAAAACCTGCTTTATAAATTTCTCTAAAACACTTTTTAGCCAATGTACACCATCTCTTTATCTCTATCCAGATGTATTTATATGTACATGCACACATATATCTACATGTGGAATAGGCTCATACACTGTCTGAACAAGGGTGACTTTTATTTTTGTTGGTGCTCAGCCCTAACACAGTAAGAGTTAACCACGCCATTCAAAAATCATCTCTTCATCCAACTTTCTGGCCTACACCAATGCTACGTCACCTTCTGAGCTACGCAGGATGGATGATCAGCCATATCATCGCCGTGCCAGGCCGCAAGGTACAAACCAGCTGCCTGAACAAGAGGTTGCCTGGGGCAGGGGGGTTACTGCTTGCTCTGTGGTATCTGTCAGCATCTTGCCACGAGCTTCCGTTCTATATTTATGAATAGGTACTGAGGCACAGCACACAGGCATTATACATGATCTTCAGCATAAAAAAGGATCATGCCCTTATCAGTTTTCTATAGTAATTTTCTAAATGTCATTGCTCTTACCCAGGTCTCATTCTGCAGAGCCCTGGCATGCTGCTGTCTTGCTAAAGGCAGTCTGTCTTTCCCCTTGCACTCATGTGAGTGTTTGCTCTGTCATGAGATCTTCCGAATGTTGGATGGTTGATAGGCCAGTTAGCTGCCTGAGTAAATATTTTCACTTGCTCTTATTGAATGCTAAAGAAAACATTTCAACTGAAAATAGCTTGAGGTAAGTATCGTTGGTTTTAAATGAGTTTTATAATGCATTCTGCTCATGTTCCTACACTGACTTTTAAAGTGCACCATACAATATTGCAGAGATAACTTTTTCACCACTAGAAGTATTACACTTTAGACATGTCTATTTTTGGAAGGTTATACTATTTTATTTTTATTTTGTGTGTGTGTGTGTGTGTGTGTGTGTGTGTGTGTGTGTGTGTAAAACTAAGGGAAAATATTCTAGCTCAAAAACAGTGATACTGGCAGAGCAATTTGGCAGATTGTCTTAAATGATTGATTGCAGTTACTGTCTACTTTGCTGCAGTCTAAAGAGATTTTTTTATGAAAAAAATATTTTAGTAGACTCTACTAGATGCAGATTGAAGGAGAAAATTTTGAAAAACAAACAGGAGTTTTAAAAATTAGTAATAAAAAGGTAAAATCCTAGTTTGGACTGAGATATTTTTGACATTATTTGATATAAGAACTCAACATGGATCTTTTTGAAATATGGTTTTTATTACCATTTGGATGGAGTGCATTTCCTTTCCTTGATTCAATCATGCAAATATTCCACTTGCAGATAGTCCACACATTAGTACAGCTTCTTTCACACATTACTACATCATAATACAGTTGGCTGCACTTGCTTCAAACAAGTCCACTCTACCCATATGACCTGGCTTTATTATTTCTTGCTCCCATCTGTTTTAAGTTATCTTCCTTGGGCTACGTTTTTCTAAGAGATGCTCTTCAGCTATATGCACAAAGGCTGTTTCTGAGAGAAAAATGTGAACACCAGGGGACTTGTATGCTCTTACTCACATCTATGCAAGGTTCACTGATGTCAGTGGAGCTTACTGCTGTAGATTTTGGCTCTACAGAGTGTGCAAAACCCTGTTTTGTCTGCATAGCCTAAGTTTATATTTCAAAGCCCTAGAGGCCTGATTTGGAAATCCTTGATTCACATGAAAACTTCTGCTGGAGAGCAGCATCTTGCAAGAAGGCATCTTTCATTTTCACTTTCCTATTCACCTCTTTCCCTCCCTGTCTCTCCCAACCAGGTCAGTGAGTACCAACCACATCCTCCAGATCATAAAAGTTAAGCAAAAGCCCTTGCCCCAAGGCTCTGACAACAGGTTGAAAAGTCAAAGCCTAGAGAAGATTTCTACTGACTTCTCCAACCCTTTGTTGAGTCTCTCAACCCTTTGGGAAACCAGGAGAAGCAAACCTGTCCCGCAAGACCTTCTTGTACCATCCAGCCTCACTCACTAGGTGGTCAGACCTTCAAAGTCACTCCCTTGTTAGGAAGTCCATAATATTCTCCTTTCTTGTTCTCTCCTGAAACTCGATGTTCCCAACATAGGGATGCCATTTGACATTACTGATCCCTCCTAAACACCTGCTATCAAATGCATCAAATCTTTTCTTGTCAGCTTGCGTAATGCCCCAGGTCTTTGCAGCATCGAGCAAAACTGATACCACACAGCTGTTGTAGAGTCTTATTTTTTGTTTTGCGGACATGTCACTACCCCATACTTTTGCCCTTGAATTTATTTACATTGATCTTCACCTTCTACAAGTCAAGCTTAAAATGATATTGGCCAAAATCCAGGCAGAGTGGTCCAGAACACTGGGAGTGGAAATAATACAAAAACATGAATGCTGCCATGATTGCAACTGATCTCAAAGAAGAAGGACAAAGCCAGTATTTCTTTTCCTCAGTAAGCCCAAAGTCCTTATTTAATCAAAAGCTTTCATGTTTCTTTCTAAAGAAAATTTCAATGGTTAGTTTTCTTTAAGGTGATCACTGGTGTTTGAACTCACCGAAGAGAAGCCAAAGGGTTTAGTAATTCTTGTTAGTAGTTAGATGTACTGTACTTATGAAACCCCTTAGAAAAAAGGGATAGAAGGCAGGCAGTGGATCTTAAATAACGGATTCAGCATGAAGGATGGGATTTCTTTTTCAGAAGGCAAAAACTGTGACATTACTAAATTTGTGGGTGAAATTATGCACCAAAATTTAAAAAGAAAACAACTTGGAGGGGAAAAAAATGAAAGTAAAAGCTCTGTATGTAATTGTTTTCATTTGTCAAGAGATCAGTAACAGCTTTTATCACAATCCTTTAAACATATTTTGACTCTTTCAAAAATCACATTAACAGTATAAAAGAAAGCAAACCTAGCATTATGCTATTGATTTTTAAATTAACCTTTTCTGAATTGTTAATTCTTCTTTTGACACTTCGTCTATATCAGTGTGGGAGAACAGGAAGACGTGTGTGCATATTTCCACTGACTTTAACACAAAATATGGAAATAAATAAAAATAAAAATAAAAAAAATAAAAATAAAAATAAAAATAAAAATAAAAATAAAAATAAAAAAATATATCTTCTGATGAAAAATACTACAGCTGTATAGGAGGTATTTTTCTTATGCAGAAATTCCAGGAAGCACTTCCACGACATACAATTCAGATTATGGCAGCCCATGTAGAGCACTGCATATTCAGTGAAGATGACATTATGTTGTAAAATAAAGAAAACTTCCTTAAACTTCCTTCCTAGAATTCCAGAAAGGATTTTTTTTTAAGGAAAAAAAAAAAAAAAGTAATATGACCTAGACATAAAAACATACATTAAGCACAGACATATAAAAATATCTAACCTATTCTTCAGTATCAAAGAGAACATTAATAATATGAACGAATGTTTCAAAGCATTTTGAAAAATAATGTTATATAATTACAATTATATTATATTATATTATTGCAATCAGAACAGTATTTCAATAACACATTCTTGAAAATAACAATTGAAAAAAATATAAATATAACATTTTAATTGAATTCTTATAATTATCTATTACCATTGCTAATTATAATATTTTACATAGATTTATTATATAACTGCATGCACTATAAATAATATTATATATTATATGTAAGAATAAACTTTTCAGTTTGTAATGCCAGTTTTCTGGCAGTTAAGGTAAGACTATAATAATTCTGGTGTGTTTTAATTTCATTTCCTGCTTACTAAAAGTCATGGGAACATATAAGTATTCAATATCAAATTGATTCTACCTGTAATTTTGTAATTCATCTCTCTAACCTTTAAATTAGAGCAAGCTCACATTTTGTAAGTATCCTGAAATTTAATTTTTAATTTTTAATTTTTTCCTTTCAAGGGAATAAAGTTAGTATACAAGTAAGGCACAAATCAGTTACTGCATTCAACAGCCAACACATAAACCTTTACTGGGCCTTTTTTTTACATTGCCTCTTCCAAATATTGCTTGTATTATTTTATCTATAAATAAAAATAAAAATAAAAATAAAAATAAAAATACACAATTCAACCCTCAGTGTGTCTCTAGGAATCCCACTTGAGAAGCTATGCCTTAATCTCATAGTAAAAAATAAAAACAAATGTAAGTTGAAAAGAGATCTACTTTGATCTGCAAAACTTCTCTGGAGCAAGGGAAGGAATTTTATTCACAGGAGCTAACACTGGAATTTTTAGTGTTTCTTTCAGATTTTGGTCCTGATGAGAAGAGGAATAGATTCCTTATGACTGTTGAAATAAAGTCTATCAAGCAGGTATCAGAACAGTTCTTGTATTTTCTTGGACTGGCGAACAGTCTTTGCCTTCCACAATTCAAAAAAAAATATTCTTCTGAAGTTTATAACAAAAATAATGTGTCATCAGAATTTGCAAAAATGTGTTCAGATATTTGAGTTGTAACTCAAAATGAGAATCATCTGGTAGAAAAACAGTAATTTTAGTGCAACTAATATAATATGAATAACCACTACCACAACTCTGTTATGCAAATAAGTATGCAGCCTTTCTCTATGAAAAATAAAATTTTTAATACATTTTTAACTGTGACAGGTAATGTGGTATTTCTAAACAAAATGGAACAACACGTATATCATTTCAATACTTACATCCCACTTCAGCTGAATTTGCTTTGAACCCAACAGTAGCATAGTAATGAGAAAACATTTTAAAAGCTTTAAAGCATGTGTTGGTCACTGTACAGAGCTTGTCCTTTTACAGCAAGAGTGACATCAGACAGAGGTGACTTTCACCTGTCTTTTTTTGCCAAGACTGTGTCATATGAACCAAAAAGAGGCCAATTGACAATGTGACTATATGTGTCTGAGGTTATTAATTCCAGGCACTGAGGTGACAAAGTCAGAGCAGCATGGTTATCTGTTTAAAGAGCAGTAAAATGGAAGAAACTAGGAGCTTTAATAAAATGAAATGTGATCTTGCCTGTCTTTAAACTATGAGGACATTTTATTTTATTATTTTATTTTATTTTATTTTATTTTATTTTATTTTATTTTATTTTATTTTATTTTATTTTATTTTATTTTATTTTATTTTATTATTTTATTTTATTTTATTTTATTAATTCAGGGCTATTTGAATGTGACCAAAAGGAGCAGCAGGTCCCTATCCTATCCCAGGTGCAATGACCACCTGCAAACCTCTCTTAGTCAAGAAAGAAGTCCTGGCATCTTACACACCTGAGAAGTAGCTTGGTAGAAAAAGCTGCAGATAAAGGAGGTGAATGCCATCCCAAAAGGTGAGAAAAGGCATGGGACAGTGCAGCACACTGAAGGTGACACAGAGGGTCAGTAAAAATACACCACAGTCTCTGCCCCTGGAGGGAGAATGAGCTGAATTAACTGTTCCACCAGTGAGATGGAGAGGTTGGACCTGAGAAGATGAGATTCCATGAGACAAGAATGGGCAGACCTGACTGTCCATCAGAAAAATACATGTATATATATATATAATAGATTTCTTGCAGAAATGAGTTTGGAAATGCACAGGCATATAGACATTGTGCCCAGGCTGAAAATGTTGATTTAAAATAAAAGAATTATCTCAGAACAGGGAACATGAAGTTGTCCAGCTGAATCGTTTCTCAGAGCACAGCAGGATGGGCAGAGGTCTTAATAACATTTACTTCTTGCTGAAAGACCCATCGGTTATTTGGTCCTGCTATTGCTGGATGAGTTTAAGGATCTTGTGGCATAATACAGCCATGTGTTGATTCCAGCTGGAGTAGTCTGGGGACGCTGTGTGTATCAATTATGTTGTCCTCTATATTTTGCACAAGAAGATGTGCACGTCTAGGGAGGCTACAGAATCATAGAATGGTTTGAGTTGGAAGGGACCATAACTATCTAGTTCCAAACCCCTGCCATGGGCAGGAAACCCCATGACAACCATGATGCCCAAATCCCATTTTTTTTTTTAACTTTTTTTTTTTTCTTCATGGAAACAATAGAATCATTTATGTTAGAGAAGACCCATAAAATCATCGTCCAACCATATGAATATGAATAACACCAGGATATCTCCACTATTTGAAGAAAATGGAACAGAAATTGTCAATGCACAAAAAAATGCCATTGAAATGAAGCAGCTTGGCACACCAGCACTCTCAGCTAGACTGTGGATTAAATTGCATAGGTATACAGAGCTCCAGCTCAGTATGTAAACTCTCCCATAACGCTGTACCCACCAGTGTCCTTTCCCTGTGCCAAAGACGCTTGCAAGGACTGAAGTTTGGCAATTCTCCACCCCAAAATCACAGGGGACTGGGGGTGAAAGAAGAGCAGGAGTTGGCTACTGTCCTGGATGGAGAAAAAGGCTCCAGGATCTGAAGGAGCAGATTCGGTGGTGTTGCTCTTAAATGCAAAAGACAACAGCATCAGCAGGGGGGATGGTGAAGGCAACACGGAGCAATTATGTTCTGTGAGTTTTGCCCTGCAGAGCTTACCCAGATGGACAGACTCATTAACAACAATTAACATCCCATATCCAGGCATAGCTTGTAAAAGTACAAGGGCAATCGCTGCCACAAAGCTGAAGTAACATTTAAAGTCAGTCTTAGTGCATGTCCAAGCCAAACAAACCAGATCTGAGTTTCTGCAGATGCTCAGTAGTCTCGTGTGCTGTTTCTGGGCAACAGGGAGACCGCTACACAAACAGCCTTCCACCAGCTCCAGCGGGGCGAAACTGTGCTTTAGTCAAACCCTTGCTGAATGGTGCCTAATTGCATTCTAGCTCCCTGCTTATTTATGATTTTGCATTAGGTGACCCTGTTTTCAGTGCAGCTTTGCATGGTGAACATCAAAGGGAGGGTCAGGAGTTACTGGAGATTTCTTATCTCGTAGCCAACACGATTTCCTAATCAGCACACATCTGCCTTGCATTTTGTGAATCTTAGCATGTTGAAATCATTGCAGCTCCAAAAAGCTTTTCTGGAGCCTGCTTGGTTGGTATACACTCAGTTTCATGCCCTGGTCCTCCAAATGTTCAAGTACTTGAGTTACTTTGCACATCTGAACAGTCCCATTGACCCAGTGTGAATATCTGAGTGGGTAAGTGTCTGCAAGATCCAGACCCTACATCTGAAGTGAGGCTGAAAAGCATAAGTTGAAAGGTCAGAGAGAAGGAAGGACATGATAAAAACAGACTAAGCAGTGAACAACCTCGGGCTGTGAAATCAGGTGTTACTATTTAACTTCTCATAATAAAACAATAAGGAACTTCTTGTAGCACAGGTAAGATAACAAACTGAGAAATGACAGAAGGAAATACTAGTGTTTAAACAAGGCATGTCATTCTCCTGTGCAGCTCTCGATCACAAAAAGTAATTCATGCTGGAAATTAATCAAAAACGCAACAAGGGAACTATTGTACTTCTTCCTAGCTATGGAAGAATCAGACTTGCATAGGGTGATTATGCAAGGAAAAAGGTACAGCAGCAACCATGGGACAATTCCTCAGCGCAGACTGGAAAATGTTCCCAAATTGTCTGACACTGATTTGAGACTCTGGCTAATATCTACCACAGATTAAAAATGAAAGATCGTAAAAATGATGGTTGGATGGGGGAGAACAGTGGCAGCTGGGAAAAAGTTTACACCCTTTGGGCTGAAATGTATTTTTGGGCAGAGAATTATGTTTTGATATATTTGTACAGCACCCCTGCATCCTATGACTGAGAACTATTATTAAGCCAGGAAAGTCTGGTTAAACAAATATCAATTTTTTTGCAAATAATACCATTAGAGATCCCCATGCTTAGGTGTACCACTGCTCATTCAGGGTTTAAACTGAGTTACTGGGATTAGAGACAGCAAAAAAAGCCCTTCCATTAACCTAGGCAGCCCAATGTGAGACGTAAGCCTGACTTTCTCTTGATTGACTGGTCTCAGTTTTGGCATTGTGCCCTTATCTGAGTAAATGTGACTCACTAGTACACTAGTATTCTACAAAAAGACAGCTTTCGGGCTATGGGGTGATCAGCATTAACTAGTTGACCCATGGTAATCCTTTCCACTTGTCCCCCATTACAGCACGGCAGTAGGGATGAGATATAAATGTGCAACACCAGCAGCAAACCCTGCACAAGTCCCCTATAACTCACACATCCCCAAACTGCAGCATGCTGAATTAAAATAAAATAATTAAAACAAAACAAAACAAAACAACACTTTCTCCCTCACCCCCACACCAATCCGAGTGACTGCTATAATAGTGGCACGGAGGAGTTAATGATGAATGTGCCTTTGTATGGAGTTGGAGGCTTTTTTGTGCCATCGCCGTGTGAGTGCTGTCAGGCTGGGGCTGGTGAGTGCAACCAGAGCCACAGCTCCCAGCAGATGCAGTGGAAACAGAGCTAGATGGCAATGTGGAAAGCAACAGCTTTTCAGTGGGAAAATTGCCTGTTAGTCCGAGCTGAAATGCTTTGCAACAGCTCTCAGATTTTAACAAACACCTGGGGAAGGGCTGGGGAATTTGGGGGGGCCCTTGGACAGCCCCACAAGGTTGGTGCTTGCTGATGGCACTTGCAGTGTGAGGCTGCAAAATAGGACACAAAAAGCTACTTCAGAATCCAAAATATCCCCACGAACAGATGTTGTGCCTAAGCAAAAAGTAGCAAACTGAGCAAGAAACCCACCTCTCCTCTGACACCAGAGATTTACTGACACATTTAAGCATCATGGCCAGAATGCAGTGAGCAAAATTATTATTTTTATTTTTTTCCCCAGAGGAGTCCTTGTCCGCATGAATTCATGGCAGCACCAGGTTTAGGCAAGAAACTGCCAGTTTCTGTGCATTACCATAGATCTTCACAGACTTTGTCAACACGCCCAAATATTGGCAACTTACATGCCATCCCTTCATGTATTTTTACTGCGTGTTTTTCTTTTTAAACATCAGTATATTATTTCTGAAGGACATACTGTCACTTAACTATTTAAAAGCATAACGTACCCCCACATACACATTTCTCTCACATATTCCCACATTGTCTGAGATACTTCTTAGACTACTTAATCTTTCACTTAAACTCTCAATTACTTTATCAACACACTATCTCAGACATGTCTGGGTGTCTGAAATGTACCATTTTAAATTAGGACACCTGAGTGTTGTTTTTCTTTTTTTTTTTTTTTTTTTTTTTTTTTTTTTTTTTTTTTTTTCCCCTTTGAGCTCTCCCACTGCTTTCTGTAAGGTGCTGGGCAACTCACTGTAACTTTTTATACCTCTTTTTCATCTGTTTTGTCTCAAATAATTTCCTTCTCAAAATGTTAGTGTGTGACTAAATTCATTAGCTTCCTTTTGGGTGATGAAATGTAAACTATTATCGCTTATTGAGCCTAGTAATCAAAGATAATTTGAATATAATGTGGCCTCAAAATTAATAGCCCTGAAACAAATAAGAATAACAGACTCTAAGGAAAATTACCAAAATAGGAGCACAGCAGGCTTTCTTTAAATGTGTCTTTAAAAATAAATTGCATATTAATAATCCTATTATTCAATGGGAAAAAAGAGTATCTTTCCATGTTTATGACATACTCTGGAAAAGTCACATTCTTTTTTAATATTACTTCTCACAAATCACTTCGCTTTAATGACAAGATACTGTAGACTTCATCTCACATTTAAATAAATATGTTTATTTCATCCTGGAGAGAGATATTATTTTAATGTTAAGATTATAATTTCTTACAAGCTTGTCATAAAACAACACGAGCTCTGGCAAATGGAAATACATACCATCCCCCCTGGTATGTTTAAAAATTAAGTGTTTAAGCATTTTTTTTGTTTTGTTTTATTTTTTTGTTTTCTTCCAGTACTGAAAAATATTTATTTATTCTGACACAGGAGCAAAGGACAGCGATCAGGGACACTAAAGCTAACTACTGCCTGAAGTCATAAACATCTGGTGGCTATTTTAATTGCATTGTGAACTAACCACAAAATCCTCCACTAAAAGAATAGAAATATTTCCCCTGTGCACTATCGTATTTTAGAATTCCTCTCTTCTGAATCAATGTCAGACATGATTACAGCACAATGAAGCCTGTGTTTTCATGCCTGCATCTTCCTGAAAATGCTCTATAGCCTTATTGCAATTACAGTGTTACTCAAAGAACCGTGTATGCTCGGCAGGGAGGGTTCAGGTTGTTGCCGCAAACACTGACTGAGAGATAAACATCGTGCTTACTGCATGGATATTTTTTTGTAAAGAAAGTAAATATGTTAGTATGTATACAAGATATTAGAAAGCACACATACTCACACAAGCGCTCAACTTCAAATATATACGAATGCATATATACACGTATTTATACAGACATACAGCTATTCATACATATATATGCACATATATACATATAGGATGCATTTAGTAAGTAGTAATACAACCTACCTACATGTGAATAGAAATTGTTGTTAATAAAATACTTGCACGAGTTGTACAGGGACCTTCTAAATGTCTGTGCTTCCTGGGGAGACCAAATGACCTCTTTTTTACAGATACTAAGATCAAAGCTCTTGGTTTAGATACTCCAGCTGTCTCTCCCGTTGGCATTTGACATGCAACCCAGTCCATTTAAAATCAGGGGGCATGTAAACATTTTAACCCTTGGCAGCAGTATCTAAGAAAGATGCTAGCAATAAATGGTCATAACTGCCAGGGCCAAATCACATTTGGTGTCCTTCCTTTGAAGTCCATGCAGTCACTGTACCCTATGGTTTTGACAACAAGCCAAGTCCAAAAAAAGTAGGTAGGCTCCCGAAGCCGGCTGGACATGGATTTTGGGATCCGGAGTGGCTCCTTGCAGCTGAATGCCTGGTTGGCTCCCAGCTTGCTGCAGGCTTGTTGCCCAACGTTGGAAGGTCTTTGAATGCCCACAGCTCAGCTTCGATGCCAGTGACTCCATCACCCCGCCTCAACTGGCAATTTTTGGCCTAAGCACAGGGGCACCATCATCCCTTGTGAGACCTTCTTTGGTGGGTGTGCACATGGGTCACGCATGCTGATGGGATTAGACCTTGCATTTAATACAGTGACAGATATTTTCTTTTTTCTTTCTTTATTTTTTAATCGTTGCCACAGGAGGGTGCGATTTTTCTGCTTAAGTCCCAGTTGGCCAGGTGCCTTGCTCAGAACCAAGTCACGGGTTCAAATCCCTCTTGAGATCCCTCATGTCGCTGAAGGGCAGGAGATGATGGATGTGTGCCCACATGGGGCAATGCCCTTGTCTTTCCTACCAAAGTCAAGCCAGGTCCCTAAGGACAGTCAAGCAAGCACTGTCAAAATAAGCCTGTGGGTGAAAGTCCTCCTTCTGGAGAGGACTTCAGGTCCCCACTGGCAGGTTTATTTCTTTCACACTTTTGGAGGAGAGAGAACAATGGAAAACCAGCACCCTTCTCTCCTCCAGAAACTGAGTCTCTCACTCTTCAGTCTTTGAAGAAACCATGGTGAAGCAACAGAGCCCCATCCCATTTGACTCCTAAGCCTGGTGACCACGGTCTGCAGAAGGGATGAGCAGCATACCCAGATAAATATGTCCCATAGGCTTGTGTGTGGCCTAAATACAGAGAGCCCAGGCACTTGACTTGAGCTTCCACTTCCATTTGAGGTCCACGTGCTTAAATACTTTGCCCTTAAAATGCCAAAGTGCCCCAAATGCCCCATGGCACCTATGCACAAGCCATCTCTGGATGTGACACTGGTTATCAGAGGGGCAGAGCAGATGTATGGCACAGCTGCCTCTTATAGTGCAATGTGGAGAGTGCTTGACACCACTCGATGCATATGTAGAAGAGGAGGGGGGCACTGCAAACCTGGGTGCATCCTTCCCAGAGACACCATCATTGTAAGGCTGCAAAGCCATCTCTGGTGGTGGTCACCAGCTATGGAGTAGGAAACCATGGACATGGCTGAGCTGGAGGGAGATGGTTCCTGGGGAGAGATGTGAGGACCCATTTCCAGCTTGGAGAACAGTTGAAAAGGGCAGAAACAGGCCTGGTGGCAGAACCCTAGGAATTTCCCTTCTCCAACTAGGTATGAGCCCACAAAACAGTTTCAGGCTCTGTACTCCCTTTTCCTGCCACACTCAACTGGGTGCTTGGTGTCTGCAAAAGGCTGAGTTTCAGGCACATTCCCCTCCTTGCTCCTCCTGGACAGCCATTTTCCTCCAGGGCAGCCATTTTGTAGAGGATTTGTCTGCCCATGCCCAGACAGGGAACAGCTTCATGCTATGTATGGGCAAATGTAGCTAAACACAGCCCATTTATGGAGTAATTCCTGAGTCCCAGAGCCCTTAGGGCCAGCTCTTTGCAACCATGCTGCTGTCCTTCCTAATCTTGCCTTCAGTGGGTCCTCCACAGTGGGAGTCATGTGTGGCTCCTCATAGCATGCCCAGTGCCATTCAGGCTGTGCTGTTTCCTCCACTGTTAAACTTACAGGTAATCCAAAATGTTGCTCAGAGATAGCTTAGTAATATTTAATATATATCAATTTCAATAAACTTACAACCCTTTGAATGTTTAAGGGCAGTAGCAGGCACTGTCAACTGCAAATAAAGTTTTTATTGGCATTGTAAGCACTGAAAAATGTATTAGCATTCAACATCTATTGTCAATAATTGTGCAAGTATTTTACACCAACAAAGTGTAACATGATCTAGGGAAGTCTAGGGAAGTCATTGAAAGGGAAAATTATAAAATAATGCTAACTTCTGTTCCTCCCCCCCCCATTATTCTTACAGAACTGCACCTATTACTTTGTCTTGCTAAATGTGTCCCTTCTATATAAGTTCCCACTAACTCATAATTTACTGTCTTAATATTCTTTTAAAAGTTATGCTTGTAAAAAAATAATATATATATATATGAAATAATATGACTACACCATTTCAGAGTTCACAAAATATGGTATGATTTGGTTGTTGTTAACTGACTGTAATTGTATCACTGCATTTATTTCCACTTTCAGATGATATTACAGAAAATTAGCATGCAAGGATTTCCTAATAGTATGAACGTAGGTGGAAATATTAAAACAAACCTTATCCTGACTTTCTGTAATTAATGCAGAGTTGTCCACAAATGGCTGTAGTCAATAAATTCAAGAAATCAGCATAACTTCTGTGAAATTGGTGCTGCTCAAGAATTGCTACCTAACCAGAAAGACTGAAACCTGGATTCCAAGCGTACCAATCCTGCACTTTGCTATCAATTGCTGATATGGATCACTGGTCACAGCTCTAATTGACTGATTACACAAAAGCACTTTGCAAAATCAAGACTAAGCCTCTGCAAAGTATGAGCTGCAGTTCCTAGTGACTGGCTCCAACAGAGCTTCAAAGTTTGCATAGAGCCACCAAAATTGAATTTGCTGACTTAAAAGCAAAACTTGGGGGATTTGCTCTGGACATTTACAGAGACTGAAGGAATAATGAATAGAACTGGAACAGCCAGATGAAACAGTGATTGCCAGGGTATAAATTGAGCAGCAGCAGTATTTAAAAATGTGTTTTGTGTCTGGCTTGAAGTGAAAAAAGGATTTAGATCAGAACTGATGTTAAGGTTGGAAGATCAGCTTTTGATTTGCCGATAGCAAAAGTTAGATGAATTTGGGGAAAATATGATAGCACAAACTAGCATGCCTCTGAAATATGATTTCACTGATGGGGCTGTGAGCTTGTTTTCCTTTTACCTATTTCAAAACTAATTAAATTAACTGGTACCGTGTCTACCTATTTACACTGTAATCTCAAATCTAATTCTGCACATGGCCTTGAGACATCTTTTCGTCTGTTGCCTTGAAAACAGGAAGAAAAGCAGAGACAGAGAAAGGAAAGCATAATCAAAATGCCTGGTAGTAACTAAAGATCTGAATATCAAACTGCTTCGTTGTCAGAATTATTTAGAAACAAGCCATCTCACTTGCAGTGAGCATTATGATCTCACGTGGCAAACAGTGGAATATCAGATCAGGAGAGCAGAATTTATGTAACAAATTAGTCAAATCAAACATAATAAGATTTTGTGTTCTCTTTCTGCAGCACCACATTATCAATTTCACGAAATCTAGAGTATGTTTAAAAAGACCTTCACAGTTTTCATGGACATTTCAGCAGCCCAAGAACAGAAGCCATTATAACAGTGCAACCTAATAAATTATACCAAACTAGTGGGGTTTTGTTCTTCATTTGAAATTCAGAGAGGAGATAAATGAGTTAAAATAAGAAGGAGGAAAATTACCTTCCTGTAAATCTTTGCCGATTTCTAGTTTATGGAAAAAGACAAATGTAATTTGGGACAGCAGATTTGTATTAAAAAGTGACCCTTTACAACTGGAATGTCCATAATGGGTGGCAGTTGAAAGATCTGTTTTATAACCCTGTCACTTCTTTAACAGCCTTGCATGCAATAATTTCTGCATTCAATTTCCTGTACATGTGTACGACAGCTTGCCCAAGGGAATTGGGTTCCCCTACAGACCTCCTTCTTTTTCTGAGCATTTGTGATTTCTAGCTGCTGGAGGAGGAGGGAAAAAAAGGCCCATAAAAAACAACACTTACTGTATTTACAAAGCGGTGAAGAAGTTTGCATTCTTTGCTTCTAGTGAAATGGAAAAGGTCATGGCCTGATCCCAACAGGCTGAGCCACAGCTCTGCCCTCTGAAGGGCAGGCTCTTCTCGCCGGGACAGCCAAGCTGCCTCTCCTGGCAGCTGTCGGGTCGGGATGCAAAATGCAGAATTCCCCTTTCCCCTTTCATCCCTTCTATTTGGCAAAGATGCCTGGGAAAGGGAAAGGGTTAATCCCAGCTTGCAGCTAGTGGAGATAGTCCTGAGATGGCTACGACAAGGGGTGGTAAAGATGTCATCCGGTTTTAATATTAATCATCTTTACAGTAGTCCTGGGCTGTCATGGCATACACTGTTTAACTCACAATTTATTATTTGGCATGGGAAATCATAAGGAAATCCTTTACTTAACAATGAAAAGTGCTTTCAGCCCATTTGATAGCTGACACTTCCTTGTCTATTGTTGTTGGGTTTGATGCAGGAATGGCTGGAGGGAATTGGTAGTCCAGGCTATGCCCAGAGGACTGCCCAGACAACTGATTAATCTTCTCTGGCTGTGTAATTCATTTAGAGTAATAAAAATAAACCAGCTATTGAACTACATACGGAAATTTTACACGCTTGGTTATCTCTGCTAACTAATGCTCCAGGCTTTTAGGGCTGGCTTTGGGCAGATAAGGAGCCTCATTGCTTTCAGGAAAACCCATTTATGCCCAGCGCTGGCATAAATGAGCATCAGCCTCACCATTGTCGGGGCTTTGAAGGGACGTGTCATGCAGCCCTTGTGGAGCTTAGGTCATCTGTCTTGTGGTGCATGAGAGTACTCCCACCCCACCTCTGGCAGTCATTCCAGTTTGTGAACGTAGGTCATCTATATTTAAAGTATGCCCATGTATATAGCTCCATATCTATACTCATTACATCTGTAATATTTACCAGCCTTGAGTGTTACACTGGTGTTAAGGCTTTGAACTAAGACCAGATCTGGTTTTGGTTTTGTAGCAGACATCTTCCCTGTTTTTGGCATAGTGATGTGCTTCTTGAGCTGTTTAACACCCCTTTGCCATTTTGGTGGTGAGGAAGTTCTCTGGAAAACCTAAGTATTGCACTGCAAAGGACTCGCAGGTGTATTTGGAGCACAGATGGTGGTAATAGTTCCAGAAAATTAAATCAACTTTTTTATTTGTTAGTTTGTTTGCTTCGCTGTTTCTTTCAACAAACAGTAACCACATTAGAAATCATTTGGCCAGGCAATGCTGCTTGCTGCACCCAAATATAATAAGAAATGCAACAAAGCAGTCAAGATATTAATCATTTTTTCCAATTCCTTTAAAAACACCTAGTGATGTGGCAAAATAAACTCTCATTTGGATAATTTTTGTTGACACAGTAGCGCACATCGCCTAGAGAGGCTGCCACCTTTGATTTGTTTCATCCAGCAATGAGCTAAATGGGCCTTAGCTCTCTGGCGATATCATCAGCAAGAGCATTAGCATGGCTGCCGTGCCATTTATCTACTTTGCTTCATGACATGTCCTTCATCCTGCTGTCACAACTGATATTTCTGCAGCTGGAGACACTGAGCGTAGCAGCCCAAAGCAGGTACACCCACAGCAAGAAGGAACTGGGAAGCAAAGGGTTGGACTGGGAAGCACGGAGGTAGACTTAGTGATCCCTGTGGATCCTTTCCAGCCTGGGATATATTGTGGTTCTGTAAAAGCACATTCTAAAAGGATAAAGAGGCTCCAGGCATTTCTGTGGGACCAGAGCACGAACCCAGCATGTCTGACAGCTGTAAAACCACACGAGACTCCTCTAGCTGGCTAATGCCCATTAGCTGCCTTCATTAGTACTCAAAGTCTTGGAACTCAGGGCATCATCCTCAACACTGCAAATCGTGTGTTTGACAACTGAACCATGCAGATGTTATGGCCGCCTCCTGAGTGCCTGAAATGTCATTTTGCTTTGCCCACTGTGTGATACATGCATGGCACCAGGCACATCATGCACCCAGAGGGACTTGGGACAGGGAGAATGACTTTGTGTCCTTCTTGGTGGCATGGCATCCCACCTTGTGAGTTGCCACCATGGAACAGGGCAAGAACAACCTGGCTCTTGGTGGTGGTGGTGGTGGTGGAAATGTTGCAAGAAGGAAGGGATGAAGGGAGGGAGGGAGGGAAGGAGGAAAAGGAAGAAAGGAAAAGGAAAAAAGGAGAGAGAAAAAGAAATAAAGAAGGGAGGAAGGAAGGGAGGAAGGGAGGAAGGGAGGAAGGGAGGGAGGGAGGGAGGAAGGAAGGAAGGGAGGAAGGAAGGGAGGAAGATAGGAAGGGAGGGAGGGAGGGAGGGAGGAAGGAAAAGAAAAAAGAAAGAAAAAGAAAGAAAGAAAGAAAGAAAGAAAGAAAGAAAGAAAGAAAGAAAGAAAGAAAGAAAGAAAGAAAGAAAGAAAGAAAGAAAGAAAGAAAGAAAGAAAGGAAGGAAGGAAGGAAGGAAGGAAGGAAGGAAGGAAGGAAGGAAGGAAGGAAGGAAGGAAGGAAGGAAGGAAGGAAGGAAGGAAGGAAGGAAGGAAGGAAGGAAGGAAGGAAGGAAGGAAGGAAGGAGAAAGAAAGAAAAGAAAAGAAAGAAAAGAAAGAAAAAGAAAAAAAGAGAAAGAAAAGGAAAAAAATCTTTATATATATATATGTATTACTTTTTTAATCTGGAGCCTGAGATCTACAAATATATAGAGGACTCTATGTCCTGTTTAGGAAATCAGTAGGGATTAAAATGCCTGAGTAAGTGACAGGCACTAAATACCTTTGTGCTCCTAGGTCTAAAAAGTTACTGATACAAGGGATTGCCAGCACACCTATTCTGGGAAATTATTTATTCAGTTATTCTGAATTGTTACATTTTATTTTGGTTCTGGATACACCAGAACAGATGGCCTGCCCTTACCACAATAAATTAAACACTAATGTGCTTTGGAAAGTGATAGGGAGGGATGATGGGGGCTTTAGCAGAGCTGAGTTTTCTTCATATTCATTCCCAAACTCTTTATATGTCTGCAGGCAAATCATCTTATTACCTTGAGTCTTTATTGCCTATGTGAAAAGTACAAAAAAAAAATAAATAATAATTCTTTCTCTGTAGTTCTGTGCTTTTCTACATTTTCTCTGTGCAAATACGATGTGTGGCAATATTAATGTGACTCCAATATTAGATGGCGATTCTAACACCATTACAATAGTAACTGTAGCCAACTCACATTAAACCACCATATATTTGATGTAGCAGCGACAGTTTCGGTTGAATTAGGCTAGAGAGAAATTTATCCAAGAGTCTTTAGCAGTAGTTTAAACATGAATGCCCTTTTCATGTAAAGCGATAGTTGGGAGGATTAAGATTGGGAGGTTAATCTTTCCTAACGGCTAACTCATTGTTTTCTCACAATTCCAAAATTCTTTGGTAAGAGACATGGTCTGGACAGCTCACCATTAACAATTTTGGAATGGAAAGTTAACCGCAAAACAGTCAGAGCTGGATATCTTGCAAAACTCCCTCAAATACTGATTTCCTTCTGAGTCTTTCTTCTAGAGATGCCAGATACATTCCTATCCATGTCCAACAACTCTGTTTTCTGAAAAAGGAACGCTTACGCATACACACATATCCGCGCAGAGACACACACACACACTCAAAAGAGACAAAATCCCTGCCAAAGAACACGTATGCTGGAAAATATATTGATTAAGTAACATGTTTTCTTATCATCGGCTAAGAAAGCTTACCCTTTGTAAGACAGGGCACTGCTCATAGGGGAGGCTAACTTCAAAGTTAATGTTAATTAATTAGTTGGAAATCTTTAATGGTTTTATGTTTGTTTGTTTGTTTGTTTGTTTGTTTGAGATGGGACATTATCCTGGCAGATATTTGGGACAGAAAGGAATCATGCTGGTCTACCACCCCAGGAGGAGCAAGGCTTTCTGTCAGACAGCTGGTGGAAAGGAACAAGGGAAGATGCCATGAATAATTTTTCACTTAAACCCCAATGTCTGGAATTCAAAATGAGATTTCTCGGCGCTATTCTAATACATACCTGGTATAAATCCACTTCGAACTTCCAATTGAAAATGCAGCTACATAACCAGCTAATGAAAGCTTTTGCTTCCGACAGACTTCTTCCTGGTCTGTCTGAAACAAGGCTGCAGTGTGGCGTCTGTTGGGTATGCTGTCGGTCTGCATTCCCTTTGGGGCACTTTTGTTATGGGCTCATCGTTTGGTGGTGGCATGGCCACAGCCTCAGAGTGAACCTTCTTCAGCAGGGATTCAAGCATATTCCCAGGCAAATGTAGACGGGTCTGGGTTTTTTAGGTACATCCTTCAAATAATGAAGGGCCCAATGGCTTCAGGGCATCTTGTGCCCAGGGGCAACCCAGAACAGAGGATGCTGCTCACACGTTCACGCAATCAGTTCAAACCATACGCAGAATGCAGTTATGGAGAGGATTTACAAAACAGCTTTGTATTCGGCCAAACCTGCTCCCATGGTGATATCTGAGTGGTACATGCACATAAACGGAGCAAAGCTAGGCCAGCGAAGAGCGTTTTGGGGAGCTGCCAGAGTACACAGTTGTGGGATGACATTTCTCAGTCACACCCCGAATTCTTATATTCTCCCATCCTGGTAGAAGTGAAAGTCCTGTTACTTGGAAATTATTAGTTGTGCTTCCAGTTCTTAAACAATTACTAAAGAGAGCTGTCTCGGGTTATTTATGGCACAGCTGCAATCAGAAAAATGGCCATAAAAGTGCCATTGGGGATAACTGGTTCGGCCTCTCTTCATTAGCAGCTTTCTTCGCTCTATTTACAAACCAGGGGCGTTGTCAGCCTCACAAGCTCAAGCCAGGGAGATGAGATTTAAATGGGGTCATTTCTGGCTCAATAATCATTAGTAGTACTGAACTTTTTCAAGATAAAGTGTGCTCCATCTGGGTACTGATTTTTGTCAGTCAGACAAGAGCTTCCATCACATAAATTCTTTAAGGCCAACACTGCCAGCATTTATTTTTTTAAAGTATCTTACGGAAAAAGGCCTCAGAGCCATATTATATCAGAATTAAATGTTATTTTTGAATTAATATGTTCCTGAATCAGTTAAGCAATTTTGGCCAACCCCAAGCATTACTGTCGTTAATAAATAAATAAATAAATAACTTCAATTTACTGGCTAATTCATGCAGGACACCTTTAGATGAAGCAGTGACCAGATGTCCTCTGAGACTAGTGGAGAAAGAGAGAAAACACAGGAGAGAAAAATATCTGAATATTCAACTAGGAAATCCAGATTTGGAGGGGAAAGGATTCTGTGCCATACAATTTTGGTTATTGTGAGTTTGGGACTGAATAGTATCATTATTTTTTATAGTGCTATAAAACAAAAAACTCTTTTTAAGGAATCCAGTTCTAGCTGTCCCTTTTGGGTAATCAAGTCCAAGCGTGCTCTGTGCAGGATATAATTAGCTTGATGCACAAGCTAGTGAAGTAAATGGACTTTTAATGATGCTCACAGTGTGCAAAAGAAAAGTAGCCAATACAAAAAAAAAAAAAAAAAAGGCATTAAAACTGGAAGTCAAATAAAATTTCGTCTTGCTAATGACTTTTTGGCTTGATTTCTCATTTCACCTCTGGATGTTTTTTTCTTGCTTTTTTCCTCCCACTCCCTTTGGTTGAATTATTCTTCATAGTTTCCAGGGACACAAACCTGTTGCAGGCACATACTTCCTTGACTATCTGATCTTCCCACCCTATCACAAGCAGCATCTCCTATGTTTCTTCACCAGAAACAGCCTTATGATTCCTTCTCATACCCATTGCCATGCCCCCAAGGGCTGGCTGGTGAGGTTGCTCCTGCGCGGAGCAGTGTTCAGACTGAGTGATGGTCAAGAGATCTCTGATCTCCCTCCACTCACTGTGCAGGAAAGTTTTTTGATTTTCTGTCTTGCTTTTCTTTTGCAAGTTGAAAGACTCCTCTGGATCCCCCTGCCTTCTACTTCTGACTCCTTCTTTTCACTAAAGAGCAAGGTCAGACCTGAACTTCAAGACCCCTTTGCTTAGGAGCTGTCATTTTTGGAGGAGCTTGTCTGGCTTGAAATGACTTTGGTTCTAATTTAGAAAGCACAAGTCTCACACTAACCACGCACATCCAGTGGATGTTTATATTCAAAGGCCACCCTTCCTCCACAATGTACAGAAAAAGGGAAATGAATCACAAAACACAACTTCTATGAGCTGGACAGACTGCAAGAGTCGCCCCATCTTGGATCAAAGGAACTTTTGGCTCTGAGTCCTGGATCCATCTGAACTGGTGGCAACCTTCCCACTGACTCCAGTGGCACTGAATTTGTCCCTTGGACGTTTATGTTGTTAAATGGAGCTAAAAGTTCCTGGGCAAGCCAGAAGAAGTGTCCCCACCAGCCCACAGGGTCATGGGGTCTGACTCTCACTTACTCAAACATGCAAAACAACACCATCAAAAGCTCATAAACAGCGGCTAAGGCTGGAGGTTAAAAGAAATATCTGCATGCCTCACAGAAATCCAAAAGCAGTTGTGCAACTGCAAACCCATTAAGGCATGAGTCAGCCTGGCATTTGGAGGGAAAATGCATCCCATGGTGGACAGATACAGTGGGTAGATGGACCACATGGCCCACTGCCATCCTCAAGTGTTGCTATTTTAGGTCCCTTATAATGCATTATTTGCAAAAGTACCCTTTCTAACTGACTGTTGTGCTGTGAGGTGGGGTGTAACTTCCCTGCAGGTTGGGTTTCTGCCCCGGACCTCATTATTTGTCCTGTTTTGCTCTCAGTTTTCCATTTTCCTTTCCTATGACTCCACTCCCATTTTTCTTAATGCTGACCTTTCTGAGCTGCCTTGTCCTCCCTGATCACACCTCCTAAATCCCAATGTTTGCAGTTACTCCCTTGCTCGTAGTAGTAGAAAAGTACTTTGTTCGGGATCCTTCTGTCCCATTAAACAGAGGATTTATGGAACTCTGTTTAAGTGTGGCTTTCTTCTCACCCACTCCCAGACTCCAGGTCTTCTTCAGCTCTATGTCAATATTGGTGTTTGGTTATTTGTATTATTAGTAGTAACTGGTCTGATATGTGCCTATATTTATGTGTTTGTTTGTTTGTTTGTTTATTTCCAGTTCAATCACTGCTCTCACCTACCCAGTTTGCTGAACATTTCCTTTGCTTACCTAAGTAACATCATTGTTAAATGCTCTTTTCCTTAATACACTGAAGGAATATCAGTGTATTAAATGAGGCCACTGATGCTTTGAATGCAGTTTTTGGCTGGTCACCTTCTACTAACAGGTGAAGGCGGCATCCTATTACTTACCTAGTGCGGCAGCTGTAACCTCCCTGCAGGCTGTGACAACATCTACAGCAGTCAGCATCAGTATGTGGGAAAAGTACAATTTCGGCTCTAAAATTTTACACACTGTTGTTATGAACTGTGAAACTATGGCAGCTTTCCATCCAGAAACAGCTGGGCTTGCGTGTGGGTGAAGTAAGCGCTGTATTTTACATCTATGCTTGTCTTATCTACCATAAGGTAAGGATTTCTGGAAAGTGGATCAGTTGTTGCATGTTGCTGTCCTCACAATAACAGTGTCTTAGAAAACCATGAAATTATCACAAGTATCCCATCATCCATTTGCTTGTAGATTTTCAAACGTAGCTTGGCATTTCTCCTTGGAAAATTTGAGTTCTGCTAGGTGAATGAGCCATTCGGTTGTTAAAATATTCCCTTTTTACAGAGCATGATTGAATGTGCCTTGGATGCCAATCAGCGTGAAGAGAAAGAACAGACAAAACCCTAGGAGTGTAAAGAAGCTCCTTAGCTGCCATCCCCTTCCCTGCTCCCCTTAGGCAGTCAGCCTGGTGGGGAGCTGGTTTTTGTCTCCTAGCAGAAGTACTTGGGCATATGTGGTGCAAGACTAGAGAGAAGCAGTTTCCATCAGAAGCAAGTTGCTTCTCACCTAAGAGCACGACTGAACTCAGCAGAGACAGAAATGAAAAATGAAAGGTTAATATTCTGGCTCCGAGGCCCTTCTGGCAGACTAGAGATTGTCTTTGGATGTGTCACGAAAAGCTTTCAAGACGGACCCCAGAGCCAAACATTTCTGAAGTGACTAGCAGTTTTGGGAAACTCGGCTGTGACGTGCCCAGCTTGAGAAAGAGAAATCTGAATGCTCACCTTGTGAGAAATCAAGCCCCTGTGCAGGGCTGGGAGGAGGTAACTCAAACCCCACATCCAGTAACTCCCCACATACAAAAGCATTGAGTGAATTCTTCTCAAAATTGCCTTGTTTCATCCCAGTGAGACATTCCTGCAAGAAGATTCTCATTTCAACACGAATGCTTTGACCACATCAGTGTTTGAGATTTTTTTTTTTTGCATTTCTGTTACTGAGGTCTAATGCCTTCAGCAAAATTGCTTACCATGGAAAATCAGTAGTTTTGTCACTTATATTATTTACACTGAGTTTTCTCATGGTGAGAGCTTAGATGTCCTCCTGCTGCTTCAGAAAGACCTGGTGGATCACAGCTAGGGGAGGACACAGTCTGCTTGAATTCAAGTTCATTGGGCAGATCTCAAAGTTGGCTCCACATGGAAAAGACAATCCTCTTCTCCCCACAGGGCAAAGGAGTTGTCCATTGCAATCAGTGGGGTAAAAATAGCATAACTAGAGGAAAGCCTGTCCCAAAGAATCAGCCTTTTAAGGCTACATTTTGATTTCATGTACACTAGCTTGGACCTGGAGTATGTTGGAGATAACAGATCTGCAGCTTCAAATTTGTATTTAAATGTAAAAGCGGATCCTAGCAGTAGGGAAGACAAACTGATAAAGGAAATTATCAGCAAATTAAATGCATTGCAGTGAAGTTAAGTACTTAACTCAGCCAAGAATCCTCTGCTACTATAAGGTCTTCAAGGCTTGTCCAACTCATATATAGGGGTGAGAACATGCAGCTAAAATATAGGGGACTGAACCTCAGATTTGAAAACAATATTTCTCCTCCAGCTCATCCCTCCCTGTCTACCCTTACTTGATGGAAGGCTAACTGCCTACAGAAAGTGAAACACTTTGTTAGGGGTGCATCACAGCAATGGCTTAAATGCTCACTGACCTTGCAAACAGCCTGAACTCCTGAACTGATAGCCCAGCTTTCAGATGAGATGGTGGCAAGGTTCTCCACAAGTCCATGAGTCACTCAGCTGACCTCAAGAGGCCATAGCCCTACCTGTCCTTTCCAATGTATCTCAGCTCTGCCAGGACTTGGCAGGTTTGCTTATACTTTCTGGCAGAAATTTAGGCACCTGCTGTGTCAGGTGGCAGCTGACATGAGTGCGGAGCACCTCAGCCGAGCCTGTGTGCTGAACTCAGGCACATAATCATCTGGCCACGTCCCCAAGCCCTTTCTGGAATTTAGTCCCTTCGTTTCCCTGAAATGCTGCTCTGAGTTCAGACTTTCAAAGAGACATAGCTCAGGTTCAGATGATGACAAACCAGGGAGTTCCTGCTGCAGCACCTCTTCTCCAAGCACCTCGGTCCAGAGTTATCTGGCGTGCTGATGTGCAAGATGCACACCTCAGACTCTTCGTGATCTGCACAGCATTGTACAAGTTAATTATATCTGTTTCATGGAAGAGCAGCCCTTCCAGCAGCTCACCCAGACAGGGGTAGCTGCATTTGTCAGTTAAGGGGAAATTTTGATTATTGAGTCCATGTGGATGGACTGGGGCAATAGTGACCCAGCTGCTGCAGTAACCCACAGCTCCAGACTTTGGCTGCATCCCACTTCTACTACAGTCTCAACACTCAGCCTTCTCAGGCCTTTTTTCACCCCCAGACATTGGCAGCAGAGCAATGGAAAACAGAAAATGTTTAACATGTAGGAGTGTTTACTCTTGTCATGACACAATTTGGGATTTTCCATTAAAGCTTGAAAAACAAACCCTAAACATAATTTATTAGGAAAATAGTAGCTATGAGGTAAACTTATGTCAACGAATGCCAAGAGGTCAAACAGACGACACATGATATTTTGGTTGAATATTCTGTGTGTTACTAGAAGCAGTGCGAAAGCTGGCTCACGAAGTATTTGCTGGAGCGTTATGGTGGCTGGGGAATAGGGCAAGTCCAGAAAGTTCCTGAAAGCAAAGCCTTATTCTGCTTTGCTGCGACAGAGCCTTTTTCTTCAAGCACTAAACCCAAGTGCTCCAGATGCCAAGGTTGGCATGTGGCAGGGGATGCCAGCACCCCTGTGGCCACATTGCCCACAGGAGCCAGAGGATGCAGGGCAGGATAGTCGAAATACATATCAACCTCAATGATCACAAATCTATATGATGCATCTCACCCATTTTTAGAAGTCTAACCTCATTTTTAACTCCATGTACTGTGAGTTTAAGAAGAGTTTTGCATGAGATGAGATTAATGATGAATATCACAAAATTATATCATGACTTTATTTAGGCAGTGGCTGGAGACTAGGTAAATCCTACATTGTCAGAGCTCCTGCATTCTTGGGTTACAAACTTGGGTTACCAAAATGCTGACTTTATCCATCTTCAGGATGCCTTGGCACCATCTGAATATAAATATTGAATACAACATCACAGGTAACAAAATTTTTTTCAACATATTCCAGTAACTCTGCAAAATTAGCATTTATTTTGTGTTGCTTTTCTGCATATTGTTTTGGTGAACTCTAATAACGCTATTTCCATGTGTGCACTTGTAGAAATTATTCACCCTGGTTTGCACTGCAGGACACAGTGTTTGCAGATGGTGAGTTATACTGCTCTAAGAAAGGTAAAATTTACTGAAGTTCCAGGAGGGGAGTTAGGGGAAGTCGGCAGCCAAGCCAAGCAGGGCAGATTATAATAATCATTAGGACACCTCGAAGGAGTAATGACTTAAGCATTGCATAGATCTATTTTGCAGAGATGCAATACACTCCAAGATGTTTTTTTCCTCTCAGAAAATAATGCAAACACTCCCATAGACATGCTGTTCATATACTAAGGTTTGAAACCCAGTGATTCAGAGGAATTCACATACCACAACGAGGTGTGTTAGTTTTCATGGCTGGGATAACCACACCGTGGTGGGCATATCCCAGTAGGTCAATGGTACACTGTGGTGTGGCCCCTTGGAAGATGCTGAGATGTAATTCCAAGTTTTGCTGCATATTCCTCATATGAGCACCAAATCCACACAATTTTGGGGACTTAATTTGCAATGATGAAAAAAAAAATGAAAATACATAAGAGCAGAGAATGAGAAAGGTGGAAAAGACAACGTTTCAGATAATGGAAAATGCTTCTAGATGTGTCTTTGTGACCTTGGAGGGAGGGTAAAGCCACAAAGTATGTTCCCATGGGCAAAGCCATAGCCAGAAGACCGGGTGTCCAGACCATGGGCCATGTCATGACAGCTGTCTGTGGGAAACGCTCCAATGTGACAGATAATCCCAACCGCTTTGATGTACCTCACACCCTATTGTGGGTACGAACAAGCATTTGCCTACAATTGTTGAGATGAAATAAAGACATCCCCGAGCTCACTCTGTGGTGACTAGTTTGTGCAGCCATGCCCTAAATCTTAAATCATGAAGCTCAAATCGCTTTGAAAAATAGGAGTTTGGTTAATATACAGCTAATGCAACAATTTGTGATACTTAAAAATGCCCAGTAAGATTTCAAAATTGAATCCTTTTAGGATCACAGAGTCTTTGAGGATCCAAACTCCAAAAGAATCCAAGTGTCTGAGGTGTAAAATTTAGGTCTGCTGAGTCCTTCAGCTATAACCCCAAAGTTTCCCCTAAATATTTTGACTTGTATTGGTCACTAGATTTCCTTTCTTGTCCCTGAAACACATCAGGGACAAACACCACTCTCAGAGTGATCTCCCACTCAGACCAGCTGGGATGTAAAGGTACAGCCAGCTTCCCCTGATACACCAGTGACTGAAGAAAAACCTTTTACAAGAGGAGGAAAGAGGAGAAATCCTGGGCGTTGGTCATGTTTGACACGTATATACGTTATAGAGATTGAGGTGTAAGGACGCTTTGGATGGGAAATTGAGATGCTTTAGCCACTGGGCATCACTGCCCGAAGTTTCAGGAGGTAGCAAGATGGCAAACACAGAAATGTATTTAACCTTTTCTTGGGGTTAATTAAGGTGGCTCCCCATGTTTTGACTGGTTCACATCCTTTCTTAACTCATCTGAGAAGCACATAATCCACAGATCATAGATCCAAAGTCCTCTCTAACAGCTAACCCTCTAAGGCAGGTTCTTCAGTGTATGATCTTTTTCAGTCAGTTTATAAATTATTCATTCTAGCTCTGAGCCTTTAAACTCTCTTAAAATGCAATAATTAAACTCAGGGAAAAATCATAGTTCTTCCTTGTAAAGAGCTGCATCCACAGCTCTGTTACACCAGAGCATCTTTCTTTGAGATATTAAGGGCTTGGATGAAGCATTCATCAGTAGTGGAATCTGAAACACAGACCTTAGGTACTTGCCAGAAAGATTCAATTTTAAGTATAGGGCATTTAGAGCTTTAAAATGTAAATTTTGAACCACTAGATCTGATACGGAACAGTGTGGAGCCATAGGGCTGAGATGAATGGGATGACAGAATCTGATGCAGGGAGTGCAGAGCTTCTAGCAGAGCCCAAACCCTGTCTTGGGCACAGTGGTCAGAGCTGGCCAGTGTGTAGAGGCATTCCTAACACAATCCTAGAGTGGATCCCAACAACAAGACAAGTAGAGGTCAACGCACTTCCCTACCCTGCTGTTCTTTGATGCTGGCCCCCCCTCCATTCACCCACACAACCCCTTGATGTGAATGGGTCAAGACTCACTCTCCATATGGGGCAGTGAGTGCTATTTTTAATTTTTGAAAGTTAAACCAGCTCTGAAGCTGGATTAGTGATGGCAGATCCCCCTAAACTATAGGCACGTAAACTGAGGGTGGACAGCTGCTGCGACGTTCCTGGATGGGAATCTAACCCTTAAACACACTAGATGCACATACATGGCTTCTTGGCTGCCCCATTTATGCCCATCTGTTACGATGGCACAGTGCCTGCTTAGAAGTTGGTCAGATCTTTGCCCTTGGGTAATACACCAGGCAATGATGGATATATAAGGACACCCTGCAGACAGTGGCAAGAGATCTCTTCCCCAGGAAGCGCCTTCTCCTACTCTGCCTGAACAATGCAGTTTGGTGCAGTGATGCCTCCTTGTGCTCCAGGCACACCTGTTTCATTACTGGTCCAGTAATAAGTAGGCAAGCTGAAGAGAAGAAAAGGAGCTTTTGGACTTCATGGAAAGTTCTGGCTGTCAACAATGAGCCAGGTTGTATTACAGAGCATTCCTGAAATACATGCAGTCACCAATGGGGACATCAACATGACAGTTCCACCCACTGCCACCATGCAAAATGGGCAACAGGACCAGGGGACAAATCATATTTCAAAGGACTGCATGCATCTGAGTCCAAGATACCACTTGTACATTTGCCTCAAGAAGAGAGGGACGTAACTCTACCTGGTCTTCAGCAGAGTACATGATGCCCTTTCACAAGGGAGCATGACGATATTAATAACTATGTCAGGTGGAAAGCCAGTGACTTTCTGCTGTTCTTTTAAGAAACGTGCATCTCACTTTGCATCAAGTGGGGAAAATACCCTTAAAGTCAATATTAAGAATTTTATGGGCTTCTTCTTTCCCCTCAACCCAATGATTTTGACTTGCAGAAGGAAAGACCTTGAGTCTATAGGACAAGTAATGTTTGGTTTGATACAGAATAGGGCATGCAATGATCTGCCTTTGTATTTACAATAACACTTAGAGAACTCAGATAAAATTGAAGCCCTAGTCACTCTTCAGGACAGCTTCTTTTCCTGGAATCATAAAATATAAGGTGGATTAAGGCAAAAGGGGAGAATATTATATTATATTATATTATATTATATTATATTATATTATATTATATCATATCATATCATATCATATCATATCATATCATATCATATATATAATATATATATTATATATAATATTATATATATTAACTACTGAGGATTTGATAAAATTACTTATTTGTGTTCACATAGGAAATTTTTCAGAAAGTCCCTCTAAATGCCTTGCTCACAGTTTATAAGCTAAGTCGTCCAAAGATAGAATTGCCTCAAGTGCCCTTGCAGCCGTGCAGGTTGGTGACAGTGCCTCTTTTGCTGCCCTTCTCACTAAATATTTTCCAAGGTTCTACTTTCAAGGTTCTACTTCAGGCTGATTTATTAAAACCAGCAGAAGCCTGAGGAAAACAAAACTGCTTTGATGCCATCTTAGAAGCTGCTGTCAGGGGAAAGATCCCCCAAGATCCGGGATCCCAACTCAAGAGAGCAGAAGTGCACTTGACTCAGTGCATGGTACCAATGAAGATGTGACAGTTCTTTCCCCCTTCTTTATTCTCCCTTTTTTTCTTTATAACTCTGCACCTATTTCTATACTGTCCACAAAGCAGTGTGAGCGCTGGTGCCCAAATAAGCGCTGAAGGTCAGTGTGCCAATGCAAGTGCACTCCCAGTCCACCACCTTGTGGACAGGCGGCTGGCAGCCCTTCAGAGACCATTCTCTCATGATGATATATGTGTCCCCAAGGGTAGGTCTCGGAAGGGTATCTGAACCTCTAGATCCCACTGAAATCCTATAGCCTCCTTGTTCCTTGGGCCTCCATATACACTGGGAATAGCAGGAAATCTCTAGCTTAAGAGAATGCTATAAGAGAGATACTAATGTAATTACAGCCGCTTACTCATTTCAGGTGGACAGATTTCATGTATTACCTGTGATGGCCCTTCTTATTGTCCAAACCAGCCTTCAGTATACATATGTTTTGCTGCAACACGCTGGCTCATATCCCATCCATAACAGAGGGCCTTCCACTGACTGATACTTAGAGTGTGCTTTGTGACTCTCTGGCGAAACCTCTACATTCAGACCCTGGGTTAAGATAATGTTTTAACCAAAGAGAAAGTCCACACTTCTTGCACTACCAGCAGTGAGAAGCACTTGGTGTGAATGTCCATCTCCTTGGGAGTGACCTGGTGCTGAGTGCTGGCCCACTGATCTCGCAGTCTGGCCCAGCCCCAGCAGCCAGGAGTGGACAATGTATGCAGTTTCTGACCGTAAGCCATTCCTCTCACTCTAATTAAGTCTGACAAGCCCAGTTTCTACTTTCACATTGAGCTCACATGCTCCCATATGAGAAAATTTTATTCCAGCTGCCATTGTATAATCAGAAGCATTATAGTTTTTATTCTTTCTTGCCAGACGGTGTTTTTTTCTCTAATTGGATCCATAAGAATGCCCTTACTTCTGAGATGAGACAGACTTTTGCCAAGACTAATATCTGCAGAGAGGAGTTAACCTCATTTATACCTTACCAAGTCATGTTTTTAATCCAGCCAAAGGATTTTATCACTGGATGATTGATATGGAGTAGAAGCCACCCAAATAACCTAATAAGTCTAAGATCCTAGAAGATCTTCCTTCAGCCTTGTGCCTGCTGGCAGCATTTTTCATGATACCCACCCTCAGAGATGACCTACAAACACCAGTAGATGTGCACCTTGCTGAAGAAACAGCTAGAGACATGCATTTTGTACATAGTCTGGCAGGATGAACGTTAAATTTTAGCTGGGGTTAGACTGGATACTTAGGTACCCAGAAAACCACCCCTAACATTGGCAAAACATGTTTTCAGGTGTTGAAATGCTGCCAGGTTGTTCACAATAGACTTATCCCAGCTCTTTGGTCTTCCGGTGTCCTTAGGCACAATAAATATTCATGCTGAGGACCCATCCTTGCCTATGATAGCTCCTCTCCATCTGTCTGGATCACTGTGAAACTCATATTGTGAGGTGAACTGGCTTGTTCACATTGCATGTCCAAACACCTGAAGGTCCAAGTGCCAGTGCGAGTCATGTCCCTGGAGAATTCAGACAGACAGCAGCCAAGCCAGGGCTGGAAGATCTCAGTTTTACACCCAGTTCCAATGGGATTTAGTTATGCATCCTATTCATTTTTTGTGGAGCAAGATCCAGAGCACAGATACTTCTTTTTTTTTTCAAAAGTAAACGCCTCCTGCTCATTAAATTATATTTCTGTTGGCAACTGAGGGCCTTTGACCTCTGTGAGCAGCGTGTTCTTTCCAGCAGTAAGTTTATATATAGACTGGCCAGTTCATTACCACACAGAGGATCACTTCTTTGTTAAGATTAGACAGTGCCTGAGCATGGCTAAAAATGAAAGCAGAAAGGCAACTTGCCCTTTGCAGGCAGGAAGTCATGGAAGTGGGCTTCAGCTCTGTGTGAAGTCACTGAGCTGCTGCTCCTGAAGGTTGCGTGAACCAGAAAAGGCACGATACAAAGCTGCAATGTGATGCTGCCAGGTAAGTGCTGGGGCTGGAATCACTCCTGAACCAAAGCCTCACAGAAACAAAGTCTAAGGACTGCTAAAGTTGTATGAATCATTTTTTATTTTTTTTTAATAAAAAATAAAAAATAAAAATAAATACCAAAAAGCTTGGTGAAGCAAAGCTTGGTGAACTAGCATAGGTTTGAGAAACTCTATCCTATAGAACCCTTGAATGTAACTACCCCAAAACTTCAGGCAGGGTCTAGGAATGATGCAGAAGGAAAGGGGAGTAAGCACAGGGATATGTCCAGGATGTCTGCCTTACACAATACCTTCCAGAAGAAAGGCCAAGATTTCTAACTTCTTGGATGTACTCACCCAAAAACTTGCCAAAGCTTTTCATTCTCTGTGCTGCTAACAGGAATAAGGTAATGGTAACGGGAGGTGAAATTCAATTAGGTGGAACAAAAGGAACCTTTTATGGATTTTCCATCATAAATCCTTTACACTGATTTTTTTTTTTTGGTGGGGGGAGATGGGGAGAAACATGCTGTTTAAAGAAATGAGGCATAACATATAAACCAGTATTGGTGATTAAATAAACATAAATCAGTACTTAGTGAAAAGTTGGTGCAAATGCAATCACAGCACACTATGTCATTGTCCTTTTGCCAGGAAGACTGCTTAAAAATAATGGCTAAAAAACTACTCTTATTTAGGCATCATCTAGGCACGGATGCCAAATGGCATCTGGGATTTTAAACCACAGTCTATATGTAATGCATTAAGTTCAGTGAATCTCAAGCCAGGGACCACTTCCATTCTTTAGACCCTCCACACTTAAAATTTGTGCTGACTTACATCATACCTGCCCCAGTATGGTGAGGCATAAAGGCATAAATCTGGCATAAATCTGTGTGTTTGTCCACTGATACTGAGGGGATTGATTTAGGTTCTACTTACAGCGGGAGGCCCAAGAAAGCTGTGTAGCATAGCCAAAGGCAGTGTGGGCTGTGTAGAGGCTTTGGGGCTTCTGGTATTAGACAGCTTTCTGCTCTCCCCTTCAATAGGCCCTTCATGGGATTAAGAAGATAAAACTATTAACTCCCAAATCCTACGATCCAGTTTTATGTTCCTCCAGAGGCAATTACTCTCCTCAAGAAATCTTTGTTAAAGTCACAGAATCCATGCCATCTTCTAGTGCCCTCATGGCCTTTGGGGCCAAGAGTTTCCAATCCACTAACAGTCAAAAAAATTGTTCACTACTCAGCACCTTTTGCACCACAGGGTCTGCCCAGTCCCCTGGCACTCTGATCAGCTGTATGAACACTGGATCTGTTTCTTCAGATGATGGATCAGCCACAGCCATGGCTCCTAACAACTCTGCAGAAGTGGTGAGGGAGGTGGTAAAGGTAATGGAGGCATCAGCAATGGTGAAGGTGCCAGTGCCAGCTCCATCACCACTATCTGCTCCTCTGCAAGACTTGAAGGGTCAGGTAGAACTAGAGCTTCCAGTAATCTCTCAGTGTCATTGGCACCTATCAAAACATTCAACAGCTTCAGCAGGAAACAATAAGACATTTGGAGCTCAGTGAGGAAAAGCCCTGGTGAGTTTTTAATGATTCAAACTGGATCGTTTGGTGGAGGCAAGTGTTAATGCCAGACACAGATCGCATGCATACATAATTCACCACTACATGCGTGGCACCTAAGGCCAGCAAGGACCATTCTGAGCAAGAGGAAATGGCTGGTGCCCTCAGCCCACCAGCCACACATGGCTGGTGGCTATAACACTATATATATATTACAATATATAACCATGTAACAATATATATTTTTGCTATAACAACTTAAAATAGGGCATCCCAAAGCCAGAAGGACTCACTTCAGTTAACTCTGGTGTCCCATAAAAGCTGCGTCTTGGATGGAAGCACCAAGGTGCATACCAATCCTTGGATGTAATAGCATCAGATTTTCCCTCTTGAAGATCCATTTTGCTGGAGATAGCCCATAGCTCTTATCTGCTAACTTTCAGATCCAAGACCCAAGTCAAGAATCTCTGTGCTTGGAGTGGTACAAAACCTCCATAGAGTCACTGCTACTGGGCCTATGAAGATGTCTAGCATGAAGGCCAGTGCCTTGAAGATGCGAGGAGGAAAAGCTCTCTATACTCTGCATGACAACCCTCATCTCCTTGAAGAGAAAAAAGAATAGGTCCCACACTGATTGTGTAGCTTCAGTTTCTCTTCCCTGATGTAACTAATATCGCAAAGTCTGTCTTGTAGGGTCAAAATCGCTTAGGCAGAGCAGTCTTTTTACATAGAAATAACGCTTGTGTTTTATTACAGAAAATCAAACCCATGGCCACCAAAAGAAGGGAACCACATATTTTGTGTGTCCCCCAGGAGCCCACACCAGCCCAGGCCTTGGATGGAGAGGATGTGGGCACACCAGTCGCCCATCATCAGGCAGCATTTACTGGTCCTGCCCACAGACACAGACATGTTGGTCACACATACGCAAGAACTCAGAGAATAGCCCATGTCAGAAGTGTACAATTTAAAACCCAGACAGTTACATTCTTGGAAACATTCATCCCCAAGTCAAACCGAGAAAAAAATATATATTCAAAATACCAACAATACCAACAACAGGCACATCACTCTCCTACAGCTCCAGGGTTGCAGCATGGCAAAACACAGAAGGAGGCATAGGAAGGGCAGGATCCACAACTGCAGCCCTAATAGTTACTCTGCGGGTGGCTTGAGGGTCCTTGGGTTCAAACAGGAGAAGCTACAGCCCTACAACCGGAATGGTCCTAAGCCACCAACACATCACCCAGAAAGCTGCAAGGCTGATTTTGTACAAGACACTGTCTTGCTCTGAGTGAAATCAGTACCAAGGCTTCTCCTTACTCTGGCTGGATTAAAGGTTCATGCAGACCTGAGTTCAGTCTTGCATCAGTGTGCCTACAGTGTTCAGTTGTCTACGCAGGAGCACACCAGTGTTGGTGCACTGGTAGCACAGTGAGCCCATAACATGGTTTTGTGTCTGTGCATTCATGTATTCACAGATTTTACATGTGTAAATAACATGTTTTTAAACATGATGATGGAAGCAAGTTATGCATCTTTAAGAAGGTAGGGACTTCCTATGGGGAAATGATATTTCTTCATCTTTGGGAAGTGTGAACAAAAGAGTGGTAGTTTTAATTAATGTTCTTTTTTTTTTTTTTTTTTTTTTTTTTTGCAAGGGTCATTATTTGCAATTTCAAGAATAGAGATCTTCAAAAACATCAGATTCAACCTGTTATTTAATCTGGCCTTTCTTTGAATCTCTCCTTTCTTTGTAGACATGTCCACTAGTCCTTAACCTGATTTATGTGATTGGTCAATTGTGAGTTAATGAAGGGGATAAAATGTTTTCTGGAATGCTGGGATAATCGACAAATAGCAATGACCAGTAACTGGACCATGGCCAAGACAGGAACTTAATCCCCTGAAGTCCAAGGGTATTGTGAAGTTGCACTGAAGTGGGAACTGAAAGAAACCAGTTACATCATTCCGTTTGTTTCCTTAGATTGGGACAAATGCACTCACTCCAGTAAGCATATTTGAAGACTAATTATACAAGGAGAAAACAAGATAGGATGGAATTTCTCTACTTTGGGGCATATGTGATTTCAAGTGCAGTTTAAGGGTTTAATCCTCTTCTTTTCTAGCAATTTTTTACTGTTTGATGCAGTCAGTGTGTGTTATTTCTTCCAGAGGTCACACACTCTCGCCCCCTACCTCTGCTTTCCTTAATGATGTGGAGCAGCTCTCTAGCCCTCTGTCAAACATTTTGCCTGAATTCTCAGTGGCAACACAAGAGCTGAATGGTTCAGCTGCAAGGATTAAAGAGGTGGGTTTAAAATGTATGTATGTCCTTCAAGTGTAAAATTTAAATGAGAAAACAGAGACACTCTCTTGCTCTGCTTTGGATTTCTTGTAAAGGTCAGAATTCATCACTGCTGGAGTCCCACTGGAGTTAAGCAGTTTTGTCAAGGAAGAACTTGGGGCTATTCAGTGTAGCCAAGGCTTCTCCGCCTGGATCCCTCTGGTTTCAAACACACACCTCAAGAGATGTGGTAGGAGATGACGGGGACAGAGGATTTTCAGGTTGCTGGTACACAATCATTGAACATAAAAATTAAAACTATTCACAGGAGGTCTTGGTCAATGCTCATGATTTCAGCATCTAGACAGGGACAGAAGTACAGCACCTGTGAGACTGCCAAGAAATGAGCTATCACACCTTTGGTGGAGGGAAAAAGGTGGGCTATGGGCAATACACCAGTGATTAAGGACTAGGGCATTCTTAAATATCCCCTCTGACTGTGGTAGGTACCACCAGCACCAAGATGTTTCCCAGCAGTAGAGGAATGACAACCCAATTTGCCTCATGCCTCCAATTTTGGTGAGCTAGGCTTGATTCCCAACGTGCTACATGATATATGCGAGTACAAAGAGGTTCACCAGCTCAGTCCTTGTCCTAAGGCTTTGCAACGTATCTCTCAGAAAGGCATTTTTGGTGATACTGCAGGATGCCCCGTCTCCTAATCAACACCTAGATTCTTAGTAATGTTTTATTCCTCACATACACATCTTCTTCCCAGATCTTAAACATTGCTGAAATGAAAGCAAAACAAAACAAAAAATCAAACAAACTGAAGTGCCAGAGCTTCTCTTCATGGACTTCCAATATAACACCCTCCCATGTATATTTGTGCTGCTTAGACTCACTCTTCCTTCAATTAGTGGTTAATCTTTTTACCATTTAAAGGATATTTTTCCAACAAGAGGCCCCAGAGAGACAATGTTGCACATGCAGGTGGACTGTGAATTCACCAGGGAGAGGGTTGAGGTTTATTTGCCTCATTTGCACCTCAGACAGTGGGGTCCTGATTTCACTGCTATGCCTAGTTTGTGTAATTGATGGGCAAATAATTGAGCAGCTTAAAATGGCTGAGAAGGCCCAGGAGAAGGTTCAAATGGAGCCTTTGCTTTTCTTACAAGAGCTGTTGGGATCTGTCATGATGTGAGTTTTGAAGGGAGCAAAAGATGGTGTTTGCAGTAATGAGATTTCCAGGCCTAGAGGCCCACGGGGAATAATGAAGAAGAGAATGAAGTGAGACATGAAGAGTGAGGAGAGATTAATTAGTCACAAGAAACATCCTCTTGGTGCTCTGAAATAAGACAAAAAACTCTCTGATTCATGAGAACTGTGTTAATAGCCCATGGAGACTCACTAGACTGGCCAGCGCTGGGATCTCCACTAGAGAGTAGGCCCGGCTCTGGTGGGGTCCTGCTGCTCCTTGGCTGTTCGGACACCAACCCGAATTCACAGACTCCTTCACTACCTGGCCTTGTCTCTGATGGAGTCACATTCCTCTCCCACCTCCGCCTGGCTCCCCCACTTTATACCACTAGGCCTGCTCCATGCGTTGCTTCTGCAACTTCGCCTCTTCATTAACAGTTTAGCAAGCTAATTGCTGTCCTCCTGTGAACTGGCTGGGTTGGCCAGGCAGCTGCATCTCTCTCGTGTAGAGGAATTTGTTGATTAAAACAATTAGCTCATCCAGTTTGACCTTATCAGCTGAAGTTTCCTTTGCTGCTGATGAGCAGCACATGTCAGTAGGCCTGGAGCTCTTCACAGCAACATGGAGCTCATCAGCAAAACGAGGGGCTGGGTGAGCAGATGGGCTCTGGTGGTACAAATTCCTTCCTGCCAAGAGCTCAGGAGAGAGATGTAGAGGAAAAAAAAGTAATCAGCAGCACAGAAAACATTGCTGGGTCCTGTTTATGAAAAAATTCAGCAATAAGTGGCTTTGGATGACGAGGTTGTTCCAGAGAAAGACTGAAAAAACGATGTTGGCAGTGGGAGGTATGGGAACTTAAGGGAGAAGAGCCGATATTTAGCTATAATTTGCTTGTGGTAACCAACTAACCAGCCAAAAAAACTTACGAGGCATTTCCACAGTAATTCTTATGAAGTTGTTTTCATGAGGTTTGTGTCTGATGTAGTAAAGATATCTACCAATACATTGCATACATTCAGGAGAGCAGTGATTGCTCTGTTTCAGAGGTTTCAGATGAAGCTTTTGTTATTACTCACCTTTTCAACCCTGTGAACAAAAACAGATCTGATTAGGTTACAGCCCAAGGTGCTGAACCTCATCTCCACACCTGTCAAGCAAAGAAAAGACTTGGAGGAAAGGTCTAGAATGGCATTATTATTCATTTCCCCTTGTCCTTAATTGCCATATTCAAGTGTGGATGTTAATTTGAACCGGGTTTAAGTCAGGATGACAACTTATTTTAAGGACAATGAAATACAGCAGTCCCTCAACTAGTATCCACAATAGGTCAGCTCAAGGCCTGATTCACCTCTCTCAGGTTTCTTAAAACCCTCCCATTTGAAACACAGTCCGTTGCAGTGCTTACTTACCCAATGAGTTAGAATGCTTTCCTTGGTGTTCAGCAAGTCCAAATCACAGAATCACAGAATTTCTAGGTTGGAAGAGACCTCAAGATCATCGAGTCCAACCTCTGACCTAACGCTAGCAGTCCCCACTAAACCATATCCCTAAGCTCTACATCTCTTTTATTTGACAATGATTTTTCACCTTTCTCTCCTGCAGTTTGAATCTAGCGTGTCTGGAGTACCCAGTGCTTCTGCTGTAGTGCCTGGAGCTGGACAAAGCAGTCCACATGGCTTGGATACGCCTCTCTCAATTAAAACCATAAACTAGAACTGCCAAGTGCTGACTTCAGTAACATGTCTATTAATAGTGTCTGTTATCAGGGAAATGGGAAGAATGGCAGACAGATAGAGGGGGGAAAAACAGTATCGAATTAGACATTTATCTGAAAATATGCTTCAACTTAACCACAAAATATAGTCCGATAACCTACAGAGTTATGGTTATGTAGGTGATAAGCCTCCCCTTAATTTTTGCACAGGAAACTGTGTTTCAGATTAACTTTTCAGAAGGGATAACAGAAGTGATTCACTCCCGCAAGCACAAAACCCCACGCTGGTGTGTTTATGCATTGCCATGGGCAAAGCGCCTTCTAGGCACTGAAGATTGATCCCTTCTCCAAGCATTGTGCAAATCAAAGGCTGTTTTTGTTGCCTGCTGGAGTATAGCAGCTCTGATTATTAAATTTGTAACAAAATCTCAGGTAACATAAATATTTGGATACAACAATCCAGAGGGATTAAACAAATACAGAGCCAAACTCTTGCAGGATTTCCCGTGTTGTTATTCAACCTGCACGTTTTAGAGATAGGAAAACCAAACTGTGCAGGGCTGTGATTGTTCCCAAAGACTAAATACCCACACATATGGGACTAGATTCACAGGAAGGATTTAAGGATCAGTATTAGACTCTGTTCCTAAATCCTAATTAGTCAATTCCTAAAGATGATAGTTCACAGAACCCAGCACTCTGAGCAAGGCTCTGCCTAGTACCAGTTTCTCTATAAAAAAAAAGAAAAGAAAAAAAAAAAAAAAGCTTAGTGGCAGAAATTTCATGTGGGATTAACAACTGGAGATATTTTTCTTAAATCTAAGGACTAAGTCAGGCCAGCCATTCCTCTTCCTTCCCTCAGAAACTCTAGAGATGGGGTATCCTTTGCAGAGTTCTCCTGCCCCAAATATTATCCTACACATCTTTGACAGGAGAGACCCAGCACTTCCTGCACTGGGAACTATCTGGGGACTGTTTTATAAGTTGGGTCATTGGTCTTTTAAGTGTAAAGGGTTTTTATGCAGAAGGGATGGGGCTTTGCTGTGGTGGGGACAGTGCAAGAAGAGGGGACAGGCTTTCTCCAGTAGCCCATGGGGCTCCGGCATGATTTTCCTTTCCATGGTCTGAAGAAAACCTAAAGGTCAGTTCAGAGTGGGAAGAGACAGCTTGATGTGGTGAGCCACTGGGCTTGTAAACAATGAACCCTATTTTGGATGGAAAAGCTTCAGTTCCAGCTCTAGAAACATGCTAGCACCAGGGGACAGCCCAAGTTATAATTGAATCTCTTTGTGCTATTGCTCCTTTGGCCTTCCTAAGCTGAGGCAAGCTACATCTGATTTCTTTGGCATCATCTAGCATGTGTACTGCCAGCATGTTGCCCTCAGTGCCTTATGTAAGCCCAACTGGCCACTTCAGTGACCTCTTGTTCCTTCTATACATGGAACATATTTTGATGATTTTATAACTCCTTAAATAAGGTTTCTTTTATTCTCATCTGAATGCCCCATTAACTTGGTTTTGGGTCCTGTCCCAGTCTCCAGAATACCTGATGCTTTATAGTTTGTATATACCAGACTGCTTGCTGCTCCAGGCTGTGACAGAAGGTGTCTGGTTCATACAGTTCTCCCTTTAGATGTCAGATTGCTTAATCCATTTTCCCATCATCACTTTAAAAAATAAGTAAATGAACGGGGAAAAAAAAGCACAAGCAGCTTTCCGTCTACATTCTCACTGCAAAAGCTGCCCGTTAACTCATTTGTATTTTCTTTTTGGCTAGCAAAAGCAAAAAGTTCCCCTTGCTGTTCAGTTCAGCTTGTCCAGCCCAGGTAAATGGACAGATTTTGCAACAAGAAAGCTCAGCGTGGGTCGTTTCAGCACACATTCAAGGGGCTGATGAGTGAGGCACAGGACTATTGAGATGAGGATCTCTGAAGCAGAGCAGGAAACTGGCACAAGAAATGCCACATTTCCCAGAAACTGATTTGTCAGGAGGCGACCTGCTTGCAGGAACACTGGAGAGGGAATAATCTCCAGATGTAGCATTTTAAAAAATACTCTTCAACTTGCCATAATCTGCTCTCTCTCTCTTGTATTTTTTTATTTTAGTTTTTTTTTTTTTTCAGATGAATAATTTATTTTTATTCTAAAGCACCTTTGGTTTGAAATTTCAGTGCACTAAATGTTGCAAAAGTTTTTTGTTATCATTAGGTATCAGAACTGGAACAAATTGCTCCCATATGCTTCAGATTAAAGATTTCACTTGAATCAATCTGAAATTGCAGGGGGAGAGTATGGTGTGTAGAGTTTTACTTGTTGTATTTATTACAGGAAGGGAAGAAAAGAAAAAGCCCTGAAACGTCTCACAGGATGGGGAATGAGTTTTCTACTCACTTGTGGAAGCCAACTCCTCCAGGCAGAACTGCTCTCACAACAGCCCAGCCCTGGTGAAGGTTTCTTACATCAACAGATGGAGAGAAAATGCTCCTATCTCAAATACACACTGGCCATGGAGGGTATAATGAAAGATGGAGGCAGATTAGGCCAAAGGTGTCGATGCTTTCTCTCATTCTCAACTCAGCTTTCTCCTTTTCCTCAGTATTAACCCGTTTCATTGTACATCTCCCGTTTAGTATTAAGTGAGCAAGTTGTGCATTTGTATTAAATGATGGCAATTGACCCCAAACTTCCCCTGCTTTTTAAACTCTTGTGGTTGCTTTTGACTTCTCTGTCCCTCCCATTTATTCCTTGAACTTCACCTCTCAAAGGTCTCTCAAATCCTGAAACAGCCCCTTGTGTCTCCCTTGCCTGCAGATTTTCCAGCTGAAGCATCCCAGACTACAGCACACTGGCTATTTTTTCGAAAAGCCTTCCAGCAGGAAGCTTCAAGTGTTTCCCCCTGCTCTCCCTCCTCTTCTACTCACCCCATTTTTATTATTATTATTTTTTATTTTTCTTTACAGTTTGAACTCTGGGATGTATCATCTCTGCAGCCAGTATATTATCCAGGATTTCAGTACATATGCATTCAGCAGCATGCGGGTTCCTATCAATTTATTTGCTGTGCTCTACAGCCTTTCTCCTCCACAGCAGTTGGGGAAAAAACAGAGCTTTCAGCAGCAAAATAAATAAATAAATAAATAAATAGAAACAAGATGAGGATCCCCAGCTCCCTCACTGGTTTTCCTCTCTTGCAGTGATGGGAAAGGCTGGTGGGAGCCCTGTGTATGGCAGAGCCATGCTGCAAACAGTACTGGGGATGAGTGAACCATGGAGAGGTTTGGGAGCAGGTCAGAGAAGCCTCTGCAAATCTGTCTGGATTTATGAAGGTTATTACTATTATTTTCTTTATATATATATATCGTGTAGAAAGATCTCGGTGCCCCCCTGCACTGGTGGGAAGAGCTGATGATGGGGTCATGGAAGGGCTGGGGAGGGGAATTGGCATGCTGTGTTTTGTGAAGGCTTCAGATGGGAGCTTCACCCAAGGCATCCCATTGGGGCTGCATTAGGCAGAAATATGTTAGCTAAGCTCAAATCACTAAATGTGGAGGCTAGATGGACCAGAATGTGGGGACACTGCTTCCTCCCTCATGGGGTATGAGAGATGGCTGGTTTGGACCAGAAACAAAGGACAGTGTGGAATGGCGAGGACCACATACCTTAACATAATCTCCCAGGTAAGTGTAACACCAGAGTTTTCACAGGATGTCTCCATTTAGAAAGAAGAAAAGTAGAGAATTGTAATCAATCTATCTCTACATGGGATCTCTACTGATGTTCTGACGTTTAAAATAATAACCTGTAATCCCAAGTGAGGAAAAAATTACAGTAGGTGTGCTACTGCCTGAATGAAGCTATTTTTTTGCCAAAAAAAAATGAGTGGTGAAGTAGATGTAAACTTTTAAAGAAATCCCCAGCAGAAGCCCCATACATTTTTGAGTGTGTTATTTAATTATCTGATGGGATCTGTGTTGCTATGGGAACCCGATGAACTTGGAGAGGCACAGAAAAACGAGGCCCTTCCATTTGGGACTGCGATGTCTTTGGTCCCAAGCACTTTGCAATGTATTGTAATTATTTAAATGCCGATATCATGCCAAGACATGACAAATCATGCTTTTCTCATATTAACAGAGAGGGCTGGAACATGTGAATATATGTACAGGAGTCTGTAATGAAACTGCCATTATGGGGCCCTTGTGTGCTTGCAACCTTATTTCATTGACTTAAGAATACTCACTTTTCTTAATGTTCGTTTAATGTGTTTATTTAAATATATTTAATAGCCTATGGAGTCCATTTCCATTTACTGTAGGAGTTTTTTAAAGTGTTTTATTGGCACTGCTGCAGAAGATAACCATGAAAAACATCAGTAATGATAACATATTGAAAGGGTCTGAAGAATGCGTGTTCAAGCTGCAAGAGGGCAACCTTCAGTTTTGTATAGAAAAGGAGTGAAGGAAGAAAACTGGGGGGACATATTAAAATACAGCAACCAGCCAGGAAAGTTACAAATTACTCTATGTATCAAAAGGGAAAGAGTGAAGAAAACCAGCTGCTTTTTTTTTCTTTTCTTTTTCTTTTTCTTTTTCTTTTTCTTTTTCTTTTTCTTTTTCTTTTTCTTTTTCTTTTTCTTTTTCTTTTTCTTTTTCTTTTTCTTTTTCTTTTTCTTTTTCTTTTTCTTTTTCTTTTTCTTTTTCTTTTTCTTTTTCTTTTTCTTTCTCTTTTTCTTTTTCTTTCTCTTTCTCTTTTTCTTTCTCTTTTTCTCTTTTTCTTCTTTTTCTTTTTCTTTTTCTTTTTCTTTTTCTTTTTCTTTTTCTTTTTCTTTTTCTTTTTCTTTTTCTTTTTCTTTCTCTTTCTCTTTCTCTTTCTCTTTCTCTTTCTCTTTTTCTTTTTCTTTTTCTTTTTCTTTTTCTTTTTCTTTTTCTTTTTCTTTTTCTTTTTCTTTTTCTTTTTCTTTTTCTTCTTCTTCTTTTCTTCTCTTTCTCTTTTTCCTTCTCTTTCTCTTTCTCTTTCTCTTTCTCTTTCTCTTTCTCTTTCTCTTTCTCTTTCTCTTTCTCTTTCTCTTTCTCTTTCTCTTTCTCTTTCTCTTTCTCTTTCTCTTTCTCTTTCTCTTTCTCTTTCTCTTTCTCTTTCTCTTTCTCTTTCTCTTTCTCTTTCTCTTTCTCTTTCTCTTTCTTTTCTCCCAGATATGGGATATATCTAGTATATATATAATAGATATCTAGTTTTTGGGGAAAAAAATAAATAATAGAAGATATTGTTCTCTGCAATGCTTGTTCACCATTTGACCTCAGTACTATTGCATTCATGCCTGTAAAACATCCCAGCCTCATGGAGAAGACTGGAGAGCTCTCAAGAAACCCGATGACCTGGTGGTTAGGACACTTGTTGGTATGAAGAAAAGGAAGGTTTGGTGCCCCGTGGTCTCAGCAAGAGCCTCCTTCTTCCTAGAGGAATACAGTAGCATGCTAGCAGCTGCCACTACCAAAAGTAAAAGAAGGCAGCAGCTGTCCTGGCCACACTCCTGTGAGCCTTGGGTGGCCGTGGTGTGGCTGGCTGGCTGAGGCTGCGACCGAGCTGAGGTGGGAGATCACCCCCTGGGTTTACCATCACGGGCTCCTCTGGTCATTCTGAGGACTGAAGATAAGCACCTAGGGAAATTTCAGGCTAAGATGCTACAAGTCCCACAGTTACTCCACATTTCTTGGTTGGTATACAAGAAAATGCTTGCGTGATGGCCTAGGGGAGGGGAGACATCAGAGGAGGCTAAAAGCCTTGAAGCAGAGGCACCGAGAAATTGAGAATCCACCCATAAATTGCAGGAATGGCAAGGAGATTTTGCACTTACTCCTGCTGTATTTCAGTAGTGCAGGCCCTGTTATTCCCGCTGGAGAGGCTGCACATTAGAAAAGTAGATTCTGGTGGAAAGGGACACAATGATCTCTTCGGAAGGATCCCAGCTGCCTTTCCCTGTTCAGTGTCACTCATACGGCCGGGCCCGGGGAGCCAGTGCTCATGCATGTAAAATCACTCTTTTTAATTTTCTGTTTCTGTAACATGACCTATTACTATACTACATCTTCATGAGGCAGAGCTGTCTGGAGAACATCTGTTGCAGTCCCAGCTGTTCGGGTACTTCCTCTGTCTGGTGTTTCAGCCCCGATCTGTGCAGATCACTGGCAGTATCACATCCCCCAGTTCCTCCTACAAAGCCTGTTTTCTCTGTTCTCACAAGGAGAGTTGTGGGGAAGAGTCTTTGTATGGTTAAATATGGGCTGGATGCTTTATTCTCACCAAATCAGCACCAGTAAGGTCACTGTGGATTGACTCATACCAGACAGACAGTAAAAACCATCCCAGTGTTTATTCCCTTTGGAGCCTGTATAATTAAAGCTGCCCACCTGCTCCTGAATTTTGCTGTCATTTTTTGATGCTATGGGCAATGTGATACTCAGTTATTATCATAAACTATGTTAAGCTCTACCCACTACGGGGTTTATGACAACAGTCCCTGAGAAAACTGTAATCCTCTGTGCTCGAGTATATCTCCTTGTTATAATGCTTATGATTCTTGGCTTGAGATGATGGCAGATGATGGGCCATGAAAGACTTCCAAATATGGGTCCTGGTAAGTTGCTCTTTCCTTCGTTTGGCTACATTTAATTAAGCCATTTTCAGCCAATCTCTCCAAGGCTTTCAGCACAGCCATCATTTCTGTTCTGGGATGCATGGCTGAGATGTGATAGCCTGCCCCAGGGCACTAGTGCTCCTCTTCTCTCCAAAGCCATCCCATCCTGCCCACATCTTCCAAGGGTTTGGTTGAATTAGGGTGGCTGCAAGCTTGGAGGTTTCATCCAAACAGCTCTAATGCTGCTTCACCCCAGACTCTGGAAGCAAACCACTTGACTCCTTGTCCTGCCCTGCCTACAACTCTTGGTTTCATCCCCACACAATCACAAGCATCATCATGCTGAGCTGAGGGTGCCCAGTAAATCAGGACAGTTTGGGACAGCTTCCAGGGCTTTGGCTGGAAACTTTGCAGGGGCAGGGGTGTACAGAGCCCATCTCCCACATATTGAGTGGGAGCATCACACAAAAGGGTGACAATTCATCCATGTGCATTTCAAAAGGTAGCACTGCTTAGATTTTGAGAGAAGGGTTGTAGAGAAGAGTGCTACAGGCTGTGGATCCCATGCAGACACATAGAATTTGGGTATTTCTGCTATCTGATGTTTCCTCCTGGAAAAATGGGCATTTTTGACTATTTCTCCTTACACACTGAACAAGCACTGCCAGGGAAGAAGACCAAAATGTGTCTGCAAAGCTCAACACCGAAGTTGCTACATTAATAAATAAATAAATAAATAAATAAGTCTAGTTTCTGAGCTCCAAATACTGTTTATACTCCAAATACTTACAGTATTACAAATACAGCCATGGGACAGCTAAATGTTTGACAGTCTTGGAAACAATAAAACAGATTTCCATATCATCCAACTCTGGTGACACAAATATGAAAGCAACAATCATAAGAAGCTCACTGAAACTTTGTGACTGAAAACAGCAGAAATATGTTCCGTCCCTGCAAACATTCTTTTCTGAGTGTTTCTCAGAGAAGTGTTTCTTCTTCTGGAAAATTAAAAAGACATAAAGAACAAATCCTTATAATATTTATAATAAATTTTTAAAGATAGTACAAACTGAAGATTTTGGAAATTGAACTTCTTGGTGAACATTTTATTTTATTTTATTTTATTTTATTTTATTTTATTTTATTTTATTTTATTTTATTTTATTTTATTTTATTTTATTTTATTCTGAATAACCAAACATCCAAAATTTCATATCACACGGTTACAAAGCATTCACATCTGATACAGTTTTCACTAAACTTGTGCCTCCTGCTACGATCTCAACGATGAAAAACTATCAAGATTAACAATTCAAACATGTTTCCTAGACAGTCTGGTCATCCATAATTGTTGGAAGCAGCCATTTCTCTTCGTTGCCAAAATATTGTCTATCATTTGTTGCCTGATACTCCTGGAGGGACTTATCAGTGTTTATTAAACAATTTAAATCTGCTTCATAAAGTTTCCATTTAATGCTAGTTGAAATGTGAATTATTTATCATGTTTTTTTTTTTTTTTTTTTTTTTTTTTTTACTTTTTTCCAGCTTTATGAAGGATAACACATGGGCTTTGATAAAAACTTTTGACTGCTGGAAGTGCATGAGCTGGGAACACACGTAACTAACTTTCTGTAGCAGCTGCAGGACAAAGGTTCAACATTGATACTTCTTGCAGGCCTCCTCCAAGATGGTGCAAAACAAAGTTTCCCCTCATATTTCTTTTGCACATGTTTATCCAGGAAAAAAAAAAAAAAAAAAAGTAATTTTTCAGTGCTGATGACAGCAGTTGTCAGAAAGCTGTTAACTTTGTAAGATAAATGAATTATTCTCCCCAAAAGTCCAGCATACAAATTCCTGGTGACTTCTATGAGGCCAAGTTCAACCCAAACCACTCTGATGGCTTCACCTGGTGGCTGGGGGGAACAGTTCCACTTTTCATCCATGGCTTTTAGACCATGTTTTGGGAAAAATAAGGATAAATCAGGGCGCTGCATGGAATAACAAACTAGCTGTACCTTTTGTTGAGTGAGAACTGAGCTCAGCACTGGTGTACAGCCACTCCACTATATTCACTCTGTCACCAGCTCAGATTTCGGAACTAGTTCATCTTTGTCTTGCTTTGCTTGAAGCTCTGAGAGACAGCAGATGCCCTGTGATTTCCCTGTGTCAAAGAAGCACTAATGAGATAATGAGAAATGGCCTTGGACAGACATTAATTTGGAAATTTTGTGTGAATCTAAGTCCAAAGCTCTGCTCTTACTGCTTAAATAAACTCTTTGTTTCTCTGTATTTCAATGTCTCTTCTGCATGGAGAGTGGTTATTACTGTGATTCATGGGGATGTAGTGAAAACAAGTAAGCAGTAGTGGCCAGAGCATAGATACTCTGGAAATGATGAGATGTAAACCACAGTATCTTCTAAAATTACTGATCAAGCAGGATTTCCTTGATTTTAGCTTCCATTCTGACCTCTTTTTGTCTATGCAATCTTCTGCCTTCTTGTTTTGTAGGTGCCTGTTCCAGCCAAGATGGCAAATCAGTTTAAATGCTGCAGGGACTGGCGCTTTAAATGCTAACCGCAGAGCCGTGTTTGCACAGAGGCCCCTGCATCACTGTCAAGGAACCAAAAAGCAAGTGCAAACAGAGTTGTGCTGACTTTATGGCCCCTTACAAATCTTTTCTGGCATATGGGAGTATTACGTCTTAACACACCAAAACGAGAGGGAAACGTTTTATCACTTCTCTCTGCTATCGTCCCGGACCTGTCCTCACACGCAGCCTCTATTGTGCACGCACATTTGGAAGAGGCTTTCAGATAAACATCAAAATGCGTCTCTTCTGATGTCAAGCAGGAGAGCTCTTTGCTCTCATTGAACCATGACAGAGGGCAGCTTATGTTCCTGGCAGCGCGGGGCCGGGGCCGGCACACTGCGGCAGGAGCAGTGCGATGAAAGCTGGGGCTTGTACCAGCAGGCAATCCCACCCGGCAGCCTCTCCCCATGGATTCCCTCCCTTTGTTTCCTATTCATGGGCAAGAAAGGTTTGGGAGAGCACCAACCTCCCAGGCTCTGAGACTGAGTAGCATGAAGAAAGTCACGATTATTTGCTTAGGTCTCTACCAAACTTGGGAAATTTTAATGTGTATGGGCCCTTTACCAATCTGCAGTGTATTTCTGTCATTTTCCAACTCTCTGTTTTGTACCAAAACCCAGATTTATCCTTTTGTTTCATGGTACCTGGATAACAAATCTAGCTTAGCTTGTTGTCTTCAGTGGAACAGTAATCACCTTTGGGGGTCTTAATCTCCACCCAAAAGCCAAACCAACTTTGGGAAGTGCCAGTTTTTCTGCCTTATTTAAGGAAACTCATGATTAATCTGTCTCTAACTTCACTATCCCATTTAAGTAGGATGAACCCAGGCCTGAAAACACATCCTTACTCCACTTTGAGATCCAGGCAAAGCAAGAACATGACCTGGTGCTTAGGGACAGGTTTTAGTGGGTGACATTGGTAGTAGGGTGATGGTTGGACCAGATGATCTTGAAGGTCTTTTCCAACCTTAATTATTCTTTGATTCCATATTTCATATTAAAGGAGTTCACCAGTGTAGTGCTGTAAAGAAATGTCCTGTTATATGGGAACCGAGCTGTGGTTTGTCCTGGGTCTGTGGGCAGGTGAAGGTGACAGCATGCAACAGCAACGCTGCCACTCTTATTTTAACCATAGTCTTTCATTTTATCTGCTTCTTTTATTTTACTTGTCCTTCTTTATCATTCACAACTCCTCTTTTCACATTCACCTCCTGTCTTAAGCAGGATGAGTCAAAACATTAATATTGAAATAACACAGCCTTAAATACTTACTGAGGACTATTTAGGATCCCAGCTCCCACTGGTTTCAGGATCTGGGCCTCCATCCTTATCTCTCTGATTAAATTATTAGCTTTAAAATCCTTCACCATTTTCAACCTGATAATAAAGCACAGGAAAACATGGCTGCAAGATTCATGAATATTTATTTTTTCAACAGCAAAGGAGCAAGTTTACCTAACAGCTTTGCTAACTGATTGTCTGCAGAACAAGGAAGTTATGGCCATGTTAACGCAAGCAGTAGTAGTTTATTGTTTTAGTAGACACTTCTTTTTCCTTCCCTTTGAATAAACACACCGTAGGGTCTGGGAGGACGTGTGCCAAGAGCATTACTGAGAGCAGCAACAGCCGAACAAAGCGCGGCAAAAGCACAATCCTAATCATAACAGAGCAAGCAAGTATTGTTACAAATGTTCCCTTTAGTATGGAAATGAGCCAGGGGTAATAAAAACACCATAAAAATGTCAAAATGACTGATCACCATGAAGCACTGGCCTTTTTATAACCAAAACTTGTAATGAACTTTAAAAAATGCCTGTGTTACGAGAAATGCCATTTTTACTTAACTTTATTGTTCGACTTATCCTCACTTCGCTGCGCAGTTAAATGACTGCAGAAGAGAACGACTTCAGAAGGCCATCAGTAAAGATCTGATTGAGATTAAATGGCATTCAAGCATGATGGTGGACTCTGGATGGAAACAAACTGTTAACCAGGGCATTAACATTAGCACTGCTACTGCCTCTTTATGAGAATATGGGGCATATTTAGGTACTAATTGTTTGAACAGCAGCAATAAAACATAATGTTTAATGACATACAAATGAAGAGCTGTGTAACTCATGTAATTCCATCAGAAAATGCTCAGAAACAGCAGCTTGACTCTTTAATTACTCAGATCAAAGAAAAAAAGGCATTTTGAAGTCAGCTCTAAAGTGTTATTTATTACTCCTCTCACCAAAGCATAGATTGGCTTGGATAGAAATAGAACTGCAGACTGGATTTGGTTAACTAAAATGGAAAAATGAAAGAATATTCATTACTTTGCTGATGTCCATGTATATTGTGGAATACATTAAATCCTAATTATAACAGACTGACAGAAGTGAAAAGAGAAAAGGAAGAAGTGTAAAAGTTAAGTTACAAATTACTTACTTACAAAAGCAAGGAACAAATAGAGGTCATTGTACCATGTATTGCTCTCATTGATCAGAAGCTGGTGAGCACACACAAAGCTGCCTGGGCTAAAAAAAAAAAAACATAAAGTGGACATTCTCTTTCCTCCAGACTCCACACAAATATATGTGTGCCACTTAATAGTCAAAGCACTAGTAGTATTTTAAAAATTAAAAATGGTTTAATTCTCAACTACAATAACCTTTTTTTTTTTTATTATTGTTTTTTTGGCATTTATAATAAACTTTTGTAACCTACAAAACTTAGCCCAAGAAACACTTTTCTGGTAAGACAGGGTAAATAGAAAGCCTGAAATACCTACAGATTCCTAATTAGTGGCATTTTCTCCCAGGTCCCCAGTGCTGAATCAACCTGGCCAACAGCCTGGGCGCATCCCAGCACATTTGGTTGGCAGACCCTAGCTGTTGTCAAGCTGGTACCTTCCTGACTCATTCACGTAGGTGCTCTTTTTGTGGCCTGGCATGCATCGAGACCAGGTGTGCATAGGGGACCTGCAGGGTTCACTATGGCCAAACCCCACAACCCAAGGTGTGAGCCCACACATATCCAAAAGAGCACCAGGACAGCACTGTGTCCACACCAGGGAGAGAGCAGAGCAGGATCCTGCTCCCTCACATGTACAGCATATAAGGGATTGAAGACACTTAAACCACCAACAAGTTTAAGCAAGTCAGCAGGCCATTAACCACATGTGTTTACATTTATATGCACATGTAAATCCTTCATGACACTAACTGCAGCAAATCCAGCAAGATTTTCCAGAACGCTGATAGCATGGAGGAGTGGGATGTGTGTACACACAGGGCTCTGCTGCTGTTTACACAAGGGGTTATTTGCAGACACAGTAAACACAGAATCACAGAATTTTCTAGGTTGGAAGAGACCTCAAGGTCATCGAGTCCAACCTCCAACCTAACGCTAACAGCCCTCCACTAAACCATATCCCTAAGCTCTACATCTAAGCGTCTTTTGAAGACTTCCAGGGATGGTGACTCCACCACTTCCCTGGGCAGCCTGTTCCAATGCCTCACAACCCTTTCTGTAAAGAAGTTCTTCCTAACATCTAACCTAAAACTCCCCTGGCTCAACTTAAACCCATTCCCCCTCGTCCTGTCACCAGGCACGTGGGAGAACAGGCCAACCCCCACCTCTCTACAGCCTCCTTTAAGGTATCTGTAAAGAGCAATAAGGTCACCCCTGAGCCTCCTCTTCTCCAGGCTGAACAAGCCCAGCTCCCTCAGCCGCTCCTCGTAGGACTTGTTCTCCAGGCCCCTCACCAGCTTCGTCGCCCTTCTCTGCACCCGCTCAAGCACCTCCATGTCCTTCTTGTAGCGAGGGGCCCAAAACTGAACACAGTACTCGAGGTGCGGCCTCACCAGAGCTGAGTACAGGGGGACGATCACCTCCCTAGCCCTGCTGGTCACGCTGTTCCTAATACAAGCCAGGATGCCGTTGGCCTTCTTGGCCACCTGAGCACACTGCTGGCTCATATTCAGCCGACTGTCCACCATCACTCCCAGGTCCTTCTCTGCCTGGCAGCTTTCCAACCATTCCTCTCCCAGCCTGTAGCTCTGCTTGGGGTTATTGCGCCCCAGGTGCAGGACCCGGCACTTGGCCTTGTTAAACTTCATGCAGTTGACCTCAGCCCATCGGTCCAGCCTATCCAGATCCTCCTGCAGAGCTTTCCTACCCTCAAGCAGATCGACACACGCACCTAACTTGGTGTCATCTGCGAACTTACTGAGGGTGCACTCGATGCCCTCGTCCAGATCATCGATGAAGATATTAAAGAGGACCGGCCCCAGCACCGAGCCCTGGGGGACGCCACTAGTGACTGGCCTCCAACTGGACTTGGCTCCATTCACAAACGTCGATGCACAACTCCGTTTTATATAAATAACGCCATTACTTCAGTAATAAGCCAGAAAATGCTGAGACAGCACACTCGGAGCCCAGAAGTAAGCAGAGCTGTAAGGAGCAGAGCTGGCTGTGCAGCCCAGGCCCACGTGCCAGGCAGTGCTGTCAGGCCTGCACTGCACACGTGTGGTTACTGCTCTCACCAGCCCCTGCCCGGCCTGGAGCAGGGACCCAAACTTTCATCTCCTTGCTTCAGCCCAGCTACGTGTCTTCAGGGCCAGAAGGGACCACTGGATGAGCCCACGTGGCCCAGATGTATCCCTTCGGCCTAATGATGTTCCCAATGCCTTGCACCTGACATAAGCACCCACAAAGCACCCCACCTTGATTTGTTGCTTGTGAGAGGTGCAGTCTCTATCCCTTCCCTTGATAGCTCCTTCCAAAATGTGTGCATTTCCCATTTAAATGTGCCTGGCTTCTTGCTCTGGCCATTAACTCCTGTCACGTCTTTCTCTGCCAATAGGCCCGCCAAAACAATGATGTAAGTTTTACAATGTCTCCATGCCTCTAATTGATTTCCCAATGGATGCTGTGGTGTTTATTTATTTATTTATTTTCAGCTGGCATCTGCAAGAGCTGGAATGGGTGTTCTGTGTGGAATAATCACTGACCTCAGGGCATTTGGAGGCCTGGGCACGCAATGTACACCAGATTGGCAGAGGTAATGCCTAGACAGCAAAGCCATGAAAAATTCCCCATCAGCCTTTGACCATCTCCCAGTTTATGCCCACTGCTACGTCTCGCAGGGGCTTTATTCCATTATTTCAAACCTCTGAAGAGTTTTAGACAGTCACACAGAAGTGGAGCTGACAGAGAAATATTTCCTCTTTCCCAGCATGTGTGTACCATTTCCTCACCGGGCGGTTTGGGTCCAAGGTCCAGGTCAGGCCAAGATGAAGCTTGGGTGAGGGCCAGCTGAACTTGAAAGTGTTACAGCTTGGACATTTGCTGCCTCTGAGAGAGTAGTGAGGCACCCACACATTCACCCCAAATGGCTGGAAGTGCTGAGCTTCATCCTGAAATCCCTGCTCTGCCCTGGACACTGCATTTCTCCCATCAAGTCCAGCAACCCCAAATTTTCATCTTCATAATTGCAGTTTGGCTCTTGTTGCATCTATGGTGTTTGGCTATGGAGGTGAAGAGATCAAAAATAGTCTTTATTCACTAAAAAACTAGAGAACTTTTCCAAACCACTCTAAAAAGTCTGTTCTGGATTCATAGCACCTACACAAATCATCAGATCAAGTCATGGTGCAAAAATAGTCCTGCAGTACTGTGTGCTTCATCATGCCAGCATATATTCCTCCTGTGCACACATGTGCACGTGCACACACTCACACACAGACATGCCACCACCCCTTCCCTCAAAAAATGTTAAATTTATACAGTGCTATCACCTAGGAACATACTTTTTTCTAGCTTTTATTGCACAGCACAGCCATACGAATGCTGTGCCATCCCATCTGTTTTTGATGTCTTCAGTTACTGTATTTGCCACTGTTTGAAAATCACATCACTTTTTATTTGTAAATGTCTGATAAAGGTTTTCAGTTTAAAAGGGCTAACAGTACAGGGATTGTCCATACAAAGTTTAAAAATGCCACACACAAACCGACATGTAAGGCCATGTTTGATCTGTAATGCAAATAAAGTAAACAGAGATGGAGAGCTTTAAGCCTAAAATTCCTTTGATCTTTGAAGCCCCGTGGCTTTAAAAGTACAACTGCCTTCTGTATCACAGCCTGGCATGTACATCTATATGCCTATACGTATACAAGTACCTATGCATAAAATAAAAAACTGTGTTCAAAATAGGATCAGTAGTTAATAGCAAGACTATGGTTTTCTGTAAATGCCCTGTGTTCATGAGCAAAGATGAATTCAAATCTTGTCCCACTGATGAAAAAAAAATTCAGACATGAGCAGGACCTGGCAGAATTTATTTAGGCTAAGGAAGACTTTGCAATACATGCAAGGCACAATCAAGCCCTAAAAAGAAATGGCATGCAGTAGGCATGGGACAGAGTAACTCGTAAGAGCACTTATGGGTGTTCCTTAGAGGTGAAATAATTCCTTGAAACACAAAACCCACCCAGGCCCAGCAAGCCAGCGCAAGACCCAGACAATATATACAATACATGTGCAAATTGAGACCTCTATAGCATCTCACCCCAGAGCTGCCTTCTGAGTGCAGTGGCTTTGCTGCAGCTGTGTTCAGACCTTGCATTGTCCATGCTGGGGGGCTTACTGATAGGTTCCCTCTCTGTTAACGTTGCTAGAGATTTGTGTTTAAAGGCTGGAGCTTTTACGGGCAGGAGGAAGCCTTTCACTTCTTCCACCTGAGCCATCTGGCAATATGCGAAGTGTTGATTTCATGATACAACACTACTGAGTGCCTGGAGTACAGGGGTAGAAGGCACCAGTGGAGAGCATAATGCTCAGTGTGGAAGACTGTGCCGTGTGGGAAATGCAGGATTGTTTCTTTTAGCCCACTCACTCTCTCTCTGAGGGTCAGTGATATAGCTGCCATTTGAAAAAAAGGTCATAAGACCATCTCTTAGGGTTTGCATAGAGCTGAAGCATATGAAACCAATTATGCACCTCCTCCTTTGAAGCTGGTATCAGTACTGCTATCACAGCATGAACCACGTGTCCTCTGGCTGCAGCACAGACACAGATAGCTGAGAAAGGACCACGGGCTTCCAGGTGAATCCTGTCATCTGCCAGGCTCCTAACACTGCTGAGATGTGTGGTAGTTTGGTGCCTACCACAGTGCAAGAAGTAGCTTCCCATAGGCGTGAGTTATGAGATGTAGCCCTTAATCTCTCATGGGAATAGCCACGTGTTGCCTTCTTAAAATAAGGTGACACAATTAGTGTATAGAGGCTTTTTGGCTTTTTCCATGAAATTACTCAATAAAATATAGCCATTAAGAACACTGCCTACATCATGCCTTATATTCAAGCTGAGCCCTCAGTGCTCATATTTAAGCCTCCCTGAGGCTGCAGGGATGTATGCAGAGATACCAAGGATCTGAACTTAACTGTTAGAGGCTTCTAAAATTTGTGTTAACAAAGTTTAACTGAACCCTCCTGCTTCCACTATATATATACATATGTATATATATAGATATAGGTTGTGTAGTTATAATCTCTACAGAAAAACCATTTTGCTATCAGTGGGCAGGGACAGGGCCACCGACCTGGGTGGCTAAGGCAAAAAGGGGATTTTTTGGAGCAGCGTGTGTTGGTGAAGGAAAACGGGAGCATTTGTGCTTTGCTGAATGAGGGCCCCATCTCACAGTGCTACGGCTGAGCAAACAGGGAGCTGTTTGGTTTGCTGATGATCCAAACAAACCGGCAGAAAAATCACTGCAGGTCAACCCAGAGCAAATAATTTTGGAAGCATTCAGAGAAAAAGAAAAGCCTAAAGCACTGTTTTGTTTCAGGTTAAATGAAGTGTTTCACTTTAAACTGGAGCAGCTGGTTTGCTGAAGATTTCTCTTTTGCAGAACAGGCCTGAGAAGGAAGTAATTTCAAACTTAAAAATTGGCACGTCTCAATTCTTTTTTTCTTCCCCGTGAAACGACAATTGAACAGCAAACATTTGCTGTGATACTGAACCTGCCTTGTCTGAAGAAAATCATGGCCACTACAGGGTTAGCTGCCTCTCTCCACTTGAAGCAGAAAGGTTTGCATCTTCCTTCTTGAGGGAAGCAGCTGCCCGCGCGCTCCCCTTGCTGCACCCAGCTCACCCTCGCTGGTTCCTCTAGCCTATCAGCAGCATTTACAAATGAAGGGTTTCACCCCCGTGGCATGTTTTCCCCTCCCAGGCACCCTGAGGCTGAAGCTCATTTTACAGGCTCACAAATTACAACGTTTGATTTACAAAATTTTCTTTTGAAAAGAAAAACCCCTGCAGGTTTGTGGTTAAAAAAAAAAAAAAACAAAAAACAAAAAACAAATGTAACCTCTCCCCCACTCCCCAACATGCCCTGCCCCAAAAAAGAAAAAAAAAATAAATCATTTTTTTTTTAAAAGCATAGTGAAACAGATTTCCATGTGAGCAGAGATCTTTGCTACTGGAGATGACAAGGGGTCCATGGGAAGTGATATGGGCACTGCACACCCTCACAATCAGAATATAAATGATGGAAAATGCAAATTTCTAATGGAAATGGTGGCACTGGCAGTACCTGAGGTGATGCTAGGAGGGTACATGTAGCTGGTGTGAGCAAGCATACAGATAGATGACCTCCAAGTTAGGAGAAATATGGTTGGTTACATGCTACATTGAGTGTTTTCTGAGCATGGCATCTATAGAACCTGAAAAAAAAAACACTTTATTTTCTTTGATCAAAAATATGTATAGAAATGCCTGTTTTGAGGAAAATATCATACATTTTTTTTTCTTGTTTAACAAAATAAATTAAATATACATGACTTTGTTTAAACTCTATATAGAATTACAAAGGTTTTATATTTGTAATTGGATTCATTTCCAGTCCATATAGGTATTTAATACGGTCCTTATTTACTCTCTTTTCTTTCTGTTTTTACTGTAGTTTGAACTGAAATGTAGTTGTATCATTTCCAGACTGTTATCTGTGGGGAGGGGGCAACCACACACAACCTAGGTGAATATTTCTCAAATGCAATTTTTCCTACAAGATTATTATTTCATTCTCTTTTTTTTTTTCTTTCTCCTTTTTCTAATGTTTATATGTATTTTGCATTGATGTAGATAATCCAGTAGCTTGTCACTGTAAGCCATCAGAGAAGGACAGTGTGTTTTGCTTTCTTCGCCATCAGCAGTTCAATTATTATTATTATTAATTATTATTATTTCTTAAATATAAATATAAAGGTGTTCTGTACAATGTTCCTCTTTCTTTCCTTCCTTCCTTTCTTCCTTCCTTCCTTTTTCCTGGCAGTGGCACTGAGTCCTAGGACCGGGGCAGTGAGGTTTGCTCGGCAGAACCCTCCATGAGAAATGTGATTTGCATAAATCAAACCAAGCAGCTCGGTTAGCATTGCAGACGAAACACTGCACTTGAGAAACATTCGACATTTCACGTTGTGAACAGAAATTAGCTTTTCCAGACTCTCGTGTTATTTTTTTTTCCCCTGGAAGAGGTGAATTGGTCATGTCTCCTCATGCTTTGGCACTAAACCTCAGGTACTTTAGCGCTTGAGTCACTCGGATGGAAAAGGCTTTCCCTTGTGCTCCTGAGTGGGACAGGTCTGGGGGCTTCCCACCAAAACAAGTGATGTGCAGCAGCCAGGGGAACGGGGCTGCCCAGCTGGAAAAGCGCCATGGTAGCCTTTTCTTGCTCCTTTTAGCTACACCAGGAAGGAGGTGGTGGTTCACATCCCTGCATCCTGTCTTACTTGCCGCCACCTTGAGTAAAAAATCCAGGAAGGCTCCACTGCTGGAGATGGCTGCCTAGCTGCTGAGATTTGGAGTTCCTTCATTATTCCTTGGCTACATCCTGATTGCAATAATAAAAAAAAAAATCTCTTTTCTCTCTCTGTCTTTCTCTATTATATATATATTTATATAGATAGATATAGATATATACACATATATATATACACACATACACACACGCATATACAATTATATATATATGTATATATATATTTAAAATTATATATATAATCTTTTCTGTCTGCTTTGCCTATTGCTGGCAGTGTGAGCTGACTCAGAGCAGTCTCTTCTGAGGTACCAGGCGGAAAAGCCCAAACGAGCTACTGTACACGGCCACCCTCTTAGCACTGGTACTGAATGTGCTGGTGCTGATGGACTTTGCCTTCCACGTGCGAGTGAGTGTGGGTGTGGATGTCCGTGTAAATCTTTGGGTACATTTTGGATGCCATGGCTGGGGCGAGTGCAGGCCCTTGGGACAGTAAATGCTGCTGCTGGGCGACGTATTCCTCGTAGTTTATGGACGAGATGCAGTCTTTGTCAGGGACCTGGGAGACGCAGATCCTGTCCCGGGGCTGCGGCCGGTGCACGGGGGCAGCAGCTGGTGGGGAGCAGGGTTTCTTCTTGGTCTGGCAAAGCCACAGGAGGATTGTCCCGAAGATGAAGACAGCTCCGGCGGGGATGCCGATAATCACGGGCCAGGGAAGGCTGCTGGCCGAGGAGGGGGGCACAGGTGCACTTGGAGGCTTGGGATCTGGACATCATGGCAGGGAAGAGACAGAAAGAGTTAATTAAATGCAGGCAAAGTAAATTCGTAACAGATGTCACACTTGGGCTGGCTTTTGTACAGGCTGTCTGGCAACCCTGCCAGACCAAGTAACAAGGGAGAAATCAAGCCAGCACATGAAGTTTGGTAACTGTTTTGCTTTTCAGTGCTCCTGGAAGGACCAGCAACTCATTTTCTCTGGTTTAGGGGTCAGAAAGGAGGCCTTTGGGGGATTTTTCAACTTTCTTATCCAAGTTTTAATGGATGCACTAGAGCCAGCCCAAGAATTTCCTAACACCTTCACTCTGCGATGGAGTGGGCTTCAGTGCCCAGACTGGAGGACACAGCACAGCACATGTCAGCAATTCCTCCATGTCAGCAGCCCAGGAAGCATGACTGGCTTACACAGAGCCACAGCACATTGTCCACTCGTCTTTACCAGGCGTAGCTGTGTCTGCGTGGGCTTTAGACACTCTCTAGTATTCTTGTCTAGTGCTACTGGAGCTACTCAGCACTGCTGTGACAGGGTAGGCAGCACAAATGTGGTGATTTGGAGGGGCTGTATTGAGTTTTTGGTGTGGCTGGGAGAAAGGTTGAAAAACACAGGTGAGCTGGTGTCCTCTCCTTGGTGTCCAAGCAATGGGGAGCTGAAATTTCATATGATATTAAAGCACGTGTCCAACTCTCAATCCCAAATGGGCTCCACCTCCCCCAGCTTCTTTAGAGCTGCCACTGGCTTTCCAAGAACAGAAAATTCAGTTAACAGAGCAGATAAGATGCTTCAGAAAGCATCCTTCACACCTGCCTTCTCCCTGCCCACTGTGCTGTTGGCAGCCTGTACATCCCTCAGTAGCCGCTCCTGTTCCTCAGCCTGATTTATAGGCTCCAAATAGTCCTAGGGTAGGATCCTAGCTATCAAAGTCCCTGTGTAGATATTTACCAGCTGGTGTTTCCAAAAGGCCTGAAAAATACCTAGGTGCAGAGTTCAGCTTGCAGGATAGCACTCAGAAACACTGAGGCTATCCAAACAGCCCAGCACGTTGTTTTCAAACATATATATCATTTAACTTTCAAGCCAAACTTCTTTAAGACCCTAATGTCTTTTTCTCTCTTTGACAAATAATCCTATGGGTAGTTTGAAATATTAAATGTATATGGTGTGGTCTCTCTGAAGTCAGGAGGATGTATACTGCTGACCTCCAGAGACAAACTTTCACCCATCAACACTGGAAATGACAAAACAGTTTAGGCTGGGAAGGGACTCTGGAGGTCATCTGGTTCAGCCCCTTGTTCAAAGGAAGACAGGATCAGGGAACTGCCCCATCAGCTGACCACAAAAACAACAGTCTTCGTGCTGCTTGGCAAAAATCCTCTGCTGGGCTGACACAAAAGTGTTTTGATATTCATGCATGCTGTTTTTCTGAGCTGTCTGTGTCAAATCTGATCGATTTACAAGCAAAATGGTGTTTTTCTAACTCATGGCCTTGCAACCACATCTTTCCTTCAGAGGGCAAGCTGGGTTCTCCTTTTTCGTCACTGCCAATAACAACAGGCCTTCGGGCACTGGTTCTGGTACGAGGCCTCATTGTAGTCGTACTTAAATCAATGGAAAGTCTCCCACTGATTTCATGGGAGCTGGATCGGATTTTCATAGTTTGGAAACTCCCAGAGGCTTTGAGTTATATCCCACCCATGCAGCATTGTCCTTCAGTAAAAAAAAAAAAAAAAAAAAGCAAAAAAAAAAAAATCTGAAGCTTTCTAGCTGGAGTTTAGTCTTAAATCTAAGTGATACAGAAGAAGAGGCTAAGGAGCAGTCAGACTTTCCTTTTACTTGGCAACCTGCTGCTGGTGTCTAAATTCATGTTGTTAACTCTTGACCGCAACCAAGACATGGAGTGTGGCAATCAGAGGGCAGAAGTAGCCATGCTGCCTTAGTTATAAGAGTCAATAGCATTTTCCCCACCACCTACACAGAAAGCCAGTTTCATCAGCTTAGGAGAGTTAATGGTGTCTCTCCAGTATCTTAACCAGAGACACCCCATTAGATCTGACAGCTAAAATGTTCTGATATTGGCTCCAGCTCCTGCACTGTCTTAGCTGTGCTGGCCTTGCATGGGTGACGAAAAGGGAGGAAAAAGCAGAAAGATGGATTTTTGTTATAAAGCTGGTGGTTCTAAAGCTAGAGTCACATGTCCAAATGAGGCAGAAGGAGATGCCCTTTTCAATGAAAAATATTTATCAAGGCAGACTTGCACGCTTAGGAAGCAAAGGAGTAAATGATAAAATGAGAATGGTGTGTCCGAAACACACACAATACAGACTCATTTGGACACAGCCACCAGCTCTGGGGCCTGGGGGGAGCAGGAAGCAGCTGTGAGTTTGGTACAATGGTCCTCAGGAGATCATTGGGTAAGAATTTAACTAATCGATCATTCTCTCTTTCACACTCATTCTTTTCCTTTCCTTGTGACCGGGACAGTTTTTATTCTTCTCTCACTTTATGGTCCCACATTATTGTTTTCTCTTACCAGTAAAGCAGTACAAATAAGAGCCAGAGAAAGGAGAAATGTCAGGGAATGGGGCTGCAAACCGTGCTGCTATTCCATTCCCCTCTCACCTCCTGCACCCTGTCGATGAAGCCTGCAACTGCAGTATGATTTCCTGGCACCTGTTTCATGCAGGAGCACATCCTTCATTTTATTTCACTTTGCTGGAATCATTGTACCCAAGGGAGGGAGAAGAGGAACCATCAGCATGAGAGATTAAGCAGGGGCAGATTTAAATCAGTGCTAATTTAGTCCCTGATTTTAGTCCCTGATTTTAGCTATGTTACTCCCCCAATTTGCTAATTCTTTCTAAACCTGGACTAGCCTCCATCAGCACAGCATCACAAAAGCCCATGGAGCACAATGGGCACCAGCAGTTGGGAATAATGCCATGACGTAGGCTATTGGTTCGGACTAGGGAAATAAAAGTATAACTCACCTGGCAGAACTGTGAGGAAAGCACTGCGAAAACTGTAGCCCATGGTGTTTGCCCCTAAGCAAATGTACATCCCCGCGTCCTCCTCCTTGGCTCGAGTAATCATCAGTTTGTTCAGGTAGGAACCATCGGGGCGGGACCAGACCTCCCCAGTGGGCAGCACAACAAATTTCTGTCCTCCAACATCGATGGTGGAGTTGTACTTGCTCTCTGTGCCGTACTCCACCCTCTTCAGCCACTGGATGACGGGTTTGACATCGCTGCGGACTTTGCACTGGAAGGATGTGGTCCCGCCATAGTCTACCGTGGTGTTGACGGGGTGCGTCCCTGTCAGGATGGGCTTGGACCTCGTCCTCTCTGCACAGAAACACAGGGAGATCCATGGAAAAAGGTGCTTGCCAGTCTGATTAACACAGGTCAGACCATGGAGACACCTGGACCTTCTGCTCCTTGGTAAGAGGTGCAAATCCAACTCCAACTGCTGAATTTCCCCAGCCCCTTGTTGTACTCTGCAGCTATGAGATGACAAAAGGGGCCACCCATCCTTGTACTCCCACTAATCCATGTCTCAGGAACCACATCCCAGAATAATGATGCACCTTGATAGGGCATTAAAAAGGCTGCAGAGGTCTTTCTTGAGTCTTCACCAGAGAAAGATAAATGGCCTGAAACAAGCCAAAAAGGTCAAAACTGATTTCAGGATCAAATCTGAGTGATACTACAAGTCTGAATGTGAGGTCAAGAGGTGCTGGGCACAGCCTGGAGCCCAGGAGGTTCCCTCTGAGCACCAGGCAGCCCTGCTGGGCTGGCCAGGGATGGAGCCTGGCAGGAGCTGCCCAGAGCCTGTGGGGTCTCCTCCAGAATCTCCAGATGCTTCTGGAGATCTCCAGAAGCTGCCTGGACATGGTGCTGGGCACCCTGCTCTGGGCCCTGCTGCAGCAGAGGGGTGGGACAGGATGACCTCCAGAGCTTCCTGCCAACCTCAGCCATTCTGTGGTTCTGTGTCTTTTATCAGTGTATCTGGTAGGGTGTAATTTACAGGTGCATACAACAGAACCTTGTGCATTCCATGTGTAAGGAAGAAATTCTTCATTCAGAGGGTGGTGAGGCACTGGAACAGGCTGCCCAGAGAAGCTGTGGATGCCTGGGAGGTGTCAAAGGCCAGGCTGGATGGGGCTTTGGGCAACCTGGTCTGGTGGGAGGTGTCCCTGCCCATGGCAGAGGGGTGGAATTAGATGGGCTTTACAGTCCTTGCCAACTCAAACAATTCTATGATTTTATGATTTCTCAGACACAACCTCAGTTTTTTAGTTCAGATTATTTGCAAGTATGTGGCTACCCCAGTTTGGGTAAGCCATGTTCCTTCTCCTTTTGGTCTTTCCAAATATCCCCTAAAGATGAAAAAAAATGGATGGGGAAAGGGCCCTTCCTTCACAGACTGTTTAGTGACAGTGAGGGCTGTGGATATTGTCACTTCTGTGCTTTTGGAGTCTCTCAGGAGCTATCTGTCACCTTTCCCGCTGGGCCTGGCAGATGCCCATGGGGATCAAACTGTCCTGGAAGTCATCTGATGCCATGTCATCCTCACCTACCTGCTTTTATTATTCCTTTCTGCAGCCTAATGTCCATGTACTCATTGTGGAGTAACTTATTTGTGGAGCAATAGGCCAGAGTCATTTCTTTTCTAGACAATAATAAAATCTTCCATTTCTCACACAAATTTTGCCTCAGGTCTCAGTTGATGAAGGAAACAAGATGGTAGGGAAGGAAATCAGACGCAAGGGTTCACAAGACCATGCTTTCCAACATGACTGTAAGTCTTAGGTTGTGTCAACTCCACATAAATCCAAAAGAAAAATGTATCCCTCATCCTGAGGAATGTTAGGATCTGTTTTAGTGCTAGCATCAGAGAAATCAGTCAGTTTCCAGACAAGGAGGTACTGCAAACCTCTGTCCTAGGCACAGAGAGGAATTATGGTATCACGGTGGGTGGTAACTGCTGGCAATCATCAACCACTTTTGACGGCAAACGCTGTTGGACTGAGCATGTAACACAACAGCTCCCACCAGCACAGACAAGAGGAAGGAACAATGGGCCCTCTTTCAAAAACTCAGGGTACTCAGGGTACTGTCAACAGTGAGGGCTCTAAAGATGTGCTTGGGGGAAACAAAAAATACCACCATGATCTCTGCGGGCTGTGCCTAGGGACTACAAGCAGGAGTCACAGCTGGGGAGACAGACTCTGATAAGTGGGACAGGCTTAGGAGTGGAGGCTTAAGGAGGAAAAAAAAAAAAAAGGAAGTGGAGTAAAACCTGAAATGCTCCACAGAATGATGTTAAAAATAGAAAGATGTCTGAAAACTGCTTAATGCCCTTATCTGCCTGACTCTGGTTCCAGCTTTGGTTACTGTTTTCACTCCTAGCCAGAAAAAGCTAATGAAAACAAAGGTTACATACATCTTTAAGTTGATAAAAACCAAGATAAACAAGGACACAGAAAGGGGTTTGTTCCTGGTGCTGTCTGGTTTTGATGAAGTGAAAATGCCACAGCTGCCATTAGGATGGGGCTTGATTCATTTCCCTGTCTCTGCTCCTGGTTTTAGTGTAAACACATGTTTTTACTGTCTCCACACAGCTGCATCTTTATCAAATCCAGATGTCCAGCAGGTTTGTGCCTTCAGAGCCCAACAGAGCTCCCCACATGTGCTTTTAATTCCTGTTATTCTAGAGAAGGGACTTATCAGAGAGCAGATCTTTACCTTTAAGAATAGTCTTTCACCCTGGGATAAACTTTCTCATGCTAAAACTCATGCACAGACAGACAAACAACATGCTTTCCATGTGGCTGGAAATAGCCCTCCACGCTCCTGCTGGAGGATTAATGAGGGATATTTAATCTTCCCCCACTCAGCTCATCTTCTCCTTTTTCTTGAGCTGGCTGTTCCATAATCATTTTGATGGTAACTTATGATGATGTCACAGACAAAGCATGATGATTTAAGAGTAAGAGTTCTTCTCTGGAAGACTTAGGTAGGCTTTGAGTATAATTATCTTCAGTAATAATTAGAGAAACAGGAAATTAGGGACCAAAAATCAGAATAGCTAGACAGTAAGAAGAGCAATTTACTCTACCTCACCACAAAGCAGGGTAATCCTCCAGAGCTTATCTTCTAAGGACTGAATCTAAAGATACATACAGGACTCTAGTGGGATTTTAAACTCTTTTTAATATCTCATTTGAAGCCACCTGAACTATCAGATGTCTAAATGCTTTTAAAAACCTGGCCCTAAAGCCTTGTTTGGTTAATCGATCTAGTCATAAGATTTCTGCTAATTCTTTTCAGAGACTTTTCTAATGAAGTGGGCCTCTTATTACAGATATCTAGCCTAATTTTTCAGTTGATCAGTTTCACCCTACTACCCCTCTGAAAAAGTAGTCAGGGCCATCCTAAACGTTTCCACCTTTCTCTGTGGCACTCTATGAAGGGCCTTCTCAGTAAGTACTCATTTCGTCCTTTATTCTAGAGCTTCAAAAAATTTTTCACTGTTGATTTCTGCTGATATTTCTAACGCATCCCCATGTCTGCATCCAGCTGTCAGCACTGCATCCTTGCAACCACACTCTTTATTCAGCCAGCCCCTTTCCACGAGCTCCCTTCCCACCTTTGCACCCCAGGCTGCACTTACGGATTACTTCAACTTTGTATGTTGCGTTGATTTCTCCAACTTTGTTAAACACTCGGCAGGTGTATTTCCCACTGTCCTCTGGCTTCAGGTTCTTCAGGTTCAGAGTCCACTTCTTCTTCTTGTTCTCCCCTATCTCCTGGGGTGTGAGGGGCTTATTGTCCTTCAGCCATGTTATGTCAGGCCGTGGGTTCCCGCTGGCCACGCACTTCAGGCGGATGGAGCTGCCGACAGGACGGGCGATCACTCTCCGTCTCATCTTGGCAGGCTGCGTGAACCTGGGCTGGGCTGCAAAAGGCAAGGACAATTGACTGTGGTGAGCCAAGGACCTATAAAGGAGAATACTTCTATCAGGTGCTATGCCAAATTTGCTTGAGAAGCACTTGGCAGCACCACACATGCCAGTGTGTCACCATACCTCATATTCTAGCTCAAACCAAGTTACGTAGCACCCTTCAGTCAGATGCAGTTGAACATCTAGTGGACTGCAAGGAGCACCACGTTAGCTTTTTGCATAGTACAACCCTGGAATTCCTCCATGTCCATAAAGCAACTGAGTGAGTCACATCTCACAAAATAATACCAAAATCACGCTAGTGCAGCTGAAGGCAAAACGCAGCCCCATAATCACATTGTAATTGTTACCATATTCCATGCCACAAATGCAAGCCCTTAGCCAAGACCAAAGGAGAAAACTCAGATTCCTGTTGGGCTGACCATTGTCTCAATCTTTTGCTTGTCACTTGAAGCTTCATTTTCTGAAGATGTGTTTTGCTCACTGGCTTTAATGGAACTTCTATTCAAAATGTAACAAAGTCTTAGAAGTGAGCCAGACTTTTAAACTTTGATCTAAACTAAAATGTATGAGATTCACTCAACATTAATTTTTAAAGCATTCATGTTGAAAGGCACAAAGAAGTAAGTAAACAAATGGAAAGATCCAATAAAACAAAACTTGAGTTTGTGATTAGAAGACACCCCCATGCCTGTCCATCCCCAAAACTGAGAAGCTGAAGCAATACTTGCTGGTGGAGAAAACCACAGGTTAAGATAAAGTTACCTTCATTTAGCAAGGAAAACACCAATATTTCTAGCAGCAGTGACAAGAACACTAGAAAATTGTGAGGTCCCCATTTGGCAAAATCTAAAAAAAAAGTCAAAAGTTTTACTCCCAACTGCACCTAACTTTAATTCAGATTATGTAAGAATTCCTGGGAGAAAAGAGATGACATCTTTATGCTCTGGTAGTGTTAGTAATATTGGAGAATATCTTCCTATAAAGTTATGAGTTGGTCTAATTAATCAATAGAAAGAAAATATTCTTTACAAAAGGTTTTAAGACAGTTAAAACAACAGTATATGATTAATTGCAAGGCAAAAGTTTCTCTAATAGTATCATGGAAGGAACAATTCAAAAGAATTTACAGATTTCCTAAAGTTACCTTAGTTATGCAATGTCAGTACAGGGGCACTTCTAACCACAGTCTCCTGCTGAGATTAACACCTCTTCTGAGTGCCACCTGGCACTCTCTGTCTGCTTCCAAAATACTCCTGCCTAATTCACCTCTCTTCTTTCTTATTTTAACAAAGCCAGTCTCTCCTGAGTCCATTTGGCAGCTCTATAACACATTTCTCTCACTGTTTTTGTATCCTGCTTTTGCTTACTATAATCTTTCTTTTCAGCCCCAAAGGGTGGTGACCCTGCATTTCCCTACTCCCTGGTAAATCCTCCCAAATCCTTTGCTTGTGAAATTAAAAAAATAGCTGACAACTGGCCTGCTCTGTGCCATATTGGTTTGGATTATGCCCATCAGCCACTGATATTCACCTACAGCACTTGCAGATCCACAGCCTCAGTCGCACGTGACACACCAAAACAAGCTGGGAAAGTTATGCTACAGGTATCATGGAAGTTTGCTACAGGACAGGACAGCAGGACTCCCTATTACAGAGCCAGCCCTGCTGACCAAGGCCAAGCCAGGAGCTTCGGGATGTGCATTATGGTGGAGTTTTGCTTGATTTAAAGAGGCTGTTCTGCAGTTTCCCCCCTCCACACACCCGAGAATTGCAGCCGTTGCCTCTGAGGTCTGTGAACGTAACCCCTGGTGGTCTCACCCCGCTGCAGCCTTGACCCAAGTCCCTCCCTCTTGGAAGAAGACACCCTTTGGCATACCCCTCTCCCCGAGTCCCTTTCCGTAGGAGAAGCCATCTGCCTCCACAGCCTTCTCTTGCCCCCTTTGGCTGTCGTTTTGGGTCCCAGCCATTTCATGTTATTTCAAACTCTTGCTCAGAAATGCTTTGCTCTCCGTGCAGAGGCTTTCATGTGTAATCTAATGAACTGGAGCAACTCCGGCACTGCGAGTCCTTGCCATGACAGCTGAGCAGCAAGTGTGACATACTAACCCACTCCACAGCTCGCCGGGCCTACACGCCTGGGTATTCCCTTGAGGATCTGCTGCAGGAGGAGGCCCCTGCCCAGCAAAAACAATCACCCTCCCAGAGAGACAATTAACCCCATCAGGGCTGCACATTATGAGCATTGATACGCTGATGTTTAAGTCCGAGCCGAGGGAGATGTGTTGATAGGGGCTGTCAGTGGAGAAACAGAGTGAATGTCTGCAAGGCGCAAAGGAGGGGTTAGGAACCAGCCAGGAAATGGATCTAAATGGTTATTCTGTAATATGGCAATAATTTACTCTGAGACCAGGGACTGCAGGCCAGGTAGATCCCTGCAGGATAGGATTCTTGGCCTGGGATTAACATACTAAAGAGCTGGTTGAAATAGGACAGTCCCTTATATTGTTCATGTTGAGCAGAGTCGAGGGAGTGACTCCAAAATGAGGCCTTCCCTTATCTCTTCCCTGCTTCCACAGCAATATTTCAGAAGGACATGGTCTCCCTGCTCAATAGCACTCCAAAACAGAAACTCTATCTTTTCTCCCCAAAAGCAGGCCTGTAACTTTTTTTTTTTTTTCTCACACTGTCACTCCCACGAATCTGAAGCTTTGCATTCACTTCTCATGCAGTGTTGCCCAGATACACACCAAGCTGCAGGTAAAGCTAAACTCCTTGGGCTCTTTTTGTCTTTCTTCTTCTGTTTAGAGAAGGTTAAGCGATTATGTGTTCTCAAAAGCTACTCCAGGCTGCATGCAATACACTGAAACCAGATCCCATTTAAACAGTCCTGAATGTTTCCTTGACAAAAGCCTGAATTGGACAAGTTTAAAAAGGCCTGTTAACAAAAAAGGAGAACGAGACACACGCACATATACAAGAGAAAAAGAGACCCAGCAAGCACAAAGGAGAAAGAGGGAGAAGCAGCACTGTGAGGGAGACAGAAAAAGTCTCCTTTGAGTTGGTGCTAGTAAATGTCTGTCCCCAAATCTGTACCATTTACAGAAGTTTTGCTTGTTGGAGTGCCAGAGAAGGCCATTACAAAGTGCCTCTGTGTTATTTATACTTTGGTTTCTTGTTCTCCTCCACATCACTTGGCGTTTGCTTCATAAACATGAACTGCACATTTGTACAGTATAAATTATGCCACATGCAAGAGCAAGGGAAAACACAAGTAGATGGGGACAAAGACACAGTGTTGTGTATGGGTTTCTTGCTGAAATCTGTTTACCATGAAGGTTCAAGCTAATGAGAACGAAATGAAGCAGAAGGTTGTCAGCACAAAGACCTGTGAAGGAGTTTAGTGGTCTCCTCTCTCCGTAGATCACAGAATCACAGAATCATAGAATCACAGAATTTTCTAGGTTGGAAGAGACCTCAAGGTCATCGAGTCCAACCTCTGACCTAACGCTAACAGTCCCCACTAAACCATTTCCCTAAGCTCTACATCTAAACGTCTTTTAAAGACCTCCAGGGATGGTGACTCCACCACTTCCCTGGGCAGCCTGTTCCAGTGCCTCACAACCCTTTCAGTGAAGAAGTTCTTCCTAACATCTAACCTAAAACTCCCCTGGCTCAACTTAAGCCCATTCCCCCTCGTCCTGTCACCAGGCACGTGGGAGAACAGACCAACCCCCACCTCGCTACAGCCTCCCTTGAGGTACCCATAGAGAGCGATAATGTCGCCCCTGAGCCTCCTCTTCTCCAGGCTGAACAAGCCCAGCTCCCTCAGCCGCTCCTCGTAGGACTTGTTCTCCAGGCCCCTCACCAGCTTCGTCGCCCTTCTCTGCACCCGCTCAAGCACCTCCACGTCCTTCTTGTAGCGAGGGGCCCAAAACTGAACACAGTACTCGAGGTGCGGCCTCACCAGAGCTGAGTACAGGGGGACGATCACCTCCCTAGCCCTGCTGGTCACACCGTTCCTGATACAAGCCATGTATGTAAGATGACACCTTGAGGTGCATGGATTAGTCCCAGAGGCTCCTGTCAGATATTGCTCATACAAAGCAAAAAAACAATTTAAGTGGTTAACTAAAACATGTAGTCTGCTGTGATCTGCCATGATTACCACCACATAGCAATGGTCAATACCACTTCAGGCTTTCCTAATACTTACCAAAAAAAAAAAAAATCCATGGTATTATTAAGTACTGAAACACTTTCTAATCTTTTGAATAAGAGCTCGATGGAATGGGTGTATATAACTTTCCCTGCTCTTGTGGGGAAGGTCCTTTCCCTGATAATTTCATTCCATGATGGTAGCTGGAAAGCAGAGTGGGACTATCATCATGCTTTTCCTCTCCCACTTCTCTAGGGTCCAGGACTCTGCAAACACAAACTTCTCTGTCATCCATTCTCTTCCTGAGATCCCCAGATACACCCTTAAGACAGCACTTTAAAAACCTGGGCAAGGACAGCACAGGGATCAACACAATCTACTATGAGGACATGCTTGCCTATGAATTTTAGTAATACATACATCTTTTATTGCAGCGTTTTTGTGGTATTGATCTGTCATCCACCAGTTCTCCTAGCTGCACATCTATCATGACTTTCAGTATCTATTCCTATCTCCACCACGGTAATGAAGGATAGAGAGATGGCAACTTTTCTTGTGGGCTAATGAATCCCTTCTGATGGCCTCATGATTAGGAGTTTACCTAAGTCATCCTTTCTCTAGCTCTAAAACATTATTATCCTTTTCCAGAATGAGCGGAGGTTACCTTCCTCTCTCAGAGCAAACTCAGGCTCAGATGAATCTGTGATTCAAGGCTATTATGGCACTGCCTCCTTTAGCTTTGGACTGGACTACACTGCAGCACACCACGTCCTTTGTTTGCCAACTCCTGAAGGAAACTGGCCCCGGTTCAAGTGGTGGGGACTCATCTGGTGACAGCTTGACAGGTTCCACCCTTACCATTGCTATGAGGTTACTCACTTGCCACGAACGTGGGAGAAAGCCGTCTCTGTGTTATAAAATTCAAAGGAGGGATGAACTGCGGGAGCAAAATGGAAATGCTGTACTTCATCCCTTGGGGTCATAAACTCACATCACGCTCCTGTCAGTAATGGCCAAAAGCTGTTTGGCATCAGTCTGACAACTTATTGTCCTTCAAGGAGTGCTTGGGCCAAACTTTGGATCTGTGAGTCTTGCAGTGATTCACAACCTGTTCCAAGAGAGATTTTAGCAGTTCCCCAAAGCTCCGCAACAGCATCAAAATCCTATGTTTGAACAGTCTGGGATTTAGAGAAGTTCATGCAGGTGTCTAAAAGAGAGGGTAGTTTTCAAAAATACTCAGCTTTGGCCTAATGCTAATTCTGATGAAGTGAAGTCAGACCTCCCATTTGCCCTCAGTGGGAGCGGTGTTATGCTGGCACTGAAGACTTTTGGAAATATTGCTGTAAAAGTCAATATACCTTTTACAGAGAGTCTATGAAAGCTGTAATAGCTGCACATGCGAAGGAAAGTCACTGCCCAGAAAAACAAATTCAAAGAAGAACCATGCTGGGGTATAAGGCAGGGGGCTCTAGAGCAGATGATGGGCTGTATTTCGCCGAAGGACGCTTGGATGGGATCCATTCACACCAACATTCAGCTGAGACTCTGTTTATTATTTGAGCATCTGTAAGGAGAACTCATTCCAATTGCTCTGCCTTTTCCTTTCCTTCTGTGACTGAGAAATGTGCTGGGTGAACAGCAACCGAAGCAGGAACCAAGGTAAAATATACACTGCTCCTTACCCCATTGCTTTCCAGAGTGATCTTCATATTCTCCATTCGAACCTTCAGGTACCTGGCTGTTCTTTCCTGAGCTGGTGTCATCTGCAAAGGAAATGAAAAAGATGTTAGGAAGGTCTCCAGCAATGCAGCAGTGTGCTAACAGGAGTTTGTATTTCCTCTTGGAGGCACCACGCAGCTGAAAGGCACTCAACATACATTTGGCATTCACGTCCTGGCACTTACAGCATGGCCAGTTTAATGAACAATTTAGTTGCTGCTTTACGAGCTTTTCGGCAGGCTACCAAAGCAATGGGAGATTAATCAATGTTTCCATTAATAGCTGACAAAAGCCTCTTTGTTTATGTTTACAGGTTGCTGTTCCCTAGGAGGAGCTGATCTGTTGTACTTTCTATGCAAATAATGGTATAAATCAAAATTACAGCTAATTAAACCTGGGAGGTGGGGAAGACTTATGCGATCAGTCACACAGAGCACAAGGCAAGGAATTAGGGCCACTAATTTGCCTTTCAGCTTCCCCACAAAATCAGGAGAGCAAGCAGGTCTGCTGGGGGTCAGATAAGCCCTCAAGGGACACTGAATGGCATGGCAAAGCAATACAGAGTAGAAAAGCTTTTTTTTTTTTTTTTTTTCTTTTAATTAAGGCCACCCATCCACCTTTACCAATGACACATCTCTCTGTCCCTAATCACTCCAGTTATCTATACTGCAATCACGGAGCAGCATCAAAGTTTCCACGCTGTGCCCTATATCACTAGCAGAAGTAGACATTACCAAAAGGTAGACATCACCAAAAGATAGACATCAGCCCCTCCTCCAGCAGCCTCCGCCTCCGATTTCTGCTGTGCTTTGACCACCTAAAAGGTCTCCACAAGGGCTGAGGGAATCAGAGACTGCCCTGAACCTCCTTCTGCAACCCATGGGGTGCTAGTGCTGGTGGCCTCACACCTCCACAGAACCAGAACGAGGACGAAAAGCTTTTTCCTCCTCCAAAACAGCCCCACTTTTACAGCACAAGTGCTCAGCTCTCCTAGCAATGCCACACACCCGGAGGGAAGCCCACCTGAGGGACACCCAGAAGCTATGGGTGATATTATAGCAAAATATGGCCCTACCGAGGCTGCTCCTGCACTCCGCAGGCCGCAGTGGGCAGCCCCACATGGAGGTGAAGTTCTTCATCAAGTGCTTCTCAGCTCCTGAAGTGCATCGAAGTGCCTAAAGTGTGTGAGATGAAGCCAGGCCTAAACTCGTATTTCAGCCCTGTGAGAGCAGCTTGATTTTCAGAGAGGGGTCAGGTGAAGGCAGGGAACAGGTCTACCTCAGTAAGGAACTACGAGAAGGTGTAAAACCAACCATGACAAGCAAAGATACCTGAACTAAGTAATGAATCCTTCCAATACTCAGCTTCTAAAACCAATAAGACAAAAGGTCATGAGCAAATGAGAGGAACAAGCTCCATTTTTTGTTTGTTTTGTGTGTGTGTGTGTGTGCAAAATGTGCAAATAGTTGAGCTGCTCTTTTCATTTGCTTTAGATGATGGGTTGTGCTTAAATAGAGTTTAGTGTGTAAAATTCTGCACAGGTTTTGTGAGAGAAGACCATGGATTTAACTCCATCCTCACCCCAGTTTCCACTACTTTGGAAAATCATCTCGTCCCTTCAACGTGGGGCATTTTGTGCCGCCACATGCTCCACTCTCGTTTGCTGCTGTCTCTTAAGCAGAGAGGCTGCAATGCCATCTGGGTTTGTCCCCCCTCACCCCTGGCAGATTTTTTTCTCTTCTCCTTGCAGCGACTTCGGCACAGTTCCCCCAGAGGTATGTGCAGCTGTCATTTCGAGGGGGAAAGCAAGCTTTCAGGGCAGCAGCACGCCGTGCCCTTGCTCTGGCAACTCCTTCCAGCCGACCAGCCCTTCCCACCTCCCTCACCCTGTGTCTGTCACTGGAAGCCCGGAGGATTTCCCAGGCCAGTTCCCAGCCCGAGTATCAGAGCAGCAGGGGGAAACGCAGCCAGGCTCAGCACACAGCACCTCCTGCACAGCGCCGCGAGGGCAAATGCACTGTGCAGGCTGTGCCGGGGCTGGCCTGCAGCCCGACTGACGGAGGAGGCTCGTAACCCATGTGCTGCGTTCTGCAAATATAATTTTACAGCCTTGGCAAACCAAATGGAGGGAATACAAATATACCCATTATATATGATGGCTTGCATATGACATATCGTCTCCTTTAAGTCAAAATACTGAGTTGATTATCTTCTGGTGCTTGTACAACTTTTCACTTAAGTATCGGTAGGGCTACAAACGAAATCCTGGATGCCCTCTGACAGAGAACTTAGCAAATCCCTCAGCACAATTAGAAAAATGCATCGGGTAATGGAGAAGAAAGGAAAACTGTGGTTGGAGACATAGGATTCCTGCCCATTGTTAAGCTGCTGAATATCTTAAAAGCGGCTAAGACATTTAAGTGGCGATGTTCTGTCAATTATATCTTAATCCTACCCAGGGTGATGTACAAAGGGCGGTGTAGCCTCCCTTGCCTCCTGCCTCATGTTAGAGTATGTCAGCCCATGTGCGCTCCTCCTGCCTGTACACAGGGACCGACTGGCATCCCCAACACCTCTTGACACGCTGCCAAGCTTTTGATGTGAGTAAAATTGCTCTGATTCTTTTTGATCCTTTGAAGATGCCTCTTTGGTTGTTATCCTGCCAAATCCCAAACCTGCGGAGTAACCTACCAAACCCAGTGAAAATCATTTTGGAGGAAGAGATCAGGACAGCTAATGCCACCATGCTGAGCCTATGAAATAAATAATTTGGCAGCGGAGCAAGATTTAAATAAGTAACTGCACGCATTTAGGCATGTTGTTTTAGATCCACTGGAACCAGTTTCATGTTTGTTAGGAATGCGGTAACGTTAACAACAAAACACAGCAGAAGTCTCAGGGAGGGGTGGTGGAAATGTTGTAAACATGGAAACTTGTGTTGAGCAAAACTACTGCTTCCCATACCCAGAGGTGTGCACTGGGTGAGGGGATGCTGCAGACATCTCCGTTTCAGCTGCAAGAAGCAGTGAGCTGGGCTCCTACCTTGAGAAAAGAAATCCAGAAACTGGATGCAACTCAGCAAAGCTCATCTGGGGAGGATTCCCTGAAGCACAGGAATCTCAGGCCAAGCTTAAAAGTGTGAGCGAGCCAGGAGAATAGCCAGTAATATAACAATAAAGCATTAACCTGGGATGTGAGCGACCCAGGGTCAAGTCCCTCTTCTGCTGCATTCAGAGGGATTTGAACCTCCTCCCTTGCACCTTGGGTGAGCATTTTAAGTTCTGAAGTGCAGTAACAGAGAGCCAAAAAAAGAGCTTATTATTATATAAAATGGAACAGCACAGCAAGAGATAGGTATCCCAGGAACACCCTCAGGATGAAGAGGCCTGTTTAATTCAGATATCACCAAAATTTGACTTTCACCTGCTACAATCATATTGAAAGTTATACTGTGGCTGCATGGGAAGCATCTGCCAAAATTTTATAGAAGTTCAGAGGTGTCTGGTCTGGCCCGAACCTGAAGCCTGAAGCAAGCTCTGAATTATACCAATGAGGAAGAGCAACAAGGTCTGAAAGATCTGGTTAATACCACCTGATCTGAAGGCCTGCTGCTTGTATTTCACCCCAGCCTTTGCAAATGCAACTGGCCTGGCAATATTCTTCTTAGACAGAGGGTGCACCTGAGAAAATGAGCTACACTCAGATATGTATGACTGGCATATAAAATGATGGGTTTGTAGCAGAAATCACAGGAGTCTTAGCTATATTCAAAAATGACCTAATAAGCCGATTGCTTACTCATTCTCTTGTCACCTCCCACTGAGGCAGCCGGGTCAGGGTGATAAGTACATACAAAAAAAATCAGCCAGCAGCCAAAGGGCAGCAGGGACCAGCTACACAGCACTGCCAGCTTTGCTGCCAGCAAATTACCGCAAGAGGCAGTGCTAAGGAGGATGAGCTGCTGAAGTTTCCTACGAGCTCCCTTTTCTGTGACCTATATTGGAAGGTCATCCTGTACTGGACTTCTTGGACACTATCACAAGCTTAGGAGAGCAGCCAGTTGGAAGACGAAGTGGAAAACCTGCCTTGAAAAATAATCACTGACTAATTTTATGTCACGAGTATCTGGGGGTAGGAAAACACGCTCTGTGTACATGATTTAGGTGTCCTCACCGCACTACTTGGTTCCATGGTGTTACAAAGCACACTGGTTGGTCAAGAAACCTGAAGTGGAAGACTCCCATATGATGTCAGGTGATATATTCGGGGACAAGGGACAAACCTATGTAACCCCTTTCCCCTCCGTATACCTCACTGGCCATATGAGATGGGGTCAGGATGGATCCAGAGGCACCAGCTGTTTGTTCAGGAATGCCACCCTGGTGGTGTGACCTGCAGAGAGGTGGTTGCTGCCCCTCTTTTGCTTCGGGATCTTGTTCCAAGCTGGCTCCTAGGCTGAGATCCCGTACATCAGATATTGATGAAGGCTTGGGAAGTGTAGGGTTGGGTGGTATGGGGAGTCATGGGCTTGTTTTTGCCTGAGACCTGGCACGTCTGAGCATACGAGGCCCTGATTATCAGTGCTGATGTCATGGGCCAAATTGCCCTTTCACACCCCAGAAAACATGACGGTCCACACGTATTGCCTGCTGTGTGTCCTGTTGGTCAGCTCCTTGTCCCAAAGCAGGCTGGGTTTCTCCAGAAAGAGATTTCAGTCTGTAACTCCATCACCTAACAAAGGGGATCTGAAGGGACAAAGAGCGCCATATAAGCAGGGTATAGTTTCTGTTTATTACCATAGCAGAACCATTCCATTCCCTATTAAAAGTTAAAACAAATGGAAAATTCTGCATAACAGTCCGACTCTGAGAGAAACTGATGGGAAATATTCACAGACTGTTACCGAGCCAGGATCAAATTTTATTTACCCACAGACTTTCTGTGGAGGCTTCGTGTTTTAACCAAATGGGCATGACTTGTTTTCAGGCCAACACCAGGTTCTTAGAAGCCATCCCCAAGTCAAAACAACGTCCCCATTTACGAAGCAAAAAATCTAACCATAATGTTTCTCTATGATTCACAAAGTTGCTTTAATTTGTTATAATGCAAGGCCAGTCCCTGCTCTGACTTGATGGGACCAGCTTTGGAGCCTTTGATGTCAGAGGCCTTGAAAGCCCCATTTCACAGATGAGCCAGCTTTGCATAAATAAACAAAGTGACCTCTGAACTGGAGCCTGAGACCTGAGCACACTTCAAAGCACTGGGGGAGGCGATGGGGGGGCAGCGGGGAATGAAGCGATCAGCATGCATCATTAAGGCAGCCCCCCGCTCCACGCTGCCGCCGAACAAGGGGTGTAAATAAAAGGAGGGAGGCAAGCGAGGAGGGAGTGAAATGAGGGGGAAAGTGATGTAATCCAGTCAGGCTTGAACAATTATAATGAGGCCTTCTCCCATGGATGAATGAAAGGGACCTCTCTGAACTCCAGCTTTAAGAGCCAACTCTCGCGCTTGCCCAGATGCATCATGTCTGCACATCATATTTGCACCCCGGTGTCCTTTGCTGCTGCAGAGGTCCAGTGAGCAGCAAATCTGAAATTCCTTGGCAGAGGTGGGTCTTGGGCCTTCCCATGAGCTAAATCAGAATTTGTTCTGCTGACCTTAACCATAAAATGGAGGGGTGGGTATAGGCCAGTAGGTGTTTGGACTTGTTTTCCTGTAGCCCTGATGGTGCAGCAGGCAGAAGACAAACTTACAAGAAAGTACGTACAGTCTGAAAAAGTCAGCCTCTACAGTTTATCTCAGATAAATTCAGGATTTCCTGTAATAATAATGTAATAAAAGGGAAGCACAAGGGAAAAATCATTCTGTACTTGTTTTAGCAGCTCTTCTGCTATCCCAACTTGTTCAGTTGATGCCCAGATGAATGGTCCAGGAGGTATGTATGTAGACAGGCAGTAACAACTTTATCACAGGGTTTGTGGGGATTAAGGCACTTGCTTTCCCCAGATCTCCTTAATGCGGATTAACGCTCCAGGTTTCACTTAGAATTTCAGCGGGTATTAACCCCCAGCGGCCAGGAAAATGCATCCCAACCTACTGGCTAGCGTATGATTTCCATCTGAAAGCTAACTCTGTCAGCTGCCAGGATTTTATTGCTGGTCTTGTTAGCTTTGTGATATCTGGGGGGGGTTCTGAAGGACCTTGATCCAGGCATGTGCTTGAGAATCTCTCTCTCTCTTTGTTTTTGTGTTATTGAATAACAGTTCTTATCATTTGTGACTGTAAAGAAGAACTCTACACAAACATACCCTAAAGACTTGGAAGAATGGGAACAAAACACTGATTTTTGAGATCTTATGATATTTTCAGCCTGTTTCATGGTTTTCTGAGGCCTGGATTATGGCTTTAGGACTCTTGGCACTGGTGATCCATAGATCAATTCAAGGTTGATTTGAAATCATGAAAAAGATGTAAAGTTTGTATCTTGAGTAATTCTGAATTTCCTCCTGTCACTGAGGTATAATTTAGCAAGCCTTCTCTCTGAACCCTCCTTTATGCCAAAGTCAGATGGGAAAAGACTCCACTGAATCCATCCCACTAATACAAACCTGGTATAAATCTTAGATGTCATTCTGAATGTTTTTCATAGTTCCTCCAGCAACCCTTGATCTCTTGCTTGCCACTCCTTAACCTGCCTGCTATATTAACAGTGCTATCCACTGTATTAACAATGCTGATGCCATGGAAAGGCAGAAAATGTGCTTAGAATTTATTTGGAAGGGCACAGTGAAAGCAAATGGATCAGGAATATTTAGAGGGATGAAAAAAAATCTCCTGGAGAAAACCCCTTTCCTTGGGCCTTGCCAAACAAAACCCCTCAAGATGAAAAAGAAGAAATCCACTCAGAGGAACACATAGCCAAGGAACACTCTAGTTGTGTTGGTTTTTATTTTAAACCTAAAAGGTTACTGGCAGAGAATTTGGCTCTGTAGTGGGCACTGAAGACTTTACTCCTATTGCCTTTGGTGCCAGTTGGACCAGAAATAACCAGAACTATTGATACTAGAATTTCCTGAATATTTATACATAGACAGTTTGTGTTAGTGGCTTTTTTGGTATTTTCAGCTCTGGCTATTTTCATGAGAATTTCCATGTAAAAAATGTTACGGATTTTACTCCGGCCCCAGTACTGGGAGTCTTTCTATAAGCATGATGGTTTGCAAAGGGAACCTTGTCAGCCCACTTGCCTCATGAAACACAGGAGGGGCACCACAAGCACTACAGTCATGGTCAGTGAATGAAGAAACCCAACTTCTGTCCCTTCTTTCGTCCCATATTTTTATGTTAAAATAATAAGGGATGGGCCCATCATCCTTCAGTTGTAGATGACAAAGTTCTACATTTTTGTTCATTACTGCATCCCACATCTCAATGCATAGGTGAACAAATACTGGGAGCAAGTACTTTAAGACCAATGAAGACATAACTCCCTTCTGCAGAATAAAAGGGTGGACTTGAGGCAGCATAGACATATCAGAGCCGATTTATTTTATGGGTTGACACCAATATAGCTGCAAGAGAACAGTGGTGTGCTGTTCTGCTTCTCTGGACAGTTTTAGCAGCCCATAGAGAATCCAGCACTGCTGTGCAAAAGCTGCTATCAGCACCTGAGCTAACTCTTTTACCACCAATTCCTTTTTCACACAGCAATCCTCTGCTGGGAGCGCGATGTAGACACACTCCTAGTCTGTAATGTCACAGACCACTAAAGCATGCTGTGGTTTATAGCCTATGCTTGGTTAAAAAACTTTGATTTGGAAAAGGATCACATATTTCCTTAGAGAAGTAAGGTGGAGTGATGGAACTTCAGAAAACTGGGCTATTTAAAGCATATATAAAGGGATTAATATACAAATAACAAGATATAGAATGAGACTGTTTAAATTTCAATGTATGTGAGCTTCTCAAGAGGGGAATCTGTTAGACTATATCACCTAGGAGAAGCAGAAGTTGTATTACCCTCAATCTTTGGAACATTTCAAATCATAATAGTCTACCTATGGCTGAGAGATTTTACAAATCCATTTGCCAAAGTTGGCTCATGTGGGTCCCAAAGCAAATGGTAGCAACTTCTCCACTGTTTCTGTGATTATGGTATAACTGTATGACCAAGAATGAAAATGCTCAACAGAAAAGGATGATCATGAGTAAGAAGTCCTTGAACACGTTCTCCTCTCCTCCACCCCAGAAAAACAAACAAACAAACAAACAAAAAAACAACAAACCAAAAGGGAACCCTCCCTAGTGGCTATATTTATACAGTGGAACTTTGGAGATCTTCCAAGCTCCTGACTCCATGAAGATGAGACCTGGGTGAGATCTGGGCATACCGTGCTCATCTTTCTCCTCTTCTCTGTCCCCACATCTCCTCTGGATCTGGGTCAGGTCTGCACCTCCTTTACAGCTAGTTCTCCCTCTTCTTCCCCAGCCACTTCCCATAAAGCTGTGGAGGAAGAAGCCTTCCCGAAGTTTGGGTTCTTCCCTTGCTCCTTGTGGTCTATCGTTACCCGTGGAGCTCACAAAGTCATCAGAGACACATTCTCAGCCCTGGAACATCTGCACGTAGGGATGCTCCATCTACTGCTGTAACCACAAAAAGAACCACAAGGAGAGATGGCTGGAGCTGTTTGCTGAACCACTGCAATTCCCCGACCTACCATTATCACAATTACATTACAAAGGCAATCACAGGCCTTCCGCCACGCCGACTCCTCCAGACCTCCCGCCTGCATCCAGGTCTCCATTCCACAGGAGGCAAGAAAACAATTCTTCCTTCTCTGTTGTTGTTGTTGAGGTTACTTTTTTTATCAGCAGGCTACATCGCACACAGACAGCAGTCCCCAGAGCTCGGCACCACAGGCACCAGTCTGCGGTTACACTCCCCATCTACTGCTGGTGAGGATGAAAAGGCACAGAAATCAGAGAACAAGACAAGTGGTTAGGCTTCTGCCTTGTCCCCAGCATTTTTGGGGCATGAAATAGTAGCACCAAAGACAGCAATTACCAATCTGCTCTTCCAGCCCTTTAACAAACTGAGAATATCTTCCAGTATTTCTTAATTGTTTAATTGTACCATGTATCAAGGATTTCTTAGAAACAGGTTCCCGTTATATCAGACATCGCTCACACACAGCATGAAAGACAGTTCCTGTTTAGAGAGTTTTCTGTCTTTTAGAGAGTTTTCTGTCTAGATGGTGCAGGAATGGAGTGGATGCCCCATGAGGTTCCTCAAGAAACATCTTTTTCAGCATCTACCCATTTTGGCCTGCAAGGCAAATGATGGAGGTCTCTCATCCCTTTATAGAGTTGAGAAGCAAAGTCTCATTTACAACACCAATCAACCTAATATCTGCATTTATAACAATTTTATTGAAATTATTTATTGTAATGTATCATTTCTTACTTATACAACAGTTTACCTACAGTTTTTAAATAGTCCCTACTTTAGAAACCTAACTCTAGTGCCCAAGTTAGGAGAAAGAATGAGAAGAAGGTCAGGTTGACATCTACCTCTCCTCCCTGACTGCAAAGGGATGACAGAGGGGGCCTCAGCCACGCACAGTGGGTGCCAAAAGCGAGGTGGTATGAACGCTCCACCCAAGAACATAGGCCAAAATTCCATCTTCAACAATCCTAAATTGCTTAGGGTTGGGGGAGGGAGGCATGCCACTGAAAGGACTAATGGAAGGTTAATGATAAGAAGAAGATTACAGCAGAGCCGAGGATAAACTGATAAGACCTGGCGCTCAGCTTTCTATTTTAACCACTATGCAGCTGCTGTTCCTCACATAAAGTTATATCTCTATCACCCCCCTTCCAAGTAGCACTGATCGATGTCCATTATTTCCTTCATTCAGATGTGTAGGAACATCACTGATATGTGTTCAATCTCCCTGAACTTTCATGTAGTCAAAATAGCCAGCTGAAAGAAATTTCCAGAGGGGTCAGAAGGAAAGAGGAGTCAGACATGTCAGTGATTGAGTACCAGAAGTATTTTTGGATGGCATTCATAATCAAACAAAAATAATCAATTGTACAGTCCTGACCCTTCCAAACACTGAGTTAATTCCTCAGTGTGGAATTACCCAATCCATCATGATGAACTGGGAATTGCAATACTGGATGTTACAGATAGGAATGTGGATCCAGCTGTTTCTTCAACACCATTACGAAAATTATTTAAACATTCCTTATGGGCTTGCATATTTCACAGTCTTCTGGTAGAAAGGGAAAAATATGTCTTATGGAAGAAGATTAAACATCCTATGCAGCATGGCAATTATCAAATGAAGCTAAGCCTCAGAGAGAACTGCTGGATAACATCTTTAATGGGAAAAGTGAGTCCCCTGTCAGTCTCCTTGAGGCAGAAACTCACACCTCATTAAGATCCATCAGCAGCGTACTATGTTTTAACATTGATTTCAATAATCATACCTGTATAAGGTAAAAGTGCTATGAAATCAATGGAGGATGACAGTTTTCAATCAGACTTTAAAGAACATATAGACATTGCAGTGTCTAAGGTGTAAGTTTGATTCATTTAAGGCAGAAAATGGTGTTAAGGAATCCTTTGTGTCAGATTTCAGAAGTAAAGAGAACTCCAATTTCAGAAAACAGTCCACACGTGTAATAAGCAGGATTTCAAAAATGATGTCATTGCAACCATCAGCAGCCAGAAACCTATGACAATATACTCAAATATCCTGATAAATGAACTCTATAAAGGACAGGTAAATTACTAAGATAGGAAGCACAGAAAAGACATTTCAAAGGGAAGAGAGGAAAAACAAATTTCCATTAACTTTGTTGTTGTTGTTGTTGTTCAACTTAGATTTATCTTTGATTAGCAAACTGACGTATAGCAGTGGAATAGCAAAATGGCAGTGGTGTAACCTCTGATTTTCACACAAACTCTCTCAACACTGTACTTCACAGCATGATGAGAATCTAAAGATAAAAAAGTGTGATTTTTGGTCTGATCATGAAAGATACAATGTAGACAGATATTTGACATTCTCCCCATACAGTGTCAAATCCATAATTTTATCAGCGGAGTGCCATACACCTTCTACATAACGTTCAACGAGTGCTCCATACATCTCTGGGTCATTGTCAGACTAAGAATAGCAAGTAGCAAAATGTGACCACTTTCACAATTCTGTCCAAGAACAACTCCGGACAAGTGGCAATTTTGCTGGCTCCCAAAACAAACGGAATACTTGGCACCTTACCTAACGTGAGGATTACAGTATATTACACTGGATAATATGGGCCTGTGTCTCGCCAAAATTAAACTTAACCTAATTACAAGGAGTAAATTATAGCTTTCCATGTGGGGTAAAACACAAATTGTAAAAATGGTTGCTCCACAATTAACTATATATTTGCAATGCTGTCATTACAAATTTCTAAAACATACTTCAAAACAATGACTAGTGTAGTAGAGTCATTCCTGTGGGATGGAATTAAATTCCTTTGTGTTTCTGTGTGCTTTTTTGTTGTTAGTTTTTGGTTGTTTTTTTGAATCCCTGTCCGAGCACAGGACCAGCAGTGTATGAGAACGATGACCAGAGCAGGACCAGAAAGAACCAGAGACAGCAGCTATGTAACAAAACAAGTGAAAGGCAGGATTTTTTCAGTTGATTTTTTCAGATTCAAGGCTTTTGGGTGCTCAGCTGCAGAGTTACTGCATATTTTGGAGAGTGAGGGTGCAGCAGTCAGAACTCATACAGAGACACAACGCACCCCTTGTTAGCACACTTCATGCCTTGGACCTATTTAAGGGCCTTACTGAGATAAAGAAAAAGTGCCAGAGAATCTGCATTGGCAAATCTATTTTGCAGGAGGGTGACAAGGACATGAAGACCATACAAACACATTGAGAAGACAGACTAGGTCTGCAATCTGAACCCAGTGGTTATGAATGAACCGAAGCTGGCTAGCACCTAACCAGAGTTAGCTGTCACCTATGACCTTGCCTTGACGATCCACAAACAACTTTTTTCCAAGAAGTATTTTACCACCTTTGATATTTAGAAGCTAAAGCAGGTGCAGTTTATTAGCTTTCTACATGAGTTACCCCATAAGGACTGATCCTGGAGGGCAGTGGAAGCCACAGTATGCACCGAGGGTGCAAATGGGAACGTTTAATTCCTCCATTCAAAATACAAATAATATATCTCAGCATTAGCTGTGGGGAAAATATTTATTTTTTCAGTATTAAACAACGCTTTCTCCAAAACCTCTAAATACTTACTTTTATGAGCACTGCTTTTACACACCTTATTTTTCACTGCAATAATGTATACTGTTATTAACATACTCATATGAATATTACATAGTGAATGTGTCCCACACGCTGCTGGCTATTTTAAACAACAGATGTGAGAGGGATTTAAATGCCAATTTTAAAACTGTGCAGTTGATTAAAATCCTGTGAGCCATTCATAGATTGCCAGATATTCTATTTACATGTATTCCTCCTATGTAAAATACTTCAGGGAATACTCTAGACCCTGGCATATGGTATAGAATGATGATAACCGATGTTGGAGATGCCACACAGACAACAGGCAATATTATCCGGTTACATCTGTGTGTAAAATGCTTTGAGATTTTTTGATGGAAGGAGTTACGAATGTGTAAGGCTGAGATGCTACATTTATGTCCCTCTAAATCATGCTCAGAGATAACAAGCAGCTAAAGCCCCATCAATACAAAAACAAGCACTTTTACAAATGCGTTTCATTGCATCCATGTGCTGTTATTCTCTAGGGCAATTATGACTTGCGGGTGAACCTTGAAAGATTGCAGAGGATCAGCTTAAAAGGAGGACTACAATGCCAAAAAGCATCGAAGCCTTGGAAATGGAAACCTTGTGAGAATAGCCTGCGTGAAGTCAGATCGCAGTGCACTCAGGGCTTACTCTTCACTTCTTCTAGCACCAGGGAAACCCCCATTCATGCCACAAATCTGACTGACTCCAACTTCTGCATCTGCAGCCTCACAAATCCCACGGGCCCGAAACTCCCACGCTCTACAGCACAGGCCCTGCCTGACAGATTACATGCAAATGTTACAAATACATCATAGATTATCGCGGAGGAATGTTTGCAGCGCTGCATTCAGGAGAAAAGGTTCAGCAAGATCCCTCAGTGAAGTCCCCGTGGTTATACACCCCAAACGAGGAGCTCCATCATGTGAAAACATTCCTAATCATTCCTTCTGTTTTCATTAAAAATATTCAATTTCCTACTTCTGGGGTGCCTTTTTGCTTTAACAAGCATAGTTTTTTTTGTGTCTCGTCTTCTGGAAAGACTGTGCCACTGTAGCCCATTATTGCTACTTACACTGAAGTCGTTTAAACGACCCAGGCAGCTACATCCAAAATCAGCAATTGGCAAGCCATAATCTCATACCAACAAGATTAACGTGACACCTGAGATGTGTTTTCTTTCGAGACATAGGAGTCTGAATGGCTGAACGTGTCAGAAACTCATGAAAAAAACAGTCACTCTGCTTCAGAAATGTATATGCAGTTGATTCTGTAGTGCTCGTAAGTGACCTTCGGCAATTTTTTTCTTGACAAACAGCCAACTAAAATTAAGTCAAATTGTAATAGGCCAATCATTTGAAATCACAGAAAGAAAAAAAAAAAAAAAAAAAAAAAAGAGTTGCTTTTTTACTATTTGAAATACCTCATTCTGGCCCAGAAATAATTAGGGGCGGATAAATTATCTGGTCTGCGATTTTCTCTGGCATATTATTTTACTCATGCCTTTCTTCTTCCTCTGCAGGGGGTGCTTGTGGTCATATTGTTCTTTTATTTATGACTCACAGCCTTTTCAGTGGCAGCACGCACACCAAAGCGCAGGCACAGAGAGGGAATGCAAATTCCTGGCGAAGTAACCAAGAAGAGAAAAATGTCCCAGACCATGCCAAATCTTTACAAGAACAGCAGTTAAACAGAAAACTATACCCTTCAAAAACAAAACCTGTGAAACAACAGCGCTTAATTAGAATGTCATGATTTGTATATTTATAAGGTTTAAATATAAGACCTGGTTCCCTATTGAGGTCTAATTGGTTCTTTTGAAATTCCCCTATAAACCAGTGCTCATTTTATCCAGCCAATGCATTCCCCTATTTATTTTGCTTGATGGTGACTTGCTTCCACTTTGAATTGGTCGCTCCCAGGACCGCTCTCTGGCTCAGCTTTCAAGCTGATTTCTCTGACAAGCTGGCAGCAATAAAATAATTCATTCCAGAGGCTGAGAGAATCACCCACAGCATATACTGTGAGTATCGTCTGGCAGCAGTACAGAGGCCGACGCAATGGGAAGCCTGGGGTAAACCCTGCCCTGGGACACATGAATGCTGTGGGGAGGAGGAAAGGCTGCCGTGATTTGACCAAGAATAAAGGCAGCATCATGGCACTGGGATGGGAGAAACGCAGGAGAGGGGATCCTCCAAAGGAGACTCACTGAAAGAAGCAACCAGAGGGAGGAATGTATGGAATAAAACCGTGTTTTCTAAGAGAAGAAGCGAGCCCTTGTGATGAACCCATGATGTGGGAAGCGCTGCAGTGTGGTAGTTCAGCCTCTGGTTTGTAAATCCACGACTGTTTCTGGAGAAGGACAAACCAAGCTGCAGTAGCCATGCTTTCAATATAGGTTTGTCTGTACTTCTGATGGAAATGCCGGGGATCCACAAACTGAGAAGAAGCAGAAAAAAATCCTTGCGATAAACATGATGTAGGAAGTCTTATAACTAAGAAACCCTGAAAAAGATGAGACAGAGCTCCACTCCTGCTCAGAAAGAAAGACAAACTCCTTGCAACCAAATGGGAGTATGGGTTTTTGGGCCGCATCTGTGGCTGGGGTTTCTATAAGAAATAAAAGGCTCAAGTTACTGCATCTCCCTGCTGAAGTCACTGGATCTCGGAGCGCTCAAGGCGATCAGGACTTTCCCGTACCAGCATGACGTGTAACGAACTGGCCCAATATCTCACTGCACAATCACCAGCCTGTTGCAAGGAAACCTGATTACATATCCCCGTGTACTTCCAAACCAACCACATCTGGGTAGAGATTAGTCACTGTTTTTACAGCAAACTCCTGCACTCAGATCTGCTGTCTGATGCATTTCCGAAGGCTACAGACCTCACTATCCATATACCCTGAAACTAGCATTAGTGACAGCCCCGTCAGACTCCCATGCAGGGAGAGGCAAGCCGGGGTGATTTGGCAGGGCCCCGTTGAGATAACACAGCAGGGAAGCAAGGAACACAAGCTCAGCAGGGCTTAGCTGTGCTGGCTTTGCTCTTGGAGCACTCAAAAATTATACAGTTGGAAAATGGTATCAGCTTCCACATGAATCTTCCTTAATTTGACTTCTGGCTGGTGTAACCATAATTTCTCGCCATTTCGAATTGGAAGAACCCTCTTCTGCAAGACTTATGCACAGTGGGAGCCGGCCCTCCTGCATCACCCAGTGTGTTCAGCTCGGCTGGCAGATTTCCACTGACACCACTGAAACCTGCCCATCATCATCCCAGCCTGATGTGCAGGCAGCCTAGTCAAGGCCACCTGCAGTCAGAAGGACTCTCTGGAGACGCTTTCTAGAAGGGGATGCATCAGGTTGTCCTTGAACATGAGCCAGCAGTGTGCCCAGGTGGCCAAGAAGGCCAATGGCATCCTTATATCAGAAACAGCGTGTCCCACAGGACCAGGGAGGTGCTCGTCTCCCTGTACTCTGCTCTGGTGAGGCCGCACCTCAGTGCTGTGCTCAGCTTTGGGCCCCTCAGTACCAGAAAGACATCAAGGCCCTGGAGCATGTCCAGAGCAGGGCTACGGAGATGGTGAAGGGCCTGGGACACAAGTCCTGTGAGGAACAGCTGTGGGAGCTGGGGTTTAGTCTGGAGAAGAGGAGGCTCAAGGCAGACCTTATTGCTCTCTGCAACTGACTGAAAGGAGGTTGTAGGGAGCTGGGGGTCAGCCTCTTCTCACAGGTAACCAGTGATAGGACTAGAGGGAATGGCCTCAAGTTGTGCCAGGGAAGGTTCAGGTTGGAAATGAGGAGACATTTCTGTCAGAAAGAGCAGTCAGGTGTTGGGATGGGTTGCCCAGGGAGGTGGTGGCATCACCGTCCCTGGGGGTGTTCAAGGAAAGGTTGGGCCTGGTGCCTGGGGACATGGTTTGGTGGTGACAGTGGTGGTAGGGGGGTGGTTGGACCAGGTGGTCTTGAAGGTCTCGTCCAACCTTAATGATTCTATGATTCACAAGCGAGAAGCAGTGCAGCCACACTGCCAGGACACCAGAGATGCAAAACAGGCTTCGTAACATGGCATTCATTTGCAAAGCCCCAAACTGAAAACTTTTCATTACATTGCCATGGTGAGGTTGGCAGAATTTTGGGTTAAGTTTTAAATGAAGCAGAAAATTGCTTCTATTTTATTTCTCTGTGTTATTCAAGTGACTAGATATTCCAAATGAAAACTGCATTGGAAACTTCCCAGAAACCGAGGTGTGGCATTAATTTTGTATAAAGCAGAGCAGAAGGCAGAACGCTATCTCCTTTCTATGGCATAAGTGGTTAGTTGGTGCCCAGCAGTCTTAAGAAGATTAAATATCACCTTAATTTCAGAAGCTTTGTGCTCTGGCTATAAAACTGCTACAACTGCAATAATAATACATCTGCTTGTAAAACTCCAATGTTTGGTTTGGATTAACACCACTGCTACTTTATTCCACAGGGAGAGAAGTGCAGTGGGTCTTAAGTGTTATCTTCTCCAGACAAGAGGGGTTAATTATGCATTATTCATTGCAGTTGTGGTTTTGCCTGTTCAGTGGACAAATGAAAAAAACGTTTTCTGCTTTATAAACAATGGGTTAATCTTATCAGGGAAAAAAAAAAAAAAAAGAAAGAAATTCTAAAAGCAGATCATTTCTCTCCATTAGCCTTTAAAAAAAGCATAACAGAGTGAGAAAGGACTTTTTTGCTACTGATTTAAAAAAATAAAAGTTAAAAATCTGATTTGGAGACAATAAAGCACACCCATCTCCAAGGTAAACACACCATATGATCTTTGTGCAGGAGCCATCTCTCAGAGGAAACTTTCAGGGAGCTGTTAGCTCAAAAGCATGGAAACCCCTTCCCATTTTCCTTCCTCACTCTTGAAGAGGAAAAGCGGTGCAGACATCAAGCTCTAGCCATGCTCCAGGCTCTCCTCCACCGCCGGGGTCACCTTCCCTGCCGATGGCCCCGGACCTCATCTGTGAAACCAGGACCAAGGGGTTCCCACCAACTGGGAGTAACATGAGGATAAATGCGGGCAGTTTGTGAGCCTCTCTTGTAGGAGCACAGACGCAGATAGACAGGCATGTTGTTTTAGTCAGTGTGTATAACTCACTTAAATTTACCATGCAGTTTCAACTTGCAATCCCATATTTCCTGTTCTAATCTCATATACAATGTGGGTTTTGTACTGTTAAACGGCTTCTCTGTGGTTGCTGCACAGCAATGGGCAAATTGATTCCTATAGGAAAGGCCAGGCTCTGCTTTCAGATGCAGACGCCATTTCTACTGGTCTGAAATGGGAGTTGCTGGTGTGTTCGAGAGCTGTTATTAATCACAGAAGCATTACCCAACCGTCTACAACCAGTTGCACAATAGGTTCCCACTACAAGGAGCTAGTAATAACTAAGAGCAATGTTGGGATGCTTTCAGAGGAAAGGCTAAATGCAAGCTCTTTTAACAATTTGTACAGCATAACAACAACCTTATACAACCACAGGCCTGATCAAAGTGCACTAAAGCCAATTAAAATGTTTCATTGGTTTCAAAGAATAATGAAGAGAGGACTTTAATGCTTAGGGATAGACGTGAAGAACGCTGAAAGACCCGAGAACCTGAAACTGTTCTCTAATGGCTTCTCCCTGAAGGGCTTAAGTGTTCTCCATCATGTAAGAAAGGATTACATGAACAAGGTCGAAACAATGCCATGGGAGAGGGGGTGGAGGTGGGGGAATACAATAATAATAAAAAAAAAATAGTGGAAAGCACAAACTGTAGAAGGTCTCAGTAAAAGGAACAATACAAATTACTTAGGAAAAAAGGCCTGGATAAAATTACCACCTTCACCCTTCAAAGTTTCTGCCTGAAACCAAATCTAAATCACACCTAAACTGTGCAGGGGTATTGCTGAATGGGAGGATGCAATACCTGGTTAGCAGCAGCAATGCAGAGAGATGCAAAACCATCTGTTCAGTTACAAGTTGCCTTAGGACAACATATGTTATGTAGGTTGTTTATGTGAGTTCTTTGATATCTGATTTGATCTACTTCTTGTTGTTTTTGTTTGTTAGTTTTTGTGTGTGCATGTGTGAGCTTAACAAGTAGTAATCCTTATGATAAAACCTGATCTGTATTCACAGTCAGTGGCCCCAGTTATTACAACTTTTGCTTTAAAAGGGAACTATGTTTTCAAAAAACATTATTCCTTGTCTGCGCACAGCAGATAAGCAGACATCGGTTTGTGCTTCTGCAGGGATAAACTTCCAACATCCCCGACCAAATCAGACAGGACATGAGTGAATTCCCATGTGCCTCTAGGAGAGGAAATACCCCACATGTGGGAAACTCTACCTGGCCCTACATGGTTTTTGCTGTTCTTAGGGTTTCTTAAAACAAGTTACTCATCTTTGCCACTGCCAAAAAGCCTATTTGGCAACAAATGACTCCTGACGGAATGGTGGACATTGTGAAGACACCCCAGCATGGGAGATTCATGGGATAAAAAGGGAAATGATCCTGCAATAGAGGCAAAGAGGTGAAGTTCCAGTGGGAACAGATCAAATGGTGTTTGATTGGAACTGGGCAGGCATCACAAATATGTTGAAACCCTTTAGTTTGCAAGATAAACTTTCTCAGAAAGGTGAGGATATACTTGTTTAGATGGCCTTGTTCTGTGCAAGAAAAAGGAATGGATAACAAGTATAAAATTTTCCACCTTCCCCATTTCCCTAAGGTGAAAGATAAGTCGAAGGCTTGCCTTTTCCATCATAATCACTGCATTTCGCTGTGGGTCTTGGCTGCTGGAGTTTTTAATCATGTATCCTCAAGATCTGAGAGCAGGAACTGTTTATTAAAATGGCAGCAGCTATGAGTGAACACAGTGGACAAGCACAGCCCAGGAGGCAGGGGAAAGCTGGCTTTTATGTCATACATTACTGCTTTTGAACAAGGAAAACATAACTGGCAATAAATTACAATGAAAAGAAACAAGCTGATCAAATATGCAGCACTGAAAAAATTGTTGTTAAAGGAAACCGATTTAACCAGCCGCAGGTAGTGCATAATGACACATTTGAGCTTTGCCCTGTGAAAAGTAAAGGAGATGCTCTTGGAAAATGAGCTAAATGCCTCATAACTTACAGAACATAAAAGCAGAGACACCTGTAGTGCAAAGGCACAGCTGAGAACATTTTCAGTCTTATTAATACCAAGGGAAAAAAAAAAAAAAAGAAGAAAAAAAAAAAGAAAAAAAAGGCTTCTTTTTCTTATGTTTTAACTGTTGCATATTCAGCATGGGAGGCAGGTATCTCCCATCTTTGCTCCAGCCTGGCCAAGCAGGGCAGTCCAGAGCCAAGGAGGTGCTCAGAGGAAAGTGGAGCATCACTGAGAAATCAGCTACAGATCAAGAAGCCCCACAGGCTTGCCTTAAATCCACGGGGATAATCTAGCAGGTCTGAAGACTCTGATTCATGGCTTAGGCAAGGTAAGATTAGACAGGGCTGACAGAAGCCAAAACCTAGCAGAAGAAAGCAAAAGGAACCAAAAGCCAGGGCAGCTGCTCTGGAGGAGAGACTGTCGTATTGGCTGACTGCAAAAACTGTCCCTTTCTCCAGAAATTGCTTGCAAAAAACCCTCTAACATTGTAGAATGAATTGTTCTCCACTACTGCAGAATGTATTGGCACTGTGAAGTTCAAGGCAACCCTTCCCCCAGCAACCCTTTCCTATTACTAATTTCTCACCTTTCAAGAAGTCCTGCCCAGACCCAGATAACCCAGGGGTCTGGGAAAACTCAAGTTTACCTAAAAATGGGGCCGGTCAGACATGACTGCTTGGATCAGACCCGGAGCACAAACAGCAATTATCTGCAGCTGCCTGCCTTTAAAGCACCTATTGCCGTTTTCCTCCCCAGAGCTATGCGCGTGGTGGGCTTCATCCGCACAAGTGTCTAATAGCCACAGCATGCAGCGGGCTGCGGGAGAAAAACGGAAGGATTACACTACAAATGGCTCTGTAGCCTTCAAAAGCCTTCACTATGTTAATAGCTTTTAAAGTGCCATTTCGGAGCACCTGGGCCAGCTGCTCGCAGCTCCACTTCCATCTAAGCCCCTCGCTGCCCATCTCCCAACCCCACGGGCCAAGGTGAGGAGGGCTTGTGGCTGCCTACTCAGTGCTAAAATTTATTGGTTAGGCAAGAGGAGAGAGGACACAGGATTCTCCTTCGGTTTCTTGTGCACATTCTCCTCTACAGCTGCTGAACGTAACTTTAGCAAACATCAAGGAGAACAGGAGGCTTTACTGAATTAAAATATTTAACATACTGGCTAGTCATCGTTCCCTTTGAAACCAATACCCATCTGGGATTTGACTTCACGAAGACTGCGACAGTCTTTCCATACCATGTCCCAAAAAAGTTCAGAAGGGAAGCACATTGTTGTATACTTTATGTGGGCCCACAGAAAGATTGGGCTGGAGCGCCTATGCACACAAAAGCTTTTTATCTCCGGGGACCTAACCTTTGATAACTGTCATTGCAAGCATTTTATTTCGCTCACTTAAGTAGCGCTATCAATAACTGCCTCTTGCTCTAAAGACAAACGTGCTCTGCTTTTCCAAGCAAAGGAAAACAAATTAAAGACTCAAAAAACCCATCAGTTGTTCACTTCAGCAATTTGATCACTATCTTTTTTTTTTTTTTTGGCCAGAAGACCCTTCAGGCCAGATAATAGTCGCTCACTGCCTGCAACGCTGCACTTCGGTCCACAGCATGTGTATTTTTTGAGAGCTTCAGTGAAATATGAGCGAGAGGCACAGATTAGAATCTGGCCTGGAATTATGGTTTGAACTCTGCAAAAGCGGATACAGCGGGTCAAATTCTCCTCTCAGTTACACCAGAGTATCATTCCAGCAAAGAACAGAAAATCCGTGTTTTCAGCCCTCATTTTTTTTAGCTTATTTACACAACCCAGAATGATGGGGGGGCTTTTAGAAGGATTAAAATCATTTGTACGAAATCCGTGGCAAGCTTCGTGTATGCAGCTCACTTGCGCATCAGCTGAATGCTTGAGTGCAGGATAAAAAAGCGTCATTTGGGAGAAGGTAGAGAGGTCTTACTGCTTGCAACAGGTCTCGGTGGCAATCCCTGGAGTCTGGCTGAGCCTAGAGGATGCGCATTAAAGCATCTCTCCAGGCAGCACACAGCTCAACAGGGGTGATTTTACCCAAATACTCCAGATTCCTGGGTTACTCTGATTGTACGGTAAGACACGCAGACCTTCACACCACCATGGCTAGACAGATGCTGCTCCTCATGATACCTGGTCTAATCGCATCTGTCATCACTCCATTACACTGAAGACAGCGGTGGAGGTATATCCAGAAAACAGCAAGAAGAATTTGACATTTACCATTAAATGGGCAGAAGGGACATTAAGCACAGCAGTAAAGAATAAAGGACAAAGGTATCCTGTGCAATGCAGCCCGGGGAGCACTGGTGGGGGAGAAATGTGTGGCATTTGTGATGTGCTCGGAACAAAAGCAGCACGGGGAGCCCCAGACGTGTGTATACGGGCGGGTGCAACGATGCGAGTGGGAACAGGAACGGGGCATGTGCACCGCTAGTGCTATTGCACTGGAATTATACAGGAGACAGCATTTGCTGGCCCTGCTCCTCTGCTTGCTTACGGTGGAGAAACATCAGGGATGAATTTCATCCTGTGATTCTAAGCAGCTGGCCAAAACAATAAAACTGCAATCTGTAAGCGTGCTCAGACTTTCTTTTTCCAAAGGTAATAACTTCCCCTTACGTACACACATGCACATTGTTCAGAAATATTAGCCATTTCTCCTCCGCTCCAGCTCTGGTAAGTCAGGTAATTGAAGCTTCAAAGGAGAATCACGGTTTAATGGAGCTGTGCTTGCCAAAGAAGACAAAGGACTTTCATTAGATTTTTTCCAGCTTATTTACATGACTTATCATTTTATAAATTCAACTTCCTTCCAAAGTTGATAATGAGGTGCCTTGAAAAAAAAGAAAGAAAGAAAGAAAGAAAGAAATGGAACGGTTTATTTTGTCACAAGACAAGTGATTAGTTTTGTGATAGAGTATGTCTGGTGTTAAGTTCAAAAACAATGGAAGCAATAGTCTTTAGGCAAAACACATAACCGCTTCTGATAACAGTCTACCAGGAAAAGTGGCATTTTTTCAGAATTCTGCATAATAGCATTGACAAATACCTTCCAGGAGCATCTGTCATGGTTAATTTCTGCTCTAAGATCTAAAACCAGGGGTGGCTTTTCAATTAGATGTTATTCATAACTTTTTTGCATTTAATTTCTTTTGCCTGAATAGAGAACAGACATTTCCGTGACAGGAAAATAGCTATTAACATACTAGATTAAAATGTTTCCATGCATTTCAGCCCTTGTCATTCTTATTTGGTCACAAATATATCCAATTTCTCCACTGTGGAGTCTTCATAAAATCACAGGCATGGTGATAATTTCCTGAACTGGTCTCTGAAGTGTGGTGATGAGCTTTGTGGATATCAAGATTATAGTAAAGGAAAAACCGAAAGAGAGCAATTGGGTGATTTGGAATAATGACAGAATTACTTACTAGGTAAAAAGTGATCCAAAAAAACGGGAAGGGTGATTTGAACTGATTCAGTGACTGGGACGCATGGAGGAGACTTACCCAAAGCAACAGAAGGGGACAGATGATCAGAAAACGGATGGAGCAAAGCATCCCACTCTGGAGGGAGTCAGGTTCATCCCTTTAACTACACCTTTATGGTTTGCATAAAACTCTAACAAAAACTCGCCTAGGGCACCTGACAAACAAATTTTTAGGGCCTGCCCATGTGGATTTATCCTAAATAGCTATCTCACTTCAATCATGTTTTAGCTGATCTAAATTCACTTGACAAGCACACGGTTTTGCCCCCAAGAATCCCGTTTCTCAATTTTTTTCAGTACATACACACCAAATTAAATGCTCATATGTTCGAGTTCACTCGAAAAAAAATTTCCATGTCATGAAATGAAAACAGCATTAAAGCAAAACTATGTGTGCAGTAATTAAACAAAAATAAAAAGTGCTAGCATACTCGAGTAGACAACCTAAAAATAGTTTCCAAGGAGATTCTCGAGATTTCAGAAACTAAAAGCTGTCATAATAACAGCATGTTGCAATAGCAAATATTGCTGTAAAAAGTTCTGAACCTTGTGTGTGTGAACTAAAAGAAACTAAAGCAAGAATTTTTACAAGTCGCTTGACTCAATATTATGGTACATTAACCTTGATTTTTATTGCCGCTTAGCATTTTTGCTTTTGGACAAGACCAAAACCCAGAAATACCACTGAACACACAAATGGGGGTAGGGAAGAGAGAAACGGGAGGATCTGGCTTTGTAATCACTGCAAAAAAATGCAGCATGAGTTCTGTGCTAAAACCCGAGTGGGCTGTCATTTTATCTAACTGATTAGCTTCATCCGTAATTAAAAAGCAACTTTTCTCCCTGTGGGCTATGAATCAAAATCTGCGTCTGCAAACAGTGCGGGAGGGACGGCCGGGGATGGGACACGGGCTCAGGTCCAGGGCTCAGCTCAGCCCCGCTCCATCACGACGAGGCTCCAGGAGGAGAGTAACTTGCCAAAAGAGCCATTTAACTGACCACCTCTAATTCACTGCAATATCACGTGTCTGCAAAACCCGCTTGCTAAAAATAAAAGGGGTAGCTGCTCTGCTAGCTTTCCCTGATGGGAAAGGCAGATGTTGCTTCTCCCCACCACAGTTTTATCCTGTTTACCCGCCCCCCTCCTGCTCCACGGCTCATCCTGCGGTAAGGTGCTGGAAGGCAGAGCTGCTGATTGCCAGTACGAACCTCGTGCTCATGCTTACAGTGCCTCGTACCAGCAGCCCTTGCTTGGAAAACAGATTGGAAAATGTCAAGAAGCGCACTCCAGCCATGCCAGTGGGAACCCATGAGAGCTCTGAATTAACCTTGGCCAAAAAGGAAGTGAAAAGGGAAACAGAGAAAACAAGTGAAGATAGCATTCCCGATAATGTGCTCGCTTTATGTGCCTAAACCCTGTCTGCAGATAGAAACAGGCGACTCGGCTGCTAAACAAATGCTCGAGCCAAGAATTTGGCACCTACGTTTCTAACCACAGGCCACGGCGAAGCAAATCTTTGCTGCCCTTTGCAGACTGGGAAAGGTCATTTCCCCAAAAAACAGAGCTCCAGGGTGTTGGGACGGGCCAGGAGACCCCAGAAGCACAGGGAGCATGACAGAGCAGCAGCAGCTCACCTCATACTCTCTGTAGGGCAACCAAGCCCTTCTGCAGCCTTCCAGGTGTGATTAAAAGCTGCTTGTGTTGGACACAACAAAATGCCGGTGGTGCAGCCAACCTAGCTTTTCCGGGCTTCCTCTCATCTCTCATCAGGGCCTCACAATCTCATGATTATCCCAGACTCATCCCATTTCGTAGGTTCAAGCTCTGCCAGCACAGCACGGATGCCCTTTCCCACCTGGTGTTTGCATCCCTCCCTGATTCAACACACCTTCACAATGGCCATGCCTGCAAACCAAATGTCAGCGCGTTACCGTGGGACTTTTGCAAAACAAATATTTGAGCTGTGATTTCTCCTCGTAACAAAGAGCTCCCGCACTGAGCTGCGAATGCTGTTCCTCTACACCACGTAAAATTGTGAAAAAAAAACAGGTAGACACGTTTCGGAGGAGCCAAACAGATTAGGGCAAACGAGCTGGCAGCCAAAACTGAGAGGAAACACCGTAAAAAAAAAAAAAAAAAAAAAAAAGAGCCCAGATTTCTTTAGTCAATCTGACATGCGAGTTGTTCAGCTGTGGCTCATCTCTAGTGGAAATGCAGCATACGCTGAGTATTTCAGTGATGTGGTGAATGCAGTTAGCACAGAAATGCAAGCCCTGAGGAACACATGGCTGGTTTTACAGGAGGTACAACACAGACTCCTCTCAAACAGGCTCCCTCGTCACCAGCCCACCTCCATCCGTCCCGATATTTTTTAAAAAAGCCTAAAGCTTCTAATGTTCAGCCATATATCCCTTAATTCATAGGGGTGTGCACACCGGTGTGCCTTTACTGACCAGGAAATGAAAAGAGGGTATGAACACACATGTGAAAATAAGTGAGGGTTGTAACTTGATGATTTTATTTTTTGCTTCTAATGGGAGATATTTTTTATATTCCTCGATTGTTGCTCTTTCATTAAGCTAAATGATTCGGATGCCTTTGTATATGCAGGCTGGCATGGGGAGGCAGTGAGACCGGACCTCCAGGCCCACCAAAACTCCCACTGCTCCAGGGGAAATAACTCTGAGAGCATCTGTGCTTGGAGCTGGCTCCAGAATAATTATTTTGCTGTAATCCCCTTGACAATACCCTTATTCCCAAGCTCTCTTTCCAGATGAGGAATGAGCGGTGAGCTCAGGCCCCTGGAAAGCGAAGCCTGCACTCCAGAATTGGTGCCTAACAGTGAATTTAGGCCACAAAAAAAAAAAAACTTTCCAGAATCTCCAAGTGTTTGTACGAGCAAAGCAAACCAGGCTCCCTGGACAGGTCTCTCTCTGTGCCAGTTAAACCTGCATTAATTCTGCATTCAGCCGCACTCCCTGAGAAGAACAAGAACTATTTTGGTTGCCAGAGGAATGTTCCATAGGAACAGCAGGAGGCGAGCCCCAGAGCCCTGAGCCTGCTGGCTGGGCTGGCCGATGCTCAAGAGAGGTTCCTGTTCAGGATGGAGGGAGTTTTACCTGCACACTAACTTGGTCTGAGGCAAATATTGATACCCGAAAAAAAAAAAATACAAATAAATACATAAATAAAAATAAAGCCTCCCTGCCTCCAGAGAAGGAGCATTTGGAAAGGGAGGGAAGTTCAAAAGCGCCTAGCGAAGGGAAACATTTCTATGGAGAAACTCCTCCTTGAGGGCAAATTAGTAGTGGAAAAAAGAAAAAAAAAAAAAAATCAAAGCTCTGGAGGCTTTTATGCAACAGTAGCCAAAACCCTGAAAGAAAACATTGTTAAAGGTTTGTATTTTCTCTTTTCTTTGGGGGACTGTTTCTTCTGGAGTGGCCTACATTCTCAGGCCTGAATGCTCCCAAATTAATTGCCTGGCGTCCCCTTCCCTCCCCCCAGCCCCTTTTCTTTCACTCCCTTCAGCTTAGCCCCAACCCAGCGAAGTCCTCGCGGGGCCATAATGAGCTGGCAGGATGATAAAGAGAGGCTGGGCTGGAGGGGGAGCGAAAGCCCGCTAATAAGGACAGGATCCCCTACTTACGCCGTGCCCCACCGCGGGGAAGCCATTAAAGACCCGCAGAATGGAAGAGAAAAGGAAGAAAGTTCTTAGGGGGAGACCTCCCCTCCCGGCCCTCTCCAGCACTCGTTGAGAACAGAGCCCTCGACATGGCTAATCCCCCCGCCACTTAATGAACTACAAGCTTCCCTTTCACTCGGACAAAAGTTTCTTTCCTTTCTCGGGCCTAATCGCAGGCAAATGGTCCCCCCACCACGATGCCTGTTAAAAACCCATTCCCTTTTTTGAGGCGGCAAGGCAGGAGGAATGCCACTGGCAAGAATAGGTACCCTTGAAGCCAGCTCCTTCTGCGCTTCTGGGAGATAAGTGGGAGATGACATTGGAGCTATAATGGAAAAAATATTTTCACAAGGCAGCATCTGTTGTTTCAGTGGATGCAGCCCCATTTTTGTTCCAGAATGCTTCTGTGCATCTGTCTATATCTTTTCTGTCAGTGAAACAATTACCTCCCGCCCTCCCTCTCTCCCCTGCTCGCACACATATATTATTGGTAGGAATGTTGTATGGCTGCACAATAAAGCTGCCACAGCCTGGGCCGAGTTTCGTACAGACAGCAACTTGCTGCAAGAGATATTTATCGGTTTGATTCAGGATGAAATACAAGGCATGACTTTTACAGTTTCTCCATAATGCTTCACAACGTGTGGGATGAGCTCAAATATTGCCAGTTAGATACAGAAAAATGAAGGTATGCTATCTAATTGAGTATATAAAAAAAAAAAAATAAGCATACAAATTTGATTTAGGTACATTATTTCAGGATAATAAAGAGGCAAAGCATTCGCAGTTCTCACTTCTGCTCAGCGACAACGAAAACAGGCTGGTTATCCCCGTGCTTAACATCTGAAGTATGGTATCGTTTCGTCTTGGATGACTTTTTAGATGAGTATCTAAGCTGGTTTCCCCAGGTTTGTAAAATACGTCAGTATCAGACCCGGGAATGCACCAGGTCTTCTGAGCCTCCCCCCAGAGCTATGTCTTCTGTCTCACACTCATGTTTGACAAAAAGATGTATGGACTTGAAAGGAAGTAGGCAATGTTTGATCATCTAATCTGAACTCCCATCTGGTCAGTGCTCCTGTATTTGGCAAAAACATTTTCCAGGAAGGCTTCCAGAAATAAGCTGAAGACATCAAAAGGTGGAAAATCCATCCTTTCCCTTGGTAGTTCATCCTGAGGGTTTTTCACCTCCACTGCCTGGCTAGTTTCTAACTTGCTTTTGTCCAGACTCACCTTTTAGGTCTCTTATCACCTTATGACTTTCTTTTGATAAATTAAGACCTGTTTGAAATCCTGTACCTTGCTTCCATAAAGTACTTGTACACTGCAATTAAGTCACCTCTTAATCTTCTCATTGATAAGGTTTACAGCTGGAGTTATTTAAGCGTCTTCCTTTAAGTCCCTACCTTTCTCCTGTTGACATTTTTGCAGTTTTTCACGGTAAGTCAATGTGCTTTTTAATGCATGGGTGGTTTGGATTGCGTGCAGCATCCTGCTGCCTCACCAGTGCTGCTCACATGGGAAAATGACTTCCTACTCCTTACAAACAAAACAGGCCTTTTGCACTAATTTTCTGTGCCTGGACTGAAAGAGAAAGCAGACTTCAACTTGTTTGCAAGAACAGATTTAGTGACTGGACTTGACTGGAAGAGAAGGGAGAAGGAACCCTCCCCCCCCCGCCCCAATCTATCCCAGGACAGAGCCTTTGGACACAGGCTTCTCTCATGCTCCCATTATAAAGAAATGCTGGAGTTTGAGTCCAGACTGGGAGCATGTCTCCATCATGTCTCCATCGACTTCATATCCAGTCACTTTGTATTTTGAAAGGGGAGAGAAAAATCTGCCTACGGATTAAACGAGCAGCTGTTGAGCAATTAAGACCAAATGCTCACAACAACAACAAAAAAATCCATCAATGAGCAGGTCCAATAAGACCTAAAGCGTGTCTCTGGGGCATCACACACACAAAGTTTCCTCTCCTATTACAAATTGTCACAGCAATAGTAAATGCTGTTTCCAAATGGGTCCCTGTGTAGATGCTCAAGAGTTCTGGGTATGTCATAGCAGCCTACAAAGCCTGCCTGGTTAATGACAGACACATTTTTCCCTGCAGGACTCCCAGCAGCTCTTGCTCCTGTTCTGCTTTCCTGCCACAATTTTTCTGCCTGCACTCTGGATGTTCAATCCAACAAATGCCAAGGCCGTGGAAGAGATGACAAGCAGCAACACCAGCATGATGGAAGCTGTGCAGAGTGACCTAACACTGCTGTGTGCTGTGCAGGAGACAGAAGCTGAAATCTGCTGGTGAGAATAGCAGCTCTGTGGCTTTGAGCCCACCTTGAGCAACCACATTTATCTAAAACAAGGGTGATGACACACATTTGGACCACCGAGGCTTTAAACAGAACCAGTAGCAGCTACACAGAATCAGGAAAATGCATTTTTGACGGGAGAGGTCTCTTCTAAAGGCCATTTCCCACTACTACACCACTGAATTATGGCGCTCCAGGGAGAGGCTCTCCACGCTGAAGTGGCATGGCCCCCCCGATATCAGAGTTACTCCGGGCTTTTGCAAAAGCAGCACGGAGCTTATCATCACCGACTTACAGCAGGGTTCACACCGCAGCCTAAGTGAATCTTTGCCAATGCCTGTAAAGCACCTAGGACGTGAGAAGTGACAAGTATTAGTACTTTCAACCAAGCATTTCTGACTCTCCGGAGCAGGCTCAGTTTCAAAGGGCTGGATTCAGTTCTTATTTCTCTCAAGATTGTCTGTCCATCAGTATTTGCAGGGTCAAGCATGGGAGGAGGGGACTTCTACCCAGCAAATCAAGCAGCTACAAAACAAAAGGAATCCCATTCAATTATTCCCAGCAAGCGGATTAAGCAATGAAAGCGACATATGAGTCCTTTGTGTGGTATTTTTGCAATTATGTTCATTTTTCCTACATTACTAATATGCTACTAGAAACCAGACACCATGACCAATAATGCAAAAACAAGACAAAAGAATGGAGCCAAGATGGGGAAGAAACAGAGTGGAAAATGCAAACCAGTAAACTATTCCTCTTAGCAAATGCTAAGCATCAGCGAGGGCACACTATAGCTGGGCTCCAGGCTCACACAGCAGTGAACTGGGAGCAAAGCAGCAGATGGCGGTGCAGCAGATCACAAAGTGACACCAACTGCCTGTCTGGAGAGCTTTGCTTGGGGTTACAGACTTGAAAGTAGAGCAAAAACCCATAGCAAGAGGCATCAAAATGTAGGGATCCTTGAAAGAGGAAGGGCCCGGGCTTGACGGAGATTTAATCTGCCCATGTGGGTTCTACCCTGGCAGTGTCGGGGAAAGCAGACAGCAAGGTTTTGTGAATGTGTTACTAGAAAAAGTAACTGGATCGTGTTACTGTTGTGAATCGGTGCAGCTGCACTGGCACAAGCAGATCCCAGCCCAAACGTGCTCGCTGAGATTCTGTCTTCAGAGACCAGGCAAGAACTGGTGAGGGCAATCAGCTTGTGGTGTGTTCACAAAAAAAGTGAGAAGAGAGGGAAAACAACAACAACAAACATGGTTTTATATGTCCTAGAAGGATACACTAAAAACACGTTGCTGGGTGATTTTTTAAGACCACTTACATACTCCAACCAAGGAGGGCTGGAGCAGCTCTGCAGGTCTTGTAGTTTTTCTTTGCTCTTTCACAGAGCCTGGTGTCAGTGTGCTGAACTCTCCACATAACTCTTGGTTTCTGGACAAGGGGATTGAATGCACTGAGATGTCTAGTTCAGAAGCATACCTGTGGTGGGAGAGTTTCAAGCACATCAAAGTGCTTATACAGCGCTCCCTTCAGAGAAGACCAGTGATTAATTCTTCTTTACCTATCTATCCCCACTGTCGTCCATGGGTAATGGCACACTTCAGCACTTCTTTAGTGTGGAATAAATGTGTCCAACAAACTATTTCATTCAGAGTTCACTTTTGAACCATAGATTCACATTCCCTCTCCCATTCTACAGAAGAACCCACTCTCAGCAAACTGCGTTCACTGACGATGATTACAGCTTCTGCTGATCAGGCATCTCTCGAGATGAGAAATGCAGCTGGATAGAGTGCAGGGCTTTGTTTGCTACCTTCACACCACATAATGTTATTAACAAGCTGGGGAATTTGGAACAGCCAACTAAATAAATGTCACAGAGCTTGGTTTAAGCTTCCTTGATTCACAAGGTCATACTCATACTAAATGTTTCTCAACTAAATTTTTGATAACTAGCAGCAGCTCCTGGTGTATCAGTGCATCTCTAACCACGAGATGACAAACACCACAACTAAGCATGAACCAAAGAGGGCAAAGGAGCTGACTTCAAACTTTACCACATATAGCCTTCCCCGTATGTATGGCCAGAGATATTTTCCAGAGCAGAAGTTAGATGAAAGCTTGGGAGGAGATCTACCATAGCAGGATGGGCAAATGTGCCTGTATGCATATATTTATCACTGCGGTTCTCCCAGCCACTCAAAGTGCCTTCTGCAGAGGGATACAGTTTCTTTACTGGGTGATGTCCAAGCATCAACTTCTGTCGTTGGCTTTAACTCATGAAACATTCTGACAATAAACTGCAGCGAGCCGCATACCACATCCCTCGTTCCGAACCCGTGTGTGTTTGCACACACATTTTTGAAAGCACATTTTCCTTGATGAGCCTGTAACTCGACTCATTGGGTTAGAGCAGTGTGCGGTGAACGGGTTGGGAGAGCCCTTCACGGTATCATTCACATGGCCAAAGATCTGAAGCAAATCTACTAAACGCATTATGTTATTCCAGATATTTAGCTGTGGAAACAAGATCAGGACCTGGCTTATGATCACAAGAAGAATGTCCCTTATGACCTTTGTCTTTCAAGAGTGAGGGGAAAAAACTGCCACTTGAACACATATAAGGTTTACAGATATAGATTTCAACCTGGACCAAAGAGGACCTAATGAGTGGGGCAAATGTTCAATCAAAGCAAAAAAGTATTCTACAGCAGGTCAGATCTGGAGCTCCAGTTGTCGGTCCCACCAAATGTTGGTGTCTTTCTATTCCAACATCCTCCAATCAAAGCAACACAGGACTTCCATTCTCTCATGGGAACACAAAGCTCCAAGTAGCCTTGCAGTTTTACTGTAAAGTATCTACATGCGTATACTTTATGATTGCACCCACGCCTCAGCATGAACCCACTCAGCTTATGGGAATGTACCTTTGTAATAAACTATTTTTAAAAAGGAGTGAAAAAGGGAATGTCTTCCCATAAATGCTGCCCTGAACTCTTGAAGGAAACAGTCCCAACTGAGGTAGCTGTCCCTATCGCAGAGGGAGACTATAAGGAGGAGAATTAAAGGTTGGACGTGGTGCTTAGGGACATGATTTAGTGGGTGACATTGGTAGTAAGGGGATGTTGTGACCAGATGATCTTGGAGGGCTTTTCCAACCTTAGTGATTCTGTGATTCTAAGTACCAGCTTAGCTCATCACTAACTCTCTAAAGCCAGGTTTGCCATGAACAAAACCATTTCCCCTTAGCCCAGGTGCTCAGAAATCTGGCGTTTTCACATTGTGTTTCTCGAACAAAGTAGATTTTCCTGGGAAATAAGCAAAGCACACAGGTTGCCCTGCTAGGGCTTTTTCTGAGGAGACCAGGAACATGAACAGCACAATGTGCCATCGCTCACTGTCCCATGTGAGAGGGTCAGATCCTGCTGGCCATGCTACTGGCACACACCAGGAGCCCTGGGAAGGGAGCAGTCAGGGTTTGTTGCCACCTCCAGGAGGAACAAGCCCTGGTTAGACTGGCCAAGGCAAACGCTGGCCTGCCCTCCCACCTACCGCAAAGGTCAGTGCCGGAGGGGCCAAGCCAAGGGCTGGCTGTCATGTGCTGAAGCCCTGCCATTCCCCAGCGCAGACGAGGCTCTGCTTTTCCGATACGCAGCCACGTCCAGGCCTGGCAGCCACTCCTTTTGTTGGCGATGCCAGGACTTTCGCCTTGGCTTGGCTTCTCCCATTTGGATGGGAGTCACTTCTGGCGGCAGACAGGCCGACGCCTGACGAGGGCTGCCCTGCAGGCAGGATGCGACCCCTCGGCATTGACCAAGGCCTCCTTTTTCCCTCGCCTTGGGCAAGCCCGTGGTGCACAGAGCTGCTGAACCTGGCCCTTGCTGCTCAGCAGATGGAGGCATAAACTGTGGTTGCTCCATCCGCTGCAGAGAGCTCAAGTCTATAAAACAGCAGAGCTGGCAAAGTTTCTCTTAAAGCCGGTGCTGTTTGTAACGAAGGCAAAAGAAATCTGTTAAACTAAAACCCCAATTTATAATGGGCTTTTTACATCAAAAGGGAATTTAGTGGCTTTGTTGCTTTCATAGCAATAATAAAAAAAAGAATCGCTTCTCGGGAGACACAAATTAAATATTTGTCTTCTTTCCTGGCAGAAAGGGTGAGGTTTCTCTCATCTGCTGCACAAGTCATTTGTGTGCGTTCCCCTCGTGTAACACTACCCCTGGCTGCCATCAAAGCAGTGTGTGGGTAGAGTTTAATTGCTGCCCCTACTTGCTCTGCCTTAGCAGACAGGTCTTCCTTCGGAGATGGATTTTACCGTCAAATCCCTCTTTTCAATGCCACACCCACCGCACAAGATCACAAAGAAAAGGGATTGTTTGAACACAAAACCACAACTGTTTGATCACAGCAGAGCTATCACGTATAGATACTGCAGATTCTTTCAAATCTCCAGGTATTTATGTAAGAAATAGTTAATCACTGTTCCATGTCTTAAAGACATATTATACCCTCTTCCCTAAAGTTGAATTAAACTTAGCAAATGAAAATGGCACTTATATATGTAATATCTAAAAACATGTTTCTATTCCCTTTTCTACACACTAGAGTTCTGCCTAATATTAACCCAAGCCAAAAGCCAGGATCTACATATCAGGTTGTGAAAATATGTGGATCCATCAGAATTAAGGCCAGCCTCAAGCAAGATAACGTGAAGATACCCTGAAGCAAAAGAATTAAGGACCCCTTCTCCATTTGAACCAGACACAAATTCTAGCAGAGTCCTTCTTTCAGGTTAAACGGTTTTCTAGAACACCAGCATCTATTATTTCTAATGCAAACACTATGCAAATCTATAAGATTATTGTACCAAAGAAAAAAAAAAAAAAAAGGAAAATGGAACAATCTAGGATGAAAACATGCAAAATAACTTGAAATAAGTAAGCTCATAGCTATAGCCCAGTGACCCAATAAGGATGTATCTTAGAAGTTTGCTAGAACAACTAACACAGAGAGAGCTCTTGAGACAACTTCGAGCATGGAACAAACTGAAGAGCACAGAAAAATGCAGAATTTCAGCTTTATGGAAAATTTTGACATTTCAACATTTGTTTTATTTCCTGTGTCTGTATAAATTTTTCACACCTTTCAATATCTGTCCAGTGGACAAAATGTCAAGCTGATTCATTTTCATGTTGTCTGATCAAAACAAAACATTCTAATATTCTCATAAATTAAACACCCTATTGAGATGCATTGAAACGACCTGAAATGCTACATTTTCTCCTATTTTGCCATAATTCTCTTACTTTTGCGTATTGACTTATGGGAGCTGTAGTCCTTGGCCATACCTCATTTTCTATTAGGTGTGCAGAATGATTCTTGGGATGGATCAAACAAGTTTGGACAAGACATACATGTATTATATTACTAAAATAGCTCATGGGAAAGACTGGAGTATAGCAGTGAGAAGGTGCTTGCTGCATTAATAGAAGTAACTTAATACCAAATTGACTCAAAACAAAGTAAGTAGAGTCAGATTCAATAAAAGAAAATATTTTAATTTGAATCATACATGCTCAAATAAAATTTATTTGAGATTTTCCCAACAGAATAACTGATATTTTTGGCATAATCAGATGTTTTCTGAATTAATGCTTTTTTAATTTTATGGAAATTCCACTTTCCATTAGAAAATGTCTCAGGGAAAAAGCTCCCAAACAGCTCTCAGAAACTTTGTGGGGCAGCAATACCGTTCTGTTCGTTGCACACTAGCTAGTACAATAGGCTCCCAGTTTGTGACAGTGCTCTTGTCTTCCCTTGTTACCAATACCTTTAAATCCTACAAGAAATACCGTCCCATTGCCTTGTTTCATAACAGCTGTTTTGGTTTCCCGTGGCATATTTCTTTCATCTCCAAGACATAAGTCAGTTTGACATTCATGAAGTTTCTTGTATTGCCATATAAAGAACTTGTCCTTGGATCAGGAAAGGCGCTGGCAAGGTTTCCAAACCCTGGCAAAACTCTTCTGAGCGTGGCTCAGAATTTGCTTTGAAAACACCCAGAAGAGAAGCCTCACACTGATTTCTTGCACTTCACCCACACACCACCAAATAGGTCTCCTGTGGCTGACAACCCACAGGTGGGCACGTTTCATACTAGTCTTCATTTTCATGGCACACACCTACTCCTCCAGGCAAGAGAAGTTATTTTCTGGGCCTGGGGGAAAGTATTTGACAGTAACCGATCAGGACGAATGGCTGCTGTGTGCCTCTCCGAGCCAGTAAAACATGGGAACGTGCCATCCAGAACTCGTACTACCACAGCTCAAAGCACATTAGGAAAACAGCCTGATCAATAAATCCTCAATGAAAGCACTATCACATTGCCCTGTTATCACGTGAGTGGAAACAACAAATGTGTCACTCCGGCAATTGTTTGATGTGAAACCATGTGGAACACCTCATTTGGAGGGCGGCCCGGTCGGCCTCTCTGAAACCGATCCCCCGCACGCCATGTTCGCGAACGCCAGAGCGTGAAACCCAACCTTGCATCTGCGCCGTTGCAGTCTCGTTTTGTGCCCGCTACGTGTCAGCGTCTGTTTTTATTTTCTGGCACCTTGAGCAAGTGTTAGTGACTCTAAATAATAAGTGACATACAGGCACTTTGCTGGGAACAAGCACCTGGACTGGAGCACGGCATTCATTAAACCCCGACGCATTCGCCCGCCACGCTCTTTTCAGTACTTTTCTTTCTCTCCTGTGCCACATGATTACTCATGTGCCTACTGGCGATGTGAGAAATGGAAAATATAGCATGCCCCACTGGCCTAACAACTGGGTCATGATTCTAGCAAAACTCTCCTCCTCTACGGTCCCTTTTATCCTTGTTGCACAGCACACTTAATAACACCACAGGCACACCTTGGTTGGTTTCCTCATTATGGAAGATTAGGCACTTATTTTTCTTTGCTGTGTTAAAACCAGGGATGCCATCCAGAGGTGCAGCCAAACTGAAATGGTAATTATGTTTTGTTTTAGATGGGAAAACAAATCTCAGATGTAACGGCAGCTCTACAGCTTTGTAACTTGCAAAAAGTGATGAGTGTTTGATACACATCTTCCATGAAGTTGAGCTTGAAGGTACAGAACAGAGTGTGCACCACGATGGTTTTGAGGTTTGTTAGTTCTCTCCTATCTTGTGAAACAACTCTTCACTTATCAGCACACTATGACTAGGGAAGGAAAGTAGAATGGATACTAGTTCCTCATTTTACCAACTTAAGGAGGTGAATTAACATGGAAATTTGTAGTCCTGTAGAAAATGGAACAAACGTGCTTTCTGAGCTTGACTGCTCTAGCCTATGGCATCCTCAGCTTCTAGTGCAAGACAGACAAACTAAAGGTCAAACTCTTCCTGAAGGAAGAACCCGACTTGGCTTTCACATTTAGCTTCAGACCCCAATTCCTGTATCTGATGAGTCGGTAGAAAAAGATGGAAGAAGATGCGTGTTGAGTAACTTGTGGATGAGCAGGAAGTTGCCAACAGCCATCATCCCCTAAAGATTTGTTGAATGAAGCATCCAATATTCTCCAAAGATGAATGTGTGTCTGAAAGGGTGTAGGGAGTATAATCGCTGTGCCATACTGCACTGGGTAATGCAAGATAACCTTTCCAGACCATGTGAAGAAGAAAGAGAGATTTATAATTGTAACTTTTACCTACAACAAATCCAACCCAACGAGCTCAGTCTAGGACAATTATGAGGCTTTTTCACAGAGTATCTACTTTCCTTGGCAGACCATCCATTTCCCTTAGCAAAGACAATGACTAAGCCTCTAGCCATAATGTGCTGATTTTCTTTTTCTGTTGTTGCTTCTTGTTTGTTTGTTTGTTTTAAAAGCTTTCCAGGGATTATTTGGAGTATTTATTCAAGTAAATGGAATATTTAGTTTATTCCCCATGCAGCAAGTAAACTTCCCATTGGTCAAAAACTGTCCTGGCTAAAGTGGTGTGTGAAACTAATACTAAAACATTAAGAAAAAGCATTTACATATACACATGTATATATATATATACATGTGCATATATATATATAAATATATATATGTTCTCTGAAAAACAGGGAGAAGATTGATGACAAAAAATGTTATTAGTCTTTAAAAAACACAGCCTGCAATAAAACTCAAGCTGAAAAAGTGAAATGCCAGGGACTCATAGAGCCAAAACCAATAAAGCAGCATTTAAAAATCCATTTCCAGTTAGGATAAGCCTCTTTGTGGATGGGGAAGGAAAAACCATCAGTGGTAGAACAGACAGAAGAAAAAGAAGCTTGTGGAGATTGTATATACTGAGAAAAGAGATGGCTGTTGGAGCGTAAACTACACCCTCCACTGAATAGGTAACCATTCATCAAAGTGCAGGTCAATGCATCCAAACGCAGAGATTTCAGCATGACCAGCTCAACCTGAACTCTCAAGCAAAATCTGTGATGAAAAAAAGCTAATGCATTATTTGGATCTAAGAGGAATATTATATAGAAGTGGATAGGTACCATGCCTGTATGCATAATAGTATATGATGAGATAGCATTCTGGGTCAACTCGATGCCATGGCTCAAAAACTAAATGGAAATAATGTAAAAAAGAAGGTACAAAAGTGGGCTCAAAGTAATTAAGACACCAGGAGAAAACATTTGTAGGTGTTTAGGTCCTCAACACATCCTAATAGTTAGAAAGAAGGCTAAGTGAAAGATACTACTACATAAGCAACACATAAAAGTAGGGCCTCTAAAATCTTAATGAATGAGGGAAATGTAAGCCCATTGCTGGGGCTGGAAGTCAGCAAGTGGCAAAGGAGAATTTGCCACGGTATAATTTTTTATGTTTCATTTGACAGCATCTTCAAAGCCTTGAATAAACAACTTTCCAACCCTTTCCTTGGATCATCCCTACTTTGCCACCACTATTTCCCTACCTGTAGCTAAAATTTCTCCTTTCCATTTTCAAAGCTGTGAATTCTTGGGCTCCTTTAACACATTCTTCTTCTTCACTGCTTTTAGCCTTAAAAACAGTAGTTCCAGGTCTTTTTTCTTCTTATCATAACATCCACTTGTTGGTTACAGAATACTGTGAGCCAGGATGGCAGTTTGATTAATGCTTCTTCTATTGCCATTGAGAAAAGCATCTTCATAAACCATGTTCACTGCTATCAGCAACCACTGCAGTCAGACTAGGTGAACCTAGCCACAAGAGTTCAAAACCCTAACAGTCCAAGCAGTTTGCTATTTTCTATGCAAAGCAGCCATAAAGTTGACTGCCAGCTGTTTTGAGCTCCTACATGAATAAAACATCTACTTCCTAATATTGGTTTTATGCCAATAGAGAATACCTGGATTCCAATAACCAACTTGTATGGAGGCACAGCATCAATTTCCAGCCTTCTCAGTACTTCACTTCAGTATGTTTCCAGCACCTGAACTACAAAACCCCCAGAAAATTTTTCATAGTTTCCTAATCCTGTCATTTTTCATCAACTTTAATTTTGGCAGGTAGCAAAGTTTCTCCCTACTTTATAAAAAAAAAAAAAAACAAATATGTCACAATTTTCCAAACATAAGAAACCGATGTAACATAGGTAGCAATTGTGATGACATTTGGGATTATCCTATAATCCAGTTTCAATTTGCCAGCTGGAGAGTGGAGAAAAAGTGGTCTGAAACCTGTGAAGACATTTGTTTTTGGAGACTTAGCAGGTAAATAAAAGGCAGCGTAGGCCAATGACAGCAAACATGTTGTACAATGTGTGGTATGCTGGACCCAGATCTTTATACGTGTCCTTTGTGTGCTTACTCTCATATAAACAGTTACAGCAAAACAGAAATATGTGCTGTCTGTGCAAGATGGACCGGAATTCTGTCCTTGCTCACGCTTGATCTTTTCACACAGAAGTCAGCAGGATCAGCCAAAAGAAGAGGAGTTCTCAAGACAGAAGGTATTTAACAACAATAACAGAAAAAAAAAAAAAAAAACTAAAAAATTTGATCGCAAAGGAAGAAAGGTCATGCAGAACAGAGTATGCATCTTTGTATTCCTTGTATTGTATGTGACTATTTGTATTGTGTGTGACTAGCTCTTGTCCACTAACTTAATCAGGAAGACATATTTTAGAGAGTGACAAGTAAGAATGAATACAGTCAGTCTTGTTTTCACCGCAGGACACAGAGCTGGGGTTTGGATGTCTTTTTGAAACATTCATTTGCCAGGCAGCATGGGAGCCTGAGGGCAGAAGGCTTCAAAAAAGAAAAAAAAATACATATACATCCCCAAAGTCATCTAAAATATAGGGCTACACTGTCAGTTAATGTAAATGAATGTAACTCCACTAACGAGACGGAGTGTCTAGAGTATAAACCAGAGGAGGATCTGTCCATGACAAACTGAGATTGTGCCCTTGGTCACATCTGATGTACTCACAAAAATATGCATGCCTTCTGGGGCAAATTTTGCTATCTGCTCAAGTTTGTTTGGGGAGTATGTGCAGCTATGTCTGCTGGGAGACCCAGGAGGGGCAGAGGGAGAGCTCTGGCATAGAAAGCACTACATCATTAGGCATCTCGATGAGAAAATCCCATCCGCTGTTTCACAGAAGACAATTAACCCCCCCCAGAGCTCTTCTGGTCCAGACGATCAATCCAGGGCCATGTATTCACCATTCTTATAGCAAAACTGATAGAGCTGTTCTTCTCCAAACGCTGTGTTGGCACAGAATAGGAGCAACTTTGCTGAAATAACCATCACAGCCCGCTTACTACGCAGCTGAGCTGCCTGCAAGGGGAACGCGGTTAGAATTAAGAGAGAATTTATCTGTCACGAGTGGCAATGTGCCCCAGTTCCGAGCAAATTCCTCGTCATTTACGCGTGCAGCTCTGTGAGGTTTTAACCTTAGCGGAGTCGCTGGTAAGTCAATAGTAACAGAAGGGGTGGGGGAAGGATGATTTATTTTTCCTTCTTGCTGCTGCAGAGCAACTGCATATTTTCCTTGTCAACAGCTGTGGTTCATATACACTGCAGAGATAGATGGAAAGGAGAAAAAAAAAAAAAAACACCACCCCAATAAACAAGCTGTAGGACTCTGAGGAATTGTTATTACATGCTAAGCATGCCAATATAATGCTCCTCAGTCTCCTCTCTAGGTCACCAGAGATTCCGGCGTCCTTTGTCCAAAACAGTTGCTCTTTCCCTGGAGGCTGTGCAAGCCCTCATCTTTCTGCCAAACCCCAGCAGAGGTTTTAACCAAGGCAGGGTGAACAAGTCCCCCTCGTACACCTATCTGAAGTGCCTCTGCTCTTCACACCGAATTACCACAAGCCTGCCTACCCTCTTTGTATCTTTCTTTCCATGCTTCTCTTCTGCTGCCTTGCACGTGACTGCTCGTGTCTGTAATCCCTTCCCAGTCCCACTTCTCTAATGCCTTCAGCACGCTCCTGCTGGGAGGCTTCACTGATGCTAGAGCCTATAGGGACAACTAATCTTGACACTGGCAGGCAGTGATGCTCCTGCACGCTTTTTACCTTCTCCTTACATAGCATCTTGCTCATGGTTTACCACCCTGGACGCTCCAAGACGATGAACCATGCTCTCTTTTAGCAGAAAGGCTCACAGCCAAAGAGAGCAGAGCTGCTCTGGCTGTCCCAGCCACCTCTCTGTCACGGTGAATAATATTTCAGCCTGCCCCAGCAGCAAATTAAACATGGGGATCTAAATTCCTGCAAATGGGATAGCTCAGGAATGCCCAGTTTTGGTTAGCACAGCCCAGCTGATGAGGGGTAGCTCATTAAAGAGCTACCAGCATAATTCATCAAAAGCCTGGGGTTTTAGGTTGCTTGAATTCAGCTTTTACAGCACTAGCACCTTAGTGGCATGAAAAGGCACGTGCACTCAGACTCAGCCCCCTGCTTCAGCTTTTTCCTGGCTACGACAGCAAGTATCGTCAGCTGTCCATGAACACAAAACACAAGTGTTGACCTGAACCTTCACCCACCATCTGAGCTGAACTAAAAATGTATTCCAAGGGGGAGGAAGTCCTTACCTTACTCTAAAAACTGTCCTGAAGTGTTTTGGCGCTTTCCACAGAAGCCAATGTCACAGGTTCGTGACAGATGCTGTTTGTTGAAATGTTGATTAACGTTTCTGTTAGTCATACAGAATATGTTAATCACATGTTAAACTCAGGTCCCCACTGTATGCAGCAGCCTCTCAAAAAGCGTTCAGCCTCCTGAAACACCAAGTCATTTTTCCAGGTTTACGTGCAAAAAAACATGCAAAAATATTCCCAGGGAGACTGTGACAACTGTAAATGGGCCACACAGGCCACCACCACCTGAATGGCCTATGGCCAAATGCACCTACTGCAATGCAAAAATGTCCACCTACATTCAACAAAGATTTCTTCAGAATGGCTGAAGTTGGGAAGGAGAAGAAATTTAGGTTAATTATTTAGATCTCCAATGAAATCCAAGTAAACATATTTATTGATGGAGTTTTGAGCTTAATTTTGTCCATGGAGGAGCTCAGCAAAAGTTGAGGTCAGTAGAAAGAACACGGTATTTCATTATTTTCATCAAAAAATGAGTGTATGTTTTTAGGGGAAAAATAATAGTGTATCTGAGCTTCTCACAGGAATCACGGTATCCAAGTTTCTCAGTTTGAGATCTCATTTCATGCATGTAATACCGGCTGCATAAATGGCTCTTGGAGAAAATCATGTTACAAATACAAACGTATCAGGAACAGATGCGGTCCTGCAGCAAACCATCTGTTCTCAGGTAGAAAAGGAAGCGCACAGAGCACCCATGACGATTTTAATGCTCATTTTCATAAATATATATAAAATAGAAAACCATCAGTGATAGTCACAGAGGTGCTGCAGCCAGGCTGAAACCTGACTGTGAACTGAGCACTGTGGAGAAGCGAGCTGGCATCTCCACAAGGCAGGTTGGATAAACACTGATTGACACTCGACTCCTTCCAAATCACCTTCAGGAGGTGCACAAAACCAACAGCTCTCTGCACCCACTTGCCTTCCACTCCCGCTCCCTGGAGAAGCACACTGCAGGACCGGAGTCGGATACTGGCAGCCGCACGGAGGAGAACAAAGCACAAAACATCTCGCTCTCAGGGGCAAGGCGTTGAGCTATGCCTACGTGTCTGGAGACAGCTCCTTTCCTGCCTGGCTTTCACAATGCCAACTTCTCCTCTGTCATGCAGCACACCTTACACACGGAACCCAGGATCTGCTTTCATTCACAAAGATCACCCATGCAGCCTGCCTGATGTGTGCCTGGGAGGAAATCTTTCACTCAGTGGGTTTTGTGAGGGCTATCTTCCAGATTGCCCAGCAAATAAATGGCCTGATCCAAAGGGCATTCAAGCCAGCAGAAGGGCTCCTAATTTCCATAGGCTCTGGCTCCTCTGGACAGCAAGGAACTGTAGCCTTCAAAATAAGACTCCAGGCCAAAAATAGGGTTGAGCATATGACAAGATTCTCACCCCAAGCCCGCTCTCATCACCCACCTGCTTCTACAGGTCACGGCTTTGTAGCCACAGGATGATGTTTACCCCCTGGTCCTGTTGACATGGGTCAGAGTTCAAGGAAGCCCAGTAAATCATGAGGCTAAATAGGGCAGGGCCAGAGCCGGGCAGAGAGGAGAGGGGAGGTAATGAGAGCAGCACCTCTTTGAAGAGGAACAAATGTGAATGTTTACAGTCCCCCTGGTGCATTCTCCCTCCACTGAAAACATGTTCAGGCGCTGGGTGGATAATCTGCCTTCTGAGAAGCTGTGCTGAATGGCAAGAATCCCTATTCACTCAACAACATCTTAGTTGATGCTTTAGTTTACCCTGTAAAAATCCTAGTAGCGTGGAAGGCAGCCAATGCATTAGTCCTGTATTTCTGCATGCATTGTACCGAAGAGTCCACAGACTGAGTTTTGTATCCTCAGAAGGCTGGTGAAATCAGATGTGGTGCCAGCAGAGTGGGATTCTGTTGAAAAGGAGCAAAAACCAATTAAAAAAAAAAAAAAAAAAGCCAACCAGCAAACAAGACAGGGCATGTTTCTGCACCAAACCACATTTAACAGTTTAACAATCCTGCACAAATCTTCATCATTTATCGTTAATCTGAAGGCAACATTTTTTTGCCCAGCAGAGTATGTGACCCAGCTCCTCAGTACTACAACATTTCTGGGTTTCGTGTGCTGTCCAAAAGATCTCAGAGATATTCCTGCTGCCCATGATTACTGCCAAGGGCATCAGCTCTCCACTCCGTCACTCACTGATTTCCTCTGCCTCATTAAGGCTCCAGGAGTGTCTAATGAGAGAATTTAATTAAAAGTGAGCACAAGCTGATTATGAGGCCTCATGATCCTTGTGATCATCTGTTTGCTGATCAGTAAATGGTAAACGCGAGGGACCGAGGGGGAAAGCACAGGACAAAATGAGTGGAGGAACAGTCAGAAGGGAGAGTTAACATCCAGGTGTGGGACATTGGCTCAGCAAAACCAAATCCATACCAAGGTCCATGGAGCAAGAGTGGTCGTTGTGTTAGATATGCTTGACCTTTCTTCCTTCTTAAAACAGTTTCAGAAACATCTGAAAAGCATTTGCAGGATGGGACAGTCCTGTGAATGGGGACAGGCTTCTAGAGGGAAGTGTGATCTGTCTGCCGTGCTCCATCCACTTAGCAAACATAATCCAGGCTGTCTTCAGCACAGCCTCTTCACTGATGCCTCATCTATGCTGGAAACATTATACTTGCACAGCTTTATTGCCAGCCCCTCCCTTGCTCAAACAGACACAGCAGATAATAATACGGACAAAACCCTGCTATTGCTAGTAAAACTGATGTACTCCAGCTGAGCAGCTGGTCCGAGGCTTCATTTTCTCTACAAGAAAGTCCCAGCAGAGATTCCCACAAAGAAAGGGAACGCCAGGTAAAGGGAACATTCATTCGGCTTCCCGGATGCAGCCTTGGTTGATACCATTTTTATTACAAGGCTGTTTCTGTGAAAAACAGGATATTTACCATGTGGACAGCCAGCCTCCCATTCCTGTAGCTTAGAGTGAAACCTCCAGTTTGACTTCAGCCTTTTTAAGCCACAAATATTGCTCCTGATCAAGCGTCTTCGTAAACTGCAAAAGTAGCCACTGCATTTTGCAGCAGTGGCCTAACTATGGTCACACAACTCCCAGCACACAGAAGCCAAAGGGCTCCTCTCTGGAGGCAACCACAGAAAAGCCTGTGGGATCACACTGGCCTGGTACAGTTGATGTTGTAAAAGTCAAAAGAGATCACCAAAAAACTCTATGGTGACCGCCTACCTAACACACGGCATGATATATTGCCTATAATCTTCACTGAAAACCCAAAAGTCTTTAGTTACACAAAATTTCCAATTTTCAAGCAGCTACGTTGAACACAACAGTGAAGGCCCATCCACTGGCTCATTTTCCAGGCGCTGCTGAAGAAGAGGGTTAATTGCCATATCCTTGGCTGCAAGCAAACCGCAACAAATAAATCTTGAGAGGTTCCTGCCAACCCCTGCTAAAGAAAAAAAATTTCTGGCTTCCAGTCTGGCAAGGAATGGCCCTTGCCATGTGAGAAAGACACAGGAGACAGACACTGAAACCACTGCACTTGCTGGCTCAGAAATAAGACAAAGGGCCTCCATTTTGTTGATATAGTCTACTCAACTGGACTATAAAGAAGGCTAATATGAATTATTCTGTGGTAGTAAGAATGTTTTTTAATTTTTCCTCAATTACTTTTCCGTTGCCTGTGAATTTTAACAAGGTAGGATCACAGTCATTGCAATGACAGCTGTTTTCATTATTTAATTCATAGAATTATAGAATCACAGAATGGCTTGGGTTGGAAGGGACCTTAAAGATCATCTAATTTCAGTCCCCCTGCCATGGGCAGGGACACCTCCCACCAGCCCAGGTTGCCCAAAGCCCCATCCGGTCTGGCCTTGAACACCTCCAGGGATGGGGCACCCACAGCTCCTCTGGGCAGCCTGTTCAGTGTCCCACAATAGCCACCACAGCTCCACAGATACCACTCAGGCTGCCCACTCAGGTCCAGCATCTGGCCACATTGCATCCCCATAAAAAGCAAGACATAAAATATGGGTGAAACTCACAGGCCAAGAGAACATGGACAAGGTGACATGGATATGCAAACTAGCCTTACATCAGGTCTGTATTCTTTGAACCATTGTTATTATTTTCTTGTTAGGTAACGAAACATGAGATTCAGTGGTATCAGCCATCCTTCCCGGCGCCTGCCCAGCCACACAAGTGATAAGCAACAAAACCCACAGTGCTGCTTTTAACAGGGGAACATGCACAAATCCCTCCTCTGGCTACCTGGCACAATACACTTCAGTCTTATCAGCGCCGGAGAAAAGCATCATGTTAGCAAAATATATTTGTTAGCACAATGTTCAACACCATTTTGTCCTTGTGAACAATGACTATCACTTTTAAAAACACATTAAGCGATCTCAGATATTTCGCAGAAACCCAACTTGGTTACCTGCTAATACCTTTAACTGTGTCTTGGCCCAAGCCCTCTGGGAAGATGAAATCAAGGACAAGCTTATCTCTCTATCCACAAATGACAGAACTATCTTTACTTTTATATATATATATATATATATATATATATATGTATTTTAAGAGTTGCTTGTGATATTTACTTGCAGAATTCTCTGATTCCTTGCATTCTGAGCTGCTGCAGGTATTTTTGACTACCCTCAATTGAGCATCCAGCATCCAGTGCTCCCCTCTCTGCAGAGGATGAAGTCCACCAGCTGCAGCATTTCAGACGACTTTCCTAACACCATACCATGATGCAACGTCTCCTGCTCAGAAATTACTCAGAAATTCCCCACTTACAAAAACAGGACACAGGAAGAGGATTTTTAGGACACCCAGGACAGGCTGGCATAACCACAGCTCTGCCAAATGTATGTGTCCCTCCATGGACATGGTAATGCTCTTGCACGGTGAAGTGATGCAACCTGCCATGTTCCAAATAAGCACCAGCTGCAATTTTCTCCATATTTTGCAAATTACACGTGGCTCTCAAGAGCTTGGCAAATTGTCAACGCAGCCCCTAGTCTGGTGCAATTTAAGTGTCCACAGTCCAAATGGTATAAAAGGAAACAGTTACAAAAAGTCTGAAATAAAGGATGATGTTGGGCTGATTGCTTTCTAAACATTTCTTAAAATCCTGGGGGTGCCTCCTGTAGACATCTACTTTCAGGCAAAACTTTAAAGGCCTGCCATCACTTTCCAGAGAAGCTAGCTTAAAAGCTATATTTAGAAGATCTTGTCAAACAAAGTTTCCTTTAAATCAGGCTGCTTAGTCCTACCCAGAAAAGGATGTCATTTTATACTCGTTTGCTTAACTTTTAGCTATTTCCACACATATACATTTTTGAAAAGAGAGAGATGACTGGGCTACCTCCTAAACTTAAATGAAACCGTCATTAAAAGCTTGCAGAGAAAATGCCAGCTTTGTGCTTCATAAAAACCAACGTAGTATTTTCCTGGCACCATGCAAATGACTGATTCAATGGTTGTTATCTTTGCAAAATACTCAAATTAAGAAATTCTTTGTTGGCTGGCAATTACCGAAAACTTTTGGGCAGAACCCAGCTTATGTGATTTGAGCACTGCTTAGCATCTCTCATGAGAAAGGCTTAGGATGTGTTTTCTTCTTCTGCAGGAATGCAATGAAGTAAAACCTGAAAGTATGAGGAAAGAAACAAGTGAACAGAGCAGCTAAGTTATGACTAGCTTCAAGCGTCTTCAACCATCAAACTTTAATGGGATGTCTTGGGGATGAATTAGATAATCTATTTCTGTAAGTCTTCTCCAGCTCTTACATCTATGACTCATCCCTCTTTGGGGCAAAATGTAAAGCCAGTGCGCTGATCATTCATCATCATTAAAAATCTCATTGTATTTTTGAAAAAAGTTGTTTGTTCTGGGCAAAATTCAAATTTGCGTAACTACTGTATACCCAGTTACCTAAAAAGCTCCCTTCAGTTTCAGTCAGAGTGGCATTATTCTATAGTATCTTCTTAACAAAGGCAAAAGTCTTTGTTCTTTACTTTCGTGAAGGTTGTGCAGCCACTTGCACTTATCCAACATAGAGGCAGAGCACTGTTCTGATGGCCCATTTCGAAGGACAGCATGTAAGACCCCATCTGAGGAAAAAAATCCTCAGTGACAGTACAGCAAAAATACAGATACTGATAATTTCATAGTGTAATTTTGTAGCACAAAGTCCAGTACAGATTGCAAGCTCAAAGGCTCCTCAAAAAAAAAAATAAAAAAAAATTTAAAAAATAGAAAAAAAGCAAATCTTTAGAGAACAGAAGTTCTACTTCATTTATTGTAACAATGCTATGAATGCTGTATAATTCTAACACCAAACTTATTTTGACCAGGGGATCAAAAAGATTTATGGCACCTCCAGTATACTGAAACATTCTTGTTTGAGACCCCTTTGGGTCATTAATTTAACAACTAAAATGTGGTAACCCCCATGCCTGTAAAATAAATTTGGACAAGAAATACATATATGTGTGTATATGTATATAAACTAAAGTGGAAAGCATTGACCATAGTCAGGGTTTAGGTTAGATCGTAGATCCTTCTGGGTTGTTAAGAGATTGAATCATCCACATTTGAGCCAGTATGTGTGCGTGGAAGCACCTTGGTCCCAGGTCTTCTCTTCACACTGAAACATTATAGCCTGTTTTAATTTTTTTTATAAGCATGGCTAACACAATACCTACCATATGTGTTGGGTAAGTTTCTTGTTGTACCAACAGGTCTTATAGCTGTAAGTAGGACCTAACCCAACAGTTCTCTGTCATGTATCTGAGTTGTCAACAGTAGAAAAACAAAGCCAAATCAAAAGGCATTATTGAATTCATTATAGTGTGTCCACCTCAAACTAGCAGGATGAAATCCAACATGAAAATATTTAAGTCCCATACCAGTAACTCAGAAAAGCCCTCCATGCAGAGAAATGATGTCTATTAATAAGTTTTGGAGAAGGACAGACCTCTGATTCTGGCTCTGGGACTTGTGGCACAGGGGCTCAGTTTCCAGTTCCTGTACAAACTTCCTTTGGGAACTGGGACAAGGGCTGTCACTCATCATTTGTCTGTGTAATTGACTTTGCCTGTAAGATCATAGGGGTGAGATACATTTCTTACTACATGTTAGAAAAATGCCCAGCACAACGTGGCTTTGCTTTCCATTTGCACTTCTGAAAATTATCATATAAATACAAAATAACTCCAATCTATTGAAAACTGCTTGGGATAAAGAACTAAAAAATAGCCTGAGGGGGACGGGGGACAAAATAATAGTAATAATAATAATTAAAAAAAAAAATGCTTCTTGCAAAATATGATGCAAAACAGGAATGGAAAGAATGATGTCCAAACAAAGACCTGTCCTGGGGTGAACAAGACAGAGCTCATAGCTGGGTATGGGCTGGGTATGGGCTGGGTATGGGCTCTTCCAGGATCTGGAAAATGGGTGTTGCTGCCTCAATATTCAGTACAGTGGGATGGGAGCAACACTGAATCCATGCTGTGCTGCTCATCTGTTCCCATATATGCCTTCAATTGCTCTGGGATGCTGCTGGGGGCTCTGGCAGCAGCTCTTGCTCTGCCCTCCACAGTAGGGCACCTTGATGCAGCAACCACATCTTCCAGCCTCAGCAAAAGTCTATTGCAGCACTCATCTCACCACCTAGGGGACAATTTACCTGGTGGTGTCCCCCTTGCTACTAGCCACCATTGGAGTGGCAAGAAAAGACATGGAGAAGACACAGCATAGTGCCTGTTCTCCCACGGTAGGAATTTTGGATCCTGGAACATACATGCAGGATTTTCCCTCAGACAGAAAGCAGAAGGATTTATAATCTGAGGAATGAAATTCAGCCTTGGCACCGTCCCAGGCAATTGGACAACTCAGACTAGACTGAAGCCCCAGGGACTGCAAGGCAGCATCCTGCTTTTTGGCAACATGCTAGATTTTGGCTGTCCCAACATCACACTGCAAATTAAAGATCCGTAAAAGTCTCCACTTTATAAACCTCTATCCCATGCCATATAAAAATGTACATGGCAGAGAGAGGTAAGTGGAGTGGGAAGGGGGAGAACTAAGGAAATCAAACGCTGTGTGCCCAATGGACGTAAGCACTCAATATTGACCTCAATTTGAAACTTTTTTTCCTTTTCAGTCCTATCAAATCACCTTCCCAATCATATGCACTCACTCTTTGTCCCCAGGGACACGAGCACAGTTAGCAAAACATCTGCTTGAGGAAAAGCAAAGCGGTGCTGGTGTGACATGAGCTGCTGAAGAAGCACCTGACTGGGATGTGCCACCGAAGGGATGACTCCAAAAATCACTAATATCTCTCCTTCTGTCTTTTGATTGAGCCACTCTGTGCTAACCTTTTGGCTCACCAGAACTCACTTTTCACTTTAATTCCTAAAATAAGGTAATTACGATAAAAACCTGTGCTCAGCTGTTTTTGTCTCAGCCTGAGATCTGCCCCTTGAAGTGAAAGCACTACTTTCTCAGCTTCTATTAAATGATTTTTGCAGAGGAAATTGTTTTAGCAGGAGCTACGCAAATGCTGAATCTTTTGCAAGCTGTGAAGATCCACAGGAACTGAAGAGCTTTTCTCCCATGACTGTTCCATTGTTTTGCACAAGGAAGGACGAACAAGAGGTCAAAAGCAATGCAGGAACAGGAGCCTTTGGCCAACTTTGCCTACTGAGGTCTAGGAAGTCCCACGAGGAATTTGCTCTGCATTGCACAGAACAATATGGTCCAAAACTCCTGCCCCACCTCCTCAACAGTGGCACAGGGGCTGTACAGCATGCAAAAACTGCCTTAAACTATTCCATCCTGTGCTCTGGCTAAAGCATTAAACCAGGTTTCCTTCCATTCCTTAAAGCTCATTGAAAAAAAGAGCACCAAGCTCTCTGCAAAGACAATATCCAGAAGTGGGTCTTTGACTTCTCTCACATCCAGGACAGGCAGACGCAGAAATAAGCTACCGCGTCTCGAGGATTACACAGAGAAATTACAAGGAAAATGCTTAAAAACAGTCTTTTGTAATTTCAGAGTGACTCACCACTAAAAACGAGCTGAGGCCTTATTTGAAAACTTAGTAAAGAACGGCAGAGGATTGCTGTCGGAGTGCTATTGAATAACAGGGGGAAACAATTCCAGATGTAATGGGGATGGAAAGGAAGAGGGTGCCTCACGCTCCTTCGCAGTTGCATCTTCAGAGGACTCTTCTGCTCCAGCTGAGATTTCCCCCTCTGTGGCCCAACAGCAGAGGTCTGCAGTGCCTGACACACTGCAAAGACGAAGCCCACAACAAATAATAGGGCTTTTGTTTCAAACCAGCTCCAATTCCCATGGTTTCATTTGAGATCCTTCTCCCCCTTTACAGATTCTATGTTTTGCTGAGTTTTCCTTATAATAAAGTGTCAGCCAGCGAAGAATTGGCAGCAATTGTGGGACAATTGCTTCTCCTCATCTCCCTCTTGAAGGAAAAAAATAAAAATAAAAAAGGAATTTAAACAGACAGCTTGAATGAAGCAGTGAGGCTTTAACTGTAACTGCACATTTTCAGGGAGCGTGAAGCTGTAAAGTGGAAGGCTTGGGGAAATGGAGAGGCAGCACACCTCAATATCTAGGTTCACCATGCCACTTGAAGCAGGATTTAAGGGCTGAGCCATATTGCAGGGCTCTTAGTGACTTCTGCAGTCAAACAACAGCAGCGTGAGTTCGCCCATAGGTGTGCAGGAAGGGTTGGTGGACCCAGGAGACCTGGGATTTTGGAGACCTGGGATTTTTGAGACCCAGGAGTTTGGAGACCCAAAGGCATCCTAAGTGGGGCTGCTAACTCCTAACAGAGCTCGCAGCCTGCTGATGGCTCCTCGATGTCAAACTATAAAACGTGAAGAGAACTGTGAAGCCTTGGAGTGAGCCGGGCAGGGAGCTCTGTTTTCTTCCTGGCATGGTCCTCCAAGAAAGGAAAAACTCCCTTTCCACTGCCTTTCTAGGCAGACCTAGGCTAGCTGCCACAGAGACAAGCACAAACAAAGCATAGATAAATTGTCTTTAATGAACAAAAGGTGGTCCAAGACATGCATTTGCTGCTGGCTCTTTCAGGAACTGGGGTTTGCTACAAGTGGACTCAAACAGCAAACGATTTTTCTCTTTTATTTGAGATCAGAAAATGGGTGCTGCTCTCGGGAAGTTTCTAATGCAGTCCTGAGTGCCACAAAACTGCAGCTCTTCCTAATCCCAAACCCTGAGGACTCCCGAGACAGCCAGGAGGCTGGGGAAAAATTGATGCAGGAACTTTTCCTACCTTAAACTTTATGGGCATGAACTTGGATCCCTCCTAGCCTCTCACACATGGGTCCCTGGGACCAACAGCCTGGCTATTCCTTTCCATCTTCCCTAATGCCATTACACCTGGTGAAACCCCACGAGTCCCGGGAAATGGCTTTGCCATTGCTCTGCATGAATCCACTGGCTGTGCGCAGGAACGAGAGCTCAGCCCGGAGACATAAACCCAAATATACAGCCGTGGACGGTATGCTGAAAACCAACCCGGCACAGAGAGCTGCTTTTATGGGCAGGATTTGTTTTTCCAAATGGGATTTATTTAAAGGAAAATTGAATGGTTATAAAGAGCTCGCTCTAACAATAACACAGAAAATGAATCCAGTGTTTGCTGCCGGCTCTGCTCCACAGTATGATCCAGACGGAGAAAACTCCTCCAGCGGGGCCTGGCAGCAGGCAGCCGGCCCTGCAGAGCCTTGTGGGGATGCGCCTGGGTGCAGCTGGGACTCGCTGGTGCCTGAAGCTAAGGCAGGAATTTCACTGCGTGGGGTTTGCAATGCCCACGTGAGGAAGGGAGGATGGGAGCAGCCCCGTTTCGATAACCCGTATCACCTGCGTAGCCAGCTCTCGGAGACAAAAGAGGGCTTCTCCTTCCAGGAGGTTGTTGGTGCTCTCATTCCCCATTTCACCATCTCCATCGACAGGGCAGGGGCCCCTTCAGTGCAAACATCGTTTATATTCCCTTGCTGCTCCTGCCAGCTGTATAAACTGCCTCTGTAAGCCTTGCTTCAATTTTACTGGCATCTGGGCACTAACCTATGGGTACCGTGGAAGTATGCATCAATAAAAACCTGAAACTTTAGGTTTCTTCATTAACTGTCCTGCCCCACTGAGCTCCTTAAAGCACTTGGGGCCTTCACACTGTACAACTGACCTTCTCTGTCTGCTTTTCCAAGTGCAGCACAAAGTGTTGCAGCATCCCGTGCCCTGTTTGCCTCCTCCAGTGTGTGTCCCAACAGGCTGATACACCCAAACACCTAATTGCAGTTTATCTGACCATCTGAAGAATGGAAACACAAATAATTAGCTGTAACCATTAATATTTCCATTGCTATTTACTTCAGATCTACTAAATCTACTTCAGAGATTTCTCTTCTTCTACTAATTAGAGAGACCATTAGATGTCATTAATCTGGGGCACATCAAAGATCTTTCTTCCCCAATTAGGCAATGGGCTTCACTTTGTCCTGCCCAGGACACCGAGCCGTGCCCTGTGGCACAGATATTTTCAAGTCACAGAGCTGAGCGGGTGGGGGGACAGTTTTTACAGCTCTTACTGGAAACCTATTAAGGTCACGGTGTTGAGAAAGAGCACAGTATGGCCTTCATATTTGAAGCTTTGGAAATATCAACCCCAGATTTATAAGATTATTTATTCTGGAAGCTGGCTAGCAGGCAGTTGCCAGGGTAGAGGGAACCAAGGGACCAGCTGGCCTATTAATCCTGACATATTCCCTTGCCCACAGTCTGCCCATAGCTTTCCAGCCTGCTCCGTAGTTAGCAGATAATCCATTACACCAAGAGGTCCCGATGAAACCCCCCAGGCTCTGGTTTTAATCCAAATTAGCTCCCATCTCCTCATCCCACTGCTTTAAAGATATCCTAAAGGATATCACATTTCAACAGCAGTTCCAAAGGTACCTCAAAAGTAGATTTCTTCTGTACAAATTAGCCATGCTGACATCCCAAGCTCCATCTTGTCATCAAAAACATGCTTACCTGATTCCCTCCTGGGTTGTTCGAGGATTAATTCACTCAAAATTGTACAGCACCTTGAACAGGTGAGCCACTTGTGCAAGGGCTAAGTTTTAGTAGGGTTTAGGAAGCAATAGTGAAAATGAAGTGGGGTGTGTGAATTATGCAACACAAACTGTGGCCCATTTGCTAAGAAATCCAGCGTTACCCAGCGCTAAGGAAACCCTGTCAAATAGCTGCCAGTGTTAAAAAGAGGAATTTCCCTTACTTAACCTTTTGAGGAACAAGAGGTTAACAGAAAAGGTAAATTGTAAATCTTACCAGTTTAGAAAGTGGGGCCTTTTCAACAGCGTTTTCAAGAAAATCTACTCCCAGAGTGTTCCCGGAATTAAAATGGAAAACCTGACACCTTTAACAATTTCCTGCCACTGTATAACTGTCAGCATTGCATGGATTTTATCAAGCCAAAAGTTAGGAAACCTTTGCATTCACATGTTTTTGGGCTGTTTTTACACAGTTTTCTTTCCTCTTCAACCTCAAGATTCCTGGCCGAGGAGTCCTGGGAAAGGCAGCCTCGTGTTGCCTTTCCACTGATTCTTCTTTATCCCCATGAAATACCAAAAAGGATCTGAAGAGGAGAGCTGTGGACGACTCCTGTGGTCCAAAGTAGCTCAGATTTGGTGCCCTTCATGTCAGGACAGAAGGCACAACTTCTACATTGCTGCTGAAGGAGCAAACAACATCGATGTGGCTTCTGCTTGCCATACAACTTAATCCAGATGCTGTAACCAAAATCTGAGCCCCATGGAGATGAACACTCTGGGATTACATGAGTGGCATATGCAAGACCCAGGTAGGAGAGCAATACCCAGTGGCATCTGGTAGCTAAATGCCAGAACCAGGAATAAAATCCAGTTTTCCCAACTCCTTGCATTGTAGCCAGTCTGTAGTAGCACCTGCTCCAGGGTGAAGAAGGAATTTGGCTTGGCAACCTGGGCTGAGAGTAATACAGGCAGGGAGGACTGCGGTGAAATTATGGTCTTGCTCGTTTCATACCACACATGGATGGACACAGCTTTTATTATCTTATCAACCTGGATACACTTTTTTAGAAATCGCAGCTTCTCTCTTGGTATCTCACTCATATGCAATTGGAAGTCAACTTAGCATCACCAAGATCACAATAAACATTTAGAGTCACCAGAACGGAAAAAGGTCTGAAATTTTACTGCTTCACCCTGTTTATTAGACAAAAAGTGCTGGCTTTCTTCTTCAGAGCCGTTCTAGAGCAGAGCAGCCCATTTTAATCACTGTGCGGGCATTCACATGCCCACATCTCACTCTGAGGTGCCCTGTTCAAATGCTTAAACACAACATTATAAACACAACCCCAAAAGCACCCAAGAAACAAGTGCATCACTAGAAGAGCAAAAGAGCTACAGGAAAGGAGCCTACGTGGGAAGATGCAACTACAACTGCAGAAAACACTTCTACGGTGCCGATAATTATTTTAAAGCCATCCTCGCCAAAATATGTATTTTTTTTTTTTTTTTTAACAGAAGGAGCATTCGAGCCAGGAGAAGGCATTCAGTTCAGCTGTCCGCTCCCAGCCCTGCGAAACCACAGGGCGCTCTCTGTGCTCCCACCTCCGCCGCGCCGGGGAATGACATCAGCTCTGCTCGGGGCCGGCGGGCCAACACAAATAACTCTTACTGACCAAGAGCGCTATTGCAAGGAATATTTTTGGAACCGTGCTCCGCATTCCTCCGAGTCCCCCGCTTCCTAGTCCAAACATATCATGGCCTAAAAATTCCTCGCATTTTCTATGCAGTGTTTCCTTTGGGCTCGCACAATGGGGCAGTTCTTCTGCTCAGCAGTGCTAGTGTTCGGGAAAGGGAAGGGAAAAAAAAAAAAAAAAAAAAAAAAGGCTGAAGCACCAAATATCCCTACAGGCAACCGCAGGGGCTGCGGTGTTATTTTTAGGTCAGAAAAATGATGCAGGAGGCAACGGAGTTACCTCAGATTTACCTTCCAGTGGCCTTTGCTGAACAAAGGGCTAAAGAAGTTGGTTGTTGCATCCACGTGGCGGTAACGGGGGCTCACCTATGCTTGTGGCAAGGACCCAGCTGGTAAATCCATGGGTTTGGGCATGGAGCGAGGAGGAAAGGAGGATGCAGCATCTCCCTCTGAGAGGTAACACAGCCTGAAGCCTCCTCTCTGTGCTCGGCTGCCAAAGGGGCACAGCAACAGAGGCAGATTCTTGGTTGTGTGAAGGTTGTGCACCAGCAGCTATGTTGTTCCCAAAAGAGCACCAGCTCTCCTGACAGCGCACTGATCCCCTCCACCACCATGTCTTACACCACGTCATTCTGAGCACTTCCTTCCTAACAAACAAACCATTTTGGCAAAATGTGTTCACCTAAAAACATTCCAGCCTAAGTCAAGCAAAGAACAGAGCCCTTATTCCTTCTTCACTGTGCATTTCTGCCATTTCTTTTTCTTCCTCCATTGGAATAAAGCCGATTTCCCTAGGATCAAGGTCAAAGTCACGGCTGACCTAGCAAGGAGAAGCTGTGTGCACCGAAATGGTAACTCCATTCCCTGCCTGCTCCGTCCCTGGCACAACTATTTACCCATTCTTGTTGTGAATTTCTGTGTCAACAGCGACATAGGCTAGTAGACAATATGTGCTTTACTGGCCAATACCTTGTTTCTTTTTTTAGCTGCCCAGATAAGAAAAACAATACAGAGAGGAAAGTAATAGCGGACATAAAGAGGCCACTTACACCACTGATGTTCTGCACAAGGCTTAGAAACTCCCATTACCTTTTTGTGCCTCCTCCAGTCCTTGATCAACTTTATCTGTTTAGATTGTGAAGTCTGAGACTCGTTTTCTGCTGTTTCCCACTCCCGGTTGGGCCTTGAAGCAGAACTTTATTAGAATTTATAACATTTTTAAAGGTGTCTGGATTCACTGCACATCTACAAACAAACAAACCAGTCACCACAAAACTGTTTTCAAACAGAGGGAGAGCAAACAATGTTCACTCTTCGGGGTGTTGTGATCAAGGGACGAGGAATGGGCTGGGGAAATCAGTATTTAGGTGGAACTAATTAGTAACGACGAAAAGCTAAATGACAAACGTAACCCACAGCCCCCTGGTGGGATGTTCTAAAATGGCTGTCCGCGTCTAAAACGTTTCAAGGACGTTCATTATCTGCTGGGTTGAGCGCTCTCACAGCTCAGATAAATCGGCATTTTGAGCCACGGCATTCAGCCTGGTGCCCTGCGGAAAAACTCCCCAGTTCGTAACATCCAGCGATACAGAAGCACACAAAACGCGATATCTTTTATTAAGCTAATAAAAATCAGAACGTATACTGTATAAGTTTTATAGACCACAAAGGTCTATCTTCTGTAGGAGGAAATTGGTACTTCAGTCTACTGTTGGCGTCGTAACAGAGAAAAAATATTTATCATCTGCTTTGGAAAACCTACTGGATAAAAGTCACCAGCAAAGCAAAATAACGTATCTGTAAGCTTACCTGAATCCTTCCTCTCTGTGGAGCTTTTCCATGGTATGGTTTCAACTTGCTTGATTAATGCATGTGCAGCCACAAGGGGAAAAAGGCCAACAAGCAGGAAAATACTTCTGCCTCTTCGAGTCTACCCCAAGCAGGCAACTCTATAGGATCAGAAAGCAAAGCCCCAGGGCCACAGGGGCATCACTTGCAGCTCTTGTGCATTGCTGGGATGCACCACGCACAGGGTCGCCGTCTCCCTCCTGCTCTGAGGGGGCTTTCAGAGGGCAAAGTCCTGCCAAGTGAGATATTCCCATGTCACTGAGAGCTCTAGTAGATCAAGAACAGCACTCACAGCTGTGTTGCTCCTTGCTGAACCAAGAATGGGAGAGCGGAAACCCAAATGTCTCTTGAAAGCCACCTGGCTGCCTCCCAGGAGCTATGTCCCAAGCCGAGAAGATACATATGGATTCAGCTTCTCCACTCACTGGAGAAAGGCAGGATGTGAAAACAGGGGAAGGAAGAAAACAAAAAGCAAAATGCAATTTTCCCAAAGTTGTTGGGCTTTTATAAAGCTGAATGACTTGGTATGAGGTAGGAGTGAAAAGATGTTCTCTGCTGGGGAAGAAGGACTTTTTGAGTGTCAGACCTGATGGAAGAAGCTGAATACTAGGGTCAAAATAAAGACACAGACCATGGCTCTGAGCAGAAGCTGGGAACTACAGAAGAGAGCCCAGGAGAGGCGAGCTGGAGACCCTAGGAGGCACTAAAGGAGATTTTGGAGATCACCTCAGGGCTGGGAGGATCCCTGCATCTGCAATAAGTTTATGTCTCAATACAGTTCCTCTGTGGAGCAGAAAATGACTGCTTCCAAGGTGTTTCTGCAAAATCCACGTCTGCATGCTTGAGGGCAAGGTTGGATGTCCCAGGTGAAATCAGACACTTCAATAAATTCTCTGGAGTTTCAGAAAGTTCCCAAAGACCCTAAACCTCATCCAGTTCCTATGAGATCAGAAGCAAGAACGATGTCCTGTGCACAGGATTTTAGTGTACAAATGTGCAAATGGATTTTAGTGTACCTTAATGGAAAGCACCTCTAAAAGCAGTTATAGCTTCCCACAAAGGAGAACATTTTCCCCTTGGGTGTTTGGGTGTAGAGTGCCTATCTACATGCAAACACCTCTCCTCACCTTCCTTTCAATGATCCAGAACTGAGCAGCTTCAGAGAGGAGACATGATGGTTGTACAAATAAAACCACCCAGGGACCACTTGCTGGCACAGACGCCAAGTGGCACAGCTCAGCTCATATCCACAGATTTAACTTCACATAATTCCTGAAAACAGACCAATATGCCTCTTAGAAACAGTTCCTGGCCCCATTGTTTCTAATATTACAGAGAAGGTGACCTGAAAAGCCACTCAGGAGGCTGCAATCTACCATCACGTTTTTGCTCCTCCAGTGACCAAGGAGGACAGAGACTACAAGGCAATGCAAGCAGGAGTAAAAGCCAAAAGGTTGTTTTTACTTCCCCATGATGACGGTTAGGCTGGATTGCACAAAGCAATCTGATTCTTGCCAGGGTAAGCAAAGTGTTCTTGGCCCCAAAAAAAAACATCCCCCAGGGCTTTCTGTCTCACCCACCATGGACATGCATGGCACTGACCACTCTCCTCTCCAGCCAAGCCTGTTGCAAGGGAAGATGGACGGGTGTTTGCTCCAACTGGCTTCCACCTACAGAACTTCGGACTTAGTCCCAAAAACATCAGCTGTTGTTCTCTGCTTCTAACGAATGAACAAACAGAATCCTTCCCTGGATTTGGAGAAGGGAGTGAGACTGCAGTAACCCTGGCAGGTTTGAGGGAAATGGGAAGAAAAGAGAGAAACTCTATTGAGATAAAGTTCCTCAATAGTATAGCAAAGCCAGGGGTCTTTTACAGGCTGTATATAGACAGTACTTTTAGGTGGTTGGGTTATTCTTTCTGGAGACCCAAAAATGTCTGCCTCAAGGATAGAAGCTGTGAGGCTTTACAAATGTTCAGTCTTGAAAAAGAATATTAGCAAAGATTCAGTCTTATTCATTAAAAACTTCTCCAAAGGGTACAGGTAACTGGAAGAAATTAAACCAACACACAAACAACAGAGTTATGAAGTATAGACAGTGCTCTGACCCTCTTCACCTTTCTGAATTTTTCTTTCTCTCTTAATACTCCAAAGAAAGCCCAGGCAGCCCACCTGTGAACGAAAGCTGATAACTCACTTCAGTGCTCTCTACTTCCACAGACAATTTCATGGATCTCCAGCAAGGAGAGGTCTCCTAAACCTCAGGAAAACCACATAAAAGATCTATCAGAACAATAGCTAAGCCCTGAGTGACAGAAAACCTCCAAAAGTGCTGTCTGCCCAACTCGTCTCCTGCTGGAGTCAGTAGGACTTAATTACAGAACTCAGCCTCCTCCAACAGCAAGTTGAAGCCTGGTGCAAACACGACGCTCCCTGAAAGTTATCTCTATTATTGGGGGTTAAACACTGCTTAAGCCTTGAAAAGTTCCCCTTAACTGGCACAGGTGAGTCACAGAAACATCTCAGATGCCAGCCAGTGTGGACCCTACATGATCGCCAAAGGCTCCTCATGGTGCTTTGCACCCAAAAAGAGGTTTGTACCCAAAAAGAGAAGAACAGAGCTCTCTGTGCCTAGGTCTCAGCCTCCACAGCAATCATATCCTCATGGTTGTGGATGCCTTCAGTAGAGTTTCACCCTCTCCTACAGCAGTTTCTGAACAGTTAACCCAAAATGCACTGAGAGTGTTCAATTCATGAAAATTTGGTCTCGGAGGCTTTTGCTGGAGAGATCTGTGAGCACAGACTAGTTGCTCATAAATGTGCACGGATGGCTGTATGACTGCCACTGAACACAGACTACAGATCCAGACATCACTTTTAATGCAGTGACATGGAAAACTCTAGCTTAGAAAACAGCAAAATTTGTGCTACAGGTACAGTTGTGAAGCTTGACCTTTCCAAAAACCCAGGGAATATGTGGTGGAAGAAATGGGTATATACATACACATGTATGTAGAGATAGGCACATATATACCAGGTATACCAGCAAGTATCTTGCTCATGTGTTGGGTGGGGTCTGGGAGCTAAAAATGGGACACAAAAGGAAGGGGAAGGATTGAGAGGAGAACAGTAAATATACAAAAATAAATAAGTATTCTAACACTGTTCAAGTTGAAATGTTAATTCCCCAGCACTTCTAGGTTGTGTAAATTTTGTTTTAAATCTTCAAGGGAAATTTGCCTACCTATGCTGAAGTATTCAATCCAAGGCAGTTGTTCATTAGCTCAGGGGGAGCGAAAAAACCCTTCCGAGGGCACATTCACGGGGTCCAAAGATGAGGTTCTGCTACCAGCCACTAAGCCATCCTGCCCTCTCTTCATAGAGAGGGAGCCTCAGGACCAGCGTAGCACAGGTTAGCAAGATGAGGATCCCATCCCGACAGTCTAGTCGAAAAAACAGCCTGTGTCTTCAGCCCAGCTCTAGTCCTTGTTTCGGTGCTAAAAGATGGAACAAATAGATCTGGCTCATGACTTTGACATTTGCTCTGGTATCATCATCAGCTCTATCTGATAGGATGACACTACTTAGATTGTGGTAGCCAGAGGAAATCCAATGCTAAGGAAATGGACATTCATTTAATGTTTATCTAGGATCTGCTCCACCAATGAATTCCAGATGTTGGCTTTAATTGTCGCATTCTGGTATGTTTAAGCAGCAGGAGTTCGTAAGGCTGATTTGTAAATCAATCTGGCAGACTCATACTGAATCCCATCTCTGCCAGCTTTTCTAAGTAAGATGCTCTTAAAACATTAAGTACTTAACGTGTCTGCAATACAAAAGGAAGGAAAGATTTTTATGAAATCCCTCCCCTGATGTTCTTCTCCTTTTGCTCCTTCTCCCCTTCATTTCCTCCCTGTGGGACTGCAACACAAGCTACTCCCCTTGGTTGAGTGCAATGAATTTTAGCAGTCCTAAAGCTGAAGAGGGTGACTCCCTGCAACAGGGTATAAGGGTGCCTCCCTGCAGCATGGGCTGAGCACCCTGCTCCTGACTCACATGCATTCTTTCCGTGTAATTCCACTGATTTCCCACCACGACCAACGGCAACTGCATGCATGGACTACATCCAGTGATAGGGCTCCTGATATTTGAGCTCAGAGTTCTCTTAAAGCAGAAAAAAAAAAAGAAAAGAAGAAGAAAAAAAAAAAGATTACTGTAATCTTGGAACTGTCTCAGGCCCCACCTCCCTTGTTCCTATTAATTTGTATTTAGCTGTTACAGAGGTCACAGCTCATATCCAGAGGTGGTACAGAAATGCCTTTCACATTCTGAATCCCAAAGCATTGTCCAGGCTCTGAGTTAGGCACTAGCAAGCCTTGCAGTGGTTTTGTGCTCACTGTGAGTTCACCCAACAGCAGAATGTGTTGTGCTGGTGTTAGAGGGATTGCTTATTGCGACAGCTAGGTTACTGGTCAGACTTTGCTTACAAGAGAGCAAACTATCTTTAAAAACAGCTTCAGCTTAAGTACTATTTCCCTAATGGTCAGGGCAGCCACTATAGTTTCTCAAAATTGCTTTAGAAATCCATTCCCTCAATCTCCTTTTAAAACACCTGTTCCTGAGAAGCATCTCAGTATTCAACACACGTGAACCCGACTTACATTTTCCCAAGGAATGTGTGCTCAGTACACACATTTTTCAAAAGGTGTCACTGGATGGGTAGGTAGGGTTTCAAAACCTTTCAGCACTGGCAATACTCATCCCAAGGAAGTTCATGGGAATACTTCAAAAGGCATTGACTCAGACTCGGCTGAGTAATTTTGAAAACCTCCCCTTTATCTTCCAGCTTTGCTGGCCCCAGAGATAAATCGCTTTAAGTTCAGTTAAACATCCTCCTTTAAAAGTACAGGCTTCTAAATGGGGTCCTTCTCTCTTAAGAGCACAAAACCCATTTCACTCGTGGCCTGAGTCGTGCCACACTTGAAGAGACGTTTGCTTTACACACTGAGCAGGGACCAAAGCATCAGCAAAGAACCGGCTGTATCATCTCAGCTTACCAGTGGTCTGCACTTGAGGCTGGAGGAGAAATCCCACTTCCCCACAATCCCAAATGGGCAGGATGCAGTGAGCAGGCTTGGAAATACCTTCTACATCCATAGGACCATGTCTAAGCAAGGCACAAAAGCAGCACCACCCCCAAAAAGTTAAATCACTGCTGGTGTGAAAAAAAAAAAAAAGCTCCAGAGAGGTAGCTGTCTGTAAGACAAGCAATAAAATACTGCAAAAACAGGCTGCAGCAAAAATAACAGGAAAAATGTGCAGACAACTTGTTGGGTTTTATTCCCTATGTCTGAAACCATTTCTGCGGTCCGCAGCACATGAGCAAAGACGAACAGATTTGGCCCCAAACACAGAGGAGTGCTTTCTCCAAATACCAGACGGAAAGGATCCAGTGAATGTTTTAATCAATTTGCCCTTCAGGACATGCCACCGTGGCCTTGTAGGAGCAGGGACGCTTTCACAGGACCAGCAAGATTCCCTCCCTCGCTGCAGATGCTGAAGGATGGCAAAAACGTCACTGGTGAGCAGCCGGGTGTGCAGCCTGTCCTCCTGCAAAATGTGGCACTCGAGCACAAGAAGAGCCAAAAATTCCTGAGAAGAGCTATGACAGGTCAAACAAACAAATAGCAATAACCACACAGAAAGCGTAACCTTGGTGTTTGAGGTTTAACAGTTTAATTTATAGCTGAATGTGTCCGTGACCCAGGTTTTGCCTAGAACAAGGGTAAAACGTATCCAAATCATTCCTGGCAGAGGGACAAGAGATGCACTTGGGTGCAGAGGGTACTGAGGGTGTCAGGTGGTCAAATTCCTTTCTGATGCAATTCCACTGGTCTACCCCCAAAAAACCACTGCCCTTTGGTCTGTTTATCATGGCAAGGTTTCAAGGGCCCATCACAAAATTATCTGTAATTTCTCTGTAATTACCCAAGGATGGAGTGCCCAGGGAATAATCTCTGTTTTCTGAAGGTCGCAGAGACACGTTTTGAAAATGGGCACGATTACAGCTTCTCAGACACCTCCCTGCACACTCCCAAAACCATCCCAGAGGCAAAGGGCTTGTGGAGTCCCCACAGATGATGCCAAAAGATCCACTAATGTGTGTGGGAGACGGCTCAGATCTCAGGAGCACATGGCTCACATCGGCACCGGAGCAGCACACCCAGCACCTCGCTGCAGTTTCAAGCCAGAGGCACAGATCAGCTCCTCACAATTCACCCACAATAAATAGTATTCACTTCCCACAAGTAGAGGCTGCTGCATCTTCCAAACCTCCTTGAAGGAAAGGGATTAAGGAAACCACACTCAAACCAAAGCGGCTGAGAGACCCTGGCTGGAACAAGCTGCTCTGCGCTGAATTTCCCCAACTTTCTCTTGGGTTGGAGCATTTCTCCTGCCAAAGCACACATGAAGGCTACCAGGAGAAGCTGAAGTGGGCTCGCAGTTGTCAGGAGACACTGCAAACACAGCACAAACACTGGGCTTCTCCTCTGCCACAAGATTCCTGGGATTGCTCTGGAGAGAGGAGCAGGCAGGTCTGGGAATCCCACCCATGTCTGCAGTGGGTCCAGCTCCCTTCCCAAAATCCCTGCCAGCAAATGAGGAGGACTGCCACCAGCTCTTCTCTCTCCTGCCAGCTGCATGTTCAATGCAGGTGAGACGGAGACCCTTGGTTACTTCAGCAGATAGGTCATTATAATTTATTCTAGCTGAAAAAAAAAAATCAATATGCCAACCCATATGGCTTCTCTTTAAGAGGCGGAACACCTAATACAGGACTTACAAAAACTCAACTGAGAATCTGGTGGTGGTGTTTTTTTCCAAATCAAAATGATTTTGTGATGGAGGATTCAATCCCAAATGTTTCAAAGGCCTGTGTTGCCAGTCAAGCAGAAAACTAAATCAACTCAACAGCTGTAGTGACTTGACAACATTTTTCAGGGAAACAATGAACTGGAAGTAAAACAAAAATGGTAATAAAAGTCCTATTTGGACTCCTATTTTGGAATCCAAAAGTCATTTGGATTGTGTGATGAACTCAGATTTAATGAGTTGGTTGGCATAAAGAGATCAGAAGACCATTCAAATTCTGCATTTCTTGCCCTATAAGCTTTGTAGTGTGTCTGTAAGAAAACTGTATACATAAGCAGGAACACGTGTATGTGTATCAACATGAATGGAAAGAAGAAAAAAAGAAAGACATCAACTGCCTTTGTCGCACTGGATCATTGCAATGGAAAATAAAGCTATTTGGTTCCTTTTAATTTACATAAAACATTTTCTGTACAGGGCTGTTTATAATTTAGCTCGTGATTAAACAAGAGCATTGTTCTTACTGCTTGTCTCCCTATTGTTCTGCCACTTGCCGTAATTTAAAGCAACGCAAGAGAAATCACAGACAGATGCATTGTGCAGAGGACAGATGTGTTGACCCACAGGGTGCTTTAACAGCTAAGCTTGTAAGAACAATGTTCATGTTCTTCGCTTTTTCTGAACTTGAAAAGAAAGTTCTCTTTACAACACTAATTTGAGAGCTGCAAAATACATTATGAGAGTAGAAAGTGAAGGGATAAATTCTCTGGTATCTGATTTCTTTCACTGCTTGGAGGGGCTTTACTTCTCCCCTCTTTTCCTTGGCTTCAGTGAGAGCAGCAGGTTCCACCTCGTCAGCGAGACCAGAGTAAAACTGACATTTTATGAGTGGAACCAGTCCAAGACTGGTGGCTTATGCTCTTAACATCCTGACATCTCAACCTCCGAGAGCAGCAGCGGCGCTGCTTCCAGTGGCTGCAGAACACCTTAAAAAGCAGCACAAACTGACAATGAAAATAAACTACGGTTGCTGCACTGCTGGAGTCTGGCAGCCCTTAACAAATAAAGCGGCGTCTGGGTGTTAAAATACATAAATCTGTCATCATTACCAGGCTAAGGGGTCGTCATCCTATTCACAAAATAAAAGAACTGTGCATAATCAGTAGGGCAGGGAGTTCAGAACAAAGTACGCCTTTTACAAACTCTCAACTGCTGATAGATGGATGTTTGCAAGGGACTTAATGTCTTTAACAGGGTACATTCAAGAAGGAGTGTAGGTTTCAGAACTCCTGGGATTAGTGTTTTTTTTTTCTCTTCTTTTCCAAATTTATTGCCAGAAGTGTATAATGTAAACACGTGGGTCTTCTAACTGTGAAACCCATGTTATTATAAAGTACGAAGAATTAAAGCATTCTAGCACAATGATATTATTCATCAAGCACAACACAGAATATGTTCTCTCACCAAAAAAAAAAAAAAAAAAAGATTTAAAAATAGGTTTATACACAAACTGCCAGAAGGTTTTCTTTTCTTTTTCTTCATCTTTTTCTTCATGTAGATGCCAAAGACAGCACAGGAAAGGTAGAGAACCAGATCCTACAGGAATGTAAAAATACACCTCCTCTACAGGCATACATTTTAACAGGCAAAGTATCTACATGTATAGATCAAGAAGCAGCATGTGAGCAATCAATGGTGTGTGTGTGCATGCATTTACACATAAAGAGGGAGTCTCCAAAATCAACAGTCAAGTCACACCTTATAAACTTGCCCAATTTCTGCTGTTCCTTCTATAATAAATATTACGCACTGTGCCTTAATTTACAAGCGTGCTTTTGGTACATTTCTCTGTTAACTGATATTAAAGGACTGAAATTTGGCTATAAACCATTATCTGTGGTATTTACTGGGCAAACTGAGGACAGCAGAGCTGTATGACACCCCGCGAGCAAATGGGGCACAGCGCTCTTTGGCAGGGACCTCCTGGAGACACTGTGCCCAAAAAGCTCGACCAGCTTCAGTGTGCTCAGTGTGGCCATGTGAAATCCAGCCTGGGGCAAGAAGAAGGAAAACAGGTGCCAAGGAAACACTGGCAAGAAAATGGAAGGAGAGTTATAGAAAATTTAACAGAAAGATCCTGCTGCTGGGGTTTGATGGTCATGTGGGATGGTAGGTGAGATGGCAGGTATCTCAGAACTGTTGATGACCACTCTGTCTGTCAAGCCTGTATTTAGCCTGATTGCCTCTCATTTCTTGGGGCACCCCTAATTAATTAAAAGACCCTCAACTAAAGATCTGCAGTCACAGCAGACTTTGGCTGGTAATTTAGACCACCTTTTGCAGGCCTGCTCTCTACACACATTCACATCACCTCCTCGGACCTGAGACTGCTGTGGCTTTTGGACCAGCAGATGTGGACAGATCAGCAGCTGTGCACATCACCATTGCTCTGGCAACACGGGCTGAAATTCTGCCCATTAGCTCTATGGAAAATTATAACAAAGACAGTTCTGATTAATAAAATCAGAGGCAAAAGCTGTTTTCAGCCTCAGACTTACTGACCAAAAAAATCCAACACATATGCCACAACCTTGTTGGGATCAGAGGCGGATTCTATTAATATCATTTAACAGAAGGAAGCCATAAACTGCTCACATCAAACATACTTTTTTATGTCAGCCCGCCTGCCATTGTGTATTGCTTTCATTCCCAAACAATATTTGTGTGGCAAGCAGAGCTGCAGCTTGATACTTGCACGGGTGTAGCAGCAGCTACACACTCCAAAGCATCTGCAAAGGACTGTGGGCTAACTGCATCCATATGTCCTGCACGCCTCAGATTTACACTGCCTGCAGCTCTGGTCTGCCACAGTCTACCACAGGATGGAGTATGGGGGGAAATTATATATACATACATATATGTATGAATTTCATGCTTACATTCGTGGAAAAAAATCTTTTCATTTCCTTTAAATTGTGAACAGGTGTTGTCACCTTCTTAACTTGACTTCTATGTTACAGCTTCACGAAGGGAAAAAGAAATCTACCCGAAACAGTGAGGCTTTTGTTAGCCAGAACATGATGTATTGATAAGCATACTGTAAAGTTTGTTATAAAATCAAATGAAACTAATAAAACCCAACAAAGATCTTGTAAAATCTGTGGACATTATACTGCATTAGCGCTGAGCTACGTTATAGATCTGGACATGGAAGAAACAAGACAGCTGCCCGGTTCTGATGTTTTTCAGCCTTTCACACCCGTTCACTGAGAGCCATTGGTTAAAACTCTTGATGATACGTTTTTGATCAGTCATTTCCAGGATGATAACAGCTAACACTGGCATTCACATCATCACCTCTTTCTGGAGAAAGATTTTTCAAGAACAAGTTATTACGGGCTGCAGTGACCTCAATCTAAGTGTAGAACTCATCAAAATGACTAAAATTAATGAAAATGTTTATTTTTCCAGCCATCCAGAAATAGTCATCCTTTAATTTTAGAGTTTTTCTCTCTCCTCCTTTCCTCTCCCAGGACAGTGGACACTTTCCAGGACTAAACGTGCTGCACATTGGGACAGGGAGCTTGTTAAACTCTAAGTGGGATTCCTCAAACGAGGAGGAAATGAAGCACCACTGAAATTCAGGGGATGGGAACACCTAAGTGCTTTTAGATGACTTTTAACATCCAGAGCTGTGTGCTTGTGCTGTCCCCGCACAACACCAGGCTCGGTCAGGGTGTGTGTCTTCACGCCTCAGCTAATAAACACTCAGAAGGAAGAGCCCTCGCTTGGGTGAGACAACCATTAGTCAACCATGAGTCACTTCCACTGGAAAAGGAGCTTCACTTCCAACCGAAAACTTTTTAGCTACGAATTTGCACCGAAACATGTAAATACTCATGTTTTACGTGCCGAACATTTCATACTCCTCTAGTCAATGGGTCACCCAGCACCACAACCTGCATCTGCACTGCGGGCCTGCCGTGCCCCCGCACCGCGCGCTGGCCAGAAGGCCTCGTGCAGTCACTGCGACTGGTAGGCCTCAAGTAGTAAATTAAGGCTCCCCTTTTCTCCTCGGCTCCCAAAGGCCAAAAACAATCTGAGCTTTAATTAGCAACATAACCATTACTAAGCATCAGCGACTATGGCCAGATCCTCATCTGGTGTTAATCAGGCTGCGTATGCACAGGAGGCCACCAACGTAGATCCAGCTGCCGGATTGGGGCCTTAACAAATTAAACATGAGAACTTTGTTACTGTTTATTGTCACAAGGAATTCTTCATTTCCATATAACAACTGACTAATCATCATTAGTCATGATTATATGCCCTGTGATTGTGTTAACGGTCCCACGCTGGATGGGCTGCCTTTCACACTTGGTGCTAAGGTAAATGTGCTAAAGCAGGATTGCTCGCTCCATACCATGCCTAGCTCAAACCACCTTGTTCTCAAATGCAAATACTGCACTTTTTTTTTTTTTTTTTTAAGTGTTGACTCATTTCAGTTTTTGCTTAGCATTAGCAGTCCCTCGGTGCACACATTGCTGACTCAATGTTGATTCACATCTTCTTGCTGAGCACATTTCTCTCTGGTCCCCGGAGTTTATTAAGACGCCAAAATCCAAACATAAATGAATTTGTCATGCTTTTCCAAGATGGCTGGTGGCACCTGACTCTAGGCTACAAATGTTTTCTCAGCTTTTGCAGTATAAATGAGTTCTGAGACACGGATTGATGACTTCATTGGAGAGCTGTAATGCAAACCATATTTTACTGTACTTGACTTTTTTTTCACTCAGTATTTTCTACTACTATGAGCAGGAAAAAAAAGCACATTAGAATAAATATTCCTTCAGACATTGCCATGAGTTTTTTCAGGATACTTACGCTGACTGTTAAGAAAAAGGTTATTTTAATGCAAATTTTTCACACATGCCTGTTATCCAAAAGAGCTGTCTCTGGACAAGTTGTAAAAAGCATAAAATAGCAGCTGGCTCAGCAGGAAAAAGCTACTTTAAAGATAAATCTTCTGATGTCAGGGAAGATTCTCACGGCAATCAACTGCAGCAGACAGACAGCAGACATTTAAGAATAAATTTGATTTGTTTGAAAACAAGATGTAGTTCAATTTCTGAACAACCCATGTGAGTGTGGTTCAGGACAAGCTGCTCTGCCTCCTGCTCTATGCATCAGGATTTTACTGATGGCTTGGCCACTCAGAGGGCCAGGCAGCAGAAAAAGAGGTATGAACTGAATGGTGATGGATTTTTCCCCCAAATCTTCCTCCAAATAAACCCAGAAAAGAGAAAAAGCAAATGTGACAGTCAGAGATACAGGACAGAAAGAAAAACACTGGAGCAGCTGTTCCTTGAACTTAAGTGTTGATCTTCTGGGATGGTGTGCTGAGATGATCTCAAGCAGTCTACAAACATCAAGTGAAGCAAGAAACCTACAGAGCAGAGACAATCCCAACTCTGCTCTTGCTACTGCTTCCTATTTCCTTTGCTACAGAAGGTAATAAGAAACATGCATGCAGATGCAAAAATAAATAAAGTCTGATCTTTCATCACTTGGTTTAGCAGTTGATGCAAGATGAAGTATTTACTGGTAGCACCTGTAGCAATAGCCCTGTGTGTTGCAACGCTGGCACACCTCGCACGATTTCACCCAGAACATTTCTGCAAGTGAAAAACCTTCTGTGTTGTGTATTAGTGAAAGAGGTTATTATGCCACAGCATAAATAGTCCTTCCTTGCTAATAGTCCTTCCTACAGCTGTTCATCGACGAATTTCCCTTCAGAAAATGGCCAGACTTCTGGAACAAGTGATACTGTTATTGCAGAAAGGGATGGTGGTGGAGGTTGTCCAGCACTTCCTTGGTTTGGGTTATTTATAAGTTTCACCTACTTGGGTTAAGACTCCCCAGGGAGGTCCTGGTGGTTGCAGCATTCAATGTCTCCATCTGCCTCCAGCACCCACATGTCTGGGCACTGATGGGGGGAAAGCCACCTGAGTTGGCTGGCAAAGCATGGGACCCAGCAGATGACACACACATGGCATTGGGACAAAACATGCCCCATTCAGTGTACAAGGTGGACAGTTTTCAAATAACGAGGAGACATTCAACACTCTGCTTCTTCCTTAGGCTTCCCTTTATAGCATACTGCCAAGGAACTTGTATTGTGCAGTAAAGAAACTGCATGTTTCAACCAAGCATCTAAAAACAAAATAAAGCTACTTTTCACACCTGGAGATTACAAACCAGCTCTTCTGAATTGATTCAGCTGGAAGAAAAAAAACAACAAAACAACCACCCTTCAGTGGACAATCAAAGGTAAGATTTCATGGGCATCACTGTACAAGCAACTTTTTGGGGGACGTACAACACATTTCTTTTGATGAGCCTGCAGATAATTCTCTGCAATAAGGAACTATTGTACTTAATAACTGTAATGCAGATTTAATACTGATTAAAGAGGAGTTCCTTTTCCAGCATCTGTAAATCTGTCTGCAGTTTAATTGGCATCCCAAATTTTGTGGTAAGCCACAAAAACTATTAAGGCTGGCTAGGAGAGGAAATTGTAGTTTTGACTTATATTGGTTATCTGCTTTTACTGGCTTACATTTCACGCAGGGGTGCATTAGAGCAGGATTCCTTGGATCTTTGGGATCTGGGTCCTGCTGTCTGAGAGGATGGAGAAAAAAGCAGTGCAGAAATCAATTGGTACCATCTGGGTTGGCAAAACCTTTGTCTGAGAAGAAAGATAAAAACCCCAAAATAAGAGAGGACTCCCTTCCAACAGAGCAGCAGGAAGATGATAAATTAGGAAGAAAAGACTTTACGAAGAGTTGTGGAGGAGGAATAGGGTGAGACTTAAGAAGCTTAGTCTCAACTCTGAGCCACAGCTCATATTTTCTGTGGTCTTGGATTAATCACTCGATCTCTCTTTGCCTTAGTTACCATCTGTAAAATCCCCGTAATCCGTCTCATCCACACTTGCAGACTGAACGTCCTCCAGCCAAACATCATGTAGGTATGTCTACCAGATGGGTAAAGGCCGACCCAAGTTTGCTCTGCTCATGCGCTGAGCTGGCTGGTTGCAAGCAAGATTTGGCACGGAAGCCACAAAGAGGCATTAGCAGAGGCTTAAACACAAATTATTACATCTCACAGAGACCAGACATAGACAGAGGAGCTCCCCTCTGTCACATCTGCTGGCACCCATTGATATTGGTGGATCCTCTGACCTATATATGTTGGTTTTTTTACGTCTCAGATTTTTGTTGTCTCTCTGTAGTACTTTAATAGAATATAAAGACTAATATGAGTTTAGATTAATAGGAGTTATACTGCACTGAATGCAGGCAGAGAGGTTTAATGCTGCTGAATTTTAATCTCTGCTCTCTGTAGAGCCTTGGTTAAACCTTCACCATATCCTGCTACAGTTTACATATAATTTAAGGGTGATAGTTCCTCATTTGCCAGTGGTGTGGCAGAGCTCAGTTCACAGCATGTAGCCTAACAACAAAACCTTTCAATAAGCTACTGTATGGATAACAGATATTACTGCTTAAACTCCCAGAATGTTCTCATGCCAAACTAGATTTTATTTTTTCAAGTCCCAGTGTTTAATGAATCATCTGATTCTACTCTGGATTTAATATCTTAACCACCTTGCCGGAGTCTGACACCTGCGTGGTTTATACTTGTTAGGTGTCGGCAGTAAAGCAGAATAAGAGGGCTTTTTCTCCTTTGAAGGAGTGGGAGAATGAGAGGCCATATGGTTCAAAAGGCTACTGTGCCTAATGAAGTTTGTGCTTTCCGGAGCACAAAAAAAACAGTTCCATCAATTTGATCTTCATCCTCAAAACCGACATGCGGTTGGTTTTAAAACACTGCCTCCTTCTCAAAAACCAACAAAGGACCTTTCTTGACCGAAAGCATTTTCACCAAGACGAACGCGAGCATCTGGTCAATGCATTAAATGCTTGGACTCTTTGAAAGAATAAAGTCGTCCATACCTTGTGTTTACTTGCAGACCTTGGAAAGAAAGACACTAGGGGAACATTTGTTTTCAGGGGAAATTCTTCTAATGAAAAGAAATCTTTTTGAAAAATTACGCGAACACATCTGTACCAGTGGAGACAAGGGACAGAAGTAATCCATCAAAAATGCTCCAAGCAACAAGAACCACACTGCGAGACAAGGCAGCAAGGTGCAAAAAGGGTAAGAAATAATGTCTTTAGCCAGCATTACAATAAGGACGCGTGGAGACGAACGATAACTCAGCCCATACGTCTGCCACACATTTAGTTTAAAGTTAGCCTTTTCTTGGCAGTTGGTGATCGATATTTATTTGCATAGGGCTCAATCTCACACCCACAGAGGCTGGTGGGAGCTTACCATTTCCTTCCATAGCTTCCTGATGAGGCTCCAAATAACCAGTGTTTGTGCTCAGGGCTTTTCAGTGCCAAATATAATGAACGCTATTGTTCTTGACACAATTTAATTTGATAATCCAATTTCCCTGAGCAACTGAACTGCAGTTTTTGCCTCAGTCTTTCCTGAATGCTAGTCAGCTTTTACCCTGCGCCTCCCTGCTTTGCCCTCTCATTTGTTTCTGTCGTGCTCCCAAGAACAGTCAGGGCCTTTTTTGACTCACAGATGCTGTGATGCCACTTTGCCTTGGAGTAACAACAGCTAGTTTGGACCCTGAGCCTAACAGAAGACACGGGATGACATGGATTAAGGACTCTGGCTACCTCTGTGTACAGCAAAATCTTAAGCATGGCTGAAACAGCTCCTGTAGCATTCCCTTCTCCACACCAAACAGTCTAGAAGCCATGCCCAAAGGGAGTCTGCACAGACATCTGTTTTCATAGACTATTTCCACTTCACCATTTCTGCACAGCGGAGCAAAGAAGGAAGAATGCACACGGGAAGGAAGGAAGTGTATGAGGAAAACCACACCACAAATGGCATGTAAGCTACAAGCTGGCTTTGGCGGCTTTATATCACTGATGCTCCAGGAGCTGTAAAGCAAGAGGGTTCCCTCACCTAGGCATCTCTTTCCTGATAAGACATTTACGTTCTGGTGTCTCTCTCATACAGGCTCTGCAGCAAAGTGCATTCTCCAAGAATCACCCTGTTATCGGGTGATAATCCTCCATCAAGCAGTGCCAAGTGTTTGCTACATGCTCTGAGTCCACAGCAGCCCTCCTACTGTGAAGGGGAAGAAGAAGTAGAAAAAAAAAAAAACAGGCCAAGTGCCAACCAGCAGGCAGCTGGATGCAGCCCTGAACTGCATCCTCACTTTTACTCTGTGAGCAGAAACAGGACTTTGTCGGTCAGATACTGGCATGCTGACTGGACAATAGCATGAGCAATATACCTGACTTCCCCCCTCTTTGTATCCTTTCCCTTTGCTCCAGAATCCCCTAGCACATCAAATTTCCCAAGTCTTTCTCCTCACAGAGACAAAGAGCAATGAACACATTTCTGTGGCAGCCACAGCAGAGGAATCTCCAATTATCCAGAGAATTTTCTTTGGGGGACTTTAGGAATGTTCAGCTCAACAGGTCACTCCAAAATCCCATCACCAGGCAAAGGAAGTCCTTGGAGGCCAGTCAAAAGCACAACTGGAGAACGCAATCACCAAGTTGGCATCCAAAACTTTTAATCTTGTCTCCATCAAGTGCTTTTCTCAGCAGCTGAGCATCCCCGAGTAACCTACCAGCTCTGAACCTTGCTTCAACCTAAATATTACTGTTCCTGAAGATACCATGTTTTGCAAAAGCTCAGTACATGCTGAGCTGTACCAGCTGTACCTTTTTTTTTATGGGTACCTTAACATTTGTTTTGAGAACTATCCTGTTCCAACGGCAAACATAAAGATCAGCGTGACCTCTCCTTATCACACAGCCTTTCCTGTGTGGAATTCACTGTGATCTGGACCCCAGTGGCTATTGCATCATTTCTGTTTATTTGTAACCTTTGGCACCGCGCAATCTTATCTGCCTGTAGCCGGCTGCAGCCGAAGATGTGCAGCACCACCGCCAGCTCTGGCAGTCCTCAAATACTAGAAAGGGCCAGCTAAGAGCGGAGGTCAGTAAATAATTAGCAGAGCAAACCTGCAGTCACTGAGAGCTACACAGAAATCAGCTAGCCCTCTCCTCCCTCCGGAGCAGGTGAGGCTGGGCGTTCCTCCAGCCCTACTCACCGATCACGATGAGGGTGTAGTTCACATTGGTGCTGCCGAAGCCATTCGTGGCTTTGCAAATGTAGGTTCCCGCGTCCTCGCTCTCCACCTCCTTGATTTTCAGCCCCTGCTGAAGGATTCGGAACCTCGTCCAGCCGCTGTGGATCGTGCGCCCGTCCTTCATCCACATGGTGAGAGGCGGAGGGTCGCCCTCCACCGGGCACAGGAGCTTGATGGTCCTCCCTAGCCTCACGGACTGGCGGTGGATCACTTTATCGGAAATCCTTGGGGGGCCTAAGAAAGAACAGAGAGAGGAAGAGTCGTTAGCATTTTTGCTAATGATATGGCATTGATTTAAAGACCAATCATCAGTCAAGCCACTGCACATTGGCTGCTGCACAGAGATACAGGGGTAACAGGTGGCAGGGACTGTTGCAGGTTGTAGAAACAGGGACACAGGTTGTAGGAGATTTTTGGTGCTTCCCAAAAATCTCTTACAAAGCCAAAAATGCAGGTGATTACAGAGGGATACATCAACAGAGATACTGGTTTGTGTGAGACCTGGGGCTACAGCTTTCCCAGCGGCAGCAGCTCACGCTAATCCACAGCTCTCACCCACCAGCCTGGTTCTGATCCTCCTTTCCTTTCCCAGAACACCCACGTTTTCCTACAGTAAGAAGGAATCCTGTACACAAACTGTATTGGGTAAAACAACTGGAGTGATTTTAAACTTAACACCGATCCTAAAGGCAAAAGTTGTAACAGTGCAGGTACTTAAAACAAAACACTGCCTCCCCCCCTCAAAAAAAAAAAAAAAAAGAAAAAGTTATAATCCTTTCATGTAGTATGTACAGTAATTCCCTTTAATAGTCACCAGATGGGCTCTATCTGAGACCCGTAAGCCTGCAGTTGTCGGACATAAAGTGTTCATTGGGTAACGCTTCACCGAAGGGCACAGCATAGCTGCTAGCATTGCTTATAGTCCAAATGAGGATATTTTGATAAATTGCCTCGGCAGCCCTGCTGACTCGGCCTGATGGCCGAATGTTTGCTCTTTGCAAAAGGTGATCATTTCATGCAAAACAGAGCGTCCCTGGAATGCCATGGAGTGAACCTGCTGTTTGCCGTGAGGTAACAGGACACACTTGGACAAGCCAACACACACACACAAAAAAATAAAGTGATAAAAACAGCAGGAATGGTCCCGTAGCTGAATTCAACCTGAAAATGTCCTCCCAAGGCTCCAAAAAGTTGAAGCAGAGTCTCTTCTTCCTGCATCTGCATTTTCCTTAATCAGTCCATTGCACAAGTTCCCCACTCGGACTGCAATAGCAGTGCTTTTCCCAGAACACCATCTTAATGGGTGTGATAATGAGGGCCCTGCTCTTGCATAAGGACAAAATGTTTTGCTAAGGATTGCTGATGCTAAGTTGCACCCAAACCCACAAGATGTTTGTGGGATTTGAAACCGCTCCTTCGTGTTTTATTTCTATTTCTAGTGTTTTGCAGGACAGGACCCACACGGAATATTCTACAAAGCTCATATTTGCGCTTATGACTAATTCCCATTATTTCAGTGTCTGCCTGAATTTTCTCCAGCGTGACTAAGGCAGCACGTACGGTCCAGCTCACAGATGACTGCAGAGCTGCTGTCGCAGTTGCTCGTGTTGAATAGCACCCATGGATTTCGCAGCTTTGCTGGTGAGCAAAAGTGCTGCTCAAGCTGAGGAAAGAGTCATGAACTAGCTCGAAACCCATTCATTAGTTTAACTAAGAGGCTGATTAAGGCAACAGGGCTTAGTTTAGACACACACACGTTCTAGTGAGCTGCTAAAGTCCCAACATGGGGATCTCGAAAGCAATTATTCTGAAATAGTCAGTCCCAAGGAAAGATCACACCCATTCCAGCACACCTTCTGCTGGCACCCATGGGGCACAGTCTCGGAGGTGATGGTGCCCTCCCATACTCCAAGGGAACTGGCACAACACCAAGAGAAACCCTGCCCAGCCAGGGCTTTCTAAGCATGGGAAATCACGCTCCTGATACCAGTGTAGTGTGGGAGATCTCCAAACAGCTCTGTGGATGGAGGAGATAATCCCGAAATCCTTTGAATGCTGATCTGACACAAGCCCTGCTGCCGAATCTTTTAAAGAGGAGATCCACTCATCAGGAGGGATTGTGTCTGCTGGCTTTGATGAAGCGGAGTTCAGTGATGCTGGATGAGGATTCAGCCCAAATGCTGCTACATTTCCTCACCTGGTGCAGCATCTTACTCAATGTAAAGCAGCCGAAGTGTCCAAACAAGTCCAAGCTTTGCTGAAATTCTGGGTCGTCCCCTGGAAAGGTCCTTTCTGACTTAGAGCCCTACCAAAGCAAGTCACGCCTTACGAGCAGCTTCCTTACAATCTACTTGCAAGCCAGGATACTGCCCTGTGCACATTCAAACTGCAAAAGCAGACCTATAATTAGTGCCACGGAAAAATGCTTGGTGCGGGGCGAGCAGGGACAGCGTGGAGAGAGCGCCCTCCTCCCAGCCCGGGAACTTGCCGCAGCTCCTTGAAAACCCCTTTCCTTCCGACATTCAGGTTGACTCCTGCTGAATTTTGAGACCTGGAGGAATCGGATAGTTTCCCAGTCACGTCATGAGCCCCGTTGGGGCGGGCTGCACAAGCGGCTCTCCCCATGGCACCGGAGTCGCCTCTGGATCTGTCACATGGTTGGGTCAGCGATAAGCTTGGTCCTCCTAAATGCCATTTTCCTTTGATTGACCTTTCATTCTGAGGAATTGCTGGATCGCTCTCTGTCACAGGATCTACTCGCAGACCTCCATGACATTTAGGAAAGGGTGCGTTTCTCAGAGCCTTTCTGCCTCAAAAGACAAACGCCTGTGGGGTCCTCCGCAGCCCCTTCCCCCTTCGCTAGCCCCTCCGGTGCCTTGCTCAGGATGAAGAATAAAAAATTCTCCACACATTTTTTCCTGCTGGGAACTTTTCAGAATTTTCTGCACTTTCCAATACAGTGCAAGCCCAGGACGTAGATGCTAAAACCTCACTTCTGCTCACCGGCGCTGTAAATATTCCTATTTTATTACCCATTATCCCTGTATCAGTAACTTTCCATGTCAGCACTACCCTCTGTCTGCAATCAGTGCCTTCGCACGTGCCAGAGGCTTCAGGGCCCCTGGCAAGCCCACGATAGCCAGACCTCCTGGAGGTGGTTCCAGCAGAATCAAATGTTGATACCATCACGGTCTCTATGTCTCTCTTTCTAATGCACAGGCATCTCCTGGGTCCTATTTCACTACATATCTGTGCAGCCCTGCCTTGGGACTGCACCAGGGACGGATGAAAGCTTTTCAAGTCAAGACACCCTCTGGCACACCTCGCCGCTCTTTGCTGGCAGTATTTCGAGGGAAAGGGAAGTGTATTTTGCAGAAAGGCTCCTCTGCAGCACCCCCTGTGCTGTATGACGTCCCATGGAAATCCCTCAGCATGCAGGCAGAAAAGTTTGCCCCCTCTGAGTCTGTGCATTACACTGCCCGGATCCTCCTTGAACCTAATTTCTGGGGTTGCTCTATGGCAGCTCCACCTTCTGCTAAATGAAGTGGGTAAAAAGATGTAGCAGGAAGATGCTGAGCACCGCACCACGGGCCCTGAAGGGAGCTCCCCACCTGGCAGAGCTGCCCCATGACGTGCCAGGGGGTTGCCAATAGCTGCCAGCTCTCCCGTGGCGTTGATTTGGGGACGTTCCTCGGAGGCTGCCTCGTGCGGGGCTGGGACACACGTGTGCTCACAGCTGAGCGCGGTGGCATGGCAGCAGAGCCCAGGGAGCAGCTCGGGGCCTTCCAGGCTGGATGCATTTCTACAGCTGCTCTGAGAGGCCAAGTCCCAGGAAAGCACCTGCTGCTTCACCTACAGCTGCCAGCGAGGTAAAAACTGGCTGAGCCCCGGGTGCTGCCGACTTCCCATCCCTTTTTGCTGCTGGTTTCTGCCCCGCACTCAAAAGCTGACTTACAAAGAGGAGGCAATTACCCCTCAGGCAGCCAGGGTCACAGTTTCAGCCATCCTAGACCCCAGATTTGGACTGTACAGAAGCAAAGGTGTATTTTGGGATTGATCCCCTATCGCTACATGCAGTAGTGCTGGTTCCACCTTGTTTGTGGGTTGTGCATTAGGGCACAACAAGGGCTGGATAGCAACGTTGTAAGGGGGGACTGTTTCAAAACCTGAAATCATGTTGTTAAACCATATTATTAAAATCTGCAATGCAGACATCTACAACACAGATTTTTTAATGCCAATATATACATTTTTTTCTAGTTCAGTCCCTCTATCCCTACTCTTAGCTATTTAGGGGATCCAATTGCCATGTCCCAGGGCCCACGGGTAAAGGCACAGCACTGGGTCCCTTCAAGACTGAGCAGAAGAGAGCAGTGCTTGTGGGTCCTGGTTGGAAAACCTGGGAAAAGAGTTCCTACTCCATACCCCCCTCACTTCTTAGCCACTGGGCAGTGCTTTTTGAAAAATCTGCTTGTGTAAGCGCTGAGAATCTGCAACCTCTGATGCTCCTGGAGACAGAGAGAACTTCAGGCAGCACTTTGCCATGGGATATGGGAGAAGAGGCCACAACCAAGCCCCCAGGTAGGTATTTCACTAAAATCGCTGCTACAGATTTTTGTACATTTTTATAGTCGGCAGGGAGAGAAAACAACCCCTGTTTCTTGTTCGTTGCAATTTTCCATTATGCAGAGGCAGCTTGCTATGGCTCCAGGGCGCCGCTGAGAAACACCCTCTAAGCCAAGCCCCACTGGAGAGGGCGAGCTGACTTCAGAGCCTGCGAGAACAGAAGGAGCTAGTGCAATAAATTAAGCCCTACCTCGACACGAACCCAGCAGGGGCTGGTTTCCTTCAGTCCCCCTTGTCCTCAGCCCAGCAGTTCGGCAGAATCATTTCTTAATATTTTGGCTGAGGGGGAAGGGTGGGGTTTGACATCCGTGGATGTGACTTGGGAAGAAGTGACAGGAATGCAGCTGCCTCCCCCTGCGCCTGGTTGTTATTCTTTCTCCAAATACAACCTAAATATAACTTTGCCCCATACCATTCAAATCATTTTAGTTACTAGAAGGGATCATGCCTGGAGTTCCAAGGGCCAGGGTGCAATCAGGCTTAAAATATAATTTAAACAATCCAGATCCTACATTTTCCACCAAGTTGTTTTCCTGCTTTTAGTTTCCCCATCTGCAAATGCATATAACTACACCCAGAAAGAAACCAACAACCCCAGCCAGATGCCAAGTTTTCTGTTCAGGATCATATAAGCTCAGTCAAACATTAACAAGGAAATGCTGTGATCACCTCATTTGTTTTAAATATTTCTGCTCATATACATGCAGACAAGTGTGCAGATTTATTTGCCTCATTTACGAATACAAGCAACTGGAATCTCCATTCTGTTCCATTATATAAAAGACAGATCCTACACCTGTCTTACTGAACAGCTGGGCAATTTTCAATTTATATCCTGCGATTCTGCTAGCCACTATCCTATACCATGGAAAAGCCCCACTTGCTGCTCTGCTGCTGACGCTGCTGTCCAAGCATTCCTGCTCTTCCTCCCCCCAGCGCCTTGGAGGGGTTGGTGGTTCCCACTTCTCAGCAAAAGGGGCTGCGTAAAACCCAAAAGAGCCTCTCTGCTTTAGCATGTAGCTATTTCCGGGAAGCAGCAAAAACAATTTCTAGAAGTGTATTTAAAACACAACGGTGGAATAGACCGGAGCTTCCTGTCCACATTTCTCACAGTCAAAAACACACACACATGTAATTATATTTTCCTGGACTGCATCGCAAAGTTCATGCACTCGTTCGACTCATACATGCAGTAAACATGATTTATAGCTCTGTGTGAAAAGCCTCTAGATATATGGTGTTTTGATAGTGACTCGAACCTCGCGCTATAATTTAGTAACACCTAGCAGTGAAAGCTAAATGATTTCCCACTCCACATTCCTAACTTTCCATGAACCCCTTTTACTGCTAACCTGGGGAGGAGATACTGCTCCTACAATTGTTTGGACTTAGCCTTGTTACTCCTTGAACTAAACTGCACACTGGCTTCAAGCTTCACATATGGTGAACACACCAGCACTGACCCATGTCCTATGAGACCATTTGCCATGATACAGTTCAAAGTGAACTTTATTAACACATTAAACATAATTACAAAGAGGAAATTCCAAGGAAGGTCAACCAGCCCGGACAGTTTCTTGGAATGGAAAGTAATTTATAATATCCACATACTGTATTGTAAAGTTTATAAAGAAGTCAAATAAGTTTTAAGGGCCCCATGGGTTATGTATATTTTATTATTTAATACCAAACACATTCACTTTCCATGAAGATAAGATTTCTTTTGAAGTGCTGTGTTAGCAAATTAGCGAAGTCATTTACCATGAAGCACCCAAACAACCCACCAATGCACGCAAGGAATTGACATCAGGGACCGTGGTACCACAGACAACGCGTGTCCTACGCGGAGGATAGAGCAAAACACTGAAATCTTTCATTATGACAGTGAGATGAAGGGGTTGGACCACGGCTGCTAAGCAAAGCACTCATTTGGTGTGAGCCCGATCTCTTACATCAGCGCTTGATGCAACATTTGGCCTCCGCTGCACTCATCACTGTCAAAGCCGATCCCCCAAAGCCCTTAGTGCAAGGGTGGCTCGCACCAAAGTCGACTTCTGTCACCTCTCCCACGCTTCAGAATTAACATGGATGGTCGGAAAGGACCATCTAGGAGCCAAGTTTTAAGCTTGCTTCCTGAGTTGGTCAATTTGGGGAATCCAGTGCCAGAAAGCTGGGCTGGACAACTCTGCTCGGAGCAGGAGTTTAACCCATTCGACAGTAATTCTACCACCTCTGCAAGAACAGCATGAGGATTGTACACTTTTACCCTCTTTGCACATCATTATTACCTTTATTCACATTGCCATCCAAGTTGTAAGCTGGGTCGAGGCCTCACTACACCCTGGGGGCTGGACAAACACCTACCAAAAAGCAAGTCCCAGGGGAAAGGTTTACAAGCAACCATGGCAAGAGTTTTAATTAACATGAGTAGGTGTTCCTCAAAGGCGTGTGTTGGCGTTCTGCACACACTGGGAAGCCAGTACCCAGAGAGTAGAACTGATAAAAATGTTTTTTTGACAGAGATAAAAGGATGAATGCTTTGCCCGTGTATACCAATAATTATTGCAATAAGCAGTTCAAAGGAAGGGTGAATCCCAACACCTTTCTGTATTTTCAAAACAAAACCGTCTGCATTTCCAAAAGGCATGTGGTAGCCAAGGAAAGGGGTCAGCGTAGGGTAACTGGGCCACATGCTTTGGTATGTGACATAAAGAGATCAGATTAGATGAGCTAATGGGTCCCTCTTGGCTTGAAAACATAGGCGCCCACAGACAAAAACAATGCTTATCAAAAACAATCAGGAGATTAAAGAAAAAAAAAACAGCATCTCTGCAGAACAAAGCCTCTTAGAGAGGAACACAAAAACACCACAAGTATTTGCTGACCGACCCTGATGAATGGTCAGGCTCAGCTTTGGGAATAGAGGACTGCTCCCAAGAGCGAGGTCTAAGCTTGGGCTGCACGGCTGAGCCCAGCAACATGATGGAGAAAACAGCTTTGCAGATCCGTTTTATGGCAAGTAAAGTGGCATATTTGCTCTTTCCTCCCTACCTCTGTGGCAGGAGCTGCTTTCCTGGAGAAATGGATATTTATTGATAGCACAAGAACTGCTTGCCATATTTTTACATCAGTAATAACTGGCCCCTTGGGTGAAGGCTGCCAGTAAATTTCCTACTCTAGACGGTCCAAAAATAAGAAAAAATAGAATATTTGGGAACATGTTCCATTTAATTAAGTGCCCTGCATACACATTTCACTGAGATTTAATAAAATAGTTATTGTATGTTAAACAATTGGCACTTGATTATTGCATAGATTTATTATAGTTCAACAACAGTAGATGAGATACGTATCTCTTACATGGGTTTTAAATCCTTTGAGCATATGTTTTCAATAATCAGTTGGTATTTATTTAACATGAAATTACCATCTTATTAAATTAAATGTGCACGGGTGACATTCAATTTCAAGTGTTGCTGAATATTTTTTCAGCAGCAAAAAATAGTAACCTTATCCCTTAGGTTTTGAGGTAGCAAACGCAGAGGAGAGTTAGGATTACTTCAAATTACTTTTGAAGAAACAGGCTTCACATGTTAGAAGTTTTCTCTTCTAGCGTGGAAGAAAAGATATTATTTATAGTTTCTTAAGTGCTGCCAGTGGGCTTAGCCTGGGCCAAAAGAAAGGACTAATATTTTTACTCGGAGGCTGAAATTGTATTGACGGTGCGCTCCAGGTATGCAGTACCAGAAAACTTTCTGTGAAAGTATGACAAGCTGTGTCAGTGCTCATACCCCCACAATTTATTTCTTTCATTCCCACTCAAGAAGGCAAGCCCATCTGAATAATGACATTCTTAATTTGCCTTTTCTGAAAAAAAAATATAAAAAATAATAATAAAAAAAAATATTAAACATGTTTTTAAGTTTCCGAAATGAAAAAGCTTTTTTTTAGCCTCCTGTTTCCAGGCAGGACAACCCCCCTGATACTGGAAGTAAGGCAGACGTCTTCTGGGTTGAGTGAGGCAGCAGGATCCTGAACCCAGGTGAAAATCCTGCCCAATAGCCCCAACCTGCTCTCCCCGAACCGAACCCAGACCCCCAGAGCCTCCACCACAAACTGCTGCCAGCACAAGGCGTTTGTTTGCTTCCCATACTCTCTGGGAAACAATCCAGTCAGGCAGCCCTGAATTAGCTTCTGGGGTTAATCTACCCCAAATTCAACATAAATGCTATTGCACTCCTCCCTTCCAACTGCTTCCAACCATGCAAATCCTGCTTCACGAGCCCAGTGCGTTTCCCAGCCAAATCGCCTACCATCTCCAAGACTTTCAGCAAAACAAACCAGACACTCTGCAAAGCTCAGTTTAATTCACATATTTTGTAACAAAACTCCCCTTCAAGCAACCAGTTGCAATCATGCTCCAAAACCCAGGGCTTCAAACAAAGTCATTTACTACGGAGCCTACAAAACAATCTGTTCCCTTTTTTTTTTGTCCCGTTCTTTGTCCCCTTGCTGTCACACAGCACCCATATTCACCTATCCTTTTTATTTGAACAGCTCCTCAAAAATAGGATGCCCAGGTTCACGTTTGCTGACACAGATTCCCCTTGAGCTTTGGTAGTCAATATTTAACCCAGGCTAAGCACAGTGCAAGGTTTAATAAGTAATTAGCCATTTCCCTTATAGACAGATGTTTGTGTGAGAGCCTTACAAGCAGGAAATTGTAAGTGTCATTGTTTATGTCTGCAGGGAAACAGAAACCACGATGGTTGACTCCGTGCCATATTCGGGAATGATGTGAGCAACAATCTGCAAATAGCAGGTTTGTCTTCCTGCTAGTCCGCAGTGGCGAGTCCTTGGCCATGCACTGACACAGGGGCCTTATTCATTTGTATACAAAAATTTGTTTTTCCTTAAAATATTCTTTAAAATCTTTAAAAAAAAATAATCTCAAAGGGATGAAATTGAAGAAGAAATGATACTCCTCCTCCCAGTGCTGGTACCCATCAGCCGTTCCTAATAGCCATGGTGGAAAAGACAAACTAAAGACTCAGATTAAAAAAAATAATAATAATAATAAATAAAAAGGTCTTGAACACGAACTGTGAACAGGAGACCGTGCCAAAACATCCACAAGCCGCTTGCTGTTGGGAAATCAGTGGCAGTGCCCTACATGGTGAGGCTGCTCTCAGCCCACAGTTTGCTCTGTCCTCATCAGTGGGGGCTTCTAAGTTTGGCCACCACAAAATCGCGGTAACAACTGTTTGTTGGTGACCACAAAGAGATAAACACCGTGGTATTTAAAAACTGAAGATATTTTTGGAGGCTTCTCTAAAACAGAAAGCACTTCTAGCTCAATGGCTGCAGAGCAGACAGGATGGGAGTGCTTTGCAGAAAAGGTTTTCTGTCATAAACTGAATTTCTTGTCAAGAACCAAGATTTTGCCCAGATTTGTCTTTTAATATTTGCTTTTTCAGCTTGATAAAACATTTGCTTTTGAGTTTTGGTGAATTGCAATGAAACTTATATGAACATAAGTCTGAATTTTGAAAGTGTACTGATTAGTGATCTTTTTTCAGTGGATTACTGTATCAGTAAAATAGGAAAAGTTTTGATTTGGGACAAGAATAAATGAATTAAAATACATTAAAAATAGAAAGGGTGGAAATATATATAAATATGTATATATAAATAAACTTGTCTTACTCCAAAAGTAAACTGAGAAAACCCCCACCTTGCTCCAGAAGAAAAAAGCAAACCAAAGCTGACATTCCACCATCTTCTAAGACGACACCAATTTGAAATTCTGCCTTTTACCATTCCTAGTTCCTCTCCAGATTGTACCCTCCTCATAAGGGCCTACATAAGTGTGCCTACATCCATATTATAGTTTGGAACGGCAGTGCATATTAAAGTGAACTTTTCCACCATTCCCACCAAGTATACCTTGGCTCATGTCACAGAGCAGTTTTGAAGCACAGACTGAATTGCTTTCGTATGAAATTAAAATGCAAGATGTTCATACGGCCATGTAGTCCATAGGACCAGTCCAGGGCTACTTTGAAGTGACACAGCCCTCTGAAAATGGGGTGTCAGGTGCTGAGCACCAGATGCTTTGCTTTACTGATCCCATCTTAACAATTCTCAGCATTTGCTAACGCAGACAGCAGCATTTGCTAGCTGGTAAAACAAGGGTTCCTGGTAAAACAAAAGCAGAAGCTGTGCTCTTGGGTTTCCATTAATGAGAGCTCAGTCTACATGACCAGACTGGAGCTAATCCAGGATAAACTCCCTAAATGCCTGGAGTGTGAACATCACCTCTTCAGCACCAAATATTTCATTTTCAAGATCTGCTCCTGCTGTGCCATTCTGCGAGCTAACGTAGTCGTGCCTGCACATCTCTTCCAGGAGGGGAAAAGACTTAAATGGAATTTAAAAAGAAAGTGTTCACGTAGGTTGATTCAGTACAAACACACACTTAAACTCAAGAGATGCCAAGTGTCCCACATACGAAAACAAGGAGTCCATCAATGATTTTTTATAGCATTCACATCTGGTTCCTGCTCCAGACACTGAGGCACACGCTTGCTGTTAAAACTCAGTTTATCTCAGCACAGACATGGTTTGGGCGTAGGAGTGGCAGGTGCTTTTCTGGACAGCTGCAGGGCTGTTCAGCTTCAGACAAAATCAGTGCATTTCACTTGGCGTGCCTGAAACTCTGCTGCACCTTGCCACTCAAAAGCTGCTTTACATCATTGGGACAAAGGTGCTTTTCCTACACACCAGTGTGACACATCACAGGATGAGCAGCTTTACCAAAACAGCACCTAACAGTGGGTATATTCTGCCTAAATCAAAATGCTAAAACTAAAAATTTGGCATACAAACCCATTGAAATTCCCCATGCTACCCGCAGGATTTGGAAATAGATTTCCTTTGCAGAACATCCCATATGGCTAACCTGTTATCTCTATAAATCCGCATGAGTAGAAAGATGCTGCTAATTATTATCTGCTATCCAATTAAGTGCCAATGCCATGTTATTAGCTCAGCCCATGTCTGTCAGTGCTTTCCTCAGGCTGCCCCAACGTCAGCAGCTCCTGCGCGTGCGGGAGTTTTGCCGACATCGATTGCTCTGCAACGCAAATTACACGTAGCGCTGGCGGGCTGCGCGCTGGCACGTAACGCCGCATCCATCAGGTAGATAGAGCTGGGCTGGAATATCAATCAGCGAGCGCTCCAATTACCTCACAGTCTGGTAATGTCGGGTCCCCACTGCCCTCCCGCAAGCGTGCGCGGGGGAGAAGCCTGGAGAGGCTAGGAGCTATCTGGGAAAAGCTGTGCATGGAGAAATAAGTCTCAGAGCTGCACGATCCCCCTTCGTGCCCGTGTGTGTGCTGACACGCACATTGCATCAGCTGTCGGCAGGAATTGCCACAGTCCTTCCTAGCTGATGCACATCAGAGCAAAGTTCCCATTCAGGGGAAGATTTCTGACTCTCTCTGTTCACAGAAACACAAATTTTGGCTGTTCCAACGACTTGGATTTGCTCTTGAGGGAGGCCACCTGGGAAATCACTGCTGTGCTATGTGCTGACACCTCTACGTAAGGAGTCAGAGGAGGGGGTCAAAGCCCAAGGTCAGACAAAACAGGACCCCTTGCCCTACCTGGAGGAATCAGCACTTTCCTAAACAGTTGCGAATCTTCTCATCTGCACTGCATGTAAATTTCAATCCCTTCCCAGTGGCTGTGCCATGGTAATCTCCAATCTGATTACGGCGAAACCCCGTTGGAAAACTCGATGATAAAAGACGGATATGTGTAAAATTGATTTGCTGTATTGAACAGTGCCGCACAACCGTTCAGATCAAAGAACCTCAAGCAAATACCGACAAATAAAGGGTTGTTTAAAATGTTTTTTATCTCATAATGGCTTTGACTATCTGACAAAAGACAAAATTCCCTTTTGAAGGGAGAACCAGGGCTCTGTTTTATGGACTAAGGAAGAACAGGCAGCGTAAAGCAGTTCGTCATCTAAGGCTATGCCATAAAGTGAGAGGGCAAAATAGGCTCACAGATTACCTGCAGGACCTCAGACTGAGCCAGTGGTCTCAGCTTTTCCTCCAGAAGGCACAGCAGGAGCAATGCAAGCAAGGAGTGGTTGGCTGACACATTTGGCATTTGGTATTTATCGTGATAAGAAGCAATAATCATTCATAGGGCTGAGCAAAATGCCCCAACTTTTGGTCCTGAGCTCTGGGCTGAAATGGGCCAAGCAACAGAGGTGGCAGCTCTGGCCCACCAGGAACAGCCTGAGCTCCGTGACTGCTAAATGCAGTGGTTCTTAGCTTTAAAAACAGTGGGAAATTGATAACACTTATAAAAATAACATATTTTGGCATGATCTCACTCTCATATCATTTTTCTGCAGTGAGTAGAAAGGAAGCCAAAGCCTCCTTCATGTAACCCACCAAAAGACAGAGAGAAATATTAAATGAAATGTGAGCAGAGGCCAAACTAACTCCTGTGTTTCATCCATTGAGGGGAATTTGCCAGCATTTATAATTTTATTTTTTAAATCTCGTGTGATATTAGGTCCTTGTTTCTTACTGCCTCTTTTCTGAGGGCATAATTACGAAGGAGAATCTCCTGTTTATTTGAACATGAAAGGAAATTTGTGACCTTTGTTATTGTGAGAATCACTAAATGCTCTAAAAACAGGAAGCAAATAAATAAAATCCAATTTGTTGCAACATTCAGGATATTTAAGCCCCAGTACTGGTTTTCTGGGGTCTGACCCAGAAGTGTTGAACACGCAGGATTAGTAACGTGAGTGTTTCCCACGGATGCATCCCATGCGATTTATTTAAGCATCTTTATGACATGCATAAAAAAAAAAAAATCACTGGTTATGGGATCCAATAGCTGTAGGACCTAATATAGCTTATGCTCCACTCAATATAGATGAAATTATAAGCAGGTGCCTCTCCTAGGGAAACTGGTGTGCTACAGCCAACAGGAAGCTGGCCCACGTCCCCAGATGTTTGCCATTATGGGAAGCGGGGAGAAAGAGGGACGTTAGGGTCAATAAAACCATGTTGCAGCACCTACAATCCAAGAGGGACTCCAGTAGCTCAGTTCTGCCATTGATAAAAGTTTTACAAGACCTCTGCTCCAAACAGCCTTGAAATCAAAGGTCTATTTACTTAGCCTTTGCTTGCCGGGCTTTAGGATAGCACAGGGAAGATCAAAGCAGAGGCCTCATTTAACACGTCCAAGTACACAACCAGCAAGTCTGTTTATGTTGGATTCCTACATGCTGAGTGTGCCGCTGTCTGTCAACGCTTCAGGCTCATTTTCGGCAATATTGGGTGAGGGGGGAAAATATTCAGAAGCGCCCCACAGATTTTGGTCCTGCTGAAACAGAAGTGGAAGTCAGAACAGGGACTTTCGCTGTGACTGCTGAGGTCAAAAATGAACTCCTTGAAGGAAAAAAGAAGTAAACCTATGGTCTCTGCTACACCACTAAAATGCGTCTACAGTCTGCGTGAAGAACTGTAACATTTCCATTTATGTATTCTCTTGTTTTTTACTGGTGGATTTTGGAAGGAATCTCCTTCCAGAAGAGATCTCCTTCTCACTGTCATATCAACAGGACCAACCCTTAAAAACAGAGACGAGTAGGAGGAAAGACAGGCTAATGGTTAAGATACTACCTTCAGTCTTTGAACCATCAGATCTCTGGGGTCACACAGGGCACTGAAGTGTCTGCAATTACACACAGGGACATCTCCCACCCCTGAGGTGACGTGACGATAACCACCAGATTGCAGACACCTTGTAATGAGGGGGGTGAAGACAGATACCTAGATGGACACATGGGTTTCTGTCAAAATCTCACCAAAGAGTCTTCGCAGCCTGGCAGGGGTGTGTTTTCCCTACCAGGACACCACAGCCTGCTTTGCTCTACCTTATCGCACTGCCTCTGGTCAAAACCCTCATCTACACTCCCAAACTGCTCCTTCCCCCACCTCCTGGCTCCGATATCCAAGCCCTTCATACACTTGTAGACAGTTATTGTCCCCTCAGGTGTCACTTAGCCAAGCTATACACATATTTACAAGCAGCTCTTTTAATCTTCTCCCATAAATCAGTCCCTCCAGTTGTCTGATCACATCATCCGGGCCTGTCTCTCTCTGTCCGGACGAAAACCTGCCTGTCTCCCTGACATCTTGTGGATGTCGAGCTGTCAGCTCAAGCTCAGAGCTCTTAATCTTCCTCCCCATCCCCACCTCCCTCTTTAATTGCTGCAGACGCCGCTCCTGTCCCGGCTGTTGCTCAGGCCCATGGCCTGGCTGTTGGCTTTCCCTCGGCTCTCCCTCTGGCGGTTTGCATCCCAGACCATGTGCCATGGTGGCTTTGTACCTCACTGATAAGCCCCAGCCTTGGATCTCCATCTGCTCGCTCAGTTTGCATCCAGGCTCCTGTCACATTTCATCAGGACTCTTCTGCTCCAGCCTTGACGAAGGACACTTGTCTCATCTGTACTTGTGTTTTCTAGGTACTGCTCTGGCTACACAGTCACAGCATCACAGAATTGTCGGGGTTGGAAGGGACCTCCAGGGATCATCAGGTCAAACCTCCCTGACAAAGCAGGTTCCCTAGAGCAGGCTGCCCAGGTAGGCGTCCAGACGGGCCTTGAGTATCTCCAGAGAAGGAGACCCCACAACCTCCCTGGGCAGCCTGTCCCAGCGCTCCGTCACCCTCACCGTGAAGAAGTTCTTTTGCGTGTTGGTGTGGAACTGCCTGGGCTCCATTTTGTGGTCATTGCCCCTTGTCCTGTCCCCACAAACCACCAAAAAGAGGTTGGCCAAATCCCTCTGTCTCCCACACCTCAGGTATTTGTAAACATTGATAGGATCCCCTCTCAGTCTTCTCTTCTCAAGGCTGAACAGATGCAGGTCTCTCAGCCTCTCCTCACAGGGGAGATGCCCCAGGCCCCGTAGAAGCTGGGCCTGACACCTTCTGTTTTTTGTGTCTCCTCCTTGTGCTTTGCACCTCTCCATCCTCCTGCTGTCATCCTTCACCTCGTACCCCCAGGCGGCTCTTCGGGCATGGCCTGTGTTCAGACGACCCAGTGGGACAAGGCCCTGAGCACAGCAGTGACACACATAAATCACGCTAATCACCACAAGTTCACTAGCACCTCTCTGCTGATTATCCTCGTTTCTGCATCCACAGCATTAAAGTATAATTGCGTTTTAACAAGCTTCATTAGCACATCGCCTGAGTCAAGCTTAACACAGTCCAAGCACCCAAGGAAACCTCACGGTGCTTCTCTTCTGCTCAATATAATTTTCAAGGCTTCTGTAACCTGATTTGTTAGGAATAACCTCAGGGCTGCAAAGCTTTTCTTCTGCCATCCAGCAATTAAGGAATAATTTGTCACGGAGCAAGTCAAGCTGCGGGGCAGGAAAGCCCTGTGCAATACAATGAGGCTGTGTAAACCATAGCCCTCGGTGCAGGGGCGAAGCAAGCATCCCTCCCCTCCTCCTTCTTTAGCCAGGAGCCTGTGCTCAGCAGCAGTCCCTGTAAAAGCTGCCATCTCCCAAGTAATTCAGCTCCTCAGCTGTAGGCAGAGAAATGCCTGGATGCATCCTGCCAGCGTGCACTAGCTGTGGCTCTGCCCCTCATGCACATTTTTGGATGCTGAGCAGAAAGGTAAAGATAAAGATGCCAAACTGTAACATTGGCATGAGCTTTACAGTGGAATAGGATTAAAAACTTAATTGCAAAGCTTTTTTTTAGGAACTTTTATGAAGCTCCAAAGGATAACTGAAAACCCATCATTTTTATTTATTTATTTTTTGGAAGCTATGCTACGAGAAAGGTTACTTTCTTAAAAATAAGAAAGAATAAGCAAAGCTAGGTGATGAGTTCACAACACTCCAGATGCCTTGGACTGCCTGAATTTGCATACACTGCCATCCACAGCACCAGATGCCCCTGGCGTGTGGCATAGCACTGCAGGATCAGGATGTGCTCCTGGGCAGTGACTCCCAAGCAGGGACACACTGCAAACAACCCATCAGCTGATGGTTCAGCAATGGTTTGTGTAGCCACAGGCAGATACACACACATAAAATCTCATATTAGAAAGGAGGAAGAATAGACCGCTCTTATTTCTGCAGAGCTCAGCGAGTATTCCTGTCTGGCTAAACCTCTGCTAGCTTTAAAGTCGTTTAAAACTTTCTCCAGTTAAGTCAGTGACATAAAAGTCAAACACTTTCCCAAGCATTCCTGGAAAGATGCTTCCTGTTTCGTTGAGGGAGAGAGGGTATTTTTAAATAAAAACCGATCCGACTGCGCTCGCTGTGTACTAAGCCCAGTCACAAAACCAGAAGTGGTTTTGCAGATGGAGGTTGTTACCTGATTTTTTTTTCCTTAACATCCACAGTAGCCAGATTAAGGAACTGCTAGCAAAATTCAGTCACTGTTTCCAAAACCGTAAGTAGGAACAGTATGGCAGTAATAGAAAGCTATAGGGTATCAGCTGCTAAGGGGCCCCAAACAGCTGTCTGTGAAAGCAGAAAACATGGGGTTAACAGCTCCCAGTTCTTTTATATTTTCCCTTTAGCACTTGCCGACAACTGAGGGCTGGCATGGAAATCATTGATCACTGCTGGAAATTCTGTGAGAAAGAGACAGTCTGATCTTGTGAAGTGTGGGTAATTCTCAATTGCCATTAATTTAAAGGGAGATCAAAGATGCCCAGCATTTTGTAGGATATTCTAAATTTCTGAACAGATAGGCTCGCAACTCCCTACAAAAAAGGGTTCTCCTCCAGCAAACCCCTCTCATGTCTCTATTCATCCACACTTTGTAATTTTTCAGCTTACGCACATAAAGAAGAAAAAAAAAAAGCTGATGTTACAATAGTACATTCTTCAGGAATATGTACTTCTCTCATCCTACTACCATTATTTTAACTTTCAGAGGTAGAGGAAAAACTTCACCCATCCCCACCTTAACCAGACAAATAAGGCATTCAGCTCGTCTGAATTTAAATTTTTATTGGAGCTGATCCAGCAACCAGAGCACATTGCTAGAAGCCAAGGTCCTGCTTCCTTCAATACACCTCCTTCTTTCTAACTCCCTGCTTTTGTGCTGCTTTGGTAATCTCAATCTGTGGTCAGGGACAGGATAAAATTTCAGCTATTTCCCCCCTATAACTGCACAGAACAGGGCTTGCTCTTAAATCAAAAGGTACCCTAAACCTCTGGTTAAGTACTTAACTACAGGCAAATCTTTGAAATCATCATGGGCTTTTTTTTTTTTTTTTTTCTTAGATATAGCTCTGAAAACCACAAAAGTAAACCGAGTTCTCAACAATATCAAAGGTATTCAGAGAAAACTGGGGGAGAGGGGGCACATAGCGTGGTTCCACAGTGCTTTTTTGCCCCCATCCTCTGAAATAGATGGCAATACCAGTCCTCATCGAGAATGTGAAATTTCCTCCCTTATCCTCTAGGGCACGAGAAAATATTGTTAACTTTTCTGGAAGTGTTAGGAGCAGAGAGCAACAGGAGTCCAAGCAGAAGTCACATTTCTGTCATTGCCTTGGTAAATGACCTCTACCTTTCTGCACAGGATGGTGTGGGCTCCCACATATATTCTACAAATGTTTATATTTTCTTCTCTCTCTGTTTTTCCTTCTTTTTTTTTCCCCTCCATTCCCTCTCCTCTACACAAATAGTAATTCAAGAACCACGAGCAACCCATTGCTTGGCTTCAGGTCTCTCGCATGGGCTAAAGTTACCTCCAATTCTCCAGCACGGTTTGGGAAATTTATTTATATTCTGTGTTCTGGAGATAGACCTCGTGTCTTGCCAAGGGCTCGCATGGGTCTTACAAAAGGAACACTGACAAATATTTATGGAACCTAAAGTGAAACTCAAGACACTGTTAAAATAAAGTTTGCCTTAGTTTTTTTTTTATTTTCCTGAAGAATTGACCTGGCTTTCTTGGCAGAAAGACTAATCCACATGCTATTGGTATCTTAACAGCTCATAAGAACCACATGCTTCAAATAAAGCCATTACTATCAGACACGCTGAGTGGTTCAATTAAACAAATATGAAAATAGACGCTTCATCCCGCTTTAACTAAGTGGGATCACTTCCCTCCTGAATCCCGACTGACAATGGAAATGATACAGTATTTACTGAGAGGTTTTTTATCCCAGGGGATCCCGGAGGATTATGTGGACCCCGCTCCACACACTCCCAAGATGCTGCCCCTGCCAGGGAGGAACCCACGAGCTGCCTCGCGGCCCCGAGTGACGGCACACGGCAGCTTGGACGGAGGAGCAGAAAGGAATTTCACTCTCAGCTGAAACTATAGAAGGGAATTTAGGCAGGCGGAATGGAGTTTGTTTAGACTGGAGCGCATCCAGCACAGAGGAGGTATAGCGCTCCAGTGGTTTAAATGTAAAAGTTAAGGCAAAACTATAAAAAAGTTCTGGCTTAAACTATCCAAAAACCAAAATTTAGAGAAGAAAATGGCATACCACTGAAGATGAACAGTTTCATTCTGCATCTGTGCATAGGAAACTCTCCAGAAGATGCTCTTGCATGCTATTCCCTTCAGGAATACAACGATCAGTGCTAACAACACTTTGCACAGCTGCCCGTGAACGTGAGGATGACACAGGATGCTCGGTGAATTAAAGGCTTCAAAATGCTTTGACCTGTCATCGCACACAACTCACAGAGAAGAAAATGTGTCTACCTACATCAAACACAGGACCACATTGACTACTGCCAGGATCCCTGCTGGCATCTCTGCCCCGTTCCACATTAGTGATGCGACAAATATAACTCAGACCAGGGTGCAGAGACAGAATGACTTGCCCAAGGCTCTCCTGTGAGTTTAGATCCCCAGTGCTCTACCTGTGACAACCCAAAGATGTTACCTCCACTCCAGGACATGTTCCCTTCCCGTGAAAGCTCTGCCACGCATGAGGAGCTCAGCAAGCCCTGGGGTTTTCAAGTATTTTGCTAATAGGTGGCCAAGAAAGGGGCAGCGAGAGGCTTCTGTGGAGGAAGGCAAAGGAAACCACTGATTTGTGGAGTAGCATCGTGGCAGATAATGGTGAGGCAGGGAAAATCCATCATTTTAATGTGCTAGGGGGAACAGTGACATGACACAAAGTCATGAGGGGATGCACCAAATATCAACTGCAACACCAGGGGTTGCAGCAAGGACTCAGGCTATCTCAGCACGAAGAGTTCAGCATGTGGCTGTGCTTACCTAGACATGTCCAAAAGACCTCTCAATGCATGTTCAATTGTTGTGTTTGTGTTTTCTTTTTCTCCCACAAGTTTTACATCTGCTCTCCTCTTAAAACGACAGTGGTGTTTCTTCCGATTCCCAGTGACCCATCTCTGGAGAGAGCCAGTCCTGTCAGCATTGCAGCAAATATCCCCCCAGTGCATAAGTGTGGAAAGAAACACAACCGCGAAAGCTTTCTACCTGGCCCAAAACCAGGAGTTGGCAAAAGCCTCTCTACAGAACAATTAACCAAAAACACTGATCCTGTAATGCTTCTTTCTCTCTCTCTTTTTTTTTTTTTTTTTTTTTTTCAGTCCATTTAGCCTAAGTAGAACAATCAAGCCTCTTCTGGCAGGATATTACATTTTCAATATGTAACCACTTAAAGGAAGAGGACAGATATTGCAGAATTGTGTCCCAGGAGAAGAAATTATACAAGTGAAAGGGATTTCTTGGGAGTGACTGTTTTAAAACAATATGAATCTGCTTTTTTTTTTCCTTCTTTTTCTTGCAGGACTGGAGGACAAACCTTTCTTTCACTAGGAAGCAGTTGTTCACACACCTAATCCTCTGTGATGTCAATAAAACCCCTCAGGCAGATAATCACCTACCAGCAGGAGGAAGAGGCTGACACTCCAGGTACAGCCCTGCTTTTGCCTTGGAGGCAAAGGGAATGGGAAAGAGGGAAAGGAGAACACGAAGCCTTCAGAGATGAGCAAAAAGGAAGAAGCTGTGTAAGGTAGAAAATTTTCAGTAGCTCTAAAATATGCCAAGAGCTAATCCCATTTTCCTATTTATATGCATTTTAGGGAGGGTTCAGTAGTCACAGAACTCGCACCGCTGACAGCAGGGAAGGAAAAGTGTCCACACAGAGACTGTGCATCTCCCTGCTGTGCCAGGGCAAACTGTCCTCTGATGGGGTGTAAGGGGGGTTCAGCTCAGTTTGGGGACTCACGGCTGCTGCTGACACACCTTTGGTGTTACTGCTCAAGCACGGTGACCCATGTGGCAAAATACCACTGCACAGCCTGGCCAGGCGCTCCTGCTAATCCCCCCGCTAAGCCCCCCAAGCACTGTGAGCCTGACAAGCTGCTGCTGCCCTGAAAATAAGGGTAACTCGCTGGGAATGGAGGGGAGGGGGAAAGGGCAAGGGAAAAGGGTGCGTTTAGTATCGCAGCAAATGACCGAAGACATTAAAAACTTTGAAATCTATTTTTCTAAATCAAAAAAAAAAAAAGATTTTTGGGTAAAATTTAGCTGCTTATAGTTGGTTCTTCTGTATATATATATACATATACACATGAACTGCACACATAAAGCACATACACCTATACACACACAACCTACATGTGAAAACGCATGCATTTTATCACACAGCTCCTGAAGATCAGGACACAACATCATCCACATACACAAAATACATGCACGTGTATTGCTATGTATTTGATGAGGTGCAATTGGGATTGCATTGCATGAATGAGACATACGATGCTGCTCCACAGCCACGGGGCTCTCTGTATGTTGAAATGCATGGCTGTGCTGCCACATGCAGAGCCTACAAACTGCAGCAGCACGACATCTTCCCACACTCAGAGAATTATTATGGTCTTGTCCGCACTGCAAAAACTGGCCCCATACTTAAAAAAAAAAAAAAAAAAAAAAAAAAAAAAAAAAAAGTGCTGTTCAGCCAGTAGCAGCATCAGCAGTGCTCTAATGCAAGACTGTACTCAGCTGTTTTTCCATAGTAGATCATATAACTCTGCTTAGAGCAGGATTAGAAAACACACTGGGAAAAACTCCCACACCCTGCCACCACCCCTCCTAACAATGGGCTAATCGCCGCAGTCGCAAGGGGGAAATGGCTTTCCAGGCCCTGGAGATTTCTCTGCAATTTCAAAAGGAATTTTTTTCTCCAAAAAGGGGTAACAAGTAACGATGAGAAGTAAGAACCTCACGGTTTTCTCAAAATACTAGTCTAAGAACATTTTCCTATCTGATCAAATGTTATGTATCAGAAGTTTGGGAGTGTTTCATTTCAGTCCTGGCAGTTTCTATTTGTTTTTAACCTTACAGTAAACAGATTTGGTAAATTTGGCTTTTTGGTAAAAAGTAACCTAAATCACAGATCAAAACCAAACTATTTCAAATCAGAAAATGACGTTTTTCATCTGAAGAAAATGAACTGCAATCACAACCTCCCTGGGTGAGAGCCCATTTTATTCCTACCATTCTTCATTCGTACAACAATTAGTCTGTCCCGATCCAAGACGAAGTCCCCCAGGCACAGTTGTGAAACAGATGATAATAGCAGTGGGGCTGTCAGTTGTTGGATTTTTTTTTTTTTTCAATGGACCTGATGAGTGACTGAAATCAAAGTTTTCCTCAAAGTTTCAGTTATGATAAACCAGCGCTTTTCACCCCAAGAAATGTTATCTCCAAAAATTCTCAGTGGTGATACAGGACCATACTGAATTTTGCAGCAGCTCATGGGTGTTATGCTATTCCAAGGTGCTGCTGCACAGCCCACAGCTACTCTTCTTAAACATAGACTGCATAAGATTGCATGCACACTAGTCTTTCAAACAACAACAAAAAAGTAATTCCTTCCCCTACATGGCAATGCCATTGAAAGATGAAATGAATTGAATTCTTTCAGGCGCAGGGGCAATGAGCCATAGCACAGAGCAGCACAGTAGCTCCCCATGTCAGCAAGCACGGAGGAAACGCAGTGAGACCTCGTGCCAGATGCACCTTATCGCTTCACTCGCATGCAGCGACAGACAAACACATCGGGAATGGCACCCCTTCCCTCTGGTATGCTCCTATCTCTCAATTCCCTGCCAGGGGAAGTGAAACGCTTGCAAAGTGACCTGCAGCCTGCGAGCATCTGGGAGGCTGCGCTGTGCAGCGAGCTATCTGGCATGGCCTTCAAGATCTTCCATTCCTCTGCACAAATTACTCCGGTCATTCAGATAAAAGCAGAGGGAAATGAAGAAGCACTTGTGTCTGGAATTCCCTGAATTTCATTACCAACCACCAAGGGCTTACCCAGGGCCAAGCTGTGTGGTTACGAGCACAGCCACGCTTTCATTTCAGGCTGATAAAGGTCCATTCATTGCCACCAGTGAGCCTTGAGGGGTGCGATACGAGTGCAAGGAGGAGCAAGAACACGGCCCCCACGGTGACACTGGATTGAACTCCTACAAATGGGGTGGCTGCCACAGCATCCCTGCTCTGATGTGTGCTGCCACGGTACTTCTGCTGCTCTTAGAGTGCTTAACCTATGTCAACTGCCTTCTGAGCCATCCGCTTCAAGACCTGATAGTGACAGACTTGTAATTCGGTTTGGGAAGGTGTGAGACCCAGCGCCTGCCCTGCCTTACCATCCCCCTGCCATAACCATCCACTTCCCTGCTGCTGGGTTATGTCAGCCCAAAAGCTTCCCTGGGGAGAAAAGTAACAGCTGGTTCTCTCCAAATCATCTCACTCAATTAAACAAAAAATTGCAGTCTGTGTTTGCACACTTTTATTGTTGACAAGGCACAAGGAGGGTGAGAAGCAACCTCACCCTCCCTCTGCTGTGCTGACTCTGTGGGATTCCTGGCAAAAGTCATCCAAACAAGAAGGTGCCACTTGTAGCCCATCATTTCTCCAAGGAAAGCCAGGGTTATAAGTGTTAGTGTCTATACAAAACTCTCCAAGATGCCGATTGTGCTCTTTTCATCCCGAGTTTTATTATATTTAGTATGTTTTCATCAAGTCCCAGTTTCTGAAGTCATGGGTTAACACAAAAGGATGAGCTTCAGGGAATTTTTTAGCTGTTGTGGTGATGAGCTTGTGGAAATCTTGACAGTTTGAACCCTCAGCCAGAAAACAAGTAATGAGCATCCAAATAGTAATTTTAAAAGACCTTACAATGCCCTCGTGAGTGCTGAAGACTGAGTCATGGTTCTGGGAAGTGCAACATTACATCTTTATCATCTGCTGCAGGACTTTACCAGGATGAAATCAGAGGTTTTCTGTAACAATTCTGCACTTCTGTCTCTTCAGTAAAGGGGGTGGTAGCAGAAGATGCCTGCCTGTTAAACTGGCATTAAATTAATAGAATTACAAGTGCTTAACAGCTTTCAAGGATCAGGGCCAGGCAACACATTTGGGTGTTTAAGCATTGATTTAAGCATCTGTCATCAAACATGTGCATTTGAATGCTTAGGACCTGACTTCTTAGTGTTATTTCTTCCCAATAAAGTAGATCTAAATCTAAATCTATACCTCACTGCAGCATCACGAGGTTATTCTGGTGCCTGTCAAGGAACCTGAAATTGAATGAGATGTGAAATATCCATGTGATAACTTAGTAGGGAAAGCTCTAGAAGGAAATTTTCTGCTGGGGATAGGCCCCAGTAATGGAAGGAGGGCAGGGGAGGCCTGGTGGATGTTTCTCAGCAATTCCTAGGCAGGCCCACGGGTCCTTCATTCTGGGATGACCCCAAAAACAATTTCCCAATGGCCACAAAGCAAAACATAGTATGTGCCTAGGAACATGGCAGGGGTTTACCTTGCTCTCAGCCTTTTCACACGGTGTATTTGCAGAGCCCAGGCTCTGGAAGCCCCAAGAAATGGGCGCACCTCTGTCATTCTCCAGAAAAGTCAGCTCAGCGACCCCCAGGCCCATCAGCTTTTATCCAGGACCTTACACGTTTTGTTACACCCCTGTAACACTGTGCCACACAAAAGCTCCCTTCTCTTGGAACAGAGCCCTCGACTCTGCACACACTCAACCTGGTCCTGCCAAGGCCCAATACACAGAACTTCCCCTATACTTTGTTATTTATTAACTAAAAGCCATATATTTTCTCCTAAATATGCTGCTCCTTCACACAGACCACGGGGCTGTTCAGCTGCTTGCCAAGCAGACCTCTCAAACACACGGTGTTAAAGCTAAAAGGGCCCTTGTAATTGTGCAGTGTTGTGAGGAGAAACGTTTCTTCCCTGTTATACCTTGTACCCCTGGGTACAGCTGTGGTCCGAGGGCCACAAAGCAGCTTTGCTGCCACTACCCCAACATGTGGGGAGCAGGTATGTTCCTCAGAGGACAATCTGATAGCCTGGATGTGGCAGGGGACAGCTTGCCCCTCTCATTCAATGGCCATGACAGGACAGGGTGCTCGGCCTGGGCCCATCACATTGGTCTTGGGATCCTGCAGAAGACAGCGCACTCTGCTCCGCTGCCCCAGCTCTCAGGTGTAAAACCACTGCAGAAGTGCCACAGGGCCTGGGGCTAAAAGATGAAGGGACTCCTGCTCCTCAGCCAGCCAGCCCACGACTTCCATTCCCCTGCTCTTACTGTGGTACACACGTACGCAGCTGCTCTTAAGGTATCGACAGCCATGGCGAGGCTCAAAGCTGCCGGATTCACACTACAGTAGCCTGGTGCAAACCCAAAATGAACAGATTTCTAAAAGGTTTCCTACCTCTACACAATTCAAGTTCCATGCCCGACAGATATAAAATGCTGAAATTACCACGTGAGGCTCTGTGAAGCCCGTTGTGCAAGAGGTTGCATGGGATTCCAGCGCAGCAATTTTCCAGCTGCCTGTGTTTCAGTCAGAAGATGCCAACTTGAAGAAAAGTGCAAATTCGGGGTGAAAGTATATCAAAATTGCATCTCTAAAAGACTTTTTAGGTTCAGGATGGAAAATTATGTTTCCCAGAAGAGCAGCAGCCTAGATAACAGAAATCTCAGCCCAAGCCCTGTTATAAATCAGTGAGAACAGAACTTTCACATTTTCTCACAGCTCTGGTGCATGCACAGATTCCCCTCTATAGCCTTTCTCTCTCTGGCCTGAGGAATACTGACTTTGTAATAATTAAGAGATTCAAGAAGCAAAGCAGAGACACCTTGAACAGGCTAGGTTGGCACATACTTCTGTCCCTTTTGGTCATTTTCCTTGCACAAATACCACCTACATACAAAATACAATGGAAAACCCAAAAACCCTGTTTATGATAAGAGAATCCAAATGATCCCTTTTGCTTTTTACATCCAAGAAATATGTTTCTGGCTTCCAAAATGCTTTGACATAAAACAGCATAAATAAAGCAAAGCACATTAAAACTCATTCCAGGTTGATTTTTATTGATTGATTGATTCGACGTGAAGAGAAATGAGGTTGTTCAGGCCTGTGGTTTAAGCCAATGGTTGCCTGTAAAAAGCCATACTCACTCTTCCCTGCTCCCAAGTAGTTTTTATTGAGCAATTGGAAGATGTTATTTTCAAAGCCGGGACTCGAGTTGGTTAATCGTTGATTAATCGTTACACCTCTTTTCTTTCAACAAAAAACAGCTAAAGGTTTGCAGGAAGGAGCCTCGGGGCTGCAACAGATGTCATGAGCCACTTCCTACAAATTAGAAAAGGAAAGTAACCCCCTCAGGTTAATTACGGGGAGAGGCCACACACGGAGCCGCGTAACGAGCCTGTGGGACAGAGAGAAGGCAACTGCTTCATATTGGATTTCAAGAGACAGAGCATGAAATCTCTCGTGCTGACTACAGGCTTTTACGCTGCAAGAGCAATGCCTCCTCCTCTGGGGAGGCTACAGGCCGTCCCGAGGGGCTGGTAGAAGAACAAGGAAGGCTACGAATACCCTCTGAGGATGGCTCTGAGTGCAGCCGTCTCCCCAGTGGATGGCCACGGCAGCTTTACACCTGCCTGGCTATTTACACAGGTGCAAGGTAGTTGGAAAGCCACGGCCTGAAGAAAAAAAGACAGGGACTTGGCTGACCTGGATGTTGTTGTTTTCCCGGTGGGATGAATAGTCCAAAGTCCTTTCATCTTTCTCTGCCTCATTTCCCCATCTGTCTAATGGAGGTGGTGCTATTCATCTTACTTTTTTTTTTTTTTTTTTTTTTTTTTTTAATAAAGTGGTTAGATTTCCACTAAAGGAAATCAGTCCTAGATAGCATCACCACCAGACCTCTGGTTAGAAGTTCTGACTTCTTTCCCTCTCCTCCCTTTCTCTCCCATCACCCCTTCCCCAGCAGGTTGGTCCAGCCTTGGCTGCAGGCCCACGTATCATCAAACTCTTTCCTTAGGGGCCAGGTCGCCTTAAAAGACACAAACGCTCACTTACAGAAAATTGGTGTAGCTAAGCCATTGCAACTCAGCTATGAACCTTAGCTGAAGGATCAGCCCCACGTTTCCTTCATCGTACACATACATCCATGGTCAGGTTAGCACGACCTGACAACAAACCCAGCAACAGAGAAAATAACCCAGAGCAAGCCAGCCAGCGGGCCCACAAGACTTATCTTGGTGAGGGGGAAATAGCTTTGTGTGTACTTAAAATATGATTTGCAGGGGTTAAGCGACAATGGATCCACAAACAAGGAGAATCCTGGCAAAAGCCAGGGTAGAGCTTCACCCTAAAGTCATCACTGACAGCAGAGAAGAGCTCTGTGGGATCTGGGCCAGGTTGCACAGGCACAGCTGAACTCCTACTGCCAGGATGGCCACACATAGCTCATCCTGAAGAAGTAGGGATAAGTAACTGCATGCGTTAGTGGTCTCGCACAGTGGCCAGGAGGAATGGAAAAGGCCAAGATTTTCAGTCCAAAAGGAATAGTTGGGTGACATTCTATCTTGTGGGGAGAAAAAAAAAAAAAAAAAAGAAAGAAAAAAAAAGTTAAACATTCTGGGTTTGCTCCAATGCATAATTTATTTTTTTTTTTTATTTTTTTTTGCAGAACAGTATTTTATTTATTTTTTAAATCTCAAAAAAAAGCAACTGGAGATAGATCTGCCAGCCTTCGGAGAGCCACAGTCACAGCCTCCTCCTGTAACATCTTCTCAGCTGTGTACACACCACTTCTAACACTCTGGGCACTTCTGGTGACATTGCACTCAGAGAGAGGCCAAGCATCTATTTACTAGTAGAAAGGTCTGAATTGGTTCAAACTTGTCATACGGCATGAGTGGTGCAAAATAACACAGCTCCCTTGCTGACACAAGCACCAAGCAGTGCTTGTGGCAGTGGACTTTCATCAACACCTATCGCTTTCAGTTTTACAGGAGGATATTCACAGATACACTAAAAATGAGTAGCTGTCAAAAATACCTAATGAATATTAAATTCCCTTCATTTTTATTACACTCATAGACAAACAAGTAATCTCCAGACTTGAACTGCCAATTTTCATCTCATCTAACTTCCCACATCTTCCAAAAAAAAAAGTTCACCAAATCAACAGATGAGAGGCTAAATAAAGCTGGTTTTCTTGACCAGGGTTAGTTGAGATGTTTCTGAGTTAATTTGCCTGCCTCCCAGGCACCTTCTCAATACTTAGAGGCACCCGTTTGTCATCACTGATGGCTCATCCTTGCAAGATGGAGTGACCCAACCTACATGGCAGGAGTGCTCATGCCTGTGAACTTGACATGCATCTACTGAGGAGAAAAAAGCCCGTGGCCTCCATATGTCCAGCTGAGCACCAAGACTGCTCAAAAATTACAAGGAGACACGTTGCTGAGCTCTGATTGCCCTGTCCCAATGATGCAGGATAGGACCAAGCTGAGCTACAAGAACATGGCATGGTAGGTCTTCATAAAAACGTCCCTACAGCTGGGCTACATGAGTGGGTTCGGTTTCTTGTGGCAGATATGAAAGTCACGCACAGTCCAGCTGGGGACTTATCAGTGTCCTCTTCAGTGCAAAGGGACAGCAAGGCAGCCTGGCAAACTGAAAGAGTGCAAGTCTTGTTTATACATATACCCAATTTTCTTGGGCTCAAAGGATTTCTCTTTCAACAAATAACAGGATTGGAGGCTTTTAGGAAGCTCCCACAGGCTCGTAAGTGGAGTCTAGCCCTCAGTGCAGCCAGTAGGTTAAAAAAAAAATCCAACTTAAACACAGCTATCGTGATTTGCACCAGCTGAGGATCTCTCACCCAGACTGTACGGGGAACACGCCCAGGCTGCCTGCCAGCACCCTTGGCTTGGCTGCCGTAGGAGCGACGGGCAGGTATGCGTGACCACTCACCATCAGATTTCTCCACAATGACAAGCTTTGAAGTCAGAGCACTTTGCTCTCCTTGCCCGAACCGTTTTCGCTCGAAACAATCACTATTTAGACGGGAACCTCGCTAAAGTCATTTCAGATTTCTTTCCAACTCCTCTGTCAGTGATGAAATGTAGTTAAATCACAAAAACAGAGAGACCTGCCTGCTCCATTGCTCCTATTCAGCGCAGGCTGGATATCCCAACCGCCCCCACTATTTGTCAGCACTGCAAGAGAAGACACCAGCTGAAAACCTAGAAAGAGTAGGACTGAGCAAATGCCTCTTTTGGCTGAAAATCTCGTTAAGCTGCTCACTGCGAAACCTGCTAAAAAGCTCCTCGTAGCCAGCGGGGCTGCTGGAGGCTAGAAACGTGATTTGTGGCCCTCGTCCTGCCCATTCAGAGCAAAAGATAACACCTGCGGGAAGCAGGCGAAAGGTTAAAACCTGGTACCTCTGTGTTTTCCTAAGTGCCGAGCTTGGCACCAGAACAGAGGCTGGGAACAATAGCAGGAGCACTGCGCGTGTTTTCTTTTCCCTTAAAGTAACATTTTTGCTGCAGTGTCATCTTTCTGCTCAGCCAAGCAGGCGCTCTGGGTCAAATCAGCTGCGTGAGCCGTCAGCAGATTTTTCTGGCCCTTTCAAAAGATCTTCAGGCATTGTATTAAGAAGCCAAATCGGTGAAAAAACAGGGGGGAAAAAAAAAAAATCGCAGACTGCCCACACGTTTTACCGGTCAGGCGCTCACATGACTGTGAAATAATCAGCATTCTTTTGGTGAAATGTAGCAGCTTTAAGCCAGCAGTCTGGCTTCAGTCTCTGGAAAAGAGTGTGCTTTCTCGAAAAAGCTAAAACCAGGGTATTACAGCCTGACAGCTTCAAAATTCCTCAGACCTCCCTTAGGAATCGCTCACAAAAGAGCAGGCTGTTCCCCAGGGCTGGGTGTCAGGGTAACAGCCCCTCTGATGGAAAACCTTAAGGGAAGGCATACTTCCATTTATACAATCTTTTATGCTCCAGCTAAATGGCTTGTTTATAATTGTTGGGTTTAGGTGAGAAGAGGCTTCACCTCTCCTCTCAGCTCCTATAATGCAGCAGTGAGGGATTTGGGGCCTGGTGGGTCACTTCCCGAATGGAGGAGGGAGAAGCATAATTTCCTAGAGTTTTCCACGTTTTCACATGAAGGCAAGCATCCTCCAGCAGACGTGGACACCAACAACATGGGCACAGTCCCACTTTCACAACCTTTACTTCAAATCATACCCATTTCTACCCATACACCAGCACAGCAGAGAGAGAAGAGGCTCTGAACAAACTTCACCACTGTTTGCTGGGGCTGCCATAAGAGAAACAACATTAAAACCAAAAACAACAACAAAAAAAACACCCTTTTAATACAAAATTTCTTCACAGGCTGTTCCTATCCCAAGCAGAAGAAATTGCAGAGTTCCACATGGGACTTCTAACAGCTACCACGAGTCTCTGTGGTTAGGGTGAGAATCATCAGGTTGTTAAAACTGAAGATGACAGAAGTTAAATTGCTCGTAATTGTGCCTAGCAGAACTGTTTGGGCTAAGGTTTCGCATGCTTGGGACATGTAATTACATTTTTATGGGGAACTGTAATTTTATGAGAAAAATGGTATGAGAGCTTCTGATTAGAGATTGTATCACGTGGCATATGCATACAGATGCTGAATTAAGCCAGAAGAGGATGTTTTCTTCGATTCTTTGTTTTGCAACTTTAATAATTTAATGTCATTTTATCTATATCCATTTAATAAATGGATAAATTAACGCTGATTCCTAGTAGTTGTGAAGAAGAGGAGCTGAACTAGTCATTGCTATGCTTTAAATAACAGGTGATGGCCTGAATTCCTGTTTGTACAGTAGTAAAACGGTGGCCTTCAAGCTCACGCCTTCCCTGCTGACTCTTCTCATGTTAACTTCCTCCTGTCTGCACTGCACTGCAAGAAAGAGCAAATCGTTTCCAAAACGAGACAGAAGCCTGAAATGCAAATCAGAGGAGGAAGCAGTCAGAAAGGGGTCTGCATACAGATTCGGGAGGTTATCGGGTCTTTTACCTGACCGGTAATCAATCTGGGTGCCTGATCAGCTTCAGGGGATGGACCCAAGAGGAGCACAAAGGCTCTTTATTCCCTCTGCTCACGCTGTGACTCGGCTATAAAGCCTAACCTGCTGGGAAGGGCAAGGTGGAGCTGGACATAGGGCCTATCAGGTAACGTTAATGTTCAGCCAAGATACGGACCTTGTGTTTGAACGAGACAGACAGACTTTGAAGAACATAATCTGAGTTGCCAATAATGGCTGGAGTGAAAGAACCTTGCTCTGGTTACCTTATAGGATGGGCTGGTAAAGCACAAACGGATTCTTATCAAGATGTTGGGTTTGTGTTTTTTTTTTAAAATCACTGATTCACATGGTAATCGCTGAGAGTACAAAACGCAAGGTCTTCAAAGGGAGGTAACATGAGGAGAGTATAGATTTACCCAGTTCATGTTAGGGTTGCACGCTTTTGTACTGTGTGACTGTTTTTTTTATACATATAAACCCTCCTGTACTCGATGGGACTAATCCTACCCACTTCTTTTCAGCTTCCCTCCAATTCCAGTTGGACGCAGGCTCGCCAGCAGCGGTGAAAAGCAGCAGCTCTCCTGGGGTGCTGTGTTTCTTCGATTGACCTTAGCTCTGTTTACCCTTGCTACAAAAGTTTAGGTCAACATCTGCTAAATAAACTGGAGTGCTGGGTCGATGGGGACAGGGAGGGGGAGTTAAAAACAAATGGGATTGTTCTGAAACAAGAGAGTAGCTAAAGGAGCTCGAGGGAGATTGTGGTGGGTCAGAAAATTGACCCAATTCCCACTGAAATCTATAGAAAGCCTCTGGCATCTCCCATCCAGTTTTGAAGTTGGCAGAATATACCTGACTAAAGGTAGTGTTACCAATTCAGATTGAACCATTCTCCAAAATCTTCAGCCAAGCCACACTGCTGTTTCTTTTTTTTTTTTTTTTTTTTTTGTCTTCATTTATAGCACACTGAAAATACTCATACTTCTTCACCCATATATGCAGCAGTGGCTTAGCTCATACAGCATGTTTAATGGGGACAGCAGCTTATGTTTAGGACAGCAGCATCTGTCTGCCCTACCAGCTGAATTCAAGTTAAACAACCAGCTGCAAGCATGGGGGCTGGAGGGGTGCTTCTGAAGCCGACAGTGAGTTCACCCCAATTCACTGGGGAAAGCCAGAAACACCAAATGGGATGGCACACACTTCTTCTGCCTCCAGACATCCAGGAGGAAGCTGCAAGTCTTGGGAGGGTGTTAGTCCTGTAAGGATGATGTTCCTTAACAGTGATCCCAGCCTCACTCCGGAGTCTCCAGCGTAGACAACATGTACCAGAAATCCTGCACTTATCTTTGGTTTTCAGAGGATGCTTCAGCTGTGTGGGCTGATGTATGGCTTTGTTTTAGCAGCTATGCTCACACTAGGAAACCACTGACTGCATAGCATACCATCATACACCAGTAAAGCAGTCCTTAAATAACCGTATGTTCAGTATTCAGCATATGCCTTTAAAGCATCAGGATTAGCATCCCTTAAAAAAGAACAGGGTAACATGAGAGCAGATATTCCCATTATCAACATATCTACATATTTTTTAATCCCAACCAGCACGTGCCCCTGGTGTTATCTCATGGCAGTATGTTCCAGAGCTTATCTAGAATAACTTTTGCTTTTCATCACCTTCAAAGTTCCCTGAATATTTCCTTGTTTGTCTGTCAGGATGCCTTTTGGCGTACTGGACAGCTCTGTTCATGTTCAAGAATCTGAAAAAGGGACAGAGCCCAGCTGATTCAAAGAGACTGTCTAGAAAAAAAGACAAATGAGGCCTTCCTTGATAGCAAGCCGCCTGATACTCTTTCATACAAAGCAATACTGAGACTGGCACCGTGTCATCTGAGGTGAGCACAAGCCCATGTGTACAATCGCAGTATTATGTAGGGCTTTGGGGCAAATATTGAAGCCTGGACCAATCAAAAGTAGGTAAGTAGCCCCAAAAAAATCATTAAAAACCAACGTTGATTAATCAAAGATGCCAACTAACTGGGAATCTGCCTTTGATATGAAAAGCAATTTTCTAGACACAAAAAGGTGATGCTGGAACAAGGCTCCATTGTCTCCTGCCAACCCCACTGAGAAATGGAAACAAAACCGAACTCATCTCCTCCGAAAGCATCTCGCTGAGCCATGCTGAAACTATCAATGGGCAGGAGGAGACAGGGGCAGGTAATGGCAAAGATGGAAGGGATTCCTCTCAGGTTAGTCAAGTAGACTCCCGATGCTTCAAGATTTAAGCTGTAATTTGTTAAGTCCAAGAACAGTAACCATACATGTTGTGTATGTATCAATCCCATCTTGGGATATTTAAGGGTTAAGTAGTCCTTACAAAGCATTTTCTTTACTGACGGTAAAGACTTAGAAATATATTACTAATAAAATCAATAACAATTACAAAAGAAACTCTAACAGTATCCATCACAGTGGGAACCCCCTGGATTCTGTTTGTAGTGAAAAGCAGCAAAATAGTAACCTAAGCCTGCTCGGTTCACCTTTAAAAGAAGAAAATTAGGAGAAGCAGGGAGTTGAAATCTGTGTCACTTGATAGCTCCTGGCAAACTCTTCTTGGCTTTATGGTTATGCTTCTAAATCCTCTCAATTTAATGGCATAGGTTTCCCTATTTTTAGATCACAACTTAAGGCAGCTCTACTTTTTTTCCCCATGTTACTTTTTAACCAGATCCTGGTCATTAAACTTAGCAGCACAGGAGCAAGAGCGTCCTTTCAAAAAGAAAAAAAAAAAAAAAAAAGCATTGATGCACAAATAACTGCATGGCTAGAGAAAGGAAATCGCTCCCAGGGGCTGACAGACCTCTTAAGTTTCCACTTCGCTGGCCCACGAGGCTGGTCTGGTGCTGGGACTCCCGAGCCCCCGGAGGTGCCAGGGCGCTTGGCGGCTGGCGGAGAAGCTGCCTTGGCACAAGTCCCCCATCGAGGGCAGGTCACCAGCAGGTCTGCATCGAGCTCCATACCGCCTCGGTTGGATTATAATCAAATAATCCCCAGTTTAGTGTAATAATCAGGGTGAGGATTGCACCCTGCTGCTTCTTCCCTGCCCGGCTACGGTTGGGCTGGGGGGGAGCTTTGCACCGGGAGGGCACGCCGTCCTCCAGATTGTTTTGAAACAACAAGAAAAAAGCTTATCGTAATCCTCCTGGCAATTAGAGCCCTGGCTGGCTGTAAAGTGTAATGCATTTATCAAAACCTCCTTTGAAGGCGCTGAGGGAAGTGAATTTGAAGCTGTCGGGGACTACAGGAGTAAGAGAGCTCAGCTGCTGCCGGGGAGCCTGAACTGGGGCGAGGGGGCAGAGGGAGGAGGGAGAATTCCCTTGTCTGGGACGTGCACATTTTCCATCAGCCTGTTTGTACAAGGATAAATAAAACGTTATCTTGCTGAGTGTATCTTTCGAAAGCTCGGCAGATTACAGCTGGCATGCTTCGGGGGCTCTTCCTGCAAGGTTCGCCAAAATGTTAGCCACCCTGGAGCCATAAATCATCCCAAACCAGGCTGCTTCTCCCCTCCTCCCCATCAATGTGAGAAAAACCCAAGCCGTTTAAATTTAAAAAGAGAGAGAGAGGGGAAAAGTTGCCACTTTTTTTTTTTTTTTTTTTTTACAACATGCATCAGCCGTGTTTTCCTGGAGGTGATTCATACACAGCAGAATGGTGAAGGGGATCATCTCCCCTTGCCACACAACGAGGCCCTGGTCCAGCAGCATCAGGTGAGATTACAAGGGTGCAGTCTTGTAAAAAACATCTAAAGAAGTAGTCCTACAGACCTCTGGACATTGCTTTCCCTCTCCCTCTCGGCTGCAGGTCATTTCTTTAGAGGACAGGGGAAAGAACATGGCTCATGATGCTTGCACTCCCCTCTTCTGCTTAAATTGACCTGAGCAACCTGCAGGGAGCAGGACCCCTGCATCTCCTCCCTGCACGGGGTGGGATTTCTCTTTGCCCATTACAGAGGCACAGTCCCACTCCCCCTCCCAAGACAGCTTCTCTCCTCCACCAAATTTTCTTAATCGAAAACCACTGAACATCGCCTTACATATTTTTTTTAAATCATTCCCAAATCCTTTTCGGGATTCCTGCTGAGATCCCAGGCTGCGTTCTGCCCTGGAGTAGCTCAGCACAGTTACGTAGCTGGGCTGCTGATTTCCATCTACTAGAGGTCTCCCCCCCCATAGCCAGCTTCACTCCCTGCGCTCACTTGTGCACAAACCTTGTCTAAAAACCTCCTGGTGAAACCTCGCAGTGCATCCTCCCCTGCACGGGGCTATCCTTGGGATTTAAGGAATGCAGGCATTACATTGCTATGAAAAGGGGCACTGTACTGCATTTACACAGGGAGGTAGCGGGGATGAGAGCCAGGGTGTAGTAGCCTTACATCTGTGACAACGTTACAGGGGTGACAACAGCAAAAAACTTTGATCAGTCCCGGAGTACAAACGCAGGTTTATATTCTTGCCATCTGGCAGAGTATCATGTTAAGAGCCGTGCAGACAACAGTGGCTGCTGCTACCCAGTGTACTATATACCAATAAAAGCTGAATGGCTCTACAATAAAGCAGACTTTTGAAATAGCTGTGAAAAGAAAATCTAGGCCACTAAGTGCTGTTAGAAACAATGTCCTTATATTTTTTTTTCCCTTCCCTGGCCATTCTCCTCTGTCTTGCTACTGCTCTTGGGATTCTTCTTCCCTCCCTTTTCCCAGCCCCGGTGGCTGCCCAGAAAGCTATCAAGTGAAATGCTGAAGTTAAACTAAAGGGTGAGTTCCTTTAACAAGCATTAAATAACCGTCAGAAGGGGCAGACGGGCAGCTGCCTTCACAGCTGAGACCAATCCCCCTCCATAAATGGTGACGTGCAGCATCCCCATGAATGGGGGAGTAAATGCAGCCTCCACTTTCCTGCCTTTGCTTCCCTTACTCAGTGCAAAGGGATAAGAGTCCCAGGGGGTGATCCAGAGACCCATGGATAAAATCCTGGGCTAGTATAACTAGTATCATTTTCCATTTCTCCAGAACTTCTCCAGCACGAGTATCTCCAGTCACCCTCTGGACAAATGCCCATAGCAGCTACAAACTCCCAAATGTGCTCAAGCCACCACTGCTCAGTGGGCATCCGTCTCAAATGCAGAAATTTTAGCTCAAATTCATGTTCTACCCTGCACTTTCCACAGAATAAGAGCACATTTGCTCTGACACATGCAGTAGTGCATTACACGGGGTTATTTGGGCATCCCACTGATGAGATTCAGAAGGAGGGATGAACCCTCATTTCACTCATGAGTTCACCATAGCTCGAAGATATTTCCAAAGCTAGAAGCAAAGTTTTCATGCTGGTGAAAACACCATTGCCAATGGCACATCATCTGAGGGTCCCCAAGAAATCCCTTCCCTCTTTTTGGAATATGTATTTCCCATTAAAAGGATTAAGAACATTAGCCAGCAGCTAGATGGAAGAAAAATATAGCCTGGGAGTTAGATCTCATTGTTACTACCTTTTCCTATCAGGAAACACAAATGGTCTCAGAAGGGAAGCAATGGAAACCCTCATTTGAAACAACTGACCAGGTTGCTGGACTAGACAGCCCTGACCTGGCAGGAAGACCCAACAGCCCTATTCTTCCTCTTTGGCATCTGTGATCCTACAATTGCCCATCCATTGCAACAAATCCTTCAGCTCCTCTGTCAGATTTCTTTTTTTTTTTTTTTTTTTTATGGGCTTAATTCTCAAAGGAACTCATTGCCCTGCATTCAGGCCGGCTTTTCATCTTCAGTCACAACTCTGAGCTTTCCAAACCCGCTCAGTGCCCAGGAGGCTATCTTCGGAAAGCCCCAGATGAGGTGGCATTACTTTGCCAAGACTCTGAAGTACTATGGATATATTTGATGGATGCCCGACTCTTCAACAGGAGGAAATGTCTGCATGATGTTCTTATGGATGTTCACACTCTCAAAAGAGCTAGATACTATTTTCCCAAAGTAACTTGACCCATTTAAAGAACTTGTCCGGGAAAGCCAGTTGAGTATCTCTGACATCTGCATTACCACAGACGCTCTGGTATTAACCATCCCCTTTATCTCACTATATTTCTGTTGATAGCTGAACTATGCAGTGCAGTGGTTCTGGCATCCCAGCAATGGCTAGTTATCAGGAGCAGGAAAGCACGAGGTCTGGGAACTCACTGAAAACATTCAGAGGCGATACGTGAGGGACTGGGAGAGATTAGGCAGAGTTTGCTGGGGCTCCAGGAATTCCTGTAATTCAGGAGTTACATGGTGAGATTTTCTTTTTTTTGTGTGGGACAGCAGCGAGCAGGAAGATGGAGTTTTTATTTCTCTTTAAAGTTATTTTCCCAAAGCCTTCATATATATATAGCTTCTGCTTTTTCTCCTGTTGCAACCAGCTGGGGTACCCAGGGCAAGTCTTCAGAGTAACAACACTCGTGTCAACTGGAGAGGCTCACCTGGGATCTCAGTTCACCAGGAACTAGATTTTGGTGTCTGACTGACAACATCCATAGCTGCCACCCTAGCAATTCACCACTTAGGGCGAATTAGCATGAGCTAATTAGTTTCAGGCAGAGAACACTCAAAAAAAAAAAATCCAAGTGTGTAAGATCAGCCATCCTAGGTTTTATTTAACTTTTTTTTTTTTTTTAAATCTGCTGCTGAAACAGATCCCAGAAAGATGATGTAAGACACCTAAACCAGACAGATGCTGTAGATACACAGTCAAGTGTTCAAACTCACTAAAATGCTTAAAGATGTGACTTCAACCCTGAATGTTTCTGATGTAACAGGCATCTAAGATGTCGAGGTTTCACGGACGATGCTAATTATCCTAATAGCTCATCTTTTCCCACACGCTTCCATACCTAGGTTCTTGATTTGCCTGGGGAAACAACCAAGGCAACACCAAAGGGATCCAGCAGAAAACAGATGTGCCAACAACGAGGTCTTGCAAGAGCTGTGGCTACGATCATTTACGGGCTCCTGCCCGGTCATGGGGCAGCTGTGAAAACAAGGCTGCTGGGAAAGCACCAAGTGAAGCCGGGGTGGAAATGCCAACACAACCCCGAAGCCCCAGCAGCCAGTCTCAGACACAGACACTACAGTGGGAGCTTTCTCGCATTGTTGTTGTTTTTCCCCGAAATAGCCTGTTAGATAAAGACAGCCAGCGATTAGCTAAGTGCCATCTCCCCTGATAGGCGTTCGCCCATTATCTGCTCCTGACACCTAATATCTAATTGCACTGAGACATCCCAGCAGGACAGCCTGTTCTAAGAAGGACTGAATAGACTGACTGTGGGAAGGGGAAAAAAATAATAAAAGAGCTTGCTGGCACATCCAAGAAATTAAAAGGCTGCACTCCAGCAGGGTTAGGATGTCAGCATGGGGATTTCAACAGCAAGAGTGCAAAAGGTTAGTTCTAGGAAAGGTTGGCTACCTCTCAGAAGCACATCCAGGTCCAAGCTATTGGGTCTGGTAAGGTTTCCTGCCTGCAAAAATAATCATGCGCTCTCTGACGATGAGGCCTGGGCTCTTCTCTCCTTCCTTTCTGTTTGTAACACATCACTCCAAGGACACCAGTGAGATCAGAGGCTCTCTGTGCCTCGGGGACAGCCCCTGCATTGCCATGCTTAAAATCTGCATGGAGTAAACAACAGGGGAGAGGAAGGGTTATCAATCTCAAGGGCGTTATTATTGCTGTCTCAGTTTGGGGGGGGGTTCATTATTTTTTTAAACATGATAACTTCACTGATCCTATTTACCAAGCAACCTGATCAGCACAGCTGGCAGGGCAGCACAGCATGGCACAGGAACAGGTGACTGAAAAAAAATGCCTGAAGTGCACAGAGCAACACAGGGAACCTTTGTCAAAGGCCAACTTCCCCAGGCTTCATCATGGAAGCATGAGATCCACGTGTCTGCCTTCCATCTGGTAACTGATGAGGCATCTCCAGCGGTGCGAGAGCTGCAAACCAAACCTTGTAGGTTTTGGGACTGACACAAGTCATCCTGCCCCTGAATGCAGGGCTGCATCCACCATAAACATGGCGTTGCTTCAGTGTTTGTTGTAAGCTAAACAGAAAGGTATCAACTGTTTGGAAGCCTCACACTGTCCATGTAGGAGGGAGGAAAATCATGAATCCTTAAACAGAAGTAAAGGAAAATTATGGAGTCTACCACTGCTGACAACTTTTGGCTATAAGATTTGTCTTCTACCTTGTCTTCACTCATAAAAAAGCACTTCTGGGTTATGATCTGCAGATGTATGCAAAATACCAGGAACAAGGCAGAGGTTTGTGGATTATGCTGTTGTGCTTTGTGACTTGCACATCAATGAAGCAGCAGCTGTGATGCATCCATGACAGTCATCACAGCATAAGGAACTCATGGACCCCCAAAACTGACACAGCTCTCCATCCTATGTCACACACGTCACATTCTCCTGAATACTACTTACCTGGTGCATGGTATAACATGCAGCGCTCAGGGACATTGCTTTAATTGGCTTTGAAATCAGCCTGGAAGTATCCCAGTTATCCAATGTTGGAAATGTTCATGATGCATTAGATTGTTTTTCTGCCAAATACCAATGCAACCATTTTACAGCCCTAAACCTACTCTGAGCCCTCTAGTCTAAGCAGAAGCAGCAGTGCTCAAGTCTGGGAACAGGCTTGGTTTGCTCAGGTTTTAGGATTTGAGACAATCTTTGGCTGCAGATGTAATTATGCTGCAGAACTCATTTCCATAATACTGCAATCTTCCAGACTGCTCTGATCGGATTCATACCACCTGGAGAAGCATAAAAAAGCTCCCAAACCCCACCACACACTGTCCTAACACCACTGCTGTTCTCCTGATCACCATGCTAAATGCAACCAAACAGATGTCTCTGGTCATGCAATCCAAATCCAAAACCAAAAACTGTTAAGTGTGGATTAGATTTTCCTCCATAAAATTACATAAAACCTCCACAAAAGCCTTTCCTCCACATAAAAAAAAATAGGATGGAGATATAAGAGATAATGTTCCCATTCAGAGGGACCTCAGTACGTTGGAGAAATGGGAAAACTGAAATCTCACGAAGTTCAACAAGGGAAAGGGACAAGTCCTGCACCTGGGGAAGAATAACTCCATGCATGAGGACAGGTTGGAGATATTCAAAACAAGACTGGACATGAGCAACCTCATGAACTATATAAATACTATGTAATAGTGATTTGAACCTGGAGCTTCACATCCCATCCAGCAACCTGACCTCAAGATGAGGAAGACCACATTGTCTTGTTCTTCCTCTTGCTTCTCCCTTTGGATCTCCCTGATTAAGTTTTCATTAAACTTATACCTCTTCCCAAGTATATGGGTTTCAACACAAGTGCAAAAAACAATTTCAGGAAAGCTTCATTTCCCAAATACGTTCCCATCAACACTAACAATGACTTAACTTTCTCTGTGTATACACAACACAAGTCCAGCTGCAACGTGTGTTGTGTAAACCTGGTACAGTTCTGCTGAAGTCAGCAGATGTGGTCCAGATTTACACTGCTTTCTTGGAATGAGAAATTTTGCTTTCTATTTATAACATACTTCCTTGCTAAAGAAATAGCCTTATAATGGAATTCATTTTTTTCAGTAAATGCTTTAGAAAAAGAAACAAAAAAGTCCATCAATTACCAAAAAAACTTCCTATGCAAGAGCAAAGATAGCATGTAGGCCAAGTTTTGTTGTTACACTGACACAAAGCTGGAGTTGTCCTGATCTTGTCATTAACATGACTGCATATTCACTCTAATTTAAACAGACAGCAGAAATATGTTCTCATGCAAGTAATACATAAGTCTGCCAGGAATCGGTGAGACTTTAGCTCAATTCAACAGTTAAGCATACCAACAGACAAGTATTGATGATAAATAAAGATAATGAATGAGAAACTTGTGCTTAGCAGCCTAAGCAATTAATAACTAGAGAAAGACAGGCAGACAGACATATGAAATCCGTCAGCACATGGAAAGGATCCATTAATTGCTTTGCATGCAACTTGTTAAAGTGGACCGCTTTTTTCATATTGTTTTTCAGAAAGGCAAACTTGTCAGGGCATTTATAATGATGGTGCTGAGCCACGGCAGAAGCTCCCTCCTGAGCAGGGCAATGCCATACCCACCAGGCATGGCTCAGGTGGGAACCAGGGCACCAACAGCACTCCCAATATTCAGATTTTCCTCCCATTAGGCAGGTGACTTTCCTGTTGACTTACCTCCCTTTTCTTTAATGTCTCCAGAGCAGATCTTTCCAACATAAGTCCCATTCATTTTTAATCTCTCCCTCTATTTAACTTGTCAAGGCTCTAACAAATGAGGAGAGCACTCTTGGCTGAAGGTTTTCCTCTGATCTGCTTGGTCCAAATAGGTACACGGAAGCAGCTATACACTTCAAATGACACAGCTCATGTCTCAGAGGACACGAGACTTCAGCCAGCAGTGGGGCTTAGAGGCACCCAAGGGGAACACTAGACCCACCACCATATCCCCTTATGTTGAAATAAATAGATATGCTCCAGCACCCACCTTAGCCTTGCTTGCATGTCCCAGGTAACCCTCAGGATGGGTAAAAAACAAGTGAGGGAACTTCCAGAAGGTGAAAGTGGGTGAAATGAATTAAAATTCATTTCAAAGACTGCAGGAGGCTGGCATGCAGTGCTTACCATGATCTACTCAAGGTCTGGAAAGGACCATTTTCGGCAATCATTCCAACTTATTTTTCAGGACCAGGGACTAACCCCACTTCCATGAGCCCAGGGGTGCTTCCTTGAGGCCTCACAGAGTAGTGCAGCTTCTGCTGGAGTGATGGGGCAAATACAGCAAACACCCTTTAAATGAAAGAGTAGGACACCTGACAAGCCAAATAGGCAGAAAGCACTGGAAAAGAATGCTTTAACATCTGTCTTTCAGAAATCCTGCTTTCATTTGACATCCCGTTTGCCCTGAAAGCCTCGCTTTTGTCATCACTCACGGACCTGGTGCCAGCTCACATTGTCACCAAGACCTTCCGTCCTCTCCCTCCTGTCACACATAACCCTTAACTGTAAGCACTGGCCCTCCAGATGGACACCAGGCCTGTGGGCCACCTCAGGAGCTCCCTGCTGCCGTACCTTACCCATCACGTTGTGCCATACCCGCCACCTCACGTCCTACCCGCCATGTCGCGCCTCACCCACCAACCCACCCAACCTCATGGCGGCCATGCCCAAACCTCAGCAGAAAGGCTGAAACACAGACTCTTCTCTGCCAATTTTCTTCCCCCCACCTCCATGCCAGAAGGCATTTATCTGAAAAAAAAAAGTCACCTTTAAAGACAAAACACAGGCAGGGGCTATTCACAACACCTGGGCGATGGGAAGAGGAGGGCTGCAGTCCTGGCAGCCTTTCCATCCATGCGCTATCTCAAACTCGGCTCCCTCAGTCCCTACACAAGCATGGCTTCCCTCTTGACTTGCTATTTAAAAACTCTCCCAAGACTGGGATGCAGCAGTTTCAGATTAACAGGCTGGGGCTGTGAGCAGGAGGGTGGTGTCTCTCCTCAGCTCTGTCATCATCTGCAGCTGAGCACCAGGCTTCTCCTCGGCAGAGCTGCCAGGGCCTCCATGTTGGACTGGCCTGTTTATTTACTTGTATCTTTGTCTTATTTTTTTGATTTAAGGAGGGACATTTCCAAAAACAGGTTAGAAGCTTTGATTCTTAGGGAGAGAAGATTCAGTCACGGGTATACATTATACAAATTTTAGGTTTTATTGCATTTACACATCCACTGTGAGCTCACTTTACCAGAATAGCTCTTTATCTGCAGACACGGCTTGCTGACCTGGGCTGAACACGGAGCCCACATCAAGGCAGACAGCACTACACCATGATTATTTGGCATTTTGTTTTGAGTAGGATTTCAGAAATTTCAAAATCCAGCTCGACATCAAGTGGCAACAAAACGCAAAGTGTGAAAATTGTCTTAAAAGTAAACCCGTATTTTAAAGAGGATTGTTTGGGTCTGTAGATCAGCAAAGCCCACACTACTCTGTGAGGCACTTTCATTTTAATGGGATGGGACTGCTTTTTCTGATGGAAAACAGTTTCTTTCCCAGATTATTTTTTTTCTATATATATCAGAGCTAATGTAATACATGGAAAAGAGAGAGAGCATTTTTTCATTTTGCAGCAATCATTTACAGTGATGCAAAACGGGCTGAAGTGCTGTCATGCTAGCACAGTAGGGTTTTACATCACAAACATCATGGCAGCTTCCCAAGGTCCTGATCAGGTCAGAGCCCTGATCAAACGAGGTGTGGGGCAAATGAGAGAGCACATCCAAATGGAGCAATAGGGCAGAAAGCAGGAGGATGAACAGGGCTATGAAACAAATTGCAGCAGGCGGACTGCAGAGGCAGGAATACAGCCCCCACAGGCAGCACACACCTCCCCTCCTGCAACTTTGTACAACCCTAAGTGGTCAGACACTTGAAAATCAGACTCACTGTACAGGGGAATTTGGCTTTGGGGCACACTGGTCCAGACATACATGCCGGGGGCCTCCTCTTTACAGCTCACAGCTGCTGTCTCGCTTCTGTGGCAAACAGACCAAACAGCTCTATTGAAAGATGGTGACATCATTTAATACCTTGGCTTGTTTTAGTGCACCTGGCCAAGAAACATTGCAGATATTTTCTGTTGATTCGGGATGTAGGAGAAGAGTCCAGCGCTCTCAGGATTTAGCTGTACCGCAGGAGGAGAAGCCTGGGGAGACTGCGGTGGGATAGAGGAAAAGAAATATCCAGCGAGAGGAAGAAAAATAAGCAATTGCAAGAGGATTGACAGTAGAGGAGCCTCAGTGATAAAACCCAGGCACAAAACACAAACATCCAGAAGCAACTCGAAAAAGAAAAAGAGAAAAAAAGCAAACAAACACAGGAACATGGACAGACATTTATGTCATCCTTGCGCAAGCACAAGGGAGCTCTATGCAGATGGGGTAACCACTAAAGGCTGTAGCCATCGGAAGGGCTGAAGTGACAATTTCCGAAGCCAATAGATGGGAAGAGCTTTAATTACAGCAGGCACAATCTCTCAGCGTTTTGTAGGACCAGCTTAGTATTTCATAAGGTCATGCTGCACCCTACAAGCCATGGGGTGACACACTACTTTCAACGTGCCCAGCGATGACAGCACAGCGATGAGATGGCATCACCTCTCAGGTGATGCTATTTACCTGATTTACCTAATGCTTGGTGAGTCTTCAGTGCACAATATTTTGTCGCCACCCTTTTTAAACCCCATCAGGCAGCAACTCATCCACACCATCCTCGAAGAGCAGTCGAGCATCTACACACCTGGCATCCTCCACGTCCCACCAGCACTCACCCAGTAGCACAAGGACCACGAGTGAGCAGATGCCTCCCCTCTGATGGCTTGACCATGGCCTGGCAGAGGGCTTGCAAGTGCCTGGTTTGGAGGGCATCAGCGGGGCCACCCTCTCCAAGCAGCGCAGCCATGCACACGGCTCATGCGTTTACAGGCGACCATTTCGGCTCTCTAATTGCTGAAAGCAGTTTTTTAGGGGCCGACGTTAAAAGGGAACCACATGATTACAGAGGGCTTGCGGACAGCCACAGGCAGGCCCACCAGAGCTGAAACTGTGGGCTCCCTGAACAGTAGACGGAAATTCCTCGGGAACCTCAAGCCCATTACCAGGCGCTGACTCCTTTGTGTCCCTTCAGATTCAGATGAAGAGAGCAGGCATTAAATCCAGAGCAGATCTGTGGTTTAGGACTCCAGTTAACAAGGGAGGCTTTGCCTTGCTTATTTTTACATTCCAGTCGTACATAAACGAAGAATATAATCTGCTTTTGAGGATTTAAAATGTGTGACTCTTGCTGTCACTGTTAAGGTGCTTAGCCAGTGCCATCAGCCTCTGTTCACTGGGTCTGACGTGCTAAGTCATTTTTTTGTTTTTTGTTTTTTTCTTTTTCTTTTTTTCCCTGATGATTTAGAAATGGAGGGAGCACTACAGAAGGGAAAATTGAGGTTGCTTTTGAAGAATTGCTTACTATTAGGGAAGGGAGGGAAACGTTTCTGGTTCAGATTAACTGGGGTGGATTATGACAGAGGAGACCTTTCTCTACGAGCCCTCGCATTTCATCAGCACATGAATGCTTTGCTGGTGCACTGTCCAGCCCAGTTCTGACCATTAAAGCAATGGCATTTTCAGCACTGTTTCCCTCGAGAGGCTGCCCCATAAGCTCAAATGTCTGGAGCTATTTACACTGTCTATCTTTACCCTCCTATGTAGCTAGTGGACAGAGTAGACACAACTCAGAGTCCTCAGTTAGACACCTAAATTAGGTGCCTACAGTTAGTTGATACCCCCACTTTATCACGCACTCCCTTTCGCGTCATTTTTGGACTGTCAGACTGGTGCTAACAAACCTGAGCACCCACAAAACTAAGCGTCTCTCTTTTTAGGATTATATTACCCCAGGAACAAACTGGTGGCTACAGCTCAGCTGGCTGTTGGCAGTCAGTTTGGGCAGATTACAAAAGGTTCATCTACTTCGTTGTGCTTTTGTGCACATTAAGAGAAACTACGGATGAAATGCTGGACCAGCCTCCTGCGCTCCACCACCTGTCCAGAGAGGCAGTTCCTTGCATTCAGGGTTTGATTTGCGGTGAGAAGGGGAGGAGGAGAGGAAAGCCTCTCCCCAAATGTATACGGCACCTGTACAAGTGGTCAGCTTGCCTCGGGCAGTCTCGCTTTGACACACTGCACACTGGATTTGGGCTGCGAAACGCTGTGCTGCGACCTGTCTGTGGAAGGAACAGCCACCGTAAAAGACAGAGGGGGGAGGTCCAGGTTTCCTGCAAAACGTAACCAGCAGGAATTAAAATGTAAGAGAAACACCCTCCGGGGGGCTTCACAGAAGCTATAAACCCAAGCAACTGTTTTGCCAGGTGTTACGGTGCAGCGCCTGCTGTTAACGGGGCTCTCTGCTGGCACCTCGCCTGTCTCATCCTCCCAGTGCCCTGAGCCCACCGGGTGGGCAATGCTGAGCGGGGCCAGGCGGGGAAGTTATTAGCCAGAGATGCTCGGCAAAGGCTGAACCCGCGACGGGCTTTGAGCGGCTGAATGAAGTGCTGTCATTTCCCAGCTGGGAGCGGGAAAGAGCACGGCGCCGCTTCCTGATGCTGTTATTTTATTTTGCAGCAGCTTCCCCTTCCCGCTGTCTGAATGTCACAGATTACTTCACCGCTGTGCGAGGCTTGGGGCGGGGGGAGCAGAGGGGGAAGAGAAAAGTCTGGCCAGAGCTTCCCGAGCTGCTGGCATCCCCAATGCCCCAGCTGCCGCACAGAAAGCACAGGCTGGAAGGGACGGGTGGCAAATTCACTTTTTTTGGGGAAGCAGGAGCCAGGCACAGGTTGTTAACCCACTCACCGAGGTCTGCAAACACCCAAGGATCCTGCTCATGCTCCCATCTCTTTAACCCCTGTGCACTGCAGCTCGCGATGTCACGCTGGCTCAGGAAATATAAGCCCCGGGGCTGCTTTTCGGAGCCTGTCAGCAGCGCTCTTTTGTCAAGCAGAGGCCTTCCTGTCAAGTGATACAAAGTGCTCGCTCTCCTTTGCCCCTTGGGAGCTGCACATGCTTCCTCCCGCAGCAGCCCCAGCCTTTGTCAGCCCAAGGGAACCGGGCAGCTGGCAGGACGCCCGCGTGTCTGGCAGGAGAGCGCGCTGCGCGGCCCCGCACATCACCCCCGAGCGCGTGCAAGGGGCCTGGGAAGGGGAGGCAGAGAGGAATTTGGGGGACCGGGGTGGAGAATGGCCTAGGCCAGCAGTCGGGATGAATGGCAAGGATATGAATATTGCTTCAGAGCAAAGCAGCTGGGCTAATGGTGCTCAGAGCTGCTCAGAGCTGGTGCCCCTGCGCTAGGGCCTGACCTACTGCATGGCTGCTGGGAGCCCGCACACCGAAATGGAAAAGGCGGCAGCAAGGACTCCATCCACAGGCATTATATGCTGATTTCTCGCCCTCTCCAACCCATCTGGCTTCAAACTAGAGGCAATGAGAGAAACGAAGGGTCTACTTGATCAAGTCAGAACAAGTGCTGCAGCCACGTGATTTCGTATAGCCTAATCTACAGAAAGCTCCTTTCCGCAGTGGGAGGAAGCTGGCTGACTGAAGCACTCAGAGAACTAACACAAATAACTAAGAATAAGAAACAAAAGACCCGTGGCATGATTTCATAATGATGCTACAGTTACAGCAGCAAGAACATCAAGTTCTCCAGTGTATGGGAGAAGCCCCTTTCACCAGAACATCCTTGTATTTGTTTCTCTCTGTCACTGCACTTGGCCAAAGCCCTGTTTTCAGGAGCTGGCTCCGTATCTGTAAATCTACACACTTAGATTTGTATCTTCAAGGTTGTTCACACAAAATTAACTAGGATAAATTCAGTTCTTCCCCTGTATCAATAACCTTCTGAGTGAAGGGCCATGGGAGGGAGAGCTGAGAGCAGCAGTTTGAGCTGGGGTGACCCTAACACCACCTTCCAACTCTGCCACATCTGCTGGATCTCAACTCTATTTTCCTTGCTGCTTAATTTACTGAAAGCTCTTACCTGTGCCTTGGACACATAAAAAAGGGACATGGGTGCCAAACTCCTCTGTTGAGCATTGAGACCTACCCACTGGAAGGCGTAATACAGAGCTTATCACCCATTCATTTCAGCAGGGCTGTTCCCTCAATAAGGTAGCATGCAGTGTGAGCATGGTCAATGCGGCCACATAATTTCAAACACAAGCCAAGAAGCCAGGTACCATCTATTTTTTCTCACCCTAAAGTGCCAAACAACACTTTTACATTCAAAGTTCTGGCACAAAGATGCGTGCTGCAATGCCTGCACACAAGTTCAGAGGGTAAGCTGAGGTTTCTAAAATCATCCTTTGTATTAAAACAAAAAGAAGGTGCCAAAGAAGCATTCTACACAGGTTTGTTCACTCTGAAAGAGATGCAAAGTGCTTTCTTCACAACGCAAACACTGGAAGGATAATAAAATGGCAGAGATTGGGGCAGCATGGTGTTTCATGGCAACAGTGTCTTGTTTGCGTGTTCCCTACATAATTGTCATATCAGAAACATTTTGTAAAAGTTTTGTGTCAGAAGTGATTAAATTTACTGCATAAGTGTATGAGAACACACTGATATCACAGCATAAAAAGCAAAAAGTCAGGCTTGGGAACAAAATTAGTTTCTGAAGAAAGGCTCCTCCTCTGATTGCAAGGAAGGTCCTGAATCAGATTCTTCTCCAAGTAGTCTTTCCTTTTACTTCAACAGTTGAAAAGATGATTAATATTAATAGACAAAACCATTAGAAGATCCCATGGCTCACGTGCATCACAGCACCAAGACAAGAGGACCACAACAGTAGCCTGGAGCTCTCTTTCTTTTGCACAAAACTTCTAGCCATCTAGAGGCTCTACAGGAGAGTCAGTACAAGTCCTACCCGTATCAACCTCTTGGTGAGTTCTATCATACTGGGCACAGAGTGACGGATCCATTGACATACCAGTGCTTTGCAGAGAAAGGCTGAACTTCCAGCCCATTTTTAACCCATCTAGCCTCATCCCGCATCAACGAGAGACAACCACAAGAGGAAAAAAGTGAAGGCTGAAAGAACCAGTGTTAGGCATGCAGTGACACTGCCAGCACTGGGCTGAAGAACAGCAAACATTTGGTAGTGCCCACCACTGCTTTGCAGTAATTGAGGTGAAGAGGTAATCACCATCACACAGCCCCATGGCTTCAAGAAGCATTTAAGCAGACAGGTTGCATTAAACCCCATGTCAACATGCAGCCTCCGGCTTAGATGTTGGGATTGAACGCGTGTAACTCTCCACTAATCTCTGGGGTGACGGGGAAAACACTATCCCCACATCCCTCAAGGCACAAAGAAAATCTTCTAGTTCTCACTTCTTCTTTTCCACCCCTCTTAAAGTGATGGCATTCCTCACCAGCTGTAATCAGCATGCATGCTCTCCCAAAGTGCCATTTAATACCCTCGCACAAAACTGCAGCGTGACTCCCTTTGGGTTCTTATGTGCAGTAATTGCAAGACACAGCAGCCCTGGTCTGCCAGGCTCCAAGAGGCTTTCTGCAAGGACACCGACTCAATCCCCCCCTTTCCACAGACTCACAGCTACGCGTCTGAGAGATGGACAGCATTTCTCTCTGTTGCATCCACCCCCACCTCCACTTAATTTCATGCTTGGGCTGTGACTGCACTAACAGGGCATATCTAGTTTCTCCCTCGTATGCTGATTAAACCGACATGGTGCTTTGCACAGTCTTTCACGGACTCCTTATCTCAGTAACAAGAGGGAGGAAAAAGCACAAGGACAACTCTGAGCAAAGCAACACCGTCTCCCTTTCTGGCACTGGCAGAAGTCTCGCTGGGAAATGGTGTGCAGGCTGTCAGGAAGCTGGGAGAGAAAAGCTACGACAGCTCAGGAGCTCATTAGGGAAGGACAGTACCTGGAAATTCTGGAGATCTATTTAACAACAATGTTTTGCAAACTTTTCTCTCTATTTTTCAACCGTATCACTTTGAGGAGTTGGGTGGAAACCAGAGGCTTGGTGAGGCTCTGCACAAAGGTTTTCAGAAGCAGTCTTTGCTTCTGAGAGCTCAGCAAAATATGCTCGAGACTGGGCATTGTGCTGCCTTGCCAAACCTCATGTTCAAGAAAATCAGGGTCATGGCTGCAGAAGCAAGGCACTAAAGCCACAGCTGAATTCTGCTACTTTACATCAGTCCAAAACTCATTAGATCAGTTTTAACAGAATGATCGTTCCTAATACTGCATGTTTTTGTCTGCCAAGCTTTGGGGTTGTTGAATTTATCAAGCCTATGGGCCTTTTCTAGAAACCTTTTTTGTTCTAGGACTAAAAAGTAAAATAAAAAAAAATACTTTAAAAATGAATTGGGGATTTTCATGTAGTTCTCATTCTTTTTTTTTTTTTTTTTTGAAATGGCCATAGAAGAAGGAAATCCTCTAAGGCCCACAAGTAGTAGAAAGGGAACAGCCTCCACACCAGGATATATCAGTGGCAGCACCATTGGTAGATGTAGGGATGAGAGACAGCTCTCCTGACTTTAGGGCCTTGAGACAGCCTAAACATAGGATGTCTGGGGCAGTCCCAGGTCACCCATATGGGGCTGGCAATTAGGACACTGAACCTGTGAGATGCCCATATTCTTCTAGAGTAACAGGGCCTTGAGTAAGAGCCCCTGCGTACCATGTATCTGTGTTTGGGAAAACAAATCAATCGGTGCTTAGATTCCTGATGATGCACTTCAATTCCCCTTCAGCTCCCTGTAACACAAGTACAGAGGGGCTCTGTTCATCTCGTGGTAAAGCAGACACTTCAAGCAGGTCTCCTAACACACAGCCCACCACTCACTCTCCGCAGACTCCATTTGACAGGCTCCTCAGATGGCAGTACAGCCATGAGTGCAGGGACTGTAAAATAAGGATGGCTGCAAATCAAAGTTTTAAATCAATCCCAAGATCACAAGTTCCAAGAGACTTCTAGGAAATGTAAAGACATTAACTTGCCTTTCTCTCCTGCCTGCTTCTTGCACTCTAGCCAGGTACAAAACTGCTTTGGTACCATAACACAGACAGTTCACTCCTAATGGGCTTGTGAAGCATTCACAGCTCCTTTCAGCTCACACTAAAACCATCAGACACCTTTACAAGTTCCTTGGTTTCTCAGAGAAGCCAGCACAGCATCTCTAGAGCAGAATATCAGAGCACAATACAAGGATAAAATGCAGACTTTGTTTCCAACTCACAGGTTAGAGCCCTTGCTTTAGAGAACCTCCAAACCCATCACAAACATATTTGCTGCCTCCAAATCCCCTTTCCACAACCCTTGCAAAGATGGCAGCAGCTAAGAGTGGAGTGAGGGGAGCTGCTTTCAGGATCTGATTGATTACCTGTGATACACCTCATTGATACAAAGAGACGGGCTCAGACCTCAGCTTTCCTGGCACTTCATTTGCTTGTCACGCAAAATTAAGTTTGAGACAGGCTTGTTCTACTCACATATAACTACAGTTTACATGTGTGCAGCCTATTTCAGGAGGAAATACCTTTGTTTGACTTGTTGGTCTTTTTTTATTATTACTTTTTGATGGGACCAGAGAATTGCAGCTGATAGCACTATTGAATGGAACTAGGCCAGGTGGGTTATCGTTCCAGATAGCCAGTCTGCTGGAAAGTGCTTTTACACACACACACATACACACACAAACTGTTTGGCTGGGCTGGTTAAAACACTGCAACACTTATTGCTCCTTGAGGCTTATGAGTTCACTTCTAGGCTCCGGGCCAGCTTGGAAATCACATAACCCACACGAGCAGCAAGGTTGTAAGGAGATGTTTGTCAAGAAAAAAGATAGTTCCTGAGTGCCGTTCCCTGCAGGACATATCTCAGCAACCCTGAAACCAAGATAGTAACTAGTCAACACTTCAGGGACTATCCTTGGTGAGGTCAGCCAAGAAATGACTGCCCACCACCATGACTGAGAGGGTTACCATGCCGGGGAGAAAGGAGAAAGCTCCTTCTAGGCCTGCCTCTTTTCTGCAGAGAAGTACAGAAATTTTGAGTCATCGCTCCAGCACTTATGTCAAGTGAAAGGGCCAAAGAGACAAAAAAAGGCCATAAGTTATTTTAGGAAAGACAGCTTATTATGGGTAGGTGCCTTCCAAGGACCTCCCTGCAAACACGGGTACAAGGGGCAGGAAAAGGATGCCAAGTAGTCAGAGCACAGCATGCTCAATATACGTGGAATAATAGTGCATGACACTACATGGCCCAGAGGACACCTCATTTACAGACATGCCTCTGAAGACTGCAAACCACTATGGGTCTCTTTCACCCACACAAGACAGGCAGCCAGCAAGGTGGAGAAATGCCTTTAAAAGCTTAGCATCTTTCCATATAGCAAGATCCTTTCTGCAAATCCTGGCAGGGAGTCATGCTGGCCCTTCTCAAACCCATCCCAGGTTTCCCATACCCTGACCATTGTCTTTTGTTTTAATTTTTGCTGTTTAGAGGTAGCTCGTTATTTGGGGAGAGCAAGGGGTTATGTTTTTTTTCCAATTAAATTGTGGCAGTGGTGTGCAGAGAAGCACAGCACTTCCCCTCTCTCTCTCACCGGGTAAGCTGCAGCACAAAAGCTTGGGGCTGATCTCACATCCTCTTCAACAATTAGAAGTCAAGGCCAGCAGCACAGTCAAAACTTGACACGCTCTTTAGAGAACAAAGGTCACAGGATTGAAGTCTTCACTCGCCACTTTGGCTAAAGCAGCATGAAACATCCTCTTCAAAACCTAAGGCAGTTGAATCTTTATCAGGTGATGATGGCTTTTTGGAGAATAAAGACGACTGACCTCTGTGCCTTCCCTCCTACTGTTCCACACGAAACCTTCAAGCCACATAATTAGGACAAATCATTTTCCAATAAGTGTTCCTGCCCCATGATGGCCTCATCAGACACCAGGTCCAGAGATGGTGCTCCCGATGGCCATGATAGCAGCTCGGCCAACTCTGGCTGTGATGGCTGAAGCAAGCCAGAAGCCAGACTGCCACAGGCTAAGGTTGTTTCTGGCTCCCTGAGGAGCTATGAGGGCTGAGGTGGTCATTGCAGACCCACAGATGTGACCTCCACACAGCTGTAGGCCACCACTGCCTGGCCAGGGGACAGTGGGCTGGAGAGGACAACAGCTGGGCAGGAAATGAGCCAAATAAATGCTACATTAGAAACCCCTGCGCTCCCAACGCTTTTGCATAAATAGCATTTTTGGAAGATTAAACAAAACAAAAAGTCATTACATGGTTAATTAATTAATTTCACAGCCACGCTCATAAAGCTGACAGAAGTCCTAAGTGCAGCCGCAGGCAGGCCGTGTCCAAGCCTGACAGCACCAACACCCTCCCAAGAAATGAGGCTTCCCTAAATAATCTGGTTTTGGCTAATTTAAAATTAATCCTCAGAGCACACTGCTTGGTCAGCCCAGGAGTCTCCCTCAAGAAAGCGTCCCAAAATCAGACACGTGGCACAGAAGTCAGACGTCTTCTTGTGCATCACACCAGGCTAGGCCTAACATCCAAGTGAGGCCCTGGGGATCCTTCCTTCCTTTTGCCCTTTCCGAATGCTCCCTGCTCTGTCCAGCACACTGAAAACCTCATCTGAGAGCCCTCCCAATTCAAAGGTAGCCTCCAACTTCTGGACACTTTGTGTGAGCGGCGAACAAGGCCTAACATGGTCCCAACTCCCCCTTTGCTGCTCAAGGGAGGAATGACCTGTGAGGAGAACCTACAATGGCAGGGTGAAATTACCTTGGGGTTCAAAGGATTTGCCTTACTCCCTCCTTCCCACAGTCTTGGACAGATGCTGGAAGTGAAGTACAAAAACTGACTGCATTTCCCCCCTTTGTTGGTTTGTTTCCAGCATAGCTCATCCCAGCACAAAGCCTTCCTAACATTTTCCCAGCAGCCAGGGAAAACCCTCACAAAAAGGGTAAGTTTCAGGAGCTGTTTCCTCCCACCCATTCGAAGAGAAAGTGACGTTTTCCTATAATTAGCCCAACAAAAATAGAAAGCACAAAGCACCATACACAAAGCACACCTCCCATTTCCACTAAGAACTCCAAGACCTAAACCAGAGTTTTTCCAAACTTCGGCTCAAATCGCAAAGACCAAACAACCCCTACCACCACCACCACCAGGAGGGCACTTGGATTCATCTATGAACCCAGAGAGATAGATCTAAGCCTAAAGCAGGCATAGTTTGTGCTCTGCTCAAATACGTTTCTAGTTTGTGACATCTGTGAGTATAGGAACTCTCATGACAGGAGCCAGAGGACAGGAGAGCAGAAATAGGGTACGAGGAACTCCAACTCCAAACAAAGCTAAAGCAAAAATCAAACTGACACCTTCCTCTCCTCAGAACGTGATCACTCCCTAGGTATTGATGTGGTAAGAAGGAAGATTCAGGCCATTAATCCAGCAGAAACGTTTCGTTGCATTAGTTTTCATTTATATTATGAGCCCTATTGGCCCAGTGCAGCCAAAGGAGCATAAGAAGGCAGCCGGCAGCCAGGAACGGGAAAGGATGTGGAGAGAAAAGGGCCTCCAGAAAGAAACTCACTCGAAAATATGATTTTTATATGAAACAGCTTCTGCTGACAAATAGTTCTTTGTCCCAGTGCAAAGAGCACACTTCAGGCAAGAGCTGCTAAGGAAGAATTTCCCTTATGTGACTCCCTGCTCAATAGAGCAGGGAAGCTGTGCTTCTGTGCTGCAGAAGCTAGTACTGCCTCCATGTGCCCTACCTGGTCAAAGACAAAACAGGTCTTGAAATAAAAAAGTACTCCATTTCACGTAATGATCTGTTCTCCTTTTGCTGAGCCGAAGTCAAAATCTTCATCCAGTACCACTGAAGCCAGTGGAGCTGTGCTGCTGCGGCCCACGCACAACCACTCTATACCTTGGCCTCCAGTGTTAACTGAGGCCCAGAAAGCAACACCTTTCATAAAACACAAGGCAGCTTTGATCAGGTTACCGTAATTGTTACCTTAGATACTAGCATGTGATTCTGTTGAAAGGGAAAGGGAAAGGGAAAGGGAAAGGGAAAGGGAAAGGGAAAGGGAAAGGGAAAGGGAAAGGGAAAGGGAAAGGGAAAGGGAAAGGGAAAGGGAAAGGGAAAGGGAAAGGGAAAGGGAAAGGGAAAGGGAAAGGGAAAGGGAAAGGGAAAGGGAAAGGGAAAGGGAAAGGGAAAGGGGAAAGGAAAGGGGAAAGGAAACAGGAACAGGAAAAGAAAAGAAAAAGAAAAAGAAAAAGAAAAAGAAAAAGAAAAAGAAAAAGAAAAAGAAAAAGAAAAAGAAAAAGAAAAAGAAAAAGAAAAAGAAAAAGAAAAAGAAAAAGAAAAAGAAAAAGAAAAAAAGAACAAAAAAAAAGTGAGGGGGAATCCCAATTTTTTTTTTCCAGTTTTCTCCCATGGGATGCTGAAGAAATTCTAACAGATGGATGGATAGAGTAGAATAAATTGTATTTGATCTCTGGAATGAATTCACTTAATAGTCCCATTATCTTCTGTCGAAGATTATCCCTAGAAATCCAGCATCCAGGTTTATCAGAAATTAATTACCTATATTTAAAAAAAAAAAAATAAATCCCACCTCTTCTAAAAAACTAGTGATTAAAAATATAAAATTGATAAAGAAGTCATAATGGATGAACACACACATGCAATCACTCTGCTACTTACTAACCACAGCCCCTAATAAGAGATAATGGAAGCTGCTTTCAAATGAAACGTCTAAATGGGTCTAGAGCTTGTTTTCTCCAAACTCAGCCAGGCATTACTGCTGCCACAGCCACTTTCAATCAAGCTTTTACTGCAAAGCAAAACAAAGGAAGAAGTTAAATCCATGGGAGATTTCCAATGAATACTTAAAAATCTTTTCATGGGACAGAGTGAGGGAACTCTGTACCAGCAATGACCTCAGAAATCTGGTGAGTTCACTACATTGCAGACTGTTCCCTCTCTCTGCTAGATTTTAATTAGCTAATTCAAGGCTTTGTATGGAGGAGGAAAGAGTACTGCTTAAGCAGCAGAAAGTTCAGCTAAATTTGCTGTGTGCTTGGAATTTAATACATGAATACCAGGATCCTTTAGGGAATTGTTATTTTACACAGTTAAAGGTAGACATGTGGACACTTGAAGCTTTTCAAAGGAACACGTACACAGAGTGCCCATATATGCAGCCACAGCAGCTGTTCTTTTATCAAGTATACATTTGGATTCGTGTGCCATGCGTACACCTTCTGACGTGATGGGGATGCATGCATGGGGAGAGGTGCCACTGCATCGTACGTACGTACGTGTGCATGCTTGTTGTGTAGACACACAACACACACCAGAGGCATTTTCTCTGTCTGCCTGTTTTCCTTCTATAAGCTCTTTTCATTCATCTGAGGAACAAAGCCAGTGGTTGAAAGATTCGGCGAAAGTGCCTTGTTATGCAGAAGAAAGAGATACTTTAACTCAGCTGTCAATAAGTTTTGCCCATTTACATGTGTGCGGAACACTTTGAATAAATTACGTTTCCAGGATTTAGCTCCACGGCACCAGCCTAACAAAAGCAGACTTACAGCCCTTGGTGAGGGGAGGGGGAGTGGGGGAAATGCATTTTGCACGAGATAAAATCCCTTCCAGGACCACAAGGGAAAAATGAGTTGGTGTTTTAACTTGAAGAGCGTGGCTTTTCCATCACTTTCAGTTTATTTTCAGACATTTTGTGCTTTAAAAAGCTGGGCTTGCTTGTGGAGAGTTCCATGTATGGTCTCTGTGGAGGTGGAGATCAGATGATTCTGCCTGTTTAACTACAGACCCAAAAACTGTAAAAATGGTGGTGGAACCATGGGATGCAACTGATGTCCAGTGGAGATTTGCCCCTTGGGGTGCAGATACATGAGGCTAATAGCTCAGGCAGGTTCCCCACAAAAACGGCATCTGAAAATGTTCCCAACTGGCAGTCCCTGCAGTGCTTCATTTTCAGCAGGTTCAGATGGCCAGCCAAAATGAGTGAAACACAACACAATTCCTTCCTCCTTGAAGGCAGTGAATCCAAACATAAATTCCTGACCTCTCTGATACAAAAACAAATACACTGAAGGTGATAGAAAAGGGAACCACCAACATCCCAGCTTCATGTTTAGTATTAATGGAAATGTGCAGAACCTTTCTTCACTGCTTGAAACAGAGGAGTGACTCATTCCCTTTGCAGCAGCCACCTTCAGCTGCTGCCAGCATAAGAAACAACACAAAAAAATCCATCTCAATTAAGTGAGGTCTCTGCCCCCAGCATCCACCAGTGAGAGGGGCTTGACAAATGATATGGGAAAACTTCTGAAAAATTTCTCATCATCCAACACAGCCTCTCTACAATTACCCCCCCTAAGCCAGGCAAAACCACTGGCAGGAGTGTGCCGATTGCAATGCTCTTAATCTTATCTGCAGAAGAGGATCCAGGGCATCAGCTTCACTGATGGGTCCAGGAAGATGAGCTGTAATCAAGCATTTCTCCTCATGAATAACAGACAAGGAATGTCTTTGCTTGGCCAGCAGTAGCCTACAAAAATTAACAAAACATTGTAAAATCCCCCTTGGAAGCAGGGAAGAGCTAGCAGAGGATGCGATTGCTGTCTTATCTCCTTCAGTACAGACACTGATGAAGCAAGGCTGACACACAGGCAGCCTGTTCCTCAAGCTGGCCTAACCAAATCTATGAGGTCAAATGCAGACACCGTGTATGCATAGAACAGGTCTGTCATGCTGGATTGCCATAATGAAGCTCTCTGCCCCTTAAAATGTGTTTTTCTATTAAGAGAGCTGCAGTAGTTACTGATTTTCTTAAAGCTTCAGCTGCTACAGCATTGAAGCAATGTGAAAGTTGCAATCAAAATAAATAAATAAATAAATATAAATCTGAATGTGTAGCAGAAATAGTCAAAGAACCACAAACCACTTCAGGTACAAATCCAAGACTAAGCAGCCCCGGTGTGGGACTTGACCCATCACTCCGGAAGGCACCAAGTGGGCCGTGTTGACTTTTTACTAGAAGATACCCCTGAAAAAGAAAAGCAAATGTTTGCAAATTCGTTTTCATGCCAGCTGGGCCTGGTGATTCCCAAGCAAACCCCATGTTCCGGCACGGTTAGCAGACAGTAGTGCACTTGCCAGGAATAATTGCTAATATTGGGATGGCTGTTCCTAAGTAAGTAAAAGCACTTTCAAGTGTGTGCGTGCATGCACATTTGCCATGGCACTTCTCAGAGATCTGACAACACGTAGCAAAGGGTCAACAGTTCTCTCTGGAAAGCTGTGTTGATATCTGCTGCCAGATAACGCACCCTGCAGTCAAAGAGACTTGCTTATTTTCTGGGCTTGTTATCAGTTGTTATTGTAAGTAAGCAGTACTATGTCAAATGCCCCTTCGTTTTGACCTTACCATGGGCAGGACCCACTAAGATCTCCTGGAATGTGCAATAATCATTAATACTGTCTCCTTGGCAGCGCTCATAAATCATACAGCTCAACATCTTTTAACAAAGCAATAAAACTTTGCCAAAGACACACCAATAAACTGCACACACAAGAACTCTTTCAGCCCCAGCCTCTTCCTTCACTTTCCAAAAACGCAGACCAGCAGTGATGGCATTGGCTCTCGTCCTCTAATCCCCAAATCCCCAATTACACTGAGGGAGCTGAAGATAACACAGATTTAGGACCTGGAAGGAGGCTTCTTCCAGAGGCAGAAGAAAGGTGTTAAATCAACAATCCTGGGTAATGGATTCATTTACCATGACACTTCTCCATGTGCAGACAGACAGAGAGCATAATGTCTGTGAACCTCTGGCCTCCTGCGTAAGCCCCTTAGAGAGGGGTTTGGTGGTACCTGAGCCTTATGCAGAGCTGAATTTCATGCCAGAAGGAAAAACGTTGCCTGTGTAAGGAAATGGGCTTGTGTTATTAATACTTCTAACACTCACTGCAGTCTGAGAGTGAATTTATGGTTTATTGGTTTTAAATTAGCTTTTCCCCTTCCACTCCAAAGAAGCCATTCCTGATTTCCATCATTACTTTCTCAGAAAGAGACCTTGTCAAGGCTGCTTCACCTCTAGCTTCAGACATATGCGGTGGAGGCACCTGAAGGCTGCTTTGCCTCCCTTTATAGCCACTGAGGAGGAAAAGGTGCTTTCAGGGCGTGACGCATCTCTTCCTAATGCAGGTAAATAAATTGGACTCAACAACCCCTACTCGTGCCCCCACTGATGGCAATGGGGACGAGGAGTTCCCCCAACATTAAGGAAAGTGACTTACATGAATATTAGGGGCAAGGAATGATAATTGCTTGGCTCAAAATAAAAAAAAAAAACTCGGTGTGGACATGCTTGTGAATTACCCAGAGGCTTTAATTATGGGCACTGCATACAGATAGATGAGCAGTAACCACATAGAGCACCACCATTAACTCTCTCAGGAACCTGAGTATGTCCAGGACTCAGCTCTCAGATTCACCTAAATTTAGGTGTCTAACTCCCACTGCAGTCAGCAGGGTCTACGCTCAATGCCTTACAAACACCTCCATGGACTATGAGCAATCCACTCCATCACAGCTGGGCAGCAAATAACTCAAAGACCTGCAGATGTGGGAGGATCAGTCCTACCCAAGCAGAAGCACAGGGAGAACGCCAAGTATATGTCAAACCTGCACCCTTGGGTTCACTGGGGCTGTGCTGGTGTCCCCACAGGCTACTGGCCACTCGAGACAGGAGCCAGTGCAGGCAGCAGTTCCCAGAAACACTTTTTCCTGCTGACTAAATCCTCAGCCCAAACCTTTCCCTTTTGCTCCGAGTCTTTGAAAACACTAGCAAAACCTTTCCCGTTAATCTTTCTTCATCTTGCTAAAACAACACAGACTGTCTGTCTCCAGGGAAGGCTGTCACAGGATATGGGGGAGGAATCTATCATTTGTAATGCACGGAAATATAACTTACATATATCAAAGGCATTTTCTGTAAAAACAAATACGCAGCAGAGATTGGGAGGCCAAACCCCCATTGCCTTCAAGCTACCGTGCTTAGCAATCGTGTGAGCAACAGCCTGAGCAAACCCAATTAACTTGATTTGTAGATTGCACAGATTAGCAATTGTGTTCCAATCGCAAATCCCACGAGGAGCCCCTTTGCTTATATTTCTGCACAGCTCCTCATTCATTACACTAATACTGAAGGGCACCTATCTAAATCCCTTAAATTTACGTCCTGCCAGGTGCGCATCCAACAGTACTTTCTGACCAAGAACTCTGGAAAACTCTGCAAATTTTAATCCTGAAAAATCTCCAGTATCTGCAGCAGGTATGTAAGCAGAAACCTTGACTTACGGCTGAACTGAGGCACCGAGAGGCTCAATTTAGATGTGAAGGCAGAAAGTTTGCATTAGAACTGAACTGTCTCGAGATTTCTGCTGGGCTCCACGCTTCAGCCACCAGCCTCATCAGGGCTCCAGCACCCTCCAACAGGCCTGATCCAAATTTAACACCCCATGTCTGCTCAGATCCAAAAGTGAGCTCATTGGCATGGTAACAGCCCAAACAAGGGGCATAGAAAAAATAATATTTACTCTGAAAAGTGAAAAGTGCAGCAGGATCCATTCCTGGTGTAGAAATTATTCCTTCAGCTCTACAAACAGTTATTTCTCAGTTAAAAATTTCCCGATGTAGAAGAACACATTAAATTTTGCATGAGATTCTGGTAATAATTGTTTTAAAACCAGAGATGCCTCCCCAAAATGAAGAGTTTTGTGAAGCTGGAAAAAAAAACACAGTGGCGACAGAGGAGTAGAGCAAACCTTTATTTTTTTTTGTACTACATCAACTAAAGAAACATGTTCTGCTCGTTAAAATAAAAAATAAAAATAAAAAAAGCAAGATGTCTGATGAATAGCTCTACTGATATTGACTGCATTTCTATATTTCTAAAAACATGAGCACTTCATAAATACACTGAAATATTCTGTCATCACCAGACAGAATGTGCCAGTTTTCTATAAATATAGACATCTGGCGGTGGTTTCTTCTACTGTTATACATTTCTGGTGTGAAGAACACTACTTTGTGAGCAAACACATGTTTGAAATTAATTTCATATGCGACAGGTTACATTAAAGAGCTGGAGAGATTTGCTGGGCAGAAGCGCAGAACAAAAACACTGTGTTCCCACACTGCTCTGACCCTTTGCATGAGGTTGCCTGCACGATACTATAGGCATAAAGCCTGTCCCTCCAAGCACTGCTGTGAAGCTTAACGAAGGCATGCCCGCAAATTGCACTGAAACTTGAAAACGGGACTTGTTTGGCATCATAACTCCAACTGCAGTGAAACACCAGTGAGAAAACAACGTATATTAAATATCAGCCAATAACAGCATGTTTTGTGCAAACCACCCGAGAGCTCCGAACAGGCTGTGCCATTAATTATTCAGGGATTTTTTTCTTTTTTTTTTTTTTTTTTTTTGGTGGGATTTCCAGCCAGATCTCTGTCCTCATGTGCCACATGATGAAACCATCTGCAAAGTTGCATCAGGCAGTGGGCAAGCAGGGGATGCTGCGGGGTCACAGCACAGAGATGAGGATGGGGGGACACCCTATGTCACTAAAGGATTGCTCAGGCCAAAACCAGGCCATTGCCATCAACAGGTAAATCAATTTTGGCTGGAAGAGTTTCCTTTCTGTTTAACATAAGCCAAATATAAACATTCTCTTGCAGGTTAACAAAAGCCAGCAGCCCGAGCAGGGACAATGCATTGGGAAAAGGGGAGCCGGAGCAGGGGGAAAACTAAAAAGCCAATCAATCACAAGCTACATTTCCTACACCGTGACACATCTTTGCCAGAGATTGGGCAAAGGGTGACTCTGTGCTGCTTCTCAACCCCTTTAAACGCTGGCTAGGGGGAATATTTCCAGCTGGGATGATCACAAGAGCAAAGGCCAAGGCCTTCCTCAGTACCCATCTGCCCTGCTCCCTTCAGTAAACACTGCTAATTCACCAGCTCCATTAGCACTCTATTTTTTTCCTTTTCCTTTTTTTCTTTCTTTCTTTCTTTTTTTAAACTCCAAAACCACCCTAAAAGCACTTTGGGACTAAACACAAAGAGAAAGGAAGGGGGAACCCACCAAACCCAAAGTCTCCAGACAGCTCTCAGCATGCGTCGATTACTTGCTAAGAAATCCAAATAAAGACAAACCCAAGAAGCCTCAATGGCTTGCGTTATCTTTGCAGGCTGGCTGCTGCCTTATCAGCTCCGACAGAAACCGGCATTTAAGAAAAATTCAGTAGCCTTTGGGTGGAAGCCGGTTCCTAAGAAAACATGCAGCCGAATTGCTGGAAGTCGGCTGAAGAGGAGAGGGGGAGCGGGTAAGGGACGGCCTGAAAGCCTCCCTCATCGTCTCGCCATTCTCTGTCAGGAAACACGTTGCATAATTTGTAGTTATTTTTTCATAATTCACTCCTCACGCTTCACACCCACTGCGCAGGCCAAGAGCTACAAGGGCAAACAATGACTCAAGATGCTGCTTGCTCGCATTTCGCCGAGGTTGGGAGAGATGGAGCCCGTGCAAACCCCCTCACCTCTCAGCACCGGGTTTCAAAGATCTACCAAGAGCATCCTAACTGGAGAAAAACAGATGACAAACTCCACACTGGTGTTAGCTATCGCTGTCCTGCTGGGGAAGGAAGAGGATTTTCCCCAACCTTTGCTTGTATGACACTCATTATAGGATAAACTCTGTGTAGAAGAATTTGAATGCTAAAGGATTGTGTTTTTCTCTGCCCGCTGAGCCACCCCAAGCAGAGGTCCTGCTTGCTTACACATGTAACTAACCACATATGGATTTTGGCAGCCACCCCACATAGGAGCTGGGCTTTCCCTCAGAGGGGTGTGAGGGTCCTGCTCTTTAAAAAGTTATAAAATAGTTATAAAACACCTTTGTGTGACGTTAATTGACGGGCAGAACGAACTAGGAAGACATGAGCTGTTTCAAGGCCAAGGGCTGCTTTTCAGCCTCTCATTTGTAATGTGACAGAGGGAACAGCTGGGGGGAGGTTGTCTGCCTGTTGTCAACCCTGGAGGGAAGGACAGACAGACGGACGCTCCCCAGGGAGCTGCCCTGCCATTATAAACGCCTCCGGTACAGGGTGAGCAGCTTTCTACCTCTGACCTGAACTTTTCCCCTCTGGAGAGCTCTCACAAATCTTCCTCAACAGCTAGCAAAAACTGAAGTGACACATCTGGGCCCCCAAACTGGTCTTTTGGTTGGTTGGTTGGATTTTTTTTTGCTTGTTTCTTTTTTTTCCATCCGCTCTTTTCCAAGATAGCCCTGTGGGGAAGGTAGAGAGATGTAGTAACGGGAACTGCAAATGTGGAGGGTGCCCACATGGCCGTGCTGATGCCCTCATCAACAGCAGCTCGGGGGTACGGCCTGCCCCTGGCACCCAAAAATCATAAAGCAGGCTCCAAAATAACAGGATTGGTTTAGAGAAGTCATGCAAAATTTGCTTTTTCTTATTTCCCTCCTGGCGTAAAACCCTGCACATACACACAACTCAGATTTTCTATCCATCCTCCAGAACCTAGTAGGACTAAAACCTTGCAGGTTAGTTTTACCTTTTTTTTTCTCCTGAACATGAAAGTTGAGCTTCTTGCCCAATTTCCATGATTCTAGAAAAATTATTATAATAGAAAAGAAATAAACAGTGTCAGTCATCCCAAAATAATTGTTACCACTTCAACCTATGCTTAAGTCCTCCGTATTTCAAATAAGCATCACACTATGTGAAGTGTCCTCTGCAAGCGTTTCTTTGAATACAATGGATTTTCAGGCGCTTACAAGTAAGTATGTGCTTAAACACTCGGTTTAAATGGTGTCTGAGATCAAAAACTTCTGTAGTTAACTTCTGTGGTTACAAAAGTGCATTGAAAGACTTGTTTTTATACTTCCCCTTGCGTGTCTCCAGTATCATGCTACATGAGTTGCAGTGGATTCAAACCAGGATGAATTCAAATAGATGTGTCATACATTATTTTCCTTGTTTTATTTGACTTTAATTACTTCTTAACAGCACTGCTGTTTGAAAATCTTTCTCAATTGAGGGTGTTGGTTATGCCTAGGGCTGCTTGGCCCTTTTCCACCAAAATGCCCTTTCAACAACCACCACAGTCTTTCCAAGCAAAACGAAATCTTTTGGAAGAACCTCTCTTTTTGTGTGTGTGAAAACTTGTCTCTCTCAGCTCTTTCCCCCTCCCCCTGATTTTAAGCTGGCATTTCTTCACATTGCTCTGGAAGGGAACAGAAACCCCTGGTGGGCTCCAGCAGGACACGGAGCAACGCTTAGGAGCAAGTAGACTTTGTTAACACACCTCAAAACACCTTGTGCTATACTTGAATAATCTTGAAATTCATCTTTTGTTGTTGTTGTTGTTTTTTTTGCCGTCCTTTCGAGGACTCTCACTACAGTTTCCATCAAAAATAAACACAGTAAAATGTCCAACTTTATTAAAAGTCAATTAAGTTTGTACCCGGCAGAGAGGGGAAGACCAGAACTGTGATTCCTGGAGGCAAACCATGCTGGGCGTGCAGTGCAAGCTCTTCAGTGCATGCACAAGCTACACCTTTGCACCTGTTTCACCCTGGGAACATGCCCTGGTTTTGGACACAAGTAGAAGTTGCATGGTCTGTACTGTAGGCGCAGTGAGAAATCCTTATCTGGGCAGCGTCTGCTTTGCACGGAGCACTGTAGACAAATACAGGATCTCAACTTTCTCAGGTTTACAAGGGTAAAATAAAACCAACTATTTTATCAGCTGACTAGTGGGTCTGGATTTTGGAGGATCAGAATCAAGCATAAAGCCTCTACACAGAAAACTGATAATAACCGGTGGTTAAGACTGTGGCCATGTGATGGTCATTGTGGGTTCGACAGCCCTTAACACGACACCAGGGCTTTGGTGCACAATTCGGTCTTCCAGGCACTAGCCCCCAATACTAAACAATTGCACCACCTATGAAAACAACTTTGCTTTATGCTGCATCTGTTGCATAAACCAAAGCCTTCATTTGTTTGCTGGCATGCATTCCAAGAGCAATATAAAACATTTTAGATGTTGCAGTACTCCTCCTGCCATAATATCTCTGTCCTGTAGCAAAATACCCTCCGATACATGCCACAGAAAGAAGGGTCTGCTTTGGTTTTAAGGCTGAGATACTTATAGCAGAAAGCTCTTTTCATTGCTTTGGTGTGTTTTGCATCTTCCTTATACACGTTATTGGCTTTATTGTTGGTGGTGGTTTCCTTTTTTTTTTTTCCCCATTTAACACAGTGCATGCATTAGTCTTGCAGAAGTATAAGGGAAAGCACCTGTAAGTACACAAACAAAAAGATCCCTGTCAAGAGGCTATTAAACTTCATTCAGGCTTGTTCCTCTCTGCTGTTACTTCAATTAGTGTCTCACAACCAACCTGTTCCCTTTCAGTTCTGCATTGCACATTTTTTCATTCAACGACTGTCTCACAGGAAGCTCTACGCTGTTTTCCTTCTGGAGAATGAAACCCCAAAGATGTATTTCCAACCTCCTGGCTCAGTGTTTCCCAGATATTTTGAATCAGGGACTGCAGCCAAGATTCACATTTTTCCAGTGATCACTGCACACCCTCGCAGCAGAAAGCCATGACAGTGACACACACACGGACTAACTCCAGAAAAGTTTCTATTGCCCTCATCCTGTCAGTCCATGAGCCACCACTGTGCTCCACAGGCTAGCACAGAACCAGCACTCCTGCCTCTTGCACTGCCCATGAAGATCTAGCAGATTTAAAAGGATATTAATTTAAAAAAAAAAAAAACAGTGCTGTCTTAGGATGATTATAATTTAGTACTGAGTTCTCATCTTCCTGAACAGACCCAAATTTCATCTTCCAACCCAGAGCATCTCCAGCAGCCTTCACGTGGGCACTGTGCCATGCATTAGGTTCTCCCCTCTCTTTATACTGAAAAATAAATAAATGAATGAATAAATAAATAAAAAGAGTAATTGGCAAGTAAAAGGCACAGCTCCTCTGGGGTGCAGGGTCACAGCTCATTGTATTAGATGTGTGTCAGTTATCCGTGGCCAGAATTCACCTGCTGAGCCTCACAGGCCAATGTAAATGCCCCTCCTTCTGAAAAAACCCTAAAAGCATTGTTAACACAGCCCTGCAGCTTTACCTTTTTAGCCTACTGGCTCAGTTCCCTTGAAAAAATGTTTTTGCCTGCAGGGTTTATTTTGCGCAAGTTGTTTTCTCCACCTTATTTTCTGCAGCCGCCTGAGGCTGTGTCAGGAGGCTGAGGTCTGCAGAGGGATAAAGCCAAGGTTGCAGGGGGGATCGTGGCTTCTCATAGACCCACGCCACACCTGGACCAAGGGGAACTCGGTCAGCAGCAGCCCTGGTTGCTTCCCATCTTTGCTGCAGGCCGTGGTTTTGTGGCAAAGCCTCCCAACTGCAGGCAATCCCGCAGGAGGGCCGGGAAACACCGGCAGCATGAACTTGCTATTTCCCAGTTCCCCAGATGGCCCTTCTACATCTGAAGCCAAAAGTCTGTAGAGGAAAGAGGAAGGAAGAAATCCCATTCCCTGAGAGAGCACTCTAGATGTAGAGTCCAAAAGCTGGAATTTCCCACTGCAAAAGGCCCAGAGATGAGCTACCCCCCAGCTGAGCTGAACCAAGAGCAGAAGTCAATGGGGGATAATTACTGCCCACCCAGAATGACCCAAACCACTTCAGAGATGAGATATTTCAGAGATATAATATGCACTTTTTCCAGTGTGATCCACTGAGGCAATTTAACTCACTACACTCTTCCCTGCCTTGGCTCCTGCCAGGACAGGCTGCCCAAAACACCTGACAGCAAGGCCAGAAGAGCTCTCACACTGGCACAACGGAGGTCCAAGGCCGGGAACAGAGCAGCCCAAGGACAGGATGGTAGTGGAGCCAACTTTAATCATCTTCAGCTGCCATGATTTCACACCTGAGAAGCATTTACTGCCAGAATCCAAGCAGCTGTGACTGGGCAGAGGAAGGGCTTCCTATTTGTGCCACTCATGACCCAACTCAGCAGGACAGCAATCAAATGCTTGACCTTTCCCAAAATCACATGAAGCAAATGCTCCACATGACATAGTTCCAGCATTATCTACCCAGCACAGGTGCATGATTGCAATTAGAAGTGCTCAGTTGTACAAAACAGCACCTCCCAACCCAACTCAACCCATCCAAGAACAATCGGAGGCTCATTTACCATCTTTATATCCAAACTCCCCGGCACCATGCCAGCTCAGGAAGCACCCCTTGAATAATTCCCCTTGAAATCATAGAATCATCTAGGTTGGAAAAGACCTTGAAGATCAAGTCCAACCATCAACTTAATTTACAAATTCTCACCAGTAAATCACATCCCTCGGTGCCGCGTCTGCACATCTCTTAAACACCTCCAGGGATGGGGACTCCCCCACTTCCCTGGGCAGCCCATTTCAACGCTTGACCACACTCTCTGTACAGAATTTTTTCCTAATATCCAATATAAAACTCCACTGGTATAACCTGAGACCATTTCCTTACATCCTATTGCTTGTCACCCAAGAAAAGAGCCTGACACCCTCCCCGCTGCAGCCTCCTTCCAGGTAGTTATCGAGAGCAGCGAGGTCTCCCTTCAGCCTTCTCTTTCCCAGACTAAACAAACCTCATGGCCATTACTTGGAAATTAGATTGGAAACCACAACACCTCTGCACGCTGGTAGATCATAAACTTGGCACTTGGTTTGTCCCGAGACCATTTTTCACCCCCACCCCTAAATCAACTTCCGCCGAGAACAATGCTGCCGGTTTGTGTCTACAACAGATTTATTTATTCCCCCTTTCCAGCAGCTCGCTCTGCCTGTGCCTTCGAGAGGCAGTAGCTACTTTAGGCGAAGGGTTCCTTCTGGTTCCTGGGAATAAAAGGCTGCCCTCCATAATCAGGGCATTGTTCTCCCTAAATGGACCCAGACTCTGTAAACACGCTGCTCTGCGCGGCACTGGGAGGGCGACCGCGTGTGTGTGCGTACGTACACGCGGGGAATGTGTCTTGTTCTAAAACCAGTAAATTATGTTAATTCATTTCCTCTGCCCAAACAGGGCTAATAAACTCAGGGAAAGGAGGAGGAAAAAGTAAACAGGAGTCGATTACAAAAAGGTGAGGGGGAGAGGTAACCCAATAACTCCACCAAATGTCTCCTTTGGGAAAGGACACTGAATTCGCAGCTCGGATGTGCTCCATGCAGCCCTCCCTCGGTCCCGGTGGAGGTGTAAAAGCAACTGTAACACTTTCTTTCTTTTTTGATAAGGTTTCAGGGCCAGCATGTTTTCTGAGTTCAATCTTGGCAGCAGGGAATTGGGCCCCCAGAGGTGCCCTGATCCACGGCGAGCACGTCCCCGGGGGCTTTGCTCCGCATGTGATGTGTGTGCTCTGGTGGCTGAGGCCAATAGGAATCGTCAGAGCTTATTTGTAATTTTCTAACAGGAAAATAATTTCACTAAGCAAACGACCATGCTTTGACTCAAAACCCTGATTAACACAGTTTGAAAACAGGGCAGCATACTGTTCTGGGAATTAACTTGCTTGACCCCTAGTCTATAATGGCACTCAAATAATCTGTGAGTCAGACGAAGTTGAAAAACTCTTGGAAGACCACACTGAAAGAATTTACTGGATTTATTGGATTTTCTAGGATAAAAGAAAAATAAGCCTGAAACTCCACTTAGCTAGTCTGTAGTCTGCAGAGAGACAAGTTTCTTCTCCCAACAGTATCTAGAAGAGGAACAACGCCTATGCTGAGCACTGGGTCTCAATCTCCCCCGGAAACTCTCAATAAATTGTAATAAGTATAAAAACATACAGGGTTTTTTTTTGTTGTTTTTTTTTTTTTTGAAGAGTGCCTTGCTGTGTTCTTCCTTGGAATTAGTGGTAAAACATGGAAAAAGCAGACAGATTCCCACCTCTATGGACCTGCAATCCTCATGCCAATAGGAATACTGATGAGCAGAGTATTCACACCACAAACTGCTGCCTGAAATCCTCCAAATCCCCTGGTCTACCCCAATTTGAGCAGGCAAGGAATCAGAACAAAACAAGCAGGCCATGCTCTGGTCTAGACCACTGCCCATGCCTACCTCACTGTTTCTGCAGCCCCTGAGCACTTGCCTCTAACTTCTACCACTTCTTTGTGTCTCTTTTGTATCACAGAAACAATAGATGGGTGCTGAGAACAGTGGCAAACGTTTCCAGATAACAAATCCGGCAATTAGAAATCAACTGTCCAAAGTTTGTTCCCCTGCATATGCAAATGCCCCCATAATAGGTTTACAACTCCTTGTCAATCAGACCTGTCAAGGAAAAGTAAACACCTGTCAGGGGCTGTGATTAAGTTGAAAGCTCCACTTTCATGAGGCCTGAACGAAATTAACCCCACCAACACTGCATTTCTGATTGGTTGCGAACAGCAGGAGGAGGAATGATACCCATCAGCTCTGATCCCTTAATCTAGTTTTATATTAACTCCTGCAGATCACGATGAACCTCGCCTTGGCTTAGTGCCCCACCACCCAGATCTGACACACAACCTGGTCTGACAAGGCCCCAGTGCCCGTTCTCTGGTAGGATTATAAATTTTAATCCTACTCACAGCAACTCAGCCACAACTCACTGAACCTAAAGGGACTGTCACCTTTACAAATCAGAACAATATCTGACCCCAAATGCCAAAATATGAGCAGAGAGACTGATCTCCATACGCTGGTGGAGCTGGCAACTGTCCTTCCAGCTTCCCACTTTAAACAGCCTTAAAATACATTAAGTACCTCCAAACATTACTTGTTCAGCTAAACAAACGCTGTGATTGCCACCAGGATGTTGTGTTAATCTGGAGAATGCGGAAGATTTTGGTTTAACCAGGACAAGAGGATGGCTCATAGCATCCCCTATCACAAAGGTATCCAAACTTTGAAGGACTTTTATATACCAATTTTACCTCAACCAGTCAATGCCAGACAAGCATTCTTCCTTCCACAGAGTCTGCAGTATCCCCGGAGAGATATCCCACAACGTCCAGAGGTCTGTCCTGTTACTCATTAACCTTTCCATCCTTGACATGCAGTTCATACACCTGTAACTTGTCTGATGCTTGTCACTGCTTAACCAGTGTTAACAGATTGGGTTAGCTGAGAACAAAAATAGCTCCCTCAGTTACTCAAACTCACACAGATCTATTAGTTGAGAAGAAAAAGGAGAAAAAGAAAACAGTTCACAGTGCTCCAGGGTCTGTAGCAGCCCAACGCCAGGAGTTTGGCTTGTTTAGCTCTGGCAGGCTGGTGGGGCTGAGTCCCTTCTCCCTCCTTTGGAGTTCATTTGGCCTCACCCCATCCAATTCTGTCTTTAAAAATGGAGATTTAAATCCATAAAAGGCAACAGTAAAATATTGGCAACTATAATGAAAGACCTCCCCTTACAACAGGATGCTGCTGCTCCAAGTCACGTGGGGGTCAAAAATCAATTAAGCATCACACTGTAATGGCAGGGAGGTATCTGGGAGGACATGGATTAAGAGGAAAATAGGGCAGATTTGAAAGAGCTCCATCCCACCATCCTGCGCAGAGCAAGCATGCAGCCTACTGGAGACCCTCTTCCAAGGCTTGGCTTCACTGGGACTCAAGCAGCAGCACCCTAATCCAGGGTAAATTTTCTCCAAGAAGCTTGATAATACATGTACTTAGATTTCTCCCCATGACCTCCTCCAGGTTTTTTGTCCAGAACCTGGTGTCCCAGAGACAGAACTACGACATCCACAGCTGCCACAGGGAGTCAGCACAAAGCCAATACCAAACTCCTACAATCATCAGCTCCTCAGGTATATGAGAGCAAACCCAGCACAGAGAATATGAACTAATTTGCACAACAGGAAATTCTTTAAAAATCTGCATTTCTGCATTTATCTGCTGTTCTTTTGCTTTTATTTAACACACACAAATACTGACAGCTCCTAAAATACCCACCAGAGTCTATACAACCCAAGTGGCATGTAGGTTATGACACTTCTTGCATTACTCACTTCTCAGTCACTTGACAGGATGGCCAAGATTGTGCAAACCTTTCATGAAATAAATTCACCAGACATGAGGAGAAGCGATTTTGGGTCCTGCCAAACCTAGAAGCCACCATTGTCACTGGAGAGAGGCTGAGAATAGAGGTGTAGCAGTCCTGAGAAACATTAACCTTCTCTGGGAAGCCTCTGTTCTCAATTTACATTTTTCTTCCCTTAGCGAAGTTCAAAATTAAGTTTGAACACTTAATGGAAGAAGTAGCCTGGAGTTATTGGCTGAAATTCTTTCTGAAAATTGGAGTGGTTGGGATGAAATAAAAACGTTAGGTTATTCGCGGCACTGCTGGATACCGTGTTTCTCCTGCGATACAATGGGGAGACTGTGTAATCAGGGCAACCAACCAAGCTCCAAGCAGCCCGTGTTTATTTGACTCAGAAGGAAGAAAAAAAAGTTTAAAAAAAAAAAAAAAAAAAGAGAGATGTGAATGGATTCAGCAGCAGACGGCATATATTAACTTGTTAAATAACACTTGGGCCAGTCCACACCCAGCAGCCCTGCCTGCAGAATGGCAGAATGGCCGTCCTTTGGGGATAACCCCCCCGGGCTGACCTGATGGTACAGCAATGAATTTCTAAGTTGCATTCAGCCCCAGCAGCTCCAGTTGCCAGCCACAGCCTGCAGCAGGCAAAATCAACGTGTTTCTGGAATAAAAAAATCCAGCCCGGGCTGTACCGTTGAGCAGGCAAATGGCAGGATCCAAAATATCATACTTGGCCCACAGCTCCTCTTCTGGCATACTTCAGGGATCAGTCCAGTGGTTGACATTACAAATCATCTGTGCAAGTCATCCTTAAGAGATGGATCCAAAGCCCATGGGACTAAGGAGGAGTCACGGCACTAATGCTCACAGGCTTCGAGTCAGGTCCTAACCTGTTGAACCTGGCATGGGCTGCATCTGCTTATCTCATACAACGTTGGGACGGCGGGATCAGACTGCTCGAGCCGACTTTTGCAAGCTTATTTATTTTATTTTAGTACCTCAGCTGCTGCGGACAAGCACCAGGCTCAATAGTCTTGCAGCAGGCAGTGGGTCTTGCAACTTCTGCGTTCATGCTGGCTCTACTCTTAAAAAATTCCCCAATATGAATAAGAGTGTTCATAAAAAACCCTGGTGCAAAGTATTAGGACAGGTTGACACAGCTAAATACATAGTGAGGCACGTTTTTATACAGAAAGGTCCACAGGATGGCTGATTGCGGAGAACAAGAAAAGGAATAGAAATCCAAATTAAATGTCCAAAACAAGAACAAATGCATTTCAGCTTGAGCAGCCCACCAGAAAACACAGGAAGAGGGCAGATGAAAGACAAACTCTTTGAAACAAGACAATATGAGTAGGTTAATGAAAGAAAAGGGAGAAAGGAGCATTTCCACTGACTCCTATAACGTGGGATACAGTTGCACGGACCCTTTGAACAGCATGATTTTACAAGTCACTGCAGACTCAAGAAGGAGTTTCAGGGGAGAGAAAAAAAAAAAAAAAACAAAAAAAAACATAAAGCTGCACTGATTCTACTCCCACTGAATAAATAAATCTATGGCTACAGGGTTTTGTTGTTCTGTTTTTTAATTTCAAGCTAGGCAAAAGAAGACTTCTGCGTTATTATTTTTACACTTCAGTGGAATTTTGTTTCTTATTAAATCTCTTCCAGTAACTAATCCAAAACGCACAGCCAGGCAGTGACCATCTCTATTGCGTTCACCCCATTCTGTACCCACATGCATCGGCATCGCTCCCGGACCATGGCACTATGAGACGGCCGCTCGGAAAGCGATTACCAGACAGTGCGTCGGGAAAGGTTGGCTCCTTCTGCCAAAAAATGGGTTCCTACTTGCTAGCAAGTCTCACTTCTATTTTTATTTATTTTTTGAATGACATTTTTTCCTGAAAGAACCATTTCCCCATCATCGCCTCATGGCATCTGAAAGTTTCTGCCGTGGATAAAAGTCAGAGTTGGGAGCTCAGCCTGTGTTGCGTACGAGTTCATCACAGAAAAGGCGTGTTTTAATTTGCTGTTTGCGTCTTTTAACGAAGGTCAAAGAAGCATATGTACTTTGACAGCGTTGTAAAAACTTCAAAGAAAATCTAAATGCATTTAGTAATTTGCCGAGTTCCGTAATATTCCTAATAAAAATAAATAAATAAAATCAACCCGAAGTTTCCAGTATGACGCACGCTGCATTTTATGTTTAAACTCAGACGCAATTTAAAGAGACCAACAGTCTCGGAAGAAGGGAGGAACCGGGGCTTAAAAAGAAACAAACAAGCAACTAACTAGGATTTTCATATATCGTCATGTGGACTCTGGGTAAAAGTCATGATGACGGCTTATTTGTGAGTGAGTTACCTAACAGCACAATCCAAAAAAAAGAAAAGGCACCAAATTTAACCAGGAGATCCGCAGTGACTTACATAAAATTTGAATCAGACTATAGATGTGAATGTGCTTCTCTTTCACAAGCGAGAAATTACCTAATCGTTATACCTGCTAGCACCCACTGAACAGGAATAAAGGAGCTTTTAAACAGAAGCCAACAGTCATCTCTTTTATATTATCGTTACCTTACCCACATTAACTACCGGTCACTTTTATAAACCACAAAGTTACAGAAGGGAAAATATGAAGAGGAATCGAGAGCTCATCTCCCAAGAAATAATAATAATAAATAAAAGTGCAACTACCACAAACTTTCTAGCACCCTATTCACTTTTCTCCAATACTCTGGCAAGCAAAAATGGCACACAGCACAACTTCTGTCCCAAATCGTTGAATTTTGAGGCAGCTCATACAATAAATTCCCCACAAAGCTGGCACCAACCAGACTTGCAAACCAAGCGGCGCGTAGAAAAGTGCGAGAGCAGAAAGTAATTAAGGTCCTGCTCTTCCCCTCCCTACGCAATGCACCGAAAATGAAATCAACCTCCAATCTAATTAGTTTTCAGCAGAATATCAGTTTACTCTCTACCGGGAGGGTTGTCGCTGCTCTTACCAAAAACTCCCAAACATACCACACGAAGTCTTGCTTAAGCCACGGGCCCAAGCCTGGCACGTCCCAGCATTACCGTGTATGGTAACCGAAGCGAATACGATGGCAACTTGACAGATTTGGAACAAATACTGCATTGCGTGTCACCGAGATAACACAAGCAGGAAAATATCAGATTGTATTACCTGTATCCGACCGGAGGTGTGGACTGGTCGGAGCTACATTGCTGCAGGACGCAGTCATGAAAGGTTAGTGACCCAAGATGGCATTCGTCCCCGCGGAGAGGGGCCAAGGCAGGACGCTGAGGACTTTTGTGCCCCGTATAGGGCTGTCCAGAGAGAAGAGGAATGGAGTGACACGAGGGACGAGACACCGGACCTGCATCATTGTCCCAGGTTGAGGGCTGACGCTACCCGCAGCGGCTGGCAGGAGGGCCTGAAGCTGCCGCCCTGCGCCCGGCTGCCAGCCAGAAGGTATATTCCCCCTCAGAGAGCCACAGCACGCAGGTTTTGGCCTCAAAGAGTGGATTTTGTGCCCGTATAAGCTCTCGTGTTCACCCACAAGGGAAAGAGGGAGGTTGGATGTTTACCAAAATAGCCCCCGAGGAACGCTACTTTGGTACAGGCTCCCTCCAGGAGATCCTTAGCCTGGATTAAGAGTGGTCACTGGGGAATTTATTCCAGATTAACTATTCTGGAAGGGTTAGTCCAGTGTATTTGCAGGTGTAGACGAGCCCCTAGCCAAAGTCTTTAAATTTCAGCCCCTGAAAATGTAGGTTCAGACTTTGCCAGAGCTACCGCGTCCTTCATCCTTGCAGACAGAGCAAGTTCTGCACCTGCACCTCTGAAATCAGCCCTGTTCTCTGCTCTGCGTAGATACTTCGAATATTTTGCCACTTTCTTAACAGTTTATCTTGGTTTCCTAAGAAATACCCCTTCCTGCATTGCTTTGTACCCCAGCAATGGGATGCACTGGGTCACAGGCGTACAAGAAGGGACAGTGCCAGTAGGCACCACTCCGAACCTGGAGGAAAGTGGTGGCGTTGGCCCAATCAGGCTCCAATGCGGGGCCCTTCGCCTTACAAGGCATCCCCTAAATAAAGATATAAAAATACTACAACGTAACATTTAATGAAAGATTGCAGCTGAGCACTCAACTGTCAGGAAATAGCAAGGCTGGAGCGCGTGGGCAACTTAACTCTGCCCCCTTGTGCAAATGCACTTCGGTACAGCCCTTCCCCGACACCAGCCGTCTCCAAACAAATGTCCTAATTCCAGCAAAAGCACATTTTGCCTAATAAAAGTAAAAGAGAAGGGCCAATGCTTTCACACTGAGCCTTCTCAGACACCTTCCTGGCTCGACTGCGAGCCAGCACCTATTTAGCTCAACGACACAGCTCAGGAGACGTTGGCACACTTTGGCCACACACGCACAATTTGCAATCGGGATAGAGATATTAAATGCTCTTTGGCCAAAACAAAGAGCTCTTCTTCCTCCAGGGAAAATCCTCATGACCTCAGGCTGAGATGTGACCAAAAGACCGTCCACAAAACCCAAAACAGGTAGCGTGTACACATCTCCAGCAGCAAACCCACAGCATGATACATCCGGAAAAAATCCACAGGCATGTTAACAACTAGGAACTTTTTTTTATTTTTTTTTTTATGAGAATCTCAATTTATCCCAATGTAAACACCTAATAATCAGTGACACTCAGCAGTCCAAAATAAGGCTGCAGTGTGCCAGAGAGTGTCCCACCTCTGCTCACGTACGAGTTTGATCTTTCATCTATGTCCACCGCTACCAAAAATACTCTCGATATTAAAGAGGCACGCAGCAGGACTTTAACATTAGGGTTGTGTCTTTCTTTTCACCACAATTACACCTTTTTCCTTCTCTTCCTCTCGGTATCGGCAAGTGAGTGAATGACAGTTTTCAGGGGTTTGGCCCTGGCTTTTAAACTCTATTTCATTTTAAATAACCAGGACCATCTCTCCATCCACTTGCGGGATGGATTTTTACAGCTCTGAAAAGAGAGAGTTCAGTTAACCCAATCACTAACGTGATCCTGTTAAAGTTACCTTAAAAAACCCTTTATATAGGAAAAACAATGATGTTCTGCAATTAACGCTGTTAATTTTCTGGCGCTTCATCACAGAACAGCAGCCCACAGTCAATCACATTGCATTTTCCGGAGGCAATAAAAGAATACGAGCAAGACAAGTGCAAACAACATTTAAACAGGGGCTGCCAGGAAAGCAGCCGACACTTCGCTCAGAGCAGAGACAAAAATCTTTTTGTCTTCTCCTGCCCACTTCAGATTTTTTCCGGAACTCCACCAACTTTTCAGGTCTATTGCAACAACCTACATCCATGAGTTCTTCTTAATTCACACACCGTTGCCTACAACTTAAACTGAGTCTCCATTGTAAACCTGGCCTGGAATTTGGGCTCACAGGAGTTTATGCCTATATACTGTTTTCTTTTTCATTCAGCTTCCAGCCGAATCATTTTATAGTGCTTCTGCCTCCATAAAATATTTGCTTGGCAGCCAATGCCAAGATGGAAAAAAAAGCAACGCGCTAACCAAGCCTTGGGTTTTTAGAGTAACGCTGCTCCCCCTCTCACTCCCTGCTTTTATTTTTGGCAAGTTGCAGCCCCAAACGAAGGGCAAGTTTAAATCTTTTAATTCGCAGCCCCGTGGCGCTGCGTGATTTAAAGGTCTTTCAACGATCCAGGCAACCCCGATACTCTTGGGAATTGCAGCTGGAGCGATCTGCATCCTAAAGCCATACACCCATTCTGCTGGAACAATGCAGCCTCTCCTTTGTGACCAGAGCCGGGCTGGCTGGGAGCGTGGTTTCTCATTCAGGCTTTCCAGGGACAGCACCCACCAAGGGACGAGGCAGGAGAAAGCAGAGGAAAACCCAGCACTCCCCCTGCCCCGACTCTGGAGCTTGGGTTAAAGCACCTTCCTGCAAAGAAATGTCTTTTTCGCCCCCACCGCTCCCAGGTCAATGCATTTTGCTGTGCCGCTGGTGGGGTAACCTGTTTATTGAAACCTGATCGACTGCTGGAGAGCGTTAAAATATGCTCTCGCTGTTGGGAACTGTCATTTGTCTGTCACCGAGGAGGTTAATGGACGTGTTTGTTTAGTTTGCTAGTGGGAATATACAGGGCAGAGGCTGGCGGGATTACAGGAGGGGAGAGGTATTTCTGATCCACGGAGGAATGCGGTTGCTTTTCTTTAAAATTGTCCGTGTACTTCTTATAGGCGCACGAGAAAAGCCCCTGCGAGTCCACCTGTGCTTGCGAGACCTCCTACAAACCCCGTGCTCCATCCACAGCCCCGAGCCCCACAGGTACGGAGACCTGCACGTGGGCAGAGGACGAGCCCCGGTGGCAGCGACACTGACGGGGGTCCCCGCAGTCCCCTTACCTCTGGCCGAGTCCGAAAACGCAATTATCCCCGCAAACAGGAGTGCAAGCTGCAAGTCCATGGTGAAAGCCAGACCCCTCTGGGTAGTGCGGGATACCGTCCTCTCAGACCTGGAGGCAGGGGAAGGAAAGCAAAATAATTACGTGTTGGGAGGGGAAACAAACCAACAGCCCGCGACTTTGCAGACTTTTAAAGCCTGTTGCAGAGGCGCGAGGGCAGGAGCAGCGAATGAAACAGCGACCGTACTTGTAATTCATTCCTCAGCGGTCGGCGAGCAAAACTTTGCCCTCCTCTCTGCTCCAGCCTGATATAAATCAAGAACCCACCGCGGCCAGCACGCTGCTCTAAGCTCACAGTTAGGGCATAACTCGCTGATATCCCGCACGGAGCCAGTCCGGAAGGCAAACAAAACGCTAGCGAGTGGCCATAAAACACGATTCCAGGTTGCCAGTTTGCGGAGGAGCCCGGGCGGAGGGGAGGAGGAACCCTTCCTCGCCCACCGGCACCCAGCAAACTTCGTGCGGCTGCCTCGGAGCCCCCAGCCCCGCTCCGTGCACCCCACAACTTCTCCCACCAGCTCTCCTCGTCCCTCTCCTCCTTTTTCTCTTCCCCCCCAAAAAGCCAAGCCAAGCCCCGCTGCTTTCCCTGCCCGCCAGAGGTGCGTCCCACAGCAAAACCACATTAAATTATCCGGATTCTTGAAGATGCCTTCGCGGCCAGACGCGCAAGCGGGGTAGCTCAGGTTTAGGGTAATTACCCCCTCCCAGTGTCCCCCCCCTAATCAAACTCTCACTTTCTAAACAGTGCCTGAATTCCTCCCCCTTGTAAAGTCCCTGCTGGGAACACCCCGTGCCCCCAGGGGACACGCAACCCGCTCAGCATCCACCAAAGCTCCCTCACCACCGGGTTTGGGGTCACCGTGGCACACAAGGGGGGGGGGGGGAACACACACAAATACACACCCCAAGAAAGGGGCTCCCCCTTTTTCCAGGAGGAGGGGGGCTCAGCTTTAAGCCTTCCCCCAGCCGGGATTTGCTACGGGGACGCGGCGGGGGATCGCGGGATGGGGTGGGGGCGATGGCACCAGGTGTGACATGGGTTGTAAGGGGGGGGGGGGTCCGTGTGTGTGTGGGTGGGGACAATTAAGGACTTACCTTAATTACACGGGGCTCTAGCACCGTGCAATGCCGCCCATCCCCGTCGCTTCATGCTCTCCGCGGCCACGGCGCCCGGCGGGGCGCTCCGCCGCCGGCTTCTACCTCATCTCCAAACCCCCCCCCGGCCCCAAAACCGCAGGGGCTGCCTTCGGGGGGGGGGAAAGGCGGGGAAGAAGAGGGTGTCCCCGGTCCCACAGAGCTGGAGGGGGGCTCCTCCGAAATCCCCGCAGCCCCCCGGGGGGGGTTTGCCAGCGGGGAGCCACCGGCGAGGAGCGAAGGGTAAAGGGGAAGTGGGGTGGGAAGGAAAAGGGGTGATGAAGAAAAGGGGGGTCGTAACGCTGCTTGCTTCCCTGGGGGGGGCTGCGAGTAGGGAGGGGGGCAGCGGGACCTGCCAGGGATGCCCGGGGATGCCGTCCCGCGGCCCTCCGAGCCGGAATCCCGTTTAAAGAGCCGGGAGGGGGAAAGGGTTTGAGGGAGGGGGGAGGAAGAGGAGGAGGAGAGAAGGAAAAGGAGGAGGAGGAGGGTGGTTAGGGGCCGGGGGGGGGGTGGCGGAGAGCAAGGAGCCGGGCTCGGGAGCAACTTTCCCTGCAGGGCTTTGTGGCGGTGGGGGCCGAGCCGCCGCGGAGGGCGGTGCGGGGCCGCCCCGCTCCAAACTTCGCACCAATCCCGGGCAGCCCCCGCCCTCCCCGCCGAGCCGCCGCTCCCCTTAACCCTTTTGCGGCGGATGGACCCCCCCCGGACCCCCTCGGACCCCCCCCGGCTCCCCTCATACCCCACTCATGCCCCCCGCTATACCTCCCACCACCCTTTCTCCCCCGCCGCAGAACCCCCCCCTTTCACCGCGCACCCCACAAAGTGTCCCCCCCCCGTAGCCCCACGAAACCGCCTTCCCCTTAGGAAACCCCCCTGGGGACAAGCTGAGCCCCCCCCACAGCCCCCTCGGGGTTTGGGGACACGGGGACGAGGACACGGCATGTCCCAGGGGGGTGACATCCCAAGGGTGGTGGGGCACATCCCACCCTGGCAGCACACGTGCAGCCCCCCTGGGAATGAACCTAAGTTAAACTTGAAGCAATCCGGCTCGAAAATGAAACTGCTGGGGAGTCTTCTCCTTGGGTTAGCCGCTGAAATTATTTATTTTTTACTTTCATACAGCTCAGCTGATGCGTCCCCGCTCATAATCGCTCTCCGCACGGGATAAAACTCAACCCGGCAGAGCTACCAAAGAGACTAAACAAATGCCAAGAGGGAAAAAAAAAAAAAAAAAAAAAAAAAAAAAAAAAACAAGCTGCCTGAATAGCTCCAGTATGTGGAGAGAAACATTGCTGATGTCTTTTATTGGTTCTCCTATTTGATAAGCTCTTATTTCTCTTATTTGATAAGCTCCAGCATGAAGGCCTCCATGAAAATTAAGGGGTCGCAATGCTCAGTACTGGGGAGAACCCCAACACCCAGGCCAAGAAGCAGCTTCCACGTCCACTTTATCTATTTTGTGAAGATTATGAAAGCACACCCTCTGTTATTATTGTTACTGAATGCTTTTACTCAGCAATTCCTGACGACATGAAATCTGGCTATAGCATATCCAAGTGAAAAACATTTAAGACTAAACATATAAACCCCCCACATCCAGAAACAAACAAAGCAGCTGACAATATCTTTTATATATATATATATTCTACATATTTTTATCATCATTTTTATTATTAAAGTTCATTAATTTGAGAAATCCCAGATGGGCTACTCCTCCTATCAGGCAATAACTTCAGCCTTGTTGACTTCAAAGATGGTGTTGACTGAGTCAAACCTTCAGGACCCGACCTACGTGATTGAATTCATGCCATGGACCCTGATAAAGTTGCTTCAAGCTGCACCAGAATGAGAGCTACATCTCAAGGAATGATGTGTAAAACATTTATTTGTGGTGTTTCCTAGTAATTTCACCACAAAGGAGTCAAGGTTTTTGTCCCAAGGACATCACCATCTAATATATGGTCCCAAAACTGTTTACACAACCTTCTGTTCCCATGCAGAGTGAAGCCCGAAGCAGCCTCAGTTTGGGCTCAGAGGATAAATAACCTCTGATGGGCTCTGCTCCTTCCATGCTTGCTTCTTTACTGAAAAATCTCATGTGTGCCTTTGTGGGCTTCAGCACCTCCCAGTCTGTGGGTGTTTCTCCTCCCAGTGCATCGATAAAAGCAGCAAAATGCCTCCTGCAGTCTTGCCCCACTGGGAAGTTCTGGGCAATGGAGCATTACAGAGGCAGCCCACAAGATTTTCTAAAGCATCCAGGTGCCTAAACGCCTTCAGATTCCCCTTAGGCTTCTGTCTTCAAGCACCCAGAAACTTTTCAATAATTTGACTCCACGTGATATTGTAAAAGGATTGAGCAGAGAGTCAGGGAACGGAGCCCACAGCTTCCAAACCCCATGCTAAAATAAGCAGAGAAGCACCCCTCCTGACTCCCAAATGTCTGCACAGTCTTTACATTTTTGCTCAGGACTTTGGGAGTCCCCAAAAGGCAGCCTGAAACCAGGCCATAGACTTCATCCATCTTGTTCACCGTACAGCAGCGTGGAAAGAAATGTAAAACATTGATACAACAAAAATAATTAATATTCCTGCAGCAGCTCCTAGTTTATCAGAAACAAAATCTCATGCTGTTTTCCCAACACTTCTACCTAAATAAGGAAACATGCCGAGCCGTGTTTTTCTGGGCTGGCTGTAATTTGCAGGATGATTGAGTAGTCTGCAAGTCAACAGCCCTGGTTTGCTCCTGCACCCCACAGTCCTGAGACAAGGCTGTGGGAAAACAGCTTTCTGGAGCTGGCAAACAAAACCAAATGCTAAGCAACCAAGAACGTGTCTCCACGTGGCCCGAGAAGTAGCCTAACAGCCCATTTGTATCCCGGTTGTCCCCAAAGCCCCTTTTGAAGAGCATGGCTTTCCAGACTTCGCCTCGCTGTGATGGTCTGGTGAACGTGCATCCCCATAACGACTTCCCTCATCTCTCCAAAAACACAGCTTGGCCTTTTTCCAGCTTTCTTACCTCTTTTCTCCTAGGAGCTGCTCACCTCCATCATCACAGAGCTCCATTTTTTTGGAGCTCTCTGATTTTTTTCCCCATTCTCTCCCTTCTATCTTAGCAGTTTCACCTCTTCTTTTCCCTTACAAATAATTTGGGAGACCCTCCGGGCTGCAATTCCTCACCTGCTGTTCCTGGATCCCTTCACACTGCAGGACAGGTCGATGAAATGGGCCGGGGCCACCGACACCCCTGGGGCTGGCACCGTTGCCTTGCTGGAGCACGAGGCCCCGTGGCACGGGTCCATGGGGCAGCCGGGCGCAGCTGACGAGCACGTGAAGGTGAGGGAAGGGCACGGCCGGGGTTAGGCACATTCCCCGTTCACGCAGCCCTCCTCGGGTTACGGCCAGGCCCCGAGGGCAGCCCAGCTTTGGGGATGGTGGAAAAGGCGAGTAATGGGGTTAGCGGGGTGGATTTCCCCCGTGGATCGCTTCCAATGGGACGCTCGGCGTGTGACATGGCAGCAGCTCTGAAAACATCACAGCTGGGTGGGCGAGGAGCACAACGCGCCCGTTTCCATCTGCACGGAGGAACAAGGTACCACCCCATGCGGGTTAAGGACTTCACAGCTATGAAGCTGCTTTAACCAGGGGATTGTGGAGATCGCCCCAAAATGATGATCCTTCTACTTGGCAGCTCAGATGGGACCCTTCAGGCCCCAGGCACTCGGATGGGTTTTGTCAGAGCCACTGTGCTGACCCACTCAGGTCTATAGATAAAGCTGAAAAGGTGTTTTGTGAAGAAATCAGTGTTTTATGAGAGCCATCACCATCTGCCCTACCCATGGTGAATTAGGTGTAGCTTAAATTTAGGTAATATGCAGAGAGGGGGTATGCACAGATGGAAGGATGGACAGGATATGATATGGCCCTGAAATCTGTATTTTTCCCTTAATAAAAAATGCCACTTCTCTCCACATACACACTTATTTCCTTAAAGTATCCTTTATTCTAAGCAGCGTTTCAAAGAAACTAAATGGCCCATCATATCAATAAAATTCATGGTTATACATGAGACATGAATGCCATGCTCAGGCAGAGAAGAAAAGATGATGAAATGAGGGCTCAAGGTCCCGTTACCAAATGCTGGGTCCTGCACAGGATGCTTGGAGGACCCACGGACCCAGTGCCCTCACATCAAGGCTTCCAAGGATTTTTGGAGGTCTGGGGATTGCTTTGTTCCTGTGGTATGGATGGATTGCCAGGCTCCAGGCAGCATGGTGGAAAGACACGGACATCTGAGCAGGCACATGGGGAGGGGAAAGCATTTCTTTGGGGTGCTTTGAAGGAGCCCAGTGCAGTAAAAATATTTCATTAGCCCACCTCCTTCTGCTCCCTCGGTGTTTTTCACCCTCTGAGATGGGTTTTGAAGTGTATGAATGCCATTGTTGCATCTGACACAAATTGAAGGATGGAGAAGGGCCACCCAGCACCTTACTTTGGGTCTCCAAGAGAGTTTGTAGCTTCAGGGTGAACAAAAGATATTACCTCCCCCAACAAAATGTGCTTGCCTTCCTGCTAATGTCTGCACCACCACCATTCCCACAGCAGGAAAACCACATCCGACGGGCTCTGAGCCCCAGTTCCCCGCTCCCAGAAGGTGCTCAGACATTCAGATGGGGAATCTGGTATTAAAAGCTCAGGGCAGATCACGTTGCCATTCTTCTGAAAGAGCTCTGCTCCGTCTGCTTTCTTCCAATGGATCTCATTCTTCTTTCTCACATCCTTTTGCATCACCTTAAGCAATTTATTTTATGCTCAGTACTTTTTCCACTCTTAAACGTTTCCTTATTCAGTGTTTGGTAGAACTACAAGTAGTTAAAGTTTCCAAATGTTCTCCATAAACACATCCTTCCTCAGGCCCCTTATCCTTTATATCACTCAGCACGGGTTTCTTGGAGTCAGCCTGACACTGATGTATGAAGGATTTGATTTTGCTTTCCTTTTACATCTGGTTAATACAAGAGTAATCCCACTGGAGCCATTGGAGTTGTTGTAAGTGAGAAAAAAAAAAAAAAAAACTGATCAAGCCAACAGGCTCATCTGTGCAGCAACTACGCCGTCCAGGTAGTCTGAGCTGAAGGCTCTGAATATACATCACCAGATATCTCATCTGAGAAGGTGAGCACAGTTTTGAAGGCCTAAATCTCCTCTCACTGCTCCTTCACATCTTCCTCTCGTGCGAGAACTCTGTCTACGTGCATCGATGCTGGGTTCGGGTCCTCCAGATGTAGCAAACATGAAAGGGGAGATGCAAAAAATAACCAGAAATAAATTTTACAGAAGCCCGAGATGAACAGACAGAGAGAAAAACAGAAATGTCAAGTATTAATTGCTGCACAGACGTGAGGAATGTTAAGGGAAACTGTTTGGGGATTTATGTTCAAAAAAAAAAAAAAAAAAAAAAAAAAAAAAAGACAGCTTCCCAAACTATTTCCTTTCAAATCTCTCAGCGTTTTCCATAAATTCCATGTGCATGTGTGGCACTCTCTGATAACATACAAATCTGAACGCATAAACTGTTTTGAAATGTTTGTACAATTTCATCCAAAAATATGACTGCATGTTTGTGCTTTAATTATCAGCAATAGGATATTAGGCAACAGCCACATGCATCGTGTCAGGGGCACTGGGTGAGTTTAGGTGGTACGAGCTCAGCCTGCCCCTTTCTGGCCATGTCTCTGCAATGGGGAGAAACCCCAAATTATTGGGAAAAATAACCTGTAGTGAAGTGGGCTGCAAGTGACAGCACAGCCCCTGCTCTCAGTGGCAGGAGTGTGCAGAGAAATCCACTAAAATCAGTAAAGATATTTCAGATTCATACAGGTGTAACTGGGATCAGAAACCTGATGGTTTCCAGGACAAACATTTTATTTTTTTGCCACTCTTTGCAAAAAAAATAAAGCCTTAGCGGAGGGATGGACACTGTGCTTCAATCAGTGTTGTTTGAAATGTCTTTCATTTATTAACATTCTTGCTGAAGCTGAACATTAGTTCCACTTTATCAGGAATATAATGCAGCTGCATTTTCTGGATGGGAGCACCACCAGAAATATGTTAACTATATAGTCAACAGCTATGCCTTGTTTACTCTTATGCGTAAAGCCATACGGAAACAATCCTCCCAGGAAATCTTTATTTTTTCTCTCTCTCCTTTTATGTATGTAAATAAAAATAAGAGGAGAAGCTGGCCTGGGATGCTGGCTGAGAGTCGGATGGCAGGAGCTTGCTTTTGCTCAGGGTTTGTTGAGAAACTCTCTGATTCCCCCAGGGGCAGACTGGGCTGCTCTGGTACAGCAGAGGTTTTGCAGGGAAGGTGCATCAGTCCCCATTCATCCCTCGGTGCCTTCACCCTAGGATGTTCCTCCTGAAGACCCAGCAAACACACTGTGATGGCTCAGCCCTGGTGTTCCCTCCTGGGGGATCTGCTGGCTCAGAGATGGGTCCCCAGGCGCACAGGGCTTGGAGACCACAACGAGGAGGGCAGCTTCATAATGGGTTTCCGTGAGCTCACGGGGGAACTCTTGGACCTTCAGCTGCTCAGATGTTCACCCTGCTTTGGTGCTGTGCTCATTGCTTCGTCCAGCAGTGCTGGGGTGGAGAGCCACAGGTGGAGATTCACAGGAGGACAAATCCTGATGGACCTGGAGAGTGCTGCCCGCTTGCCCACAGCCTGAAGGAGACAGCTGCAAAATCCACAGCAGTGTGACAAGCTGCAGACAAGAAGGCAGAGCCTCTATCCTGCCCTCCCCAGGCACAGGCAGGGTTAAATATTAACCCCAGGGCTGGGAGACAACCCCTTCAGCCCCCACCGCCTTCCCCACGTAAAGGGAAGAGCAGAGAGCACACTAAGGAGCCCTGGAAATATGTAAGGAGCTGCCAGGATCTGCTGCCAAACACTTTTATCTTTAGACAAAGATATATCTGTTGCTTACTTAACCCAGCCTTTACGAAACTCGCAGCTCTGGGTTTCCAAAATAACAGGAGCAGAGTGGAGCTGGCTGGTGTCCTGCTGAGCAGCAGATGCACACAGGGCAGCGAGAAGGTGACAACGGATCTCACCAGAGAAATGGCTGGAGAGTAAATCATTTGTCAGGGAAATAAATAAGGATTTAACCTCCACAGGCTGGAGAACTTACCTGCTCATGTCCCTGCAAAGTGCAGGTGTCTGTATTCTTAAGAGAGCAATTAGGATGTATGGTTAATAATGAAGAACAAAAAAGCTGCTGCTTGCAGCGTGCAATCCCAAAAGAGCAGAAATGTGCCATGAGTGTGTACCAGGGTGGCCCCAAGGTCACGAGGAAGATGGCAGCGATGAACGGTGCAGCAGCTGCCCTGCTCAGCTCACCAAACTGCCACGCTTTTATTATCACCAAATAAAAGATGCTCCCCATTTTTTATTTTATTTAAAACAGGCGTTTATTCACAGTGTGCACGATGGTGGGGTCCAACAGAGAAATGAATGGCACCCGTGGGGTTTTGGTGTCAAGCTGCGAGGTGAGGGTGTGAGTTTGGGACCTGCCTTGTCCCTCATTTTCAGGTCAATCACTTGGTTTTTTTGGGGGGAGTGTTTTTTTATGGGGGGGAGTGCTTTTTGGGGGGGGCAGTGGTGCTGCAAAAACATTGCAAGTATGGGTTGGTAACAGCAGCTCCCTATTTAGCTATAAAACTCACCATTCACAGTAAATTCCCTTTTTTTATTCTTAATGCTAGAGTTATTATCTGGCAAGAATATAGCCCCTTCCTCTGCCACTCGTGACCCAGGCTGAACCTGTTTGCCCGTGTTATTGTGCTGGTGTAATTCAGTGGAAAAGAGATTGGATTAAACAGGCAGCTCCGGAGGAGTAAATAAAAGGAACATGCTTTAAAGAGTAAATAGACAAGCCCGGGTAGAATAGAATAACTCCTGGCGGTGCTAAATCAAAGGGAAAATAATGCCCTCACTAAAATCTGAACAGGGTTTGTGAGGAAGGGCAGCCCACAAAACTGGATGATCTGTGCATGTGCAGACCCATTCCAAAGAGAAGTGCGGGGACAGCCGGGTTAGCTCCTGGTAATTCCTCAGCGAGTCCAGCCCAAATCTGTTTAGCAGCAGAAATCCTTTTTTTCTCCTCACTGCCAGCCCTGCAGTTCAGCCTGGGCTGGCGGGTCGAGTCCTCGGCTTCACCTCCCTTTCGCCTTTGATGCTGCTCCAGAGAAGTTGAGAGCGTGTCTGAAGGCAGCAGTGGGATTTCGCTAGCACGGGGGATCCTACAGGAGCAGCCAGCAGCTCTCCCTGGCCAGCAGCACCACGTCCCGGGGCAGGAGAGGGCTGGGAAGGTCTGACGCTTTCTGGCAGCCTCAGCAAGTGGATCCCCGCTTTGGGAATGCTTCCCCGATGGCATCAGTCAGCCCAGCTGTAAAGGCAATTGATCCGTCTTGCTCCACGGGCTCTTTTACCCCTAGCAAAAAGCTGTGATGTGGAGCTCACAGCGATCCCGTCCCGCTCTCTGGTGCTCTGCACCCCTCCAGAGAAGGGAGGCACTCGCCTCTCCAGAACCACGGTGAGAAAAAAAGCTTTTGGCAAGCCCAGGGGCTGATCCCAGTTCTGTCTGTACCTGTGTAACCCAAGCAGGGCCCCAGTCTGTCTCCATCCTTCTGCTGTGTGGCCTGCAGAGTTAATAGGGGAAAAAAATTAATAACAACTCTCAACTGAATATATGAGCAGCAAACCTCCGAGTGGGGTAAAGCGTATGTGGAGTCACTTTTCGGAGCTGGCATCCTCCTTTTCACACAATGGCATTAGGTAAAGCACACTGTGAATGACTCTGGGACATTTGTTTCCCATCAGCTGCAGAGGAAATCCCCTGCGCTTGCAAGGTGAGAGTCCTTCCCATGGGAAAGCAGGGTGGTAAGTCTGGAAGCTGAAAACCAAGTTCTCTGCCTCATTTCTGCAGAGAGTCTCATGTCAGAGCTTAAAAGATGAATTGTGGCAATGTGTAAGAGAGCTCAGCTTGCCCATTGGGGATGCATTACCTCTCCTCTGCTAGCAAGGGGATGGGAATCATCATTTCAGTTGAAAACAGAAATACAAGTGTACAAAGACTAAATATAAGAGGTTTTTATATGGACATTTTCCTAACCATAATCCAAATGTCTTCTCTGTAAATCACTTGCTAATAAGGAAAGGATACGAACATGTGAACATTTTGGGATCCTGGATTCAATAAGATGCACAGATCACAGACACAACCATCCCTACTTCAGCCTAGCACATGATGCGAATAAATGGAGAGCAGAAACTCTACATATTGTAAAGTTATACAGTGCAAAAGAATTCTTCAAGGAATACCACATCCTGAGTCTTACACAAGGAAATCCAGACCAGGCATTGTGGAAAAAATTAATACATTTCAGTGTCAGGCAGAATTATGAGGCTGATCAAGCTGAATAATCCAAGGTGCATAATCTCCAGGGTATTTTCCTACAAAGTGGAGTAAGTGTGAGTCTGTCACGCAATCCAGCACCAAGGAGCAGGACTTGGCTTACAGACACAGAAGTCACCTGCAAGAAAAGTTCTCTGGGGCTTCGCTTCAGAAGAGAGACAAAAGCAAAAAGAGAATTAAAAACACAGCTCAGCTCTTCCAAGTCACCGACCATGATGCCTGGTGGGGAGATCCATGCTGGTTAGTGCACTGGGTGCACAGCTCTCCGAATCCCTGTGCAAAGCCACGGGAGCACCCTGCTTTCACCAGCCTTCAGCCCCTTAAAGGCAACCAGTCCCAGAGTCTCTCTGTGTTTACTTCTGGGCAAGATTTTGTCCCAAAGCACATTTTCCTGGCAAAGACGCAGTTCACGCTCATGTTGATGCCATTCCCAAGATACACAACAAGTTGCCTTCTGAGCAGTGCTCCAGGAGAGACTTGGAGGTGGGCTGTTAGGGATTTGAGTGCAGGAAGTAGGTCTGCATGGCTTGAAACCCAGGAGGGCAGGAAAGAGCAGCATCCTCCTGCAGAAACACAAAACTTGGGCCATGAAAAATGGCTTGTCAAGGGAATGTGGAACAGGAGGGCATTTGAGCTTGTGTCTGTGCGTAGAAAATAAGAAGATCCTTCTTCCTTAACCAGAAAAACTTGGTTGCTAGCATCTATGTCCTTGTATAATTACTTTGATTAAACAGATTCATGCTTTACTGAAGACAGAACCCAAGAAGACTCATATGGCATGGATGAAGACATCTTAATTATTAGTGCTTACTTTTGCACAGCTTTCAGAAATGTGCTGGGGCTAAATGGTTAAAACATGTTTTTTGGATCTAAGTTAAGCTTTTGTGTCACCCAAAAGTGACACAAAACTTAAAGTGGAGGAGAGCTTATATTATAACATTTCTGACAGGTCCATCTGAAGACGCAGTGGCACTATGTTATATTAATGAACTCCAACAGCGTGGTTCTCCAACAAGCCTGGGAAGTCTTTTGTTCTTAGGCTAAGCCTTTTGCCATCTAATAAGGGCTTTTTGAACTTTTCTCTTGATCTTCTTCACCAGGGGTTGAGAATGTGAAAATTGACCTTGTCTGTTTTCATCCATCTGATGTTGGCACTCAGAGAAAATGAAACCTTCCTATATCCAACCCAGGGCAGGCTGATTTGCTTCTTCTGTCTTTTTGTTTCCTTCTGGAAGCAGAATTAAAAATGTAAAACCACATTTAGTATGGGTACAACCCTGTGAGAAGGAGAATGCAGGTTCTAAAGCAAGGTGCTCTGGTACTCCCATCCCCTCGAGGTTCCCTTGGTGTCAGCCTCTACATTGATGTTGTGGACTTAATCAGAAGCCAAGGCCCCACTGCACTGTGCAGGAAGGCACATCATGGAGAAGAGTTTTCAGGCATTATTCTGTAGGAATCCATCCAGGGCACAGCTGAGTCTCACCCTGGTTTCCTAATGGGGATAACTGGAATCACTGGGGTCTTGTGCATAAAACAGTGAACCATGCTCTCGGAGCAATTGAACACCGTGGTGTTACAGCCCTGACAAAACTAGAAGCCATGTTGCTTCAGAATTAAACACAAACTTGAATGCTGGCATGGCTCAGATGTTTCTAGGAATAAACCACATACTTCAGCAGTTCAGTTCTGTTTTTCCAATCAACAGAGAACTAAATGTTTTCAATGTTCTTGAAACGATTTAAAGTGTGCAAAAAGCACCCAAATCCTTACTCAGGGAAAGCTGGTAAAAAAAAAAAAAAAAAAAAAAAAAAAAAAAAACAAGGACATTGAGGTGTTTGGAAATGCAAGCTGAAACACCACTGTGTAAAGTTGTGATGTCCGCAGCCTTACATGCGTACAGCTAGGGTCATTTTGGGGTGCATCAGGAAACCCTTACAGCCAATACCCCCGCTCATCAGTTCTTAGGCTTGTGTAAGAAGCTGTTGTCATGTAGATATATAAGGTTGTCATATAGATATATAGTAGGCTGGTCACTCATACATATCTAAGCATGTTAGTACCACTCATAAATTAAATCTCACAGTCTCCTGTTTCACTGATCTCTGAGCAACTCCTTTTCATGGAGAAGCAAGATGCAAGGACCAGTTCAGTCACTTGGCTGAGCTTCCTTGGTCAACTGCAGCTCTGGAGCTCAGATTCCCGGTGCTTCCAAATTAATCCTAGTACTTTTGGACACTTCTCATTAGAAAAAAAATAAAATAATAATAATAAAAGAGCATTGTAAGGTGTAAGAAAAAGCCTGCCTGCAACACACTCCTGCAGGAGACATCTCCAAGCCCCAGAGCACCATCTCTGAAGGGCTTTTGCCGGAGCAGAATTTGCCACCAAGGACATACCCAGCACAGAGCATGTGTAAGCCAGATGTCAGCCCTTGTCCTCTCGCTGCCAGTTCAGATGTCAATCACGTGCAGGCTCCTGATTTATAGCAGGCCATGCCGCCACTCCTGTGAGCTGGAAGTGAGAATGCCTGTGTGAAGCCCCGGATGCCACCTCCGAGCGCGGGATGCATGGTGTGAAAGTGCCTCTTAACAATGCCATCCCTGTAGGTGTAGGGCAAGCGGCTGACACCACCGCCCCCTAACAAGGGGACTTTGCATGAAGAGTAAATGTGAAGCACGTGAGCTAAGGCTGGCAAAATGCTGGTCAGGGATGAGCTGCAGACAGGGAATTTGGCTCAGAGTCCAAGCTTTTCCGAAGGTCAGGAGCACTTGAGCCTGTTGGAGACAGAAGCTCTCACGAAGTCACCGTGGGACACGTCTACTGTGGGTTTCTACTGCTTACATGAGAACATTCCCCTCCCAACAACCTCATCTTCCTCTTCCCCTCCCATGAACCACCCCACTGTCCTCACATGTTCTCATTGCCTCACTTTAGTTGATATCAAGTCTAGGAAAGCTCTACAGATGCTTCTCAGCTTTGCACTTGTAGCCCCACACCCCCGTCAATCTGCAGAATAAAACCACTGTCCTTTTCCTTGCTTTTTGTGGTTTTGTTTTATTTTGTTGTGTTTTGTTTGCTGCTTCATTCCTCCTTTCTGCTTCTCCCTTCCAACCTACCTCCAAGCCTTTGCTTAAGAGGATCCCCTCTAAGCCCAGATGAAAAGGAATCAATAGCTTCATCCCAGTTTGTCCTGAGGATACTCTAGGAGACTACATGTTCATACAGTTTTCTCATACGTGTTTTTTGCTAATCAGTTTGCCCCAGAACTGGTAGGTAAAAGAGAAAGAGATAAACTCTGCCAAGTCTTAATTGTGGGTGAGTAACAGATGTGTGGTTTAGCCCTCTGCAGCTGAACCCTCTGGGTGATGCAGAGACATCCAGCTGAGCTCCATCAGAGGCAGCGTGACACCACTTTGCTTCTTACATCTGATGCTGATCTGGTCAGCACACAGCTATTTGATTTCCAGGGCAAGGTCAAAAGCTTTTGTCAGGATCCATGCACTTATAAGTCCTCTGAGACCCAGAAGTGCTAGGGAAGATAAGGAAAGATGGGTAAGAAGCTCTGCAAACAGTTTCCCAGACCTTCTGGGAGGGCTGATCATCACCCCAGACTGCAGGCATGTCTCCATTGTGTTCCAGTGCATCCCGTAACCTCCTCACTTTCTGTCAATATCCAACTATTCCCTCCCCACACTTTCCCAGATAATGGAAGCATGATTATACGCTGAATATGCCAAAATCTACTTTTGTTTCTTCTTTTCTTATCCACGTCTCCCTCTTAGCTGGTAAGTGCTGCACAACCTCTGTTTTGCCATGTATAGCAGTAGTGTGTGAATAATAAATAACAATGATATGCTTTTAGCTGGAAAATAAACCCCATATGTGTCCTCAAGTCTCTCTTTTCTCTTGAAGAATTCGTGCAGACATTGGTTCCAGAGACAGTTATAATCCTGTTTACTTGTCAATGCTTGGAGTGAGCATGTAATTACAGTTCCACTATAAGATACTTAACATGTAATTCAATGGCAAAGAGCTACCACGTTATTATAGTCTTCTAAGGTTGGATTTATGCCCTGAAACCTAAATTAGTCCCAACAATTTCTGTTCAGAGGAGGATAATTTAATGCAATCATTATCAAGTACACCAAAGAGCAAATTTCACCAAGGCAAGGGACAACACAAGCAAGTAATTATTTTTATTTTTTATTTTTTACCTCTCTTTGCCAACACGGCTTTCCTGGACTTGTATTTTCTAGATAGGCAAAGGGTTTGTTTTGGAGTAAGGTGCAAAAGGGAAATAAAAACTACCAGTGACAATTAAAGAAACTGTAGGAATTAGTTCTGTGTTTGGAGATGGACACAAGACCTCGGGGCACACCCCTTAAGGAGATGGGCAGTGGCATAATTCTGATATCAGTGCAGAGCTAAGAGTTAAAGAAAGTGATAGAGTGTCTGGCCTTACTCGCTTCTTCACCCCCAGTGTTTCTAGGACCTGTTGTTAAGCTGCTGCCTGTCATACCACCATCATCCACAACATTAATTGGGCCCTGCCTTAAAATAATCCATCCTCAGCACCACAATGCTTAGCACTCCTACGGGCCTGTTCATACAAGACTTTCAGAGGGCTTAACAAGTCCCGACTGTTTAAGCAACACAATGTGCCCAAGAATTTAGTCGGGGGCACTACAGGGGTAACCGTTTGCCACAGCAAAGCTACGTGCTTGCCTATGACCACAGCGAAGGCTGCTTGAGGAACAGAGAAAGAAATCTGGCTCCTGTCTGTGTTCATTTTCTTTCTGCCCAATAATTTATTTGGTTATGAGTCTCAGTTTCCTGTATGGAAAGAGAGTGTTGGACTTTCAGTATTCCCCAGGGCATGGTGACACCAATCATGGGACACAGCACACAGGCTGTGAATATCCCACAGCCACAGAGATGCCTGGGGCTGCCTCTCTGTCTCTTGGCAAGGTTCCCCTGCTTGAGCCATCCCCTGACACCTCTTGCTCCTGACTTTAAGGTACCAACAAAGCACGGGCGCTTTTCTTACAACACGTAGCATCCACAGCTGGTGCTGGGAGTCCAGAGGAATCCCTCGAATGTGGGCAGAAAGTCCCCAAAGCTCAGAGGAAGGAAAGCAGAGGAATGCAAGCACGGGGAGCACCTGGAGCTCCAGCACTGCCAGCAAGCCCAGGTGTGCACAGCACAGGCGGGGGGACCGCGGCCGTGAGCTGGCGATGACAGTTCGGGGTCCCTAATACATTAGTTCCTGGGGTCTCGCTTGCATCTGTTGGAGGGTTGGAGATCTGCCGGGGGCCGGAGGGATAATTAGGCAGGTGGGCTGCTGGCTGTCCAGCACGCCTGCCAAATCCAGGCCTGCTGGAAGTGGGTGTAACCCTATGGAAATCATATATGCGATATCCTCACCCATGCACACACATAAACAGATGGGGGAGAGAGGAAAGGCGCACGCACGCCCAGGCCTGGATGCATTTTAGAAGCACAAAAAGACCCCAGAAAGACAGAAGCACGATCTGCAACACACCAGTGTTCACCCGAGGGTCACCATACACCCCTTGGGAAATCTCCGAGCATTTACTATTCCTCTTAGCAACTCTCAGCTCTTACATTTAGGGAGAGCTCTCTGATGGGATTGAAAAGAATAGCCAGGTTCATACAACGGTTACATTGTGCCATCTTCTGGTTAAAGGCTGTGGATTCCCTCTCTCCGAGTCCTGCTTCACTCCAGCACAGAAGGAAAGCCTTTCTTTATGCCTTCAAGAAACGAGATCCAGCAATGCCCCAGCAGCTTGGCTGTCCTGGTGTAACAGCATTACCTGCAGAGATGAGCTGCAATCACAAGACGGTGTTTGCAGGGACCACAGGGATGTAGGAGCTGCCAAACAGAGCCCTGGTCTGCCAAATCTGCTGCTCCAGCCTCCAGGAGACATGATGCTTCAGCATACCTCTCCAGACCCACATCGAGGTGCCCCAACATCCATCTGAGAGCCGTGCAGCTGTGAACCACCTGCAGGTGAGGAAAGTGAAGAAGAAAGTGGGCTCAGCGGGGTCCACAGAGACAAAACACGTTCGTCTCTCTGCTGAGGAGGATCATAAATATCTATAAATGCATGAGGACACATGTTGAGAACAGCTGCCAATTACTCATCTGGATCATGAATATGGGGAACTGGATGTTCCCAACCCACCCTTACGCTGAAAAAAAAAATTAAAAAAAAAATGAATATACACAACTGCAAGGGGATGTGTGATCTTGGAAAGAGCTGATCATGGGGAAATCACTGGTCTGAATGTGCAGGCCCAGACTTGATAAAAAAAAATAAAAATAATGACAAAGCTGACAAGTCTTTTGTCTTCCAGCAGCACACTTTACAATGCATGTTTATTTTAAACCTCACCTGCACCATTGTAGCTCCCTTGATTTTGACAGCAACATCCCTCCAGCTGCCAGGAGCACTTCTCATGAGTAGGTGTTCAAAAGGAGCTAATTGTGCACAAATTAGGCAGACAAATTAGGGACAACGACTTCACTAAATACTGGCTAAACAAATACAGCTTCGGGGAAGATCCATGCTCCAGGTTGTCATCAGCAGTGCTAGTGTGAGCTAGATGAATTAGGTGCAGAGCACTCCCCACCAAAAAGCTGGTGTGTAATGATGTTGCTGCAGGAAATGGTATGAAAGGATGAAATCACCTCCTGTTCCAGGGAAAGGAAAATAGCCGCTGCACTTCAGACACTGCAGAGCATGGGACCTGACAGCCTGGTGGCTGCAAGCATTTGCTGTCCCAGTAATATTTAATTATTGGGCTTGTAATGAGCTCTGCAGAAGTGTTTAGTCTCAAAATGTCTTTTGCTTGTGCTCTGAAATGTCAAGGAAATCAGGATCGCTATGAAAGCAGCCCGATGCTGCACGCAGGTATCAGCCAGCTACTGTCTTGTTCTCAGTTTAACTCGAGCAGGGGAGAAGCAGAGACAGCGAGTTACACAAGACTTGGATAATATCAGCTTATTCTGACAACTTCATAACCTGCACAGACCTCCTAACGCATTGGGTATCTCCTTGCACACATCTGTCATCAGGAGGAGATATGGGAACAAGTCCAGGTTTTGAAGTCCCTCGGCAGGTCTGCACCCTCATGGCTCTGGCAGATGAGAAATCGGGCAGTGTTTGATGTCCCTGTGAATTACATGGACAGTGGGAAACGCTTACTGAGAGATTACATCGGGGTCACCAACCGCAGAAAAAACGGTTTGGACCTGAAGTTTGAGACTGAGTGTGTTGAACTGAGAACTGGAGCATATAAGATGTCTGAAGGCAAGGCGTAAGCTCTGCTAGCATCTGACCACTGCTGTTATCTCGTCATCTTCCGAGAATGAGCAAGTCCCGCCCTGCATTTACATCACACGTTAATAATAAAGCATGAAGTGCTTTTCCTGCCTGCAGTCCTCCTTCTCAGCTTCCAAACGCTGCACCATTTTTCTTTTGGTCATTTCCGTGCCTACATTTTTTAGCTAGAATGGGCCAAGCCTGATTAAAATATTCCATGTGGGGTCTTTCAGGGCTGTGGGGTTGTTCCGAGAGCAGCAATCTAAACTTGCATTTATCTCATTATTTATTGTAATTCTCAAATCTTCTTTAAACTCTTTTTTTTTTTTTTTTCCCCATATCTGCTTCCAAGATGCTGTTACTCATCCCTGCTCTAGCTTTCCTCCCTTCCAGCCAGCAGCAGGCTCTTGACACGAGCATCACCGACAGCATCCACAGCCCACAAATCTCCCTGTTGTCCTCCAGGACCAAGGGAAGGAGCAGGTCGCCAGATGACCGGGCCTGGTCCGGTCTTGAAGGCTTGAAATTAGAGTCACCTCCACTACTGACCTCTTTGGCACCCTGCTGTGCCCTGGGGAGCTCACCAATAGCAATACCCTGGCTTCTGGATAATATAGATAATATATAGTCTGTGCAAGTGTATTTTTAACCACTTAGTATTTTTATCCAGTTTCTAGCGCAGCACAATATCACATACCCTGATGGGTCCCAAACACATTGTGGCTGTGCTAGATTCACTGCATCCATGAAATCAGGACAGCAGTTATATACTTGCTTGGCATGATCTATTTTTAATATGTTGATGTTTTTTGCTTGGTATTGGACACTTTTTTGCCAAATGTTGTTACACAAACTCCGTCCATGCGCTGTGAGGTCTGGACACTTCTCCAGAATAGACAACAGTTTAATAATACAGGAGGTGCCAAGACCTGATTTCATGATCTTCCTAAAGACAGGTTTCATCACCAGATGCTTCAGACCCAGAGATTTATCGACTTAATTTTCACTGGCAGTTTTGCTGTGATTTTTTTTTTTTTTATCACTAGATGCCTGATCCAGCGGCTCTCATGTTGTCAGATTCCCATTGAGGGCAGAGGGAATTTGTGCTGATCAAGGGCTAGAGGACATGGCCTGGCTTTTCTCAGCTCCCCTGGGTGCGTTTTGTCTGTTGATTTGTGTGAGAAACAGTTAGTTTGCCTTGGTGGAGAAACAAAAACACCCAAGTGAGAAAAGAAAAAAGAGGGGGACTGAAGACACAATGGTCATGCCGTTATTGAAATGTGCTTCTCGCTTCAGAAACAACAGTCTGGGCTCAAATGAAGTGATAAGTGGGGACATGGATTAAGCCAAAATAAACCTCCTTATCTTGAAAAAAATTCAGCTTCCTAAAGCCAACCTGGAGCTGATCTGTGTGAACAACAAGAGAAAGTGCAAGAAAGCTGAGATATTTCTTAAAATAATATTACTGTAGGACCCAGCAAAAAGTAAACGCTGCTCGTGGGACAAAAGTAATTTACAGCCAGCACTGACATGATGCCCATGGGAGGTCAGATGGAGAGCAGAGCTCTGACCTTTCTGTGTCCTGCGTGTTTAATTTACAAACACAGACAACGATCCTGTGGAGAGATACCTTGGCTGGACATCAAACACCCAGTGGTGCACATTGTCTGTGGACTTCCCTTGCAAAGCAACAGGACTCCTCCCAGCGCGTTGAAGTTAGAGGTCTTTGGTTAAAAACCATGTATTGAACAGATTTCTCCAGCTCCCATGGGGCAAAAAAAGATGATGCCCCCTGTGTGGCGCTGGGCAAGGTCAGAGAGGTTTCATTTTCAGGTCTTGGCCCTGCAAGAGACTTCCTGGGCATCTTTCCCCACCAAATTTACCGTCTTTTAATGTCATCCATTGAGGCTGGATTGATCAATCAGAGGAAAGAACAGGGAAGGAATTAATATCACATCATGAACCTCTGGGACTTCTGCATGCAGGAAGCCACTGGTTGCCACCATGGGCAGCCACCCTTCAGCCAGCCTGACTTTCCTTCCTCAGGTTAGCAACAAATTGGCCCATCCCAGGGGTTTTGCCTCATAAATACATTGTAAATCAAAATATCCACCTAGCAGCTCACATGGGGCTCCAAAGCACTTCTAAGTACCACTGTCATACAGCCAGAAGGAAGGGCCATGCGAGAGGTAGGCCTCTCTACTCTCCTATCAGGTTTTTGGTGGTGTCAGCTCCAAGAGAAAGAAGCTGTAGTTACACCATGAAGGAAGCATCAGGCTGTTGAGTAAGGAGACGTTATTATCCACATGGCACTGACAGAGGACAAATTGACATCTCCGTGTGGTGCACACAGGATTATGGATGAGCCCAAACAGCTGAGAGCCCAATGCAGTCCCACAGGAACAGAGTCCATCATCAAGCTCAGAAAAAGAAAAGGCCATGACTTTAGCAAGTATTTCACAGAGGGAGGAGAATGTCCTCTCCTGGGACACTGCTTCCAGCAGGGAAGAGGAGAAATGGCTCTTCAGACATGCTGCCCTGTCTGGGCACCTTCTGAAGCCAAGCCTAACACTGTTATCCCCCAGTACCACCAATGCCCAACTGGTGGGGGTGCTGGAAGAGATGCAGCCCCACCATAACATCATCCATGAAGGGAAGGCACTAACGAAGCAAGGCATCCACTGGGACAGGCTGTTTCTCCTTTCCTAACTTGCCGAGAGTCTCTCAACACCGTTTCAATCATATGACACACACGGCAGCAATGCGGCCTGAATTGTTACTCCTCGGGGTCTGCCTGCCAAGAAAACTGGGGAATGACTCACGTTGTGGTGCTCAGAGCCAGGGGAGGGCAGGACCGGGAGGTGATTAATGATGAGAGAGCACAGCAGCTTCCTTCCAAGAGAGGATGATGCAGAGAAAGGGCCCTGCAGCACGTCGGGATGGCAGAGAAAAGCAATAGGTACATGAAAAGCAGAGAAATGTGTCTCTGTCTGAAGGGAGAGGTGGCAGATTTGCCCTTTCTGCAAAGAGGCAAGTGACACACAACTAATCTGCCACGGACTGGGCAACTCAGAGGATGTGGACAAATCAAAGCTGAACCAGATCACTAGAAACTAGATGAGGGCAGTTTGCTAGCAATCTGAAATAGGGTTAGAGGTTTCTGATGGGTTTCTTCCTAAATCATGGGATATGCTCAGTAAAGATAATAAACAAAAGGGCCAAAGACAGCCCTTCCTCAGCCAGAGGATGAGAAACTGTGTCCTGGTGGAGATACACTGTTGTCCATACAATATCTGTGTTTGAGAAACCCAGTTCTGCCTCAGATGCACCCAATGAAACATTTAGGGAGCAAGCTACACAAGGGGGGGAATGCATCCCCAAAAGATTTGTTTTACATCTATGCCTTTAACCATAACAAACAACCCGTTTACAGAGCCCAAGTGTCCTCGCTTTTGCACTTCTTGCTGCTTAACAAACCACATGGAAAAAAGCTGTATCTCTGTTCCCATCCCCTCCCAGAAGGATGGAGTCAAGCAAGGAGGAATAGAAAACCTAAAAAAAAATAATGCTGGCTGCCTGTTAAATCTCTGCTCTTCTGCTTTCTTGCATCTTTGTCCACCAAGGTCCTGCTCTACTGTATGCACTGGAGTCCTCTGGCCCAGACTGGGCATCTTGCAGAGACAGTGGCACCTCCATGGCCAGGAAGGACCATGTGAGCTCTAGGGAAAATGGAGAAAGAGTACCCAAAGAGGCAGTTTTGCCTTGAAACTAAAATAGAAAATGTGCCTCTGCTTAAGTGACACTCGACACCGACGAAAGGAGCTTGGAGTGAGAAAATAAAATACCTCCCAACCCGCTGCCAGCACCAAGAGCGTCCGGTGTCTAAAATGGAGCCACAGGGCACGGGGTCAGGCTGCAAGTCAGGAGAAGCAAGAGGGACAAATGGCCCTGGCACGGTGGCCTTGGGAACAAGCAGGGGCTGAGTGTGATGTCGGGGCAGCCTGAGTTCTGGGGCAGCCCTGTCTGGGTGCAGGGCTGAGGCTGGCTCCTGACCTAACCACGGTACAGACGGGTTTGCATTTGGCAAGGGGGGATTACTGCTCCATAGGGTCAGGACTGGCTGCTTATACAGTGTCTGGACACAGGCCCTGATTAGAAATTATCACAGATGGAGCAAGACAGGGGCAAGGGCGGAGAAGCGAGTGATGGATTAACCCGTTTTGAGTCACACACTCCTATTAGAGTGGATTGCTTGCTGCTCTGATGCTGAGTTATGCCAACAGGCACTGCTGAGACAGGGCCCAGGCAAGATTTATTTATCTTGAATCCCTTTAAACATTTCAACACCCTGTGCCTGTGCACCCAGCAAGCCTGTGAAACCACATGCCTTGCAGTTCCTATCCGCTCCCCGCTCTTACCTCCTGCTCGTTTCACTCCCTCTGTGCTGCAAGCCAGATTGCTCGTCAAAATTAAAGAATAAGCCATGGGAGGCACGCACTCAGATTCCCCCTCTGCCCATCTGGTAGGGCTCTGATCCTGCTTGAGGCACACGGGACATCTCATAAACACATAATCAGCCCTAAAAGACCCCATGGCCTCTTTTTTTCTTGAAGGTCCAAGGCAATGTGGATGCTGGAGAGCAGCATCAGCATGGATTGCTCCTTTGAAACGGTGTTAACTTTGGAATGCCTCGTGCTGCACACAGAGAAAGGCTCTGCGTGTCTTGGGATGAGCTCCTACATCTGCAATCCATCACCTGCAGGCCCAGCCAAGGTGCTGAGGTGAGACAGCCCTTCTGTTAACTTCTCCATCCTGATGACTAATGAAACATGGTGGAGACGGTTTATAGTAGAGCCCTGAATGGCACAGGAACTCCAACACCTTTATTTCCATCCAACACCATTATTTGGAGGATGCACTGAAACCATCAGGGCTTGCTATGGGAACATGGGGCTGTTGGTCAACCACAAATGGCTCCACCAGCTTCAGGAGATCTGCAACAGTGGAAAAGGACAGTAATTTATCTTGCAAAAGAAACAGCCAAAGAACACAAATTTGCTCTATTCTTGCACTACTGGGTGCATTTTTTCTTGCTTCAGCCTGTTGAACCTGAGTTGGAAGCCTTGCAGCTCAGCTTTCCCTTCCACGCTGCCCTGTAGTCAAAATGCATCTCCCCCTGCCTCCAAAAATGTGACATTCATCAAGGAAAGATATCCTTGGCAACACAAGCGGAGGTTTCAGGCTCCTTCCTCCCAGGCATCCTCAGAAACTTCCCTGCATGTCCTTGCCTTCCCATCTGGTGAATGCTGTGCTTCACTACTACACTGTTTCCACCATTACGATATTTAGCACCATTTAGAACAATTTCATCCAAAGATCTCAAAGTACTTTACAAGGTTTAGTTAATTAAGCCACTGAAGTATTATTACGTCTCTCTTATGGAACAGAAAGCCAAGCAGAGAAGTTAAATGATTTGCCAAACGTAATATGAGTCAGTAGCTAAGTTGGGAAAAGAACCCAGGAGCCCTGACTCTTAACCCATGGCTGTAAACCATTTTTCTCTATAAAAAAGAAATGAAGCAAGCAGAAGGGTGGCGGTACAGCTATTCCTTTTCTTTGGGCTGCCTTATAATTAGGGCAGAAAGGAGAACACCGCTTCCTGATCTTAGATCTTGGTACATTTGTTTCAAGGTTTTGTGTAAAAGTTTGGGAGGGCTTTCTGCCTTTTGAAATTCCTGTATCAAGGTTGTGTTTAAAGAAGGTATTGTGCTAGCATGAGTTATGGGCTTGCTGTAGAAATGAGCTGTGTTATCTAGGAAGTCAGAGCAGATGATCCAAACACCGCTTGAAAACAGCCTGACAAATCTATGACATCTTCCTGCAAACTGCAAACATTAAAACAATCAGAACAAGATACTCTTTGTTCTATCACCAAAAAGCCAAAAAGGGACCATTAAGATGATTCCTCTTGCAAAAAAGGACTCCTCTTCCCCCAACCCAGCCCAGGATCTGTGCATGGAACCGCTCCAAGCCCGAAGATAAATAAAGCGATAGCAAGGGCATTTCCACAAGGAGGCCAAGGAATTTGAAAGAGGAAGGAGAAACTGGGACCCCAATGAGCCATTTCCCTGTATCCTGCTGTCCGTAAGTTGTATAAATTATGGGGGGAAAAAAAGGTGTGTGTAACTGAAAGCTGCCTCTAGGCACCAATAATTTGTCCGACCTGTGCTTAGATAACCAACCCGCTCCGCTCTAACTAGCCTTGGCAGCCTCACACGGGTCATATTTTTACGTGGATGAACTGTTCTTCAACAATTTCCCCCAGTGTGCTAGCAGCACAAACAGGCTTTTTGTACACGAGCAGGTACGTGTGCCTTCTCTGGGCAGTTATTTCTGTTCTGACACACGTGGCTCACATGGCCATTTGCAAAGGAAAATTGCCCAGCCCCCTGGCTCTTTCCTCATCGCAGAGCTGCTGCACTTTTATGGGGTGGGGATGGGGCACAGAGCTTTGCTTAGGTTTGGGCTTGCCTCTTTTAGGAGGTAAGAGCATCACCTTTTTCTTCCAGTTTTCCAAGTCTATTCCTATATTTTCCTACCATTTTCCTGGGGAGTTGTGTTTTACTACTCAAGAAACTTGTTTTTGGTCATAGTGACAGCCAGAATTTACGGATGCAAAATTCCCATTGCTTTCCAGGGTAATTCTGAGGCTGTTAGACATCCAGGAGAAATCACAGCAGAGAAGGGGAGAGAGCTGGGAGAGCTGTGCTGTCACCTCCCTAAACCCAGTGCTCTCATACTAGGAGAGCTTGCTTGCCATGGCCAAAGCCTTGTAGTCCCTTTGGGTCTGCAGGACTCAAGATTCAGTACGAAAAGCATTAAAGCAAGCAGGTGACAAGGGCACTGTTAGAAACACGTAGATATATATGTGTACACTCACAAATATAAATACATTTGGCTTTTCTGGGAAAGGATTCATAGCATGCACCAGAAGCTGCCTGACCCCAGGGCGCAGCGCGGGATTTAGGTCCTTGTTGGAATTTGCCCTTGCTCCTTATTTAATGCCGGCTGGATTGTGCCTACATGAACCAAACACATCCACTGGTTTCCCTCAGACATTTCGATGATGGATTGCTGGCATCACTTGTTTTCTTTTGAAGGCAATTCATTTATCAGAAACAATTACTCAACTGATAAGCTCCGTGTGTTCAGCTGTTCGTGGCTATACAGCAGCGACAGGCCAATAAATATGAGCTGCAATTAGCCTGATTAATGATTTCAGATCACTAAACTGCAACTATGTTGGAGATAAGACTCTAATAAGCTTTTCTGACGAATCTGGCAAGTTTGGTGGCAACGGTGACACTACCTCCTTTGTCAGGGCCCCAAGCCCAGCCACAGCCTCTGCGATTAAGCCGGTCCTGCTCTTTGGGACCCCTGAAGAGCTCAGCAGGTGTTTGGTGGGCGGCATGCAGCGATGGGCAATCCCCTTCCATCTGTTGCACAGCAAAGCACGAAGGAAATTGTTTCCAAATGCCCCTTCACTAAGAAGTTCGCTTCCCCCTCAGCCTCCTGTTGTGCTCCTCAGGGCTGCTGACCCTCACCTCGACTGCCATCCTTCAGCAAATCCTGATGGTGACCCAGCTGCGGGCCTCTCTTGGAGCATGGAGACGCGAGCCAAGGGAGGAGAAGATGTAAGAACCCAAACATTGCGTGCAGACCTATTAGCAGTGGAAAGAGGGTTTGGGGAGGACCGTGTTTGATTTAACATGTTGGCAGGAGCTAACATATCACTGCGGTGAGACTTCTGGAGCACAGGGCTGTGAGCACCGATAACAATCCCTGCAGCTGGGATGACTTTTGTGTTTCATTCATTTTCTGGCTGTAAAGAACGTGAATGTGAATGCACATGTGCATATACGTGAGCCTACGCGTGCCTACATGCTCCCTGATAAAGGAATCAACGTCACTATGTCTGTGCCACAAGCCTGGACCAGTAAGGGCTGTGCTTGTGGAGCAACAGTTGCAAAGTTACCAGCCTTGCCAAGACCCAAGCATGGGCTTGAATGGGCCATGAAAAGAGCTGGGGTTCACCGCATTGCATCCAGCACGCTTTGTGCAGACCCCATCCCACCTCCTGCTCCTACCATCAAGGCTGGAGGAAAAAAACTTCTGGGTACTGCAGACCTCCAGAGATTTGATTTTGTGATCTGGGGAACAATGATTTTGTCATTGTTGCTTTAGAGGGAGAAATTCAGACTGTGGGAAATAAAAATACACCTTTTCCACACCTTAGCATGCTTCTAGGTTCCCAGGGTATCCATGTACTAACATCACACCAGAAAAGACATTCTTGTGACAATCTAGGAAATTTTGTAATCGAATGATAGGCATATATAGAGAAGTGCAGACCACCACTATTTGACATTGCAGCTATAACATGGGCACTTGCCTTAACCAGGTCACTTTGTGTCTGTAAGTGGGGCATCCTTGCCCCAGTCAAGGGAGAAAAACAGGCCATTTGCTGATAGCAGGAATCTGATGGTTTCTGGGCTCAAGGTGATGCCATGCACAGCGGCACAGCTGCTTTCCTAGTCCTTTCTCATGTTTAGGTGGTAGCACCTCAGCTCTCTCTTCCCAAGGCAAGAGTCTCAGATCTCCTTCCAAGGAAGAAATGATGGGAGAAAGTGTCCACCTTGATAATGATGCAGCATTTACTTGTGCAGTGTGAGATGTTGGGTTGAGTTCTTGCATCTACACAGGGCGACCCAGAACAGAGCCAACACAGCTGCATTTCACCTCCACATCCTGAAAATGAGTCTCACACAGTTTGGGCATGATATGGCCACAAGGAGCAGGGAGGAGAGCCACGGAGCACACTGCAGGAGGAGGAGTAGGTCTTGTTTGCCCCACTTGCAGGGTCCTTCGTGCATTTCACGTTACGCTTTAGAGGAAAATGCACTGCAGCCGTTAATTTTATGCCTCTCTCATTGCTCAAGTTGTCCCTGAGAACCCATTGAAAACATGGTGTAAACATTTGGAAATCAATATAGTTCCCTGGGAGGTTTCTTCATAAATGACAGGTAACAGGTATGTTTTATTAGCTTAATTGTGATTGCTCTCCATCATACCAGCAACCGAGTACTTATTTATCAGCCACAGCCAAAGATTGAACTGCTTACCCAGATGTCCCTAGGGGCTTATTAAAAGAAAAAGAAAAACAAACAAAAGAAAACAATCCACCTCAAATTGTAGGCTTGCAGGGCTGTGTACTCAGACCTGCATGTGCTCATTTTGCAAATGAGCGTCAGGTCAGGAAAGCTGTAACAAACCCCTCTGGAGGAGCCTTCAGCCTGGGAGCCATCCATTCAGCCCCTGGTCTATAGGACTGAGAAAGGACAAGAGGGAAGGGGAGCAGGGAGGAGGAATTGCTGGTCCTGAGATGTGATACAGACTGCATGGTCTTGTCAGCAAGGAGCAGCCAGTGTATTTCAAAGATCTCTGATCTTTGTTTTAGAGAGAAGAGCTGCTTTGATGTGATTTTTGTATTCTTTGGCTGCTTCATTACATCATGAGTGGGAAGTCCCTTAGAAACCTCACCTGTAACTTTGGGAAGAGTTCAGGTGACATCTCATGGTTGCTCAGACCTCTTGGTCTGCATTGGTGGAACTTTACATCCTGTACTAAATCTAAACTGGAGATCAATTGTCCTTCAGAAAGAACATGCTGATGTGATTAAACTGTAGGATTGCCATGAAAATGTCCCAGAACAGAGACATGAGAAATCCTGGAAAGTTCTGATGCTCATAAAGCCTTAAATCTGCCATTTCAGCCCCTTCTCAAGACAGCACATCTATTGATTCCAGAATTTTCCAGGTTGTCCTGAGAACATTTTGGGGGGGTCATGTATTACACTAATTCTCTAAGAACACAGACGCATACTAAGAGGTGGAAAAAATATATTTATTTTTTCTTTCTGTAAGAGAAAATAAAAAAGTGTATGTCTGGCTCCAGGTTCCCATGGATTCTTAAGCCTTGGAATTAATTTGCTAAAAATTCACATTCTGCTCCTACAGAAGACGTTCAGCAAACCACTTGGAGCAGGTTGAATCTTAAAAGGAGCTGCCAACAGAAAAGAAGGTGAGGACCATAAATAGTTTCAGATCCCACAGAAAATCTGCTAGTCATATACTGTGGTAAATGGAGGCAAAATCTTAAACTGCTAATATATCAAAGGGGAAAATAGCAAAGGAACCCTAGTTACATAAAAGGTTAAATAAAAATCCCTTGTAAGTATTAAGAAAGGAAAGGATGGACAGACTGAGGGCAGTGTTACCATGACATCCATTTAACAGGGTCCTGCACCAGTGACACCAGGGGGATTATTTCTATTTTATATTGGGACAAAGATGTTCAGAATCTGGCCAAGAGGTGAATGAAGATGAATTAATGCACAGGGGTGTATATGGCCAAAGTCTGAGCTTGGATGCACCCAAGAAATTTCCATCTGATCGGCATTGTTCTCCCTGGAGCTACAATGGCTTGAGGCCTAGAAGGCCAAAGGTGACTTTCAGCTGCCCAGTAAAAAGATCCAAAGCTGCAAAAAGCTGGATCAAGGGGCAGGATGAAATGAAAAGAGAAGGAAGACTTTGCTGATATGAAAGACGGAAATGGTGGCACTCTGAAGAAGACAATTTCTGGACCAATTTCCACAGCCCAGTTTCTAGAAAATCATGGTTTTGGCACGCGTGTTTTTTGTTACTCCATCCCTTGCCAGCCCAAGTGGGTTTTTAGCAGGCACGATGACAGCAATCCCCTGCGAGAGGAGAGTTATGCCAGCACGTACCTCATCAGCTGCAGCATGGCCAGGGGCCAGGGGAAACAGCAAAGGCTATGTGATGAGGTACTACATGAGGTAGATGAAGGTGTCTCGGCCTACAGTGGAGAAGGGAAGCGAAGGGGAAAGCTGTGGCCAGATCACATGTCGTGGTCTCAATGCAACCCACCACAAACCCCCTGCTGATGGCAGAAAGGATAGTTTAGCCATGTGCAGAGGGAGAAATGGTGAGAAAAAGAGCAGGGAACAAGAGCAAGAACACAGCTGCCCATGGGCTGCACCATGCCCATGTGGAGACAGAAGTCAGCAGGCCGGGCCGGGAAACAAAAAATCCCTCAATAAAAGTCCTGTAGGAAGCCCTCCTGAAGGGAAGGCTGACAGGGTGCTAGGAGTGTAGAAGAGGTTTTCACTATTTTGACCCAGACTCAGGGACATCCCAAACCCATAGCAATTTAGAAGTCTAGCCTACAGCTTGGGTTTCATGGGCAGACCTTGGCAGCTTCATCCCAGCTTTTGGAGGACTCATAACCAAAACTGTAAGGTAAGAAGAAAATGTTTTACCAACCGAAAACTGATTTTATCAACTGTGTCAACTGAAAAGTTCTTACCAATCACCTACCTCCATTAAAAAAAAAAAAAAAATAAATAAAAATAAAAAATAAAAATAAAAATCCCTGAGTTTCAAAGTCCATATAGTATCAGATTTTTATTTTTTTTTCAATTTCTTCTTTTGTGAAGAGTGGAAGTAGGAGTCTTCAACCGAATATTTACTTTTACGTAAAAACCCAGATTCCTTTTATTAAAATATGTAGCTTGAAAAACTTCTGCTACATCTTAGCATCAGTCTTGTGTCCAAGGAATAAACACGCAAATGTGGTTTTGTTTTACTCCAGCTCCCATTTCTGCATTTCTTCTCCAGTCAGTGTAGGGCAGAAGGAGAAACCTGATGGTGGAGGGTCTCCCTTCCTCCCATGTTACCATTAGTCCCTTTCCAAGCCAGTCTTTTCCAGGCACTTCATTTGTACCAGTCTGAAATAACAAGATAAGCCCAGCGACTGTTCCAGTAATACCCCCCGGTTACAGGAGGCTGTTGAAGCTTTACTGAAAGCTACTGAGTGCAAATGTCAAGGTCTTCCAGAAAACTGCCGGGGTGAGACAAAGAGGTTAAAGAGGCAAAATCACCTAGTTCCCATGTGGATGAGCAGATCTTGGCCATGTTGCCACCAGCAGCCAGAGCACACATCCCATTGAGCGATGCCTTCAGAGAAGGAATCTGCAACTGCAGACAGCCCCAATTATACGGACCGACAGACAAACGTGCAACAGGGGATGACAAATGGCCAAAAATATTTTTTTACCGAGTGAGGAGGGGGAGGTGGGAGCCCCTGCTCCAGGCAGAGGAGGTTTGTTTAATCTACCCGGCCCCCTCTGCCGACCCCAGATTGTTTCCTCCTCCAACAGCTGCAGCCGTGGGGGACGGAGCAGCACGGAGACGTACAGCTGTCCCTCGACCAACACCACACCACCCCGCTGAGGATCCAGCCCCATGGGTCCAACCCTGAGCCCAGCTCCCCCAGCTTCTCTCCAAACTGTTTGGACAATTTTTTAAGATTCCTTTCCCCATATCAGTTTGGAGAATAAAAGCTACAGCCTTCCACTGAAAACTTTGCCTGGTTTAAAGCCTTCAACTTGCAAAGCCATGGTGCGATAGCAGAAATGCATTCCTCTCAAAGCCAGGTCAGTGACTGTGCAATCAGGACCTTGATTTGTATTTTAAGTATTGCACATAAATACACTCCTCCTTGACCAGCACACGCTGCTCTTGATCCGTACACCTCCCACGTGAACAGCAGTGATACTTCATTTTTGCAAAATTCAGCTGTTGTGAAGCTTTCCAAGCAGTGTGCTAAATCATCTCTGAGGATTACAGTGCTGCTTGAGGTGAAGAGTTTGGTTTATCTGTGTTCAGTTGCAGCATTTTGGATAAAAGGTTTACGGGTTTTGTTTGTTTGTTTGTTTTTTGTCAGTCAGCTGAAGGGGATTTCTGAACAGGACGACTCTGACGGTGGTGAATGTCACTGCTCACAGGGAGGCCTTTTTTTCCATGGCAAGATTGGCACAGTTGGAGCCTGAGCACAACAAACCTACACACTGACCAAACACAAATGGCCCCTTTAAAAGGTCTGCATCACATTTGTTAATGCCAGGTCACAAAGAACTGGGTACAGTCACGAGGACAAAAGGTCTAAAAGAAGACGAAGCCTCAAACTGGGCTGGATCCCCCAGCACAAAGGGGGCCAGAACAAGACCATGAAGTGCATTTCTCCTTTTTTTTTTTTTTGGTCCTATTTAGCTTGTCCCTACCCATAGCACAATTTCCTGGCCTGGCTCTATATAAATGACAACCTTATAAATTTGAACTGCATTTTTTCTAACCTGGATTTTTTTTTTTTGGACACAAAAAGTTCAGTATTTGACATAATCGCCTTTTGGCATGCTGTATAAATATGTATTTTGTTAGACTGATTGACTCTCTGCGAGGACTGAGAAGGAATAAAGTTCTACTATTCACCATTGTCAAAGCAATACCCCAGACTCCTAATCAAATCTGCTCCTGCGAAGGTAGAAAAAACAATAACTCTGCCATAAGTAACTTCGCTGGAGCCACCGCTCTGACGCCATGAAACTGAGGTTTTCTGTGCTGCAGAGAGACTTGACTGAGTTTGTTTTGTTTTGTTTTGTTTTGTTTTTAAATAAGTTGTAGGTAGTTGTTTTCTAACTTGTTCATTGCCATTTTCTTGATTGCACAACATTTTCTCCCAAGGGGCACCACAAGGTACACAAGATACAGAGGGTTTGATATCAATGTTGTTAGAGAAGGATCCCCACTGTTTCAGTGTACATGGGCTGAAGGCACACGACTGCAGAATTAAAGAACCACAAACAGGCCTAAACTGCATCTGTGTCATGTCCACACAAATCAGCATGGGGATTCATCATACTACATTTAAACAAACTCCAGCTGACAACTTAATTTGGGAAAAAATCTGTATCATCACTGATCAGCTACCTCGCATTGAGTCAGTAACAGGCCCATTACAGGGTCAGTTTGATGCTGGTAAATTTGATGTTTTGAACATTTTTGAAATTTTGTTTTGAGGTCTGGGCAGGAGTTTGGACTAAATGATCCCCAGAGATACCACAGAGATGCCCTGTTTCTTGGTGGCTCTGTGCAGGTCTCTTTATGCTTCTGCGACTAGTAGGACCTCAGCATTTCATTAACAAATGAGAAAATCTGCCTTGAAATTTATATGCAAAGTATCAGATTCACTGGAGATAGAAAAATACATTTTCACAACACTATTTACATTCTTTGGAGTACAAAGAATAAATTAAAACCAATCACTGGCGTAATTGCACTGATTTTGTATGCATTTTTTTCATCCAAGGTATAGCTGTTTCTAAGATCTGATGTGGAAATTTCATCTTGCAAACAGTGCAGTGCATTCCAAGGAAAAGCAATCTTTTCTTCACAGATAAGTGATTCGGTTCCATTTGTACTTCCATATAGAAGAAGGGTTTAGTTTTATCTTTGTACATAACATGGTGTTTGGGATCAGGAAAACAGCATCCAAATCACTTGGGAATTTCTCTTTTTGAAGGCTGTGGCAACAAACAGATGCCTGACCTGCCATACCACTCTGTTCTTAGCAATTATCCAAGTCACATGAAATATTCCTAAATTAGATTAATTATCAAGCCACCAGACCAGCCTCACAGCAGCTGCATAAAACCAGCTTTACCAATTGTGTCGATAGCAATGCCACCTCCAAAAAGAGTACAGGAAAACAATAATATCAGCCCTGCTGAATAGCAAGTCTAATGCTTTCACCTCACGTCTCCAAATTATGTGAGCTGGTGAAGCCACTTTTGTCACACAAGGAGGAATAATGTCCTGTGCTACCCTTAGGGGTGCTACAAGGGATGGTGCAGGTCTACAATCACTGTAACCTCACAGATGGAGCAAGCATTCACAGAGGGATGGATCCCCAACACTTCAGCCTCAGGTAGAACAGAGGTCACCGTTGTGTTAGGTACCTCTGGGGAGGGTTCATACAGAGCTTCATGAGTCTTCTTGAAGGATCTACAGCATAGATGGCTTTAAATTTTCTGAATCTTGGGCCAAAAGTCCTGGCAAAAACCTAGACTACAATATGGAAAAAAAAAATGCTCAGAAAGAATCTCTTATATGTTCATCTTTGAAAAAGTCCCTTTTCTCTAAAGCCAGTTCTGTCCAGAGGACACAGGAGCAGCAGAGACCATGCAAGTGGGCATTAGTGCTGCTAGACATCTTCCCCAAACTGTCCTGCATGTTGTTGCCAATGTCAAATATGCTTTCAAAAATGCTCCTAGCCCATACCATATCTTCCTCTTGGAGATCTCCAGGAGCCGCCTGGACACAGGACTGGGCACCTTGCTCGGGGTGGTCCTGTTAGGGCAAGGCTCGGAGCAGAGAGACCCAGAGGTCCCTGCCAGCCTCAGTCATGCTGTGGTTCTATGAGGGCTATGGGTTAAGAGCAGCTTTGGTTTGCATCTCAGCCTAAGCCTTATTGCAGCTCTTTCATCAGGAAAAAAAACATTTAGCACGCTGACCAAAGGCACGCCTTATCTTCATTACTAACATGAGGTAGGGGGAGGAGGAAAAGATGACCCTCGTTTCTCTGGCTCAAGCCTCGCACTGCTGGCTTGAGTGCTTCCAGTGGAGTTGAAAATGTTCTTACAAGCCCTGGGACTCCTCTGCTGCTCAGCTATTGGGATCAGCTGGAGGAGAGGAATTTGGGTGAATGACCATGAAACTTATCACACAAGCAGAATGCTGTGTTCCTGCCTGTTTGCAAAGGGGAGATAGGAGCCAGCCAGGAAGCAGAGTGAGACCTAAAAAATATAATAATATTAACTAAAGAGGTGGAGAAGCAGCAAGTTAGTCTCCCTTTGAGGGTTTTACACCATTGCACAAGAAAACACTTGTATTTGCACCTTCAACCCTACAGTAGTCGTGGGAAGGAAGAAGAGGGCTCTCTTCCTTAAAAATATTGAAATTTTATTTTAAAGAAGCTCTAGTGCTCTTCAAAAAACAGTTCTGACAGTGTGATATCCATGTGAAGAGGAGAACGCAGCTTATCAACTTGATGGAGATGTAGGAAGAAAGGCACTGAAAATACCTAGGACACTCTCAAGTGCCAACTTACACAGGGAAGAGTCCACAGTGCACATGGATGGGCTTTACAAGATGTCTCAACACCAAAGAAAGATGAACCCATATGTGCCATGGATGAAGAGACACAAAGCCAGCACTGCCAGGGCCCAGGCTGCTGAGATGCCCTTGGTCATTGGGAAAATGAGTGTTTGGTGATGCTGACCTTCACTTAGCCAGGCGAAGTGGTAAAGCCATGCTGCCTCTTTTATCACTGTCTTCATTTCTGCTTCCCAAGCATCTTTGCTGAAGCAGCTCCAGCTGGACTAAATGAGGTTTCACCAAATAATCTATACTTCTTCCTTTTTTTATATGCCAAGGGGGGGGGCACCCAAAAGCACAGACCCCACAACCATTCTCCTATGCTCGTCATGGCACGTCATTCTCCTTACACCCCCCACACAGCTGAAAACAGCCTTTGTTCAGCTGCGAAGGAGCACATGTTCCCCCTCTGAGTGACCTACAGCCGACTGCAAAAACCACGTGGCAATTCCCACAGCCGCTGCACATGGACCGTGGTCTCCCAGACCCTCTCCTGGGCAAAGCGCATGCCAGGCCAGCCCCACAACCTCTCCCTGCCATACCCAGGTCACCGTCCCAGCAGCCAGACTGACCTCTGAATGAGAAAGCGAGGGTCCTGCTTGCACCACACTTCTCAAAGAGCACATTAACCCTGATTGTCTTGGCTAACTCTCTGGAATTTCCTTCCTTGCCCCGGAGACAGAGCATTCTGTGGAAATGAAAATTAATACTTACAGGCGGCTTGAGTTGGGGTGTGTTTTCAATTATTATTATTTTTTTAAATAAAAAAAGAGGGGGGGAGAGGGTGAAAATTCAGTGGCTGCTACAAATAAGCCCATTTTAATTGTAAATCCATTTAGCAGGAGGTGGAATTAATCACCTAGAAGAGAGCGGGGGGAGAGCCCTGAAGTTGCGCACAAAGCGAGGAGAGTGCGAATCACGCAGTTGGCACGGGATCCCATTTCATTTTTGTTAAGTGCAGGGGTTTTAAGCCCCCTGAATATCTCACTGTTCTCTCCCTCCTGTTCTCCAGAGGGAGAACAAATGCAAATGGTGTCGTGTGAGAAGGGGCTAAAAGGGCACCCTGTAATAATCCAGTGCGCGAAACCCTGTGGGCTCATCAATGAGGGAAGGTGTAGCAGCCTTCGGGAAGCCTGCAAGAGCCTCTGTGTACACATAACACCTCCGAAGGAATTTTCCGCAGCTATTCAGGAACAGACCCGGGTCTATTCACCCTGGCTTCACCCCACAGCTCACTCACACATGCCTAGGCAGCACTCGGGGGAGCGCGACGGAGCGCCGCGCCACACCAAAATAACCGCGGCCAGATGAAAAACAAGCCCTGCTGTATCTCCCATGGGCAGCGGCATTATGAAGGCTGACATGCGAGGGGAAGGAAAGTCTTCCCACAGCGTGCACCCATGGCACGCGTTAGCAAGAGCACGAACAAACCCCAGGAGCAGCCAGTTGCATTATACCACTTCCTCACACCATGCTCTGCAAACCCATTTTTCCACCCCAAGCATGGAAAAGAACATCCCCAAAAGACCTCAGCATCCACCATGCTCCACCACGGCCACCTCAGAAGCTGTCTCTGATGCCACCATGCCCCAGCCGATGAGGCCATGGGAGAGCAGGAGGCATGGGGGCAGCAGGGGGCTGCCGAGCAGAGAGGAGACGGTGGAGCAATGGCCAAGGTGGATCAGCTCCAACAGGCTTTCCATACGCATTTTCCTTGAAGGCTGTGAATGAATTCAGCCTGGGCAAACTCACCTTCATTTAATATTCCTGCTCCACAAACAGCCAAGCTTTGGCTGTACAAATACTTAGGGAAAATATTCCACATTTCCAGCCAGTGCTTGTCACCTGTCACATCTGTACAGCCTGAACCCTTTCATTGTCAATGAGTTTGTCCAGCTCCTCCTTGGAGCTGACACGGTCTCCACCACCTCCTGTGGCCCCACTGCTTTCTGCCTCTCTGCACGAAGAAGCTATTTTAAACTGCTCTACCAGTTTTGTCCTTTAGTTTTAATACTAGGAGATTTGGGGGAAAACGGCATCACAGTAAGCTTATCCGCTGCCATAAGACTTCTGAAAACTTGAATTGCATTCATTACCCTTCTCCTCTCCAAATATTGCTTATGATATTGCCATATTCTGCAGTGATTCAGTCAGACAGTTGAGGCTCTGGGCCAAAGAAGAGCAGTCATCAGGCCAATTAGTCACCTCCACTGAGTGATCTGCATACAATGCTTAATTCCCTAGCTAGGAGCTACATCTGATTTTTATGCTTCTGGCTGGGGTAGAGAAGGAATGGAAAGTCACGTAACTCCAAAAAAAAAAAAAAAAAAAAAAAAAAAAAAAAAAAGTAGGGGTTTTGGATTTTTTCTTTTTTAAAAACTTCTTTTGTAATTTCTTTTTCTCTGTTTTGCAGACTGGCTCTGTATAACACACAGAAAACCGTGCGTTACACAAGCTCTTGTAGGAAACACATTGTTGGCATTGCTACATGCAAGAGCACACACCAGCTGCGATGACAAGAAGCACCGCAGGTCTCATCCAGCCGCCCATGTCTCACTTCAGCTCGTGGAAAAAACAAACCTCCCAGTCACATTGTTCACTTTACAGAAAGGAGGAAAAATCCATTTGCAGTGCACAAAACTGAATAATCAATTTGTCAGTTTAGCCATCAAACTGAGAAGCCAAAAACTTTTTGGTTTGAGCTGAGTTGAAACTTTATTTTTGTCCAGGTTTCCTTAGACACAAAAAAGATACCAATTCCCAAAATGAGGCACAGAAAGCCTCACACAAAAGCACTAATTTAGTTTTCAAAAGTGGAAAAAGGTCCTTCTATACCTCCTTCTGGGAAGCACTCTGCAAACCTTGAAGCATTTCTCAAAACTGATGAGCTGCAGGGAGGGTTTGCTGTCTCCTCCCCAAGACCTGGGCACTGGACCTGCGTGGTCCATTGACTCTCAGCCCTTTTATGACCACTTCTGATGGCCTCTGCAGCAGGGAAATGGCATTTTCCCCACTCTACAAGTGACAGGCCTTCACTTCAAGGGACATCCAAACAAAACATGGTCTCCAGCACACCCTGGGTTTGTCCTTGGTAGAGCTTTCACCACTGGGCATGTGTCCTCCAGCATGGGACAGCAAGCAGGAACCCAGGCTACAAAGAAAATATAAAATATAGGCAACAATTAGTTAAATTGTGCAGCTACTAGGAAGGACAGAAGGTAATGTATACACGCTATAGCATCACAGGGGGGCACAGGCTGCATTCAAAGACTAAATTCAGAGCTCCAAAAGTTAGGTGCTTTCATTACAAACTCACTTGGTGAGTAAATAAAGCAAACTTTTAAGCCTGCAGCTACAGGAAACAGTCTTGACCTAGATAGATAGATAGATATATAGATAGATAGATGGATAGATATAATATATACAGATCATAAGAACTAGCAGCATAGGTCCTGGTACTGGCTGATATTATCATACTGATAGATACAGGTTTAGCCAAGTGATTTATAAAGCTCAGATGTTGAAATTAGTTGGCTTAAACACAACATCAGGGAAAAAAAAAAAAAAAAAGGTCAAGCTCATGTTTTTTAAGGGAGGGATAAACAATTTCTGAAAGCAAGGTATGGCTACACTTTCTAACTAAGTGTGGTGGGCTCACTCCCTCTTATTTACAGTCTTTCATTACTACACCAAGCACTTACTTCTTTTAGTGACAGTGGCAGTCAATTTTGCAGACTGCAATCTCTCCATCCCTTCCATGCATCCTCAGCTCAGGTCCAGCATAGCCCCAGAGAAGCTCCTCATCTTGATCTACTGCCAGTGATTCAACAGTGATTGCATTTGCCCATCCAAACCATCCAAACTAGATTTTTTTTTCCTTTCTGATTTCCTGCAGATAGACATTGCCTAGATTTGCAAAAGTAATCACTGGCACCATTGGCATCTTCCATTCTGCGTCTTTACGGCAGAAATGTGGGGTTTCATGCGGTCTATTCTCAAGCACTGCAGCTCAAAGAAAGGTTCATAAAAGCAGAGAGCATTATTTCAGAGCATGATTCCCACGTTGCTTGGTTTCTTCAGAGTAGCAGGCTGAAATACTAAGCTCTATTTCTCCCACTGCTGGTCATCTTTAAGCCAGGCAGGGGAAAAAAAAAAAAAAAAAAAAAAAAAAAAAGGCTTTAAACAAAGTATCCATTTAGAGAATGTCAGAGATTCTTATTTAGGTGCTACGTAATGGGGGTATGTGGGTGCATTTTGTTACCAAACCCCAGTAATCAGATGCTAAGGCAAAGATATGCATCACACAGAGCCCACTGGGGCTTTGCACAATGTTCTGAGCACTGAAAGCCAAAGGACATGCTGGTTACAGCTTCCTTGGTTGTGCAATTGGGTTGAAGAAATACTAGCTCTCTTCAGTTTTTAAGGAAAGAAACAAAAAGGATAAAAGGTTTGATATGATATCATATCTGTACAGTAAGAAAGAGGCAAGCTAAACCCTTTGCTCCAAGTGGAACCTTTTGGGTTTTAAGCCCTAAGAAAGACTTTGAAATAGGATACACAAATATTACTGTTATAAGAAATGATGCAGGTATGTCTTGCTACAATAACATTTACAATAAATAGACAGAAATTTAAGAGGAGAGAAGAACTGGCACAAAGGAGTCCCAAAGGAAAAAAAAAAATAATACCCCACCACCCCAGCTCTTGCAACACCGATATTGATATGTGGGAACCAAATCCAACATTACACAGCTGAAAACTTGAGCAACTTGTTTCCCAGGTCCACAAACACAGCCGAGATGCAGCCAGGGAGCTGAGCACAGAGAAATGATGCTGGGAAGCAGTGAGGTTATGGACGGGGCACCATCAAATTAAGCCAGGAAGAAATTAAATTGGGAGGAAGCAGGAATGGGCAGTTACAAATGACATTGGGCTGGCTCCTGCTGCAAGCTGTCTGCCCCGTGAGGAGTCCCAGCCCTCAGCACTTGCCTTTCTGTGGGCATCGCTGCTCTGCTTTGAGAGCGACCACCCTGTGCAGGACCAGAGAGGCTCAAGGAGCTCAACATGATGCTGCATTCAAAAAGTCAGATTAACTTAGGATGTACCGAGGTCTGGCAGGGTTGCCTGATGTCACAAATCCCTAAATATAGAGAAAAGGGAGGTTCCTCCGCACATTGGCACAAGGAATTGCTGCTGCTCCTTCCCCTTACTGAGCAGCATCCCTTCCTTCCCTCCCCCCACAGCCCGATGTCACTGCACAGCAGAAATGCAGTATTTAAACCCATGGAGAAATAGATGCCTTGTTTGCAATGTAGCACCATTTCCCCAGACAGCAAGAAAAAAAAAAAAAAAAAAGAAAAAAAAAACAACCAACCTGGGGACCCTCATTAGATTGAAAAATATTTTTTCCCTATGTTAATTAAGTAACCTGAATCTTATGGGTCTTGCTTGGGGAAGGAGGGAAGACAGGGGTCTTACTCTTTTCACCTCATCCATCATTTTAAGGATGCAAGATCAGCCTTGATGCTATTATAGACAAGGTCCTACAAGGTTTTGTAGGTATTTGATTGGCTAATTAAGAAAAAAACATCTTTTCAGCTTGTCATCTGCACCATTTAGATTTATATTATGGTATCTGGATACTTAGGGTAACCTAGCACACTGTGCCACCACCACTTGGCTAAATTTGGAGTTCTTCCCTTTAGAGCAGGGCTTCATGTTCAAAGCCCTTCATGCTTCCTGCTGATTTCAGGGGTTGTCTGTGGATCAGAGGGTGGCAGAAATATCATGTGATGATGAATGGCTCTAAATAAATAAATCAAAACCACCACAGTCTTCACATAGCTGCAGCTCTCCAAAAGCAGCAGCTGATGATTCTTCACCTAGCTGGACTCTGCCAACCTGCTAGTTTCACCCTGGAAAGTGCCTGATCTTCCAGTTGGGAAGGGGTTTTTCACCATCCCTGGAGCCCACAACCTTCAGCTTGATAAACACCAGCCTTGGATCTTCTGCGTCCTTGTGAGCTTTTCTTAGGAAAGATATAGACTAGAGAGGTGCCTCAAAGAGCATGCGTGGAAAGTTAGTGTTGGATAAAGGCTGTGTTTGCTCAGACATACAGAAGTTCATGGTTAACTGAGCAAGAAAAAAAAATTAATCATGCTTACACGGGCAAGTCTATAAATAATCCCAGTGGACAAAGTACATTGCAAGCAATTTCCTTGTGAAAGTGAGAGCTGCAGCATCTACCAGACAATGTGAATATCCATGGATTTTCAGGGGATGTTAGTCTCCAGGATGAACGCATTTCTGCAACCTGACAGAGTTACCATGCAAGAGAGGTTCTTCCCCAATACATCCAGGTTTTTGCAGAGCTGTGCAAGTGTGGGACATGCTGTGTGGCTAGATATATGGCAGCCTGGTCACAGCCACTGTGTCATTACATCCAAGCCATTACTTGTATCAGAGGGACTAAATTCATAGACATTAGCCTCAAGAGTCTTCCTGGTCAACATTTCTAGGTGGGAGGAAAGCCTGCCTGAGAATATATGGACAGACAGCAGCAGCTGGAACCCTAATGGGACCTTGGAAGTCCTCTCTTATTGCTGCAGGCAGAGCCCAAAGCACAAAACCTGTTAACCATTTCACCCAGGAAAGCAGCACATCAGGTTGAGTAAAAGCTCTTAGTAAGGTCCTGCTGTGCCCTTGGGCACATAAAATCCAATGCATTTTTCCACATCTATCAGTGAGTTACATTGCGGCTATAGAAAACATCTGAATCAAAGCAGTGATCGCAAAGGCAAACCATTAATTCAGGTCTCCTGGAAGATCCCAGCCCACCCCCTTTGTTGGGAGTGGAAAAAACAAGATCATTTTTGATCCTCGGTGTGAAGAGACATATAGCATGAATGCACAAATTCAGCTGGAGCCCTCACAATTAGCAGGGCTCCAGCTTAACTTTGGTACATGAAGATGTAAAGCTTTCAAAAGCCTGGGCTGAAGAGAACAGCTGATGGGTTTGGGATGGAACAAGCAAATCTTCCCCCTGCAACAGCTTAACAGTACCACCTGGTGGAGAAACACAAATTTGCTCTGGCTGCTTCAGAGAGGGTTTGCAAAGGGATGCAAGAATTGGTAATCAAACTCACACAAGGACTAAGTTTCATATGCAAGAGAGAAGGGACTGTAGTGCCTCTCAGTACTAACCATCCCCGGTTACAGCTAATTCTGAGCTAGTTAATTAAAAAGTCAAGATCCCTGAAATTTGTGTTAACAAAGCGGTTTTTCAGAGAACCCCTGGATGAGAAAAGGGAGAAATATTTAGTTCACTGCTTCCATAGCTCCACAGATTGCTAAACTTTTACACATCTTTATATCTAACAGTCCTGAAGTGTTTAATTTGTGATCTTTCCAGAATCTGCAGACAAAACATTAGTTTTCGACAATGCGTGGGTTTCATTACCCTTAAGCAGCCTCATTACACAGTTCCATCCTGGTGTTTAATCAATTAAGCACGGCTGCAATAAAGCAAAGTGGAACTAAAACTGATGTTCTAGTGGGAGCTAAATCACTGGGATTATTCAGAGTGAGAGGCTGCTTAAGGAGAGCCAGACAAAGTTTATTTATGCTTGCGAGCATCGCTGCACTACACCACACAACCTGCCCAAGGAGATCCTGACCTCCTGCTGCACTCCTGAGAAGCAGCAAATTAAACCCCTAAATCATGGGAGGTGTTTGTGCTCTCAGTTAATTCCAGGCTCTGAGTAATTGTATTTATATAAATATATATATATACTCATATATATGAAACAGAGAAAATTCTATCAAAATTAGAGCTCTAAAGCAGAGTCTTATTCAAAATCAGCAATTTCTCAACAGAGACAGGGTAAATAATATCCACTATTTATAAAGTTGTCCAGTGAAAAACTACAAGCCGGAGTCTTGGCTACTGTAAACCAGACACTGTTGACTTCTACTCAACTACAACAACTTACAGATGCCTCCACAATTTGCCATGGTCACTAATTAGTTTATTAAAGTCTCCCTGCCAGCTGTGAAGTCCTGAGATGATGGAAGCTGGAGCGTTTGGGGACATTTTTACTATTTTTTTTTAAATAGCATGTAATTAATTTTTCCATTTGTGATTTGTTTTCCCCATTGCGCTTGGCTCAGGCCGGACTGCTCCATCTTTGGATCAAGTTGGCTCGGCTGACATACCAAGCACATGGCTGCAGCTACATTGTGCTCAGCCCGGGGACTTCTCACCAGATGCTAGTGGTGTTCATTTATTAAGGGAGTAATTGTGAACAGGACTGCTCTGAGTTTGAGCTGAAATAGGTTTTCAGAGCATCGGAAAACAGATTTTTTTTGTTTGTTTGCTTGTGTTCTGTTTTGTTTTGTTTTTAAATTGCTTAGGCTGGTCAGCTCTGTAGGAAAACCAAAGTTAGGATATTTTAAGCAGAAAACCGCTTCTCTTTGAAAGTGCTTGTTGGGGTATCTATGGGGAGGTACAACTTGGGCATGCGTCACCTGCTATTTGTCTTTCAAAGGGCAAATCAGATTTTATCTGTGTCCTCAGCTCCCTTAGAGGGGAAAAATAATGTTATGAAGAAACCAGACGAGCTACTCAAACCACTGCTGTGATGTCTTGCTGAAGTGAAAACACTTTTGTCGTCTACCACCATTGGCCCAAGACAGGCAACTTTTGCACAGAGCCTTGTATTTTGTGAAAACTGCAAGTCAAAAGCACTGTGCTCCCCCTCAAAAGAAAATTTCATCAAAACGTTTCCCTATATTAAGTTATTTTTACTAACATCCCTCCAGGCACCATTTTAAATACCATTTGCCTGGAAACAGACCAGTAGGAAAACAGGGAGGACCGATCCAGCATCTCCCCAACCAGCCCGTGAAGACGGGAAGGAAATTAATCCCTGGTAGATTTCCCAAAAGTTATACAATTAAGCAGAAAAGCCACTCCGATACCTGAGCCAATAAAATGATCAAACTGGGGAGTAGAAAACTACACCACTGTTTTGCCTTCACAGGTCAGTGGGAGCGTGGCCATGGACCGGGATGGGATGGAGGGTTAAAGCCGCTGCTGGAGGACAGTAGCTCCACAGCATCCTGCCAGGACGGGCTGCGAGGAGCCAAGGAGTTGGGTAAGGAGACAGCCTGGCTTCTCTCACAGCGTCACAGAGGCGATACAGCCCTGCAGAGTGTTTCCATTGTAACGAATTGGCATTTTCCAATGGAAAAAAAAAAAATGCCTGGAAGCAGTTTTTGAGTGAGTGCTGCCAGCACCCACTGGAGTCAGCGGTGTTTTTGGGAAGCTGCTCGCTTCTCAGGTGTCCAAAATTAAGTTTCAGAGTCCAGCCTCAGGCTTTCCCTTTCTCGCCCATCTTGGCTGCTCTTCAGCTTTCCACCAGACCGGTCGGCAGCAAATCTCATGGCCCCCGTGCCACCCTCTGCTGAGGTGGGTTGTTACACATTGGGCATCTTCCATCTGCCTCTCTTCTGGGCTTGGGCAGATGCAAGGCCTGGAGATCCTCCTCATTGAGATCCTGTCCCCAGGAGGCTTTTATATCTTCCCTGTGCTTTTTGTTGTTGTTCAGACGACAGAAAAATAAATATTTTCATTTCCATCCCCACTCATGCTTGCTTCAGAGACAAGAATAGCCTGCAGCATCTGAAAGGACGTTGGAAAGGCTGAGATTGGCCACTTTTGCCCATGCAAGGAGAACTGGACTTTTTTTTTTTTCTTTTTTATTTAGCCCTGCCAGCTGCTGCTGCTGGACTTTTAGGCATCCTGGCAATGCCCTCTCCTAGAGGGCAACCTATGTAGAGGGGTGGAAGCTGCCAACAGGGAGCCAGGGTGTGGGGCCCAGCACAGGCCACAAGCAGAGGAGCAGTTCCAGCTGGCAGCCCTTCCCTGGTGCTTCTTCCACCCGGCTCCATGGGCCTCCAGAAGCCTTTGAGAAAGTGCAGGCCTGCCCACAAGGCTCCCTGAGCTCCCTCAACCCCATCAGCAAGCTGCACGACTCCTGTCCCACAGCTCATGTTAGATGTTCATGGGCCTCCCCAGCCAATTCTCTTCTGGGGAAGACTGTCAAGAAAACAATCGCTCTCCAGATGTAACATCCCGTGCCCTTCTCAAAGCAGCAGGGGAGCTCCAGTTTCTTTCTCTTTGTCACAGCGATATCTGCAACTTCCTCCTCCCTTTCCTTCACACTCCATCCAGCTTTTCCCTCCCACACCATGGGCTCCAGGGAAGACTGCCACCCATCACAGCCTTGATCTGCTGCCACAGGCTCAGGAGGACAGGGAACAATGGTGTGGGTGGCAGGAGACGATCCGTAGGTCTGTACCAGTACCAAACCTTGTACAGATGTCACAACCTTGCCCAGTACCCAGGGCTCACATTTTCAGCTCATGCCCATCACCTTTCCCTCCTGGCCTTGTCTGGTTTCTGCTTGGAGGAGCCCTCTCCAGCTACCAAAACCCATCTACAGCCTATTCTAACCACTACTGAACTTTCCTAAAGGATCAGCACCATAAAGTGCTGATGGATCTGCTAGGATCAGGACACCTTGCTCACATCAGCAACCTAAAGCTGGTCAAGGGAAGTGATTTGGAGGCTTTCTGGAAGTCTCAGAAAGCTCCTCAGAAAGCAAATGAGAAGAGGAAACAAATCAGGACTTTGGCCTGAATTGCTGATTTTCAGAATGAGACTCACTAGTGTTTGAACGTCCTAATAATAATAATAATAATAATAATAATAATAATAATAATAATAATAATAATAATAATACAAAGAAAATCAAAGGAACTTTCTAGTTTCCAGCAACAGGAACCATTTCCCCAAAGACCAGACTTTCCAGGCCTTCTATCCAGGCCTTCTATCTACAAACTAGGAGATCACACTCAACCTCCCTTGGCTCTAAATAACCCGGGTTCAAGCACTGTGATCCTTGGACCCACCTCCTTCTACATATGGAAAGAGCTCACAGCTTGTTCAGGTTGAAGCCAAGCCTTCTTACAGGGTTGTGTCAGTCCAAGAGGGCCACCCAACAGTAACACCTAAATGAAGGCTGGCTTTCAGAAACCATGGTCCCAACAAATGATATCTGCTTCACTGCTGTGTCCTCAGTGATGACAGTGTGGGAATAGGAATAAAACACATCAGTGGTAATGGAAACACACCTGTTTTCAGGTTATGGTGGTTCTTGAAGCCCCTCTTTAATTGACAAGTAACAAAAAGCGAGAGAGTGGGATGTGTGGAAAGTGCTGAAAGAACTGTCTGTTTTGGGAGTAATGGAGGGAAAGGTTATGGCACCTTGGACTGTGAAGGGCATGGAAAAAAGTCACACTGCCAGCTTCAGTGTGCTTTTTAACTCTGCTTTTTCACTCTGTCCTAAGGATCCCGACCCACCTGGCTTTGTGAAAAAAAAAAAATAAAAAAAAAATGCCCCCTTGTTGCTGCAAGATGTGTTATCTGCAGAGCTCCTGGGGGAGGCAAATGTTCCACAAAGATCCAAAGTAACATGGACATATTAAAAAAAATAAATAAAATCAAATAATGGAATGCGGTTATACTGAAGTCAGCAGCAGACACTATTTGTGAGAGAGCTGAGGGCCAGAAGGAAGAAATTGCACACCCAGAATTTGAGCTATCACATGTCCTGGGGTCCTGTTTTTGCTAGCCAGGGCCACCAGCAGGAGCAGAGGCAGAGTGCTGCATGCCAGGAGAAGTGGGACTGCCCTTCCCCCTGCACAGCCCTGTCCTGGATTAGCTGCAGATCCAGTGGAAGAAATTCTGAGCCCCAAGCATGCACTGGCATGCACACAAAGGAGAGACAGATCTGCAAATAACTTGAGATTAGGCAGCTCTGTAAAGTCCAAATTACACTTCCAGAACTGCATACGAGCCTCTGAGCTGCACGAGCCCTCTCCCTTCACACAGAGAAATCTCGGAGCACTAATGCAGAAAACCAAACCCACCAAATGCAGTTTTCCCTTCCTATCAGCAATTGCCTATCCTGATGCTCATGCCCAGAATGGGAAGGAGGCCCACTGGCACACAACCACATGTGTTCACAGTGGTGGTGTTCACACTCCAGAGCAGGGTGGCCACATCTGAGCTGCCGTGGGGATCAGTCCCCAGCCCCGCTAACTCCCAAGCTGTGTGCAGTGGCTGGCGAGGGACTGACAGTTTAACAGCACAATGGAGTTGCGGTGCCTGAGGACATTCCTTGGCTCTGCTCAGCTCGCTTGGTGTAGCTGCAGTTCCTCAGACCGCTCCCTTCCTGCCTTTCTTTCATAGCCAATGCCTCTTTGATGCATTTCCAGTGTAGGTTTGGTTATAAAACTGCGACATCGGAGAGACCCTCACGTGATCACTTTTCAAGGAGGGCTTTCCTTACCCACCTCTCACATGATTACTCAGTATTGTATAAATAAAGTATTTCACAGAATCACAGAATCACAGAATTTTCTAGGTTGGAAGAGACCTCAAGGTCATCGAGTCCAACCTCTGACCTAACGCTAACAGTCCCCACTAAACCATTTCTATTTGCTTTTATCTATTCTGCAAAAAGCACACAGCAACTCAACCAGCAACAGACAGCCTGGTTCTGGATTACCTCTCGCTGCAATTCCAGAATAAGATGGGTCTGCCCCTTGCACTGTGGTTACTTATTTGCACCTGTAGCTTGTCATCCCCACAGCTATTTGTGCATCAAGAACTACATCAGGTGCACAGGAAATATGTTTTTTAGGAAGTAAAAGGGTTGGATGTGGTTCAGAGAGACTGTAAAAAATACTATTGACAAAACTGATGCAGTGCAGGAGAATGAGAAGCCAGGGAAGGAGGGAAGGGCACCCCAAGCCAATATTATGAACCAAAAGACAGCGTTGCGTGAAATCAGAAACCCACTTAGTGACTGCTATGGTATTTGCAATTTACTCTTTTAAGCTAGCGTGACAATGTCCATATGAGCTGCAGCCACAGAGCAAACTGCTGTGCAGATGTAGTCTGCATGGAAAACCTCTCATTTAAATAAATAAAATTAAAAAAAAAAAAAAAAGTTTAAAAAAAATAAATACATTCACAAGAAGATGGTTATATTTGACCTAGGAGTACTGTGGGAACAAACGTCAGCAGTACCGAATATAGGTGTCAGTGCAAATTTTCTTCCTTAACAAGCAGTCTTTTACTATTTAAAAACCCCTCTTGTTCTCAAGAACATTCCATCCATGAATTCTCTGCACAAAGCTTGGATCGGATGTCTACTATTCATATATTTTTCCCTCTTGGTTTCAATATTAGCTGAGGAGCATTATCGGCAGGAGTTAGAGCCGGAAATAGGAAATGAGATGGAAATTGTTAACAAGAGGGGAAAATAGTTCAAGGAGGTTGGTCCTTCTAAGAACTGCTACTTTTACAGCCTAGGATTATGTAACACTTGGACCAGAATGAATTTAATAAAAGGTAAATTCAAGACATTTGTTGATTTTGATCATGTTGATCAGATATCTTATCGTTTGTTATGTTCTAGAGTGCTTTGCAGATGCAGAGCATGCATGCAGTCGTTGTGCAAGAAGCTGGCAATCTAAGTACAAAAGAAATGGTAGATACATAGCATGAGATATCAGATCACACAAGGAGGTAATAGGGGCCAGCGTGGTAAGTGGTAGTCTTAGCATGCTCTCTTGAAAGATCTGCTCCTGTCTCTTCTTAATAAATGAGATGTGCCCTGTGTGGGATTGAGCGCTGCACAGACAGAAACCAAAAGCTAAAAGGCCGATGGGATAGAGGCAGGATGTGAAAGCCGGATGCTCCAAGCCCAGCTCTGCCAAGTGTGGTCCTGATGCAGCTTCAGTTCCAGCATTAGTGAAACAAAGGGTGGCAGGTGGTCCACATTGCAGGGTGGAGGTGGAAGGGCACATGTCCTAAAGCATCTTTATGGGTCAACTTGCCATCACGTAACACTTTCTTATATAAATTAATAATATTCCGGGATAAAATGGACAGAGAGATACCTTTTTTCTATGCAGGTATATCTTGCTTTCTTTTTATTCTGTGCATGTTGTTAATAAACAGAAAACATGGAGGGAGAAAAACCAATCACAGCTAAATTTGAGTTACTTTTGGTACCCATTAAACAGATGAGGCTAGTACCACAAGTCAGAAGGATGCTAGAAACAACAACAACAACACAAATCAATGCAGCGGGCAGACTTCAGTGTTTCTTTCCATTGCTTTTCCAATTTCTGCTGTACTGGAGTTAATGTCTTATCTTACTCCAAATAATTTCTCCTTCCTGAAGACCAACCTTCTGTACTTGTACATAGCAGTGTTGAAAAACCTGGCTGCATGCTAGGATATATCAACATCCCACTGGTTGTGAAACAGGTTCTTGAGGGACACTGCAGATGTTTATTGCTGGAAGCTGCTTGCAACTAGATTAGACAAAACCATTACTTATATGCTGGAGAAGTCTTACCCCAGCACAGGGTACATAGGAGTGGTTACCAAAGATCATAAGCAATTGAGTTTGCACATCTTGAAAAGTAGCCTCCTTTCTCCCAGGAGCTCAGGTATGAAAACTCCTCCTGTGCAGCAACAACAAAGCAGAACATGCTACCAGACTTACTCATTGCTGTTTATGATACTTTCTCCATTGCTCCTCGTGTCTCTGATCCTCAGTCCTGAGCAGATTACACGAGAAGACTCCTCAGTAGTTGCCACAAGCAATCAGATATTGGCCATCCATTCTGCCAAACCTGGGATATGGCTGTGGACAGTAGCATGCATGATCTGGTACACAACACCTGTATTTTGGCTCCCACCCTAGGGCACATTTCTTCATACATGGGTGCATCTTCTGTTGCAGCAAATTAGTTCAAACCCAGAGAGACTGAGCAAGGAAACCCTCATCTTGCCCAGCAAGATGCAGCTGGAAGATTTTGGTGTTCAACAGCAGCAGAGATCAGGACATGACATGAGTGTGGGTGTAGACCCTTACATTCCACTTCCAGATGGATTGAGTGTGTTTACACCAAATTTTCTGCTCTGGATACCGCTATTGCATGGAGGAGGTTTGAGACATTTTTCCAATGCACAAATTGCTCACATTCCCAAAGTTTATAAAAGATGTGCTCTGCAAGAAATGACACAAATACAAGCAAGGGGTGGAGAGGACACCTCTTACACTTACAAAAACAAAACCAGACATGGAACTGCATTGGGTTGTGGACCATCACAAGAATTCACATCCAAAAGGATGTGAATCACTGATCCTGGTCTCTTTGAGCCATACAGTACTTGGAGAATGTTTCAGCCCACTTTTTCAGTGAGAGGGCAGGCACTGTAAAGCGGATCAGAATCCCTAAAATTCTGTCTGTAAAAGGAATATTGGGCTCTGAAATGAGCTAGCTTAGCACCTCAGGAAAAAGGATGCATGCCTATTTTGTTAATCTACCCACACAAATTAGTAGGCAAGGTCCTGCAGAAGGTGATGCCAGTATCACATGATTTGGGTTTTATTTTTATTTTTTTAAGCATTGCTGTGCACTGCTCTGTGCAGATTTTTACCAGGGTCTCTAACAACATCTTTACTCCTTCCCTCTCTTCCTTCACTCACATCTTTTCTGGCACAGCTGGTGCAGGCATCTCCCAAGAAGACACAAAGTTAAAATCCTCTGGTCCAGGCAAGTCATCATTGTCACTTCTCTGTCCAGGTTGGTCAGAGTGTACCTAGGAGCTTTTATTAATTTAGCTTTCCCACACTATTGTTGCTGCCCTGCTTCTCCTATCTAATTAGAAACTCATTTCCTGAGGGATACACATCTCCCAGAGGGGAAACAATAAGAAACATTCAGTAATTACTAGCCTGTGCTATAAGTTTATTTTAAGGCTATAATTGCTGGGAGTTCCAAGAGATTTGGGGGATATTTATTGTTACAGCAGAGAGAGTCAAAGGACTGGCACTAGGACAGAAGGCTTTCATCTCTGGGTCACTGCTTCAAACCCAGCACAGGTCAACTGCAGCTATTAGTTGTTTTTAACCAACAAGTCCTCAGAGGTGAATGTGGTATTTCTTTAGGGGCCTTCACCCATTTCCAAGCAGTCTCCCAAACCCACTGCCTCTGGGTGACCCCACCAGCAGAGTGAACACTGGCCTGATATTGCTACACAAATTTTCATTCAGTCATCTACAGATCCACAATATGAACACCTTTCCTGCAGCCAAAGAAACACAGATGCTGTTAAATGAGTATGAAATCGTCATTGGCATGGTGAGCTCCAGGTGGATCTACCCTAAGCAAGGGTCTTGCAATTGATTGAGAGGTGTGGATGTGAGACCTGATCCAGTCTTGTATTGAAATACTCCATTAGCCCACCAGCCTGTCATTCATTCAGTGACAGACCCCATGAACTGCTGGTTATAGCCTGTAGATCTCTTTGAAGGCTACAGGGAAATTATTTCTTCCTCACACTCAGCTCCTGTGCTCCCAGGCTTTCGACACTTTCCATTGCAGCCTTGCACCTTGGCCCTTGCCTCTTGCAATAGGCACTTCCATGACATCCAAGGTGCTTTCACCTGGATGCAGCAGGAGAAAGCAGTGATGATATCAGATATCACACAAGCCAGTGTGATATCTGAGACTGCAGCAGAGCTGGCCCAACTCCAGCATGGACATCGGGGAGGGCTGCTAGCCTTACTTAGATGAGCCTGACTCCCACATAACAAAATTCAGTGGGACAACTGCACATGAAGCTCGTGCACATTCAAAGCCTGGATCTGGTCCTGTATTTGCAAACAGTGTTGTAAATTTTGGCTCGAAGTGAGTGGTGAGGTGGGCTCTGGCAGGCTGAGCTTACGCCCTGCCTTTTGAGGAGCATATTTCCTGTTTATGAACTGAAGGCTTCTTCTCAGACCCGGTGACAGCTCTTGGTTTGGCCAGGCTCAGCTTGGTTTCTTGGGAATGCCTGAGGGCAGAGCTGAGCTTTGAAATATTAAAACCTGAAAGTCACAATTTTATGAACAAGAAAAACAGAAGGTGCACTTGATCCTGACACCTTTGCACAACCTGTGTATTTCCCCAAAGGAGCCTTGCATGAGCCTTCCAGGGGCTCAGCATGAGGTTTGTTAGTGTGGACAATTTCATTTTTGATGAGCAGAGCTAAATTACACAGCTTTTCTCACATCTGTTACTTAATTGGCTGAGACATTTGAAATTAGACCTAATTACTTTTCTCACTCCATTAATACCCAGCGATGGTTGATTTCTGTTTTGTGAGAGGAGCTGGAGCTTTTGCTGAATTACTCAACCACAACCTCATCATGACGGATCGTAGGAAGCAATATCAACAACAGCCGCAGCTAGTTTATGCTAAAATGCCTTACACATCCAACCTGCTTCTCACCCAGCTCCACGATCTGTAGTTAAGCCTCCTTGGCTCACACATTACTTTGTGGAGTGCTCATTCTTATTGGGTTGCGGTGTGTGGGCTCCCGGTGCTCTCTCTGCTAGCAGATGCTTTGCTGCTATCCCACACTGCTTGGCTTGGCACCTTCTTGGGTGTCTGTCTTTGCCCCAGGTTATTCTGGCAGGATCTCTCCTCCCCATTTAAATTCTTGTGGGCAAGGAGAACTGCAGCACATTGAGGTCAACCAGCAAAGTGGCCGTGTAAGCTCTTCAGTTGCCCTCACCCTCTAAGTTTGCATGTGCTTCCCTAGAGAGGGTTGGGAACAGATGCAGCTCTGCATTTTCTGACTTTCCTCAGTATCTTCCACACCCTGACCAACACAAACAAGGGAGAAAAGGCGGTAACTTGAGTCTCCAGGGGAAATCAGGAGGCCAAGAGATGGTCTGGTCTAAGAAAAACTGCAGTTGTTCTGAGGAAAGGCCTTCAGGACAGAGTTTCCTGCAGCATTTTCAGGGGATCAGAAAAGTGCAGATAATTTTGCAAATGTAAAATAAAGACAAATCATTAAATATATATAGCAACGAATGTCTTGCTGCTAGGTAAATCATCTTCTGTTTTTCTAGTCTCCTGGAAAATACTGAAAATACTCTTTAATGATATTAATATTTTTGGTCAAAATAAATTGAGCATCTTCCCTGCATTAACCGCCACTGGAAACAGAAAAGGAGAACCCTTCTGCTCATGGCTTCTGTGATGTGATTATGCCACATGGCTACAGTGGCTGCACTCCATGATCAGATCCATACTAACCTTACCTATATGTGTGTTTGTTTGTTTGTTTTTAAAGATTATAAAGATGTATTTATTTGCTCTTTTTTTTTTTTTTAAAAAAAAAAAAAAAAAAAGAAAACAACTAATACATTAATTTTATGCAACTCAAATGGAGAAAAATATCACCAGAGTTCTGCCTAGCATTTGTAAAATCACAGAATCACAGACTGGTTGAGGCTGGAAGGGATCTCTGGAGGTCATCTGGTCCAACCCCCCCTGCTCAAGCAGGGAAATGTTACATCCTCCTAGGCTACTGATTCCTACCAAATCAGAAATATTTCTTTTTTATTAATATTATTATTTTATTTTATACATTATTTTTTTATTTCAGCACATTTGAAAGCAGAGGCACAATGCACTCCTGACCTTCCTGTCATCACGCAGGGCATTTTTACGCTCATCCACAATGTGTCTGCTCCTAGCCATGCTCTAGCATCTCCCTTGATAGCCTTCTCCATGAAGCTGTTATCTCAAAAGGAAACAGCTGGGAAACAAACATAATTAGTACAAGGCATTCCTTTTTAGCCGTCTTCCAGAAACACAAGACTGACATCCTCTAAACTTTCTGTGTAAAGATACATAGAAAAAGATGAAAATCTAACGTTCCCAAAACACTAGAAACACCACAGTGCTGTCCATGTCCTTAAGTGAGCTGAGGGGCAGCCGTTCCCTGGCATGCTTTGGCCAGAAATGTGCAGCCTGCAACCCTGGCCCTTTTCAGACTTATTCCATCAGCACTGTGTCATCTCATCACGGAGATGCATCGTTCCTCCTGAAATGGCCATTTCCCTGGCTGGGGACATCCTCCAAGCACTGCTTGGTTCTAGCTTCTCTGAGAAATCCCAGGGAGGGAAAACTGCCAGCGAGTCCCAGGTGCTGCTGGGCTTTAAGGTGTCAGCACAGCTGAGGAACAATTGGGGTTGCAGGGTGGTACTGGCCATGCATAGTCCCACTCTGTGGGCAGCAGCTGAGGAGCAAAAGCCATCATCAAATAGGTGGCAGGCAGGTCTGCATGCTCCTGTCCAGGGGGAGTCACAGAGCTTGGCAAACACCCTCTAGGGCTGAATGGCCAAAAAAAAAGAAAAAAAAAAAAAAAAACACCCTAAAAGTCCAAGTGGTTTCCTGACCTTGACATGTGCAGCAACAATACCACCCCTGTGACCTGGACTGTGACCATCCCCATGCATCATGGTCAGAGCAGGCAGAAGCAGCCCCCGCCATGACAAACAGTGCCTGATAAATCAGCTGCTGGAGAAACTGCCTTGTTTCTGTCTCCTCATCCTGCCCTTCCTTTAGCCACCGTGCAGAGCTGCTGCAGAACAAGCTTTTAGGAAATACCAGACCTCACCCCCTCCACCTGCACAGCAGGAAATGTGCATGCGTCCTTGCGTCCGTGCAGCTGGCAGCTGTGACCACTGCCCAGATTAATGAACACCAGAACAGGAAATATCACAGAGTGCTTCTTTGACCTCTCCTAGTCACAGTGTCCTTGTATTTTGCAGGAGGCATCGCAGACGGATTACAAAGGATATTGCAGAGCACAGAGATGCGGGATGGGACTTCGTGCCATGTCCTGCTTGCTCGGGGCTGTCCCTGAGTGCACAGCGCTTTGTGTGTGCACCCCGAGGAGCAGGTTCCCAAGGGATGGTGAATTCCCCATCATTTCAAGCCTTTGCCTGAAATAAGGACGTGTTCATGCCAGAAACCCTAAAGCTGACACAGGTACCCACTGCACTGGGAGAGGTTAGATAAGTTGGGTATTAGATTCCATTTTGCTCGCAAAAATCTTAAAAGAATACCTCTCTTTCATTTCAGCCTAGCCACTGCACCTGCTAGCAGCATCCCAGCCTGGAAGGGGAGGACCTCCTGCACTGCTGACACTTGCAATTCTAAGCAAAAACACCATAAAAATCCTTCTGCAAGACAAACACACTCCATCTCTTACTGACACCTGTTTTCCTCCCCTCCTGCTTAGGGAGGAGCTCATTGCTCCAAGTGCTAACAACCTTTCCCTGGTCTCCATCCTAGCTTTATTCATAGCTGCTTCATGCCCATTTGTTCTCACGCCAACATTGTCCCTAGGCTGAAATAGCTCTTTTCTCTCCCAAGTGTATTTATAGACAGCCGTCACATCCTCCCCTGGGCTTTTGTTTTGCTAAACTAAACAAGCCAAGCCCAGCAGTCCTGTCTCACATGACAGGTTCTCCCAAGTCCCGATCCTTTCTGTGCTGCCAGGAGGTCTGACCTGCTCCAGATGTCCCCTCATTGCAGATGTCCCAGCACCCAGATGTCCAGGTCATTGCAGGCCCTATACACAGAGCCTGGGCGAGGGAAGAACAGAGAGAAATGATGCAGCAGCTGTTTTTTCACCCAGATGCACAAGCCAGTAGCTCCCATCTGTTACCACCCCACACAACTGATAAAACACCTGTGATGGGGCAGGCCCATCATGTTGTGCAGGTAGCACAGCCCAGGGCCAAGATGTGAAACAGCTGGTCCAAGGGAAGGTATGTGCTGAAAACCAGCTGAGCGCTTAGTCCCACAGCGATTTCTTCCTCAGCTGGGAGGATTTCTCATGCCTATCCTGTTCTGTTACTATCGTGAGCCCATCCTATAAACAAATTTTATCCAATGGCTACAGAAAAATACAGAACAGGTGGATAATGAGTTGTGTTAATGAGGGACACCTTATGAAAGAAGAAAAAATGTGTGGGTATTGAGGGAAGGTGAACACACCTGGACACATCTGGGGATGGTGTGGAGAGCTGGGAAGGGGAGGGAAAAGAAGCAGCAATGCCATCATGTAATCTGAGTACAGATTGCCCTGTGACAGGACATCCTTTGAATTTCTTCCTCCTCCTCCTAAGTGTCTCCCTGCAGAGAAGCAGACAAGCTGCACAGGGACCCTAAATTATTAAAGTTCCTAATTAAGATCCTGATTAAGGGCCTCATCTGACAGCTCACTTTTAGAACTTTCATCTTCTTTGGACATGTATTGTTCCCCATACTTGATCATTTTAAAGGTTACATTTCCATTAAGCCTCGTCTTGATCATGCTTAAAGCAGCATTTAGCCATTGAGATGTATATTACTGGAACAAAACAACAAAAAAAAAAAAAAAGAAAAAAAAGAAAAAGAAAAAAAAAAAAAAAGCTGCCTGCCCAGAAACAGGGAGGTTATTATAAACATCCTGTAGTCTCAAAGAATCAGGCTTTGTGTCAGCTTTCTGTGGCAAAGGACATAAGGATTATGATGAGTTTCCCTACAAGTGTAAATTTATTTTGATTTTGCTGACAGATGGGTGTTCAAGCAGCTGATTCACCTGCGCTGGGACTTTCCTATTCATCGTGCATAGGGAAGGTTATAATAACTTCTCAGAAAACTTGAAACTCAAATAAGACCATGGAAAGTTACTCTGAAGTGACCTGATGTCCCAAGATATTGTGTTTCATTGTTTATATGTTTATTTACCAGGAGGAAAACCTAGCAGTAATTTCTGCTATGCAAAATGCTAATGTTTTAGAAATTCTTGGCCTGTGCAGAACTTTTCCTACTTGGCGATGACCATGGGTGATCTAATTCAGATTTGACTGCACTAAGCTGAATGGCTCCAGATACTAGATATGCCCCAAAACCTCAGCTACACATGCTGAATGACATAGAAAATAGGAATCACAGATTTGAAGCCCATGGATTGCTAAGAAATTTTACCTTATGAGCAAATGTGCCTGAGGGAAGACTGCTGCTGTGGACACCTCTCCTTAGGGACATGTTATGTCCTAAATGACCTAACAGTGAGGAGCTCTCAGGCAGCAAAACGTTGCCATCACTGCAATCACCTGTTTGTCACCAGCACCAGACACACCATTGAGAGAGGTGGCGGAGTGGTGAAGACAGCAACAGAGAACAAGTCTGTGAGGTTTTGGCATTTTTTGCAAACTCTTTTCCATGTTTCTAGCTTTTCTGCCCAGATTGCCCTCTGATCCCATTTAGTTATAGAATGTCTGAAAGAGATTAGGAGCTTGAGAGGATGAGGACAGTCATAAAGATACCAAGGTCAGATAGAAAAGTCCTCCAGGTGCAAGAACTCCAAATAAAGCCAACGAAGACACCCAGAGAAACATCTGTGTTTAGAAGTCTCCAAATTTTGAGCTGTCATTGAAATCCCAATAAATAAAGGTTCTGAACCATCCATCTGTCATACAAGGGTCCATCAATATCTGAAGTATGATAGCTCTGCTGGGAGAAACAGAAAAGTGAGTCAAAACAGAGCATGATAGCTGAGGTGTAAGTAAATGGTTCTTAACTTGTGTTTCAGGCAGGGCATATTTAAGGTATATAGTCAGATTTTTATACATGGATATGAACGACAGTGGTGACATTCCTGACAAGCAATTTAAAATTCCTGAGCTCCTTAGACTCCCTCTTAACATGTAGAAACAGTTGGCTGTGCTTTTAGCAAAACCAATGATTCAGCTTCAGCCCAGCACTCAAACAACCTTGGTCCAGCTGGTTCATTTGATAGTTCAAGTATTCTATTGTTGGGCTAGTTCACTATTTTATTAATGAAAGTCTTAGCCTCAGAGATGTTTTCTTGGTTTTAGGTTAGTTTATTTAACTGCTCCAATAAAATATTTAAAACTGAAACTGATACTGGACCCATCTCTCTGGAGCAGCCCTGCTCCAAAGCCTTGGAGGACCAGGAGCGGATGCCAGGCGGGCAGTTGAATGGCAATTTCCCCCCAGTAAATCTGTGCTCCCACACACTGGGAAGCTGTTAACAGCGAGCGTGGGGAACTCGGCTCAAAGAGGGTCTGGCAGCAGAGGACCACACAAGGTGCAAGGTAGAAGAGAAGTGGGCCATAAATTATCACTTCATTATGTTACTAGTTAAATAGCCTTTGGGGTGGATGTTGCCTTCCCCCCTCCACGTGTTTTGCTGACATCCTCCTACAGAGCATCTCTCCTCTTCCCCACTCCTCCCCAGCCCGCCTGGTGGAGAGAGACCTCATGCCTGAACATCATCAAGCTCCATGAGCTCTCCACTCTTCCCCACTCCTGGCATGTCCTGAGGGTGACAACTACAGAAAGTGGGGATTTGGGGCTTTTTAGGGGTGTCTTTAGTGTGGACCTTCCCTGCATGGCAGACTCATATATTTGGAAGCAGTATAAAGGCCACAGGAGGCAACATTTTGGAGTAGGCCATCACGGCATTGAGGTTCAGAAAGACTGTGTGAATTGGTAAATGAAAAATGGTCCTTGGCTATTCAGAGTTTGAATGAAAAGTTGTTAGGAGACCCCAGGGTATTTATGATTAACTTACAAGTTTTTAGGATGCCATGGAAACTGGAGCTTTGTCCTTCACCACATGGTCCATCATCAGACAGAAGAACAATGCTGCTTTATCTATGTTTTCTTTTACTGCAGTACAAAGGAAGAAGAAAGGCAATTCCTAAAAAAAAAAAAAAAAATACCATACAGCCTGATTTTCTAGAATTCTTTGGGATCAACATTTTTAGAAAAGAGGAAATCGGAAGTTTGTTTAAATAACCTGGGTACTTACATGTTGTTTTATCATTAAAAATGGCCATGTGCCAGGAGGCAGAAACTGGAGGCAAGGGGCACGGAAAGGAGCTGGGATTTATGATTCCTCTCTTTGGAGAGTGCTGAAGTCTGCAAACTGCAGCCTTATCAACCTGTACACATATTTTGGGCACAATATTCTGCAGTGAAGACCCACATACCAATGCTCCTGAAGATACCACAAGAAGTTAAATACTTTTTTTTGAAATCACTCAGGTCTTCTACCTGTGAAAAATCATTTAAAATGATGGTACTCTGCTAACGCAAAGAAGAGCAAAGCCACAGTAAACACTTGGCCATGAATACCAAAGACTTTAGTAGCCTCCCTTGTCCTCTCTCCTATATAACTGCTCTCTGTGATATCCATGTGATAGAGACCTCTGACCTCTTCCCCCCTTTAAGGCACCTGTGCACCTTCTCATCAGCACAAATCCTCACCTGTTCATATTGATCCCGGCTCAGAAGTTATTTCTGCCAAGCCCCAAGAAGATCCCAAAGGCTTTTCTAGCAATAAGCACTCAGAACTGATGACACTCAACACCCAGCATTTGTTATAACCACAATCAAGGCAGCTACAACCAGCAAAGAGGCTGACTGTGGGATGCTGGTCCTCATCTGGCCATGAATTCACTCTGTTCTTGCAGCCAGAAAGAGAGGGCAGGATGAATCACCCCAAATCCCCAGAGCAGGGCTGATATTTATGGACAATGCTAAAAATTATGGCACAAGGAAATCAACAGTCTGGAAAGCCATGCTGGCTGCAGCCCTGTAGGAAGCAGTGGGGCGGAAAAGCAAAGTTTGCCAAATGGATGAGGAAAAATACGTTAAGGATGCTTTTGCTGCTTCTTTTTTCTTTACTTTTTTTTTTTTTTTTTTTTTTTTTTTTTTTTAACAAGTTTCCAAGGATATTTGACAAACAATGAAGCACAGAAGAAAATGCAGAAGTTGTTTTTAAAAATAGTGCCTGGCCAGGGAAGGCAGCTGCAGTTCAAATGGAGTTGAAATTAGTGAATGACAGATATTTGCTTCAAGTTCTTGGCTCTAGCAGATCTCACCCAACCCACCTCCAGAGCAGCATGGATATCAGAGTCCTCATGCCTTTTACCTGGCCAAATTATCTTCCTGTCCTTGCTCATTGCAAAAACTGTAACTCTCAGGAGCATTAGGATTTCATTTCTCTCTGTATCATCCCAACCAGCTCTTGTTTCTCCTCTCTCCACCCCAGATGCAAAAAAACACTTTAGCATCTGCTTGACTTCAACCCCTGTGTTTTGATCCTCTTTGCTTTAGATGAATTCAAGCACATGGGCTGGATCTGGCTGTCAGAGCTACCTGCTTCTCCTCTCCAGTCATTGCAACACCAGTTGCAGGCACCCCACAAAACCCTTGTGCAGGTATCACATCTCAGCCCTGATCAGGATTGCAGAGGAATGTAAAACCAGCCACTGACTCACAAAACAACCAGCACCTCTGTTTTGAGGAGCCTCCCAGCAGCAGCACCATCCTGTTTCAGGAACAACTGGTTTGTGGGGCTTGTAAGTGGGTGGAAATATGTTTACTAGAAGGCAGGCAGGGGTATGGAGCATGAACAAAAGAGAAATTACGGAACTGAAGAGGAGCTGCTGCCACAAACCTGATCCCCTGACAGCTAAAATGTCAGGCAAAATGTATTAGAGGATATAGTCTCTGCCCCTCAAAGGATGGGGGATACCAAAATCATCAGTGAGTTAAACCAAAAATCAAATCAAAATGTTAAACCAAATAGCAAATGGAAATTATTAATTTCATTTAATTAATTAATTAATCAATTAATTTCATTAATTTATCTTTAAATATCCCTTGGAATAGCAGGGAGGTTTTTTTATATATTTTTTTTTATTTCTAAGTGTAACAAACGTCAGCATCCAGGCAAACTAGAAAACTGGCATTTCAAAACAAAATTTGAGCCAAAAAAGTCCTGTTTATATACAGGTCATCATTCTAAAGCCTTCCTGCTTGAATTTTGCATCAGAATCAGTATTTTTAGTGGGATTTTCTAAGATATCTAAGAGCTTAGCTGCAAGAAAGATGCAATTTATTTTCTCTTTAGGGTGCAAACTTTTGGGGGTGTTTTCAGCTGGAGGTGGAAATGACAGAACAGTAAGTTAATGGAATAAATGGCAGGGACTGGGCTCCTATGTTAAATCCCTGGTGGAATTTATCCCCTGGGAATGGAGGTGCTGGACCCCAGGGCAGGCTGAGCAGAGGCCAGGCCTTAAGCCTTGCTGCAGTAATAGGTCCAATGCCTGTGTCTGGGATGGAGAAGGGTGTTTTTTCCAGTGAGAATCAGGACACGGGACTCCTACTGTGGAGCAATGGCCAACAGTCAGACCTGCAGAGAAGATCTACATGAGAGAAGATCTCATAACTGGGTCATTCAACATTTTGTTCTTGTCAAGTCTTGGTTTCAAAAATCTTTCCTGAGGTCCATCTCCTCCAGCATCCCTCAGGATTCAGGTCTAATAAGGGGATGATAAACAGTTTTCTCCATCAGAGGCTCCTGAGAGAGGCCAAGAGAGGGGCTGAGCACAACGGCCTGAGTTCTGGCACTGAGGGTACATGGGTGAGGATCAGCACTCTGGTTGTGGCCATTGCCAAGCTGAAGAAGGGGTACCTCAGGGCAGATTTATTATTTAAAATCTTGTTTAATTTCAGACATCAAAGAAAAAATACCATCACCACCATCAATGCTTCGTGGCCCCAGCCATCAGTGCACTAAACATCTGGACCTAAAATAAGCTGTGAAGGTTTTTGGCTTGTGGTTTTCTTCCACTTCAGTTGAGGTAGATGGAGCAGCAAAGCCAGCATAGCGGTGTGTCATACGAAGAAAGGGGTCATCCCCAGAAAACATTGCATGGCCAAAGACCTTACATACAACTTCCATAAATTACAAACGGATTTGGCTGCACCTTGAAATAAAGCACCCTGGAAGGGGCCCTGTTGTTGCTGGCACCTCCTGAGCATCCCATGGGAAGATTGTGTTTCTGCTGATACCTTCAGGGGAGGCCCATGTGAGAAAAATGTTAGATCCTCCCTTGTTTTGAATTTGGCCCAGCCCAATTAGAAATTTCTACAAGCCATCCTCAGGCTCGGTGTGGGGTCGGAGCCATCCAGGACTTATTTCCCTTCAGTGCTTTCGATGCAGCCACCTGGCTGGCCATGAAGATGTTTGCTAGGGTCCGTCACCTGCCAGTTGGCCTCAGTGCTCAGAAATGTCCCTGGACACATTTCATTCCCTTGTACAGATATAGCTGGAGAGACCACAGCCCTCTGTGTATTCCCTTTTGCAAGGCAAACAAACCACTTGCACATGTTAAATTAAAATGATTAAAACAATTTTAACATTTCTGCTGAAAAGTTATTGCAGCTTTTGACCAGTTTTACTAAATGTTCTCGGGTATTTTTAGCCTTCACATGGAAACTCATCCCATGAAGAGCAGAGGTTTGTTTTCTTCTGCGTTGCTGTACAGGTCTAGCTGCTGCTACAATGAAACCTGACTCTGGTTTTGGTTTTAATGACCTGAGAGAGGCCCAGAGGGCAGGGCCTCTCTCATTTCTTACAAATAAAAATAAATAACATTCAAATATAAACTTTGGGAGACATTTTCTTAAAGGTTTCTATAAAATAGGGTTACAAGTCACAGTAGATCCAGGTCTTTGTAATCATTTTTAATAGGAGACTTACATGATTTTTTTTTAAACACTTTTCTATGAAAAAATTAAAAGACTTCTTGATATTATACATATTTGTGGTTTTTTGTTTGTTTGTTTTGTTTTGTTTTGTTTTATGAAAACAACAATTAGAGGGACCCACAGATTGTGAGATTTGAGTGTAAATTGGAACCAAGGCTGAGTTAAAATCTTGGGTGCTCGGGGCTGGGACTTTGAAGTTACCTGCCACAAACACGAACTAGGAAGTTCACTTGCAAATGGGCAGTTTATGAGCAGGATTAGCTGACTTAGAGCCTTTCACCTGAAGGCATCCTAAAACAAGTGCACGCAAGGCTCTTCACCGATCTGCACAGTGCAATCCCTTATCTTTCGGAAGGGGCATCGGTTTGGCACTCTGCAATGTGATGGGATCCTTAAGAAGAGGAATTCCAAAAGACAGAGTCCAACGAAAACCTTACAGAAATGCTCCCTTTGCTTTGCAAATACATACCATAGGCATTTTATTTATTTATTTATTTTTTGTTTCCCTACTTCAGGGAAAGTTTTTCTACCATCCCTGTTTATAACCCTGTACAACCCAGCTAAAATCAAATGTCAAGTCCTCATAAGCATCTGTCCCTCAGCCAGAGGTTGTTTTTCTTCACGGATGAATCAAGCATACTGAGTAAATCACATGAATCACCAACGGAAACATCATCCTTACAGCATCATCTCACATTTATGAATAAGGAGCTTGTTTTGCAAGTCCCCAGAGAAGAAATAAAGCAGTGAGAGCTCAGGGAGGGGCCCAGGACTTTCACAACCATTTTGTTTTAACAGGTCACAAACAATAAGGTGTCTCCCCCTTCCAAAAATAAAATAAAGTAAAATAAAATTATAGGCAATTGCTTTACAAACCATCATTCAATTTAGAAGTCCTTTTATTAATAAGAAAATGCTTACACTGATGACATAGCCCAACAACCCAGTTATAAATCGCATAAATCTGTTGCAATGGTTACAAATGAGCAGCATGATTTATGGCCAGGGCCACTGACTTCTACACCTGACATAAAACTTTGTAGGCAATCAGCCACATGTTTCATTTTAGTTTTATATTTGGCAAATAAATCAGGTAGTGAAAGGGACTCTCCCTCCACCCCCACTCCTCCCCTTTAAACAGATGAAGCAAATCTTTTACAAGCAGCATGTAGCTCTTTGCAGCAAGGACACAACGCGAGGTATGGAAAATATTACGCTGCGATTTCATTAATTTCACATGAACCAACCTGAGGTGCAGTGACCTTCCCTGCAGAGCAGGCAGGTTTAGAGGAGAAAAACCGTGCGGGTCACCGTGGAAAAACCCTTGAGAAAACAAGTTGTTTTCCTGCACCACAAATGCCATTTATTTCCAGGTTTTGCAAACCTGGGGAAGGTTTGCAAAGGAAGTTTGTTGAAGACCTTTCCCTCCTGAAGCCAAGCAGAGTTTGGCCTTGCTTTTGAGGTGAAGGTGAACAACATAACCCCATAAAGGTGGTTTGACCATGAACAGGATGGAGCAGAAAAAGAAACTCGACAGTCACTAACTGGCTTTGTGGAGTTACTTTTGATAGGCGTTAACAAAATAATTCACTGCCCAGCATGTAGTGCAGGAACCCTCTCCTCTTCAAACGCTAAAGCAGTTGTCCTTATAACTCAAAGCTTCACATATGAGCCCCAGCTTCATGCTGAACAACAATTTTTATTAAAAATAAATGCATTAGGAGCGGCTTTTAGTCTTTTTAGGGCATTCTGGGAAAGCTTTCAAGTTTCTCCTGCATCTGTGTGACCCAGCTCCAAAGCCTGTCAAAACCAAAGAATCTTCTGAGCATTGGCAAGATGAGCCAGATCTTTGTGCAAAGTAGCTAAATATTTTCTTTACAGTCCCAGATAAGTGCTGTTTTGCTTATCTTGGTATAAGTTCAAATCTAAGATTTTCAGCAACTGAAAGATCAGACCCAAAAATATGGGAAACTTCTTACAGGTAGTACATGCAGAAGTGAGATGTGATGTAAAACAACACATGACTTCCTAAAAGAAAGGTTATTTTAAATAAGTGTCAAAAATCTGAAGAATCTTCCTCCAATTGCACAAGTTAGCTTATCTCGGCTGGATGAAGTCCTGACAAAGGTTTTTATATGATGTCTTCCAGGGATGTGAATTTTTCCACAACAGAGGTGTTGGCAATTTCTGGAAAGCTCTCTCTATGAGTCAGGCATGTCCTGCTTTTCCATTTTCTCAGAAGAACTCTTTAAATACACTTGAGGCAATGGAAAGCCATCTGGAGGCAGAGGTTGAAGGATGGGTTATGACTGCTTCGTTCAGTGATGCAGGCCTCTGGAAACAGGATAATAAACAGACTCTGTGATGTCAAAGCAAGATTTTTGTCAGAATTAATGCACTATTTATTTACTTATAAGCTTCAGCAATTTTATGCAATATATTTTATGAACACAAGCTTCTTGGAAACTTCAGTTAGGCTCTGATCAGCCATTTAAGTTTCATAGCCACTCAGACACTCAGTTTCTTAGTGCAGTTGAGGCATTTGCATACCCTCAGATAATAACTACATCTTTAATAACATAAATATCTGCAGTCCCATTAAGACAGCTGATGTCTCGTCTCTGCAAAGAAATACCTGTATGCTGTAACCTACTCAGACACTAACTGTAATTGGGTTCATCCAGTGTGCAAAGTAGAAAACAAATAATTTGTTTATAACAAGGTTATCTGTTTTGACATTAGCAGAGGTCTCTTCATTTACTAAAGAATAATTTGCAAAAATCTGATAGAAAACCCAATTTACACTAGCTGAGAATCCCCTTGTAAGCTTTTCAGCTGCTTGTAACTTAACATCTTCACTGGCAGGTAATGGAACTGATTTTCCCATATGCAGAAGGGGCACTGAATACCAGAAACTTTTCACCTCTATGTGTTTGTCTTAATTAAATGTGTTGAATGAGTCTTGGAAGAATGGCAATTAAGAGTCTCTTGTCTGTGTGCAAATTAACTTCTAGTGGGGGATGACGGGATTGAAGCAAACACAGCAATGGAATTATTCAAGGTCAGTATGGGATTAAGAGTGAGCTGCCAATGTAGAGGATGAGTTTTAAACCATGCCAAGGCTTGACAGCAGAGGAATCCAGCATCTCACCAGTGTCTGAAGCCCTTGCTATGGAAGTGAATGCACTAATATGTCCTCATGAGCCCATAGCCCAGCTTTTGCTTATGTGGCAACCAATGCTTGAAATGTGGCATCTGTTAATGAACACCGACCTTTCCATCCATAAATTGCTCTCACTTGCCTACTCTGTGAGGCTTTTCTTGAGCAACAAGGTGTTTGTATGCATTAGCTACTTGTAATGGCACTCTTCAGCCTGGGGAACAGAAGATTCAGGGGGGATCTTATTAATGTGTGTAAATACCTGATGGGAGGGAATGAACATGGCAGAGTCGGACTCTTCTCAGTAGTGCCCACTGACCAGACAAGAGGCAATGGGGACAAATAAAATACATTAAATTTTTGCTGTGAGGGTGGCCAGACACTGCAACAGGTTGCCCAGAGAAGCTGTGGAGATATTCAAAACCAGACTGGGCAGGGTTCTAGACAATCTGCTCTAGGAAACCTCAACCGTTCAGTGACATTGTAATAAAGCATTGCACAACAGCCACACTGATCTTCTTTGAAGACCAAGTACAAGAATATTCAAAGTACAGCATTATTCACTAGCCTGCTTATTGTCCATTGGCAAATTTCTCATTGGCATATTAAAGTATGCATGTTTTCAGATTGTGTTTTCAGTTGCTGGCAATCTGACACACTATAAAACAATAATTATAATTGGAAGTGCAGCAGTGATTGGATCCAAGAAGCATGTTTGGCTCCAGACTCCCAAACTCTCAGGAAGTTCCAGTGCAGATCTGCACATCACACCTGGTTCCTGTCTGTGTAATGGGCAGAACCAGCTTTTCTTATCTGAACAGCCACCTGCTGTTTCAAGAAAACCCAAAACCCGCAGCTTTGAAGACATTCTTGTTTAGATTCAGACTCAAATTTTATACCCAAAGTCAAGAATGTAAATGTAAAATTTTCAACCCGTTCCACTCCATTGTTCAAGGAAAACGTGTTAATACAGAAGAAAAAGGTGTTAATGCATATTTTAAAAGAAAGGAAGTCATTGAATTAGACTTGAACAAGACAAGGAAAAATGTTTCTAAATGGATTTGATTTTCATTTTTTTGGCAAGATTTTCAAATAACTTTTGGTGACACATATTGCTGAAGTGGAGCCAGAAAAAAAAAAAAATAATAAAAAATTGCTTTTCTAGTAAATTAGAACCATTTAAAATATATATATATATATATATATTTTTCAGTCTTGGGATAGCTCTTTTAATCAACTAAGCAAAATGAGTCTGCAGAGGAGAACTCTCCCAAGGCAATGGCCCTTCCCTATCTGAAGAACCAGGCGCAAGAAGGGAAATCCTGAGTCCCAGATCCCAAATGAGAATAATTACATTACACCAGGAGGGTCTAACCTCACAATCTGAGAATGCATTTTCTTGGCACCTTTTCCAACAAGCATGGGCTCCATTACAAACAAATGTGTATGATTACAAATAACGTGCCCTGATGGAGCATAAATTCAGATTATTTTTTTTTCTCATTTTGTTTTCTGCTGGGGAATTCTGGTGAAACTTATTTTCCTGCCATTGCCTACATTCTTCATATCACTGGAGTTCTCTTAAACCACATCTAGTGTGGATCAAAGTCTTGACTCAGAATTTAAAAGATCCCCTAAAAGAAGAAAGCATCACTCCAAGAGCATTACTCTTTTTCTTACTCTGTCACACCCCCAAAAATATTCAGCAGAGTCCTTTTGCTGCTACTTGTACATGTACATGAAATAATGATCAATTATTATTATTATTAATGAAAAATTTCATTAATAACTGAGCAGATTAGTCTCAGATCAAACTCTTTCCATATAAAGCAAATTCCTTCTGCTGTCTAACAGAAAAAAAAAATACCATTCATTACTCAAATGGTGAGCTCAAATAAGAAAGCTTATTTATCCAGTCTGAGGTCTTTTCTGCTTTCCTATGAATTAGGATATAAATAAATACCACATGGATAGCAGGTTGTGCCCTCCAAAGTGATGCCCTCCCACTGGATACAGCTCAGTATACACTGTATACAGCTCAGTATACAAAATCAGCAGACCAGATCAACCTAGGCTGTTGCTAACTACAACTTTTTTATCACAAGGAATCTCAGGGAAGAAAATCTGACAAGATTTTTTGATGAAAACTATTGTCACAATCTCCTTATTAACAGTTTTATCACATTCTGAAAAATAAGTTATTGGGAAAATATTGTAGCAGAGAAATGATAAATATTTATTAAAAGTACATCCTCCATCAGAGTTTGACAAGTCCTGAAAACATTAAGGTACATCAGGCAATAGGTAGCCAGGCCTGAAATCAAACAGAAAGCATTGCACAAGTTTGGTTCACATCACTCTATACAGCCTCGTCTAACAGACAAATAAGGAAAATACAATATTTAAATAATAGTGTGGTGTGATTGTATTCCCTTCCTGACACTCCAAACTTGGCGCCAGACCTGCCAGGGGTTTCACTGACTGCTGAGGATGTGTCTGACAAACCTGGCTTCAGTCTTGGGCTTTTAACCAAACAGCCGGTGTGCTCTAGATAGTTATTTGTCCCCAGATGCCCCAATGTAACAGCCAGGTTTGATACAACCCTCCCTTCAGCTGCTGAAGGTATTGGTGGCTGCCCGTCACTATTCCCTTTTCTGTTTCTAGCAGATGGGAGTTCTCCTCTGGGGATGAAGCTGATTACCCTTAGAGTCTTGCAAAAATAGAAATGACGTATATTGAGATGATAAGGCATGTTTGGAGAGGGGCAGAGATATTTAGGGAAGAAGCAGCAATGCACCGGGGAAAAGGAAGGTGCATTTTAAGTGCTTCTGGGAAATTCAGGCCCAGCCCATAAAGTTCAAATTTATGAATCTATTCTGGTTTTCTGAAATGATTGAACGCACAGTTTAATAATATGGATCCTCACTTTAAAAGCCTCGCTAGCATAAATCACAGATCTGCATTGTCTGCAATATCCATGCCACGTTTTATTACCTAGGTTCATGGCCAACACTTAACTTAATTTAGTGCATACCCTTTCATGTAATGTATTCCAAGATACGCATCACTTGACAACTCAGCACCATGGTACTCAAAACTGCCTATGGTATCAATCTATATGATGATTAAATCTCATCTTATTTAACAAACCAGGCTTTCAGAGCACTAGATGGTGCTAGAGAATGCTCTTAGCCAGCTCCGGGGGCTGCATTCCCATAAACTCTCTCCATGTACCATTTATTTTTGTAGGATATAACAGTCTTATCTGGATCAAGCATCTATATTCTCAGCAGTGCTTCAGATTGGCTGCTGATAGTGTCCATCACTCTTCCTTGTCGTGTGATGAGACATTGTTATTGCCAAAAGTAAGCTGTCAAAAACCATGAGTCAGGCTCCCCAGATCATAAGACAGCCTTAAAAAGCAGGGATATGTATATTTTGTACTGTGTACTTTTTATTTACATTCTGGTTCCTAAGTTTTAGGACTGATATGATACTGTTGATGTGCTCCCTAGGAAGGGGTGGAAGTTCTGGGCACTAAAAACATCTGCCATTAGGGCCATGTATGGGGCTGAGCTGAACTGGGGATGTTTTGGAGCAGGGTTTTGACCCACCCAAAGTAAAGGAACCTCCCTCAGAAAACACCAGGTGGAAAAGACAGTTAGGAAATGGAGCATTTTCCCCTCCCTGACAGCTCAGCTGTGAGTCCAAACATATTGCAGGCTGCACAAGACTCAGGTGCTTCGAGGCAGGCCGTGTGTCTTTGGTAGACAGGTGCCGAACCGATGCCGATTTCACAGTGCTGGCACTATACATGATGCACCCCAGCTGTGTCTATCCCACAAAGCCACCAAGCTGCAGACAGCAACTGCTGCCGGACAGCTGGAGGGGAAGCGGGTTATTGGGCTGCTTTGAGAGAGCCCCGAGGTGCAGCTGGCCATGGGCATGATCCTTCCCCCACAAGGCAGCTGCACACAAGAGGAGAGCAGCCTCCCTGGGCACCGACACTACAAGGGCTTGGCCTCATCCTGCACCTCACAGTGTGGGTTGGAGCCTCCTCCATCCCACCCGGCTGTGGGGTCATGCCCATTGAAAGCCTAGCTCACATCTATACAGGTAGATTTGGGTCAGGTGTGATGGGCCAAGCATTTGATGGGCCAAGGCTGTGGCACAGCTCCTGTGGTTGGTTCTTCCTGGGCATGGTGGAGCCATCCCATGCTCTTGAAACAGCCAGCAGCACAGATGGAAACACTGGGGGTCAGTTGTTGGCCCTGCCATGCTTCATCCCACCAGGAGCACAAATAAAGGGTGGTACAGAATAAAAAAACATTGTTTAGACAATATGGGAAGAAAAAGCAGAAATTTGGGAAAGCCATGTCAAAATCCAGATGGATGTTACAGGTCCTGCATTTGCACATCTCTGGTGTCACAGACCAAAATTAATTACCTCTCAGGGTTTATTTAATCTTGGGTTTCTTGTTGATCCGTGATTGCATCCGACTCCTGATTGATGACGGCGTTTAATCCAGATGGAAAGAGTTGAAGAATTCAGACATGACATCATGGAACTACGACATCATCACTAAAGCAACCAATCAGATAACAGCTAAATAATGACATTTCCAGGAAAATGACATTTATTTCTGCGGCAGTTCTAGTGCAATTAAGACTTGACAAGGACGCAGTCAGATCACGTTAGGCCCATAGCTTAATATTTTCCAAAAGATCAGTGGAAATGCTCCCGTGGCTTTTCCTTTAGAGCAAACCAAATCGATTGTTGGTATGAATTTAAATATATCGCTGAGGGTGAAGCTGCAAACCAAAAGAGAAATCCCACTGCTGTGCTGCTTGCCTCAGCTGAGCGAGTGCTTAAACGCAGTGAGAAACTCGCTGTGGTGCCACATCTCTGCCTCATTTCATGTAACCCACCGTCTTCTAACAATATGGCAGGGCAAAGAGATTTGCTTTTAATTGATTAGGAACCTACCAGCCTCCCTCTGTGTGCTTTTTATTTACATTAGCAGTCTGAAAGAGTGAAGTATTCCCCTTCAGGTTTTATTCTGCCAGAGAAACGGGTTTGCTGTCATCACTCCTCACCAGCACAGCCTGAGACCAGCTTCTCCTCAGTCTCTCCCTTCCACCATTTGTCTTTACTACCTCATAGCTGTCAGCTTTTCCTTTAACTGCTACTATGAAATGAGCACAGGGTTATTTTGGCTAAAAAGCACACCAAATGCCATGAGGAGGGGCAGAGGGGGGCAACTATTGATCTCCAAATGGGAAACATCCCTGGGATGGTATCCTTGACTAGGGGCTGCAATCTCCAGGTTGAAAACTTCCATCAATGCCTACCTGATAATAAATTCAAGAGAATTATATGTGACCATGAATCATTATAGACGATTCTATGATTCTGTAGTGGTGGACTCAAGTTGGACTAGATGGTCGTAGGGGTTATTTCATCCATGCTGCCTCAGTTTCCCTACCTGTGAAATGGGCATAGTGGTAGCTGCTTGTTTGACAGTGGAAGATCTAGTTTAAGGAGTAACAGGGTTTTCTATGAGCCCCTTGTTTTTCTGTCCCCAGCTGAACAGGTATTCAAAAAATAGACTGAAAAATCATGCAAGAAGCATACCCGAGGATCTGGGAGAAGCAAATAGCACAAATTACTACAGAGACTTCATTGCACCACCCCATGAGAAAAGCCATGTTCAGGCCCTTTCTGTCTGAGTGATGGATGTTTTAATGGACAGTGAGATAAATATATTTATTTTCCCTGAAAAAAAAAGAAGCCTTGTGCAGAAAGACCTTCAATATTTTAATGTCACTGCAACTTTCACTTGGGCCAGAAGTCTGAACGTCTTTCCAAGCCCTTGGCTTCCCAGAGGAATTTTTTTTTCCAAATGGTCAGTGAAAATGCAGACAGATGGGTCAAATATCACAGGAATTATAGAATGAAAGAAGGGGTCCATCAAGACCAGAGGGTGGGCAAACTGCTGCAGGTGACCCTGCTTAAGCATGAGTTGGACCAGGTGGCCTCAGAGGTCCCTGCCACCTTCTGCCATCCTTGTGAAGACAAGAACAAGAAGGCTCCGTCCTTTATCCTGTTCAAGCTGTTTGGCATCCTGCTGGAAGCACTGGGTTTGGGAGACACACGATGCATCCCAAGAAGGTTTGAAGGGGGAAGGCAGCTGAATTCTCACCCCTGCATGAAGTCCTGGTAAGAGCAGCCCATCAGGCGAGCGGCTGGCACTCTACGCAATTAGATATAATTAATAACACACAGCTCGGAGCAGGGCCAGCAAGCACCGGTGGCGATCCGGACCATCCCCAACCACGATGGGGTGCTGCCACCCACCTACCTGCCAGGCGGTGAGGCTGTGCCCTTTTGGGGAGCCCCCCTGCTGCCATACATCATCTCGGCTGGCTGGGCAGCAGCCCTAACCTGGGTCTGTCCGTCAGCCCGGAGCCAGGCTGTCCCCTCGCTCCCCTCCCGCCACCCCCTCGCCAGCCGCCAGGACTTTGTGTCCTAAAAGCTCATTCTTTCCATAGCGTAAAAAATAAACCAGCATGTGCTCCCTCTCCAACGCCGCCCGTCTCCGCAACAGCCCCGGGTGGGTTGTTGTCGTCGTTGGGCTCGGTGTCTCCTTAAATAACAGAATTACAGCGGGCCTAATCCTGCAAAGTGCTGAGTAACAGCTCGTTCCCAATAAATTAAGTAGGCACTCAGCGCCGCGGCCTGATATTTGTATCCATGTCCTCCCGGATTATCAGTCTCTCCTCCTCGCTCTCTCCCCGGCCCCTCGGGGAGCAATTATCTGTGAATGAGAACAGAATAACTCTTTTAGCAGAAGGTTTCCACACTCGCGCACAAGGAGCGCTCTGAATGGATTTATCATGCTCACTAAAAAGGGAGGTGGAAAAAAAAAAAAAAAAAAAAAAAAAAAAAAAAAAAAAGGTCCCCCCTTCTCTCTCATTTACTTTATTTTATTTTATTTTATTTTATTTTCAGGAGAAATCCCTGAAGCGGCAGCCGTTCCCTGGTGGCTCCCTGCACCAGAAAAAAAAAAAATGGATATAGTAAAACTTTTTAAGGGAAGCATGAATCGGTTCTTCAGAAAAACAAGGCAGCGGTGCCAACTGGAAATGTTTGCTTTGGGGGTGAGTTAGATGGCTGGCGTCAGCCAGGGCTAAAGACATGCCAGCGGAATGCAATATTGGGGAAGCAGCAGGTCACTCAATCACTGGCAATTTGCCCGGGAGCAACTGGATGCCTTCAGATTTTTTTTCATGTGTGTGTGTGTGTTGCTTTTTTTTTTTTTTTTTTTTTTTCTTTTTTTTTTTCTTTTTCCAGGCAAACAGAGCCTTAGCAGTTTGGGGGCCGGGGAGAGCTGGTGAATGGTATTTCTGAGAGGCACGCTCCTGCAGGAATATCCCTCGGTCTGCATGGCTGTGCAGCGGTGACATCTGGCAGAAGAAGTCGCATTTTGACAGATGGGGCTGAATCCGGCCCACGGCTGCACACAGCAGAAGATGCGGCACCACGTGCAGGGTCTACTGGGGCAGGGAAAGGATGGGGCAACGGGAAGGGACGGCAGTGCCAGCACCTCTGAAAATACCCTCCATGGAGAAGAAATATTTTTTTCTTCCTCTAACAAATATCAAACACCAGAGATGAGTTTTTGCTTATATTTTTGGTGGGCAATAGTTTTTTTTTCAAGGTTAACTTGCTTACAAGAGTGGAGAAAGTAAGAGAAATATAAAAAGAAAAAAAAACATTTTTTTTTTTTTTTTAAAAAAAAGGTACATTAACATGGGGAAGGCAAAGCCTCAACCGACATTTTTTTTCTGTATTTTTTCATGGCTATCACTTGTGTGGAGTGCCAGGCTGCAAAACCCAGGGAGGGAGGGCTCCCAGAAAGTCTGGCTCACAGCAGCCACCATCATTAGGGATTTGCCCTTTTCGCTAACAAGGGAAATTGGTGTCCGGTCAGCGGCTGAATGCAGCACATCATGTGCTGATGTCAACCATGGCACTTCTCCAGAGGTAAAAGGGAGCGATAAAATGGCCCTCACCACTGCCTCCCTCCATCCACATGGGTAAAACTCAAATGTGAGATGGAGAGGAGCTCCCATGGAAGCATGGCCCTGAATCCATGGGGTTCAATACTGTTCGGAGGTCATCCACCATGTAGGCAACCTGATCAACCCATGAAGAGATCAGAAAGAAAGAATAGGTTTCTGGAGACAGATCCCAGCTACAATCAGAAGGTTGGGATCCCTGAGAGGTCTTCTGAGCGAGGTCATGCAGAGGCATTCAGAAGGAGGCAATTCACTGCATGTGCAGTGCAGCCACTGATGGCAATTAAGTGACAAGCTCAAGAAGCTCTTGACCACCTCTTGGCTCCAACACTTTGGGCTTTCTTGAGAGCATTGGTCCAAATTTTCTGCAGGTAGTAACCCCACCAGGGGCTCTACCTGTGCTCTGCTATTGTCCCCTGACCTGGCAGCTGTCCTTGCACTGCCATGCCATGGTGCCCAGTGCCTGCCACCAGCCCACCCAAGCTTGGAGACCATCAAGCATTGAACAGCAGCTTCACCTTGGGACCCATTCCCCACCTGAAATGCAGTTTTTCTGCTGCTCCTGGCTTTCAGAGCAGCTGCTCCAGCAAACACAATCATAGCACAATCACTCTTGTCTTTCCATTGACCCCTTTCTTTTTACATTTTCCTTCTTGCTTTGGATCTTGACCCAACTGTGTTACAGAACAGAGTTACAGTTACAGACCTAAAAGCACTTGGCATCCCAGCTCTCCATCACTCTTCTTTTCTGCTTCTCTTTTCATCTTAAAAGAATCATATTTGGAACAAGAGATGGTCATTGAATCACTGGACAAGGGCTCTAGTTAAAATGAATTGCATTCCCAGGTCAGTCATTACTTTCTTGTGTGATCTTGAGAATGTCCCTGCCCCAAATCTTTGTACTGTCAGATGGATATTGCAACCTTTTCTTTTCCTTGCTGAGTCTTTTTTTTTTTGCTCTCAAGAGAAGAAGGAGACTCGCAATGTGCATGCATGGCAAACTCATGAAAATAATTTGGTTTTACTGTATCTTGAACAACTATTTAATAAAATACCCAAGTTACAATGGTCTCAAGTTTACAATGGTCTAGGGGAAAGAACATTTCCCATCTTCTTTTCTAGATAATTAATCCAACTTTCTCTCCTTGCAGAAAAGATCATATCAGAGCATCCAGCACGTACAACCTCTCCAGATACCATAATGGCCACATAACTGTGGTACCTTGTCACCTACCCGCAAGCACCTCCTGCTTCCCAGGAGGACCTCTGGTGTGGTTCAAGAGGAGCACTGATGGGCAGTGATTAAAGACAGAGTGGACATACTCAATAACCCAGCAAGATCCTTGTCACAGTGAGCTCTCCCACCAAACCCTGTACTCCAGGGCTGCAGCACCAGGCAGGTCACCTGCTGGAGAAGGGCAGGAGCAAGCCCTTCTCTGGTTCTGTCTCAGTGTTGCTGTGTTGCTTGGACAAATCATTTTTGCTTCCTATACCTCAGTTTCCCCATCTGGAACATGGAAAAAGTGATCTTGGCTTCTTTTTAAAGCCCTTTGAGATGTGTAGATGAGGAGCCCTTTTAAAGAGGTAAGCAGTATTATAAGCAGCGGACTCTCGTCTGCCAAGAACCAGAAGTGATACGAGGGTGATGAAATTCAGGCCACCTCATCAGCAAAGCATGTTGTCCTGGCCTTCAAGACAAGGTTAGGGCTCTCGGAGAGAGCCCGTTCCTTTTTGGGACAGAAAGGAGTGGACACAGACCCAGCACATGCTTTCCTATTATTAGTCATTTGTATCCATGCATTGCCACAAATGTATATGGCCCTTAAAAACCCAACCACAGCAAGTGCATAATCTAAAGTCATCTAGCCCAGGAGCTCAACTGTGCAACGCAAGCTGATTTTCAGTCTCCAGCTAATTTCCCCGTGATGGCTTGAGCAGGATGGGCGCAACCAGCCCTCAACAAGCCTGCAAGCCCCAGCACCTCCATGAGCCTTTCTGTAGGGCTGGAAAGGGACAAGAGCCAGCAGATGGACCTGCCTGGGGACTGAAGCTGGAGAGAGCATCGAGGCTTCTCCAGAGGACCATGCAGGATGGTGACGCACGGCTTGGCCGGGGCAAGAAAGCTGGACGGAGGCAAGCCGCAGGCACAGGAGAGCTTGGTGAGGACCTCACAAACGAGGCCGGAGGCACGATCGAGAGCTGCTTTGCACGATGAGGCCAAATCCGTCCCTGGCACGGCTCCGCTCCGGCCACCTCCATATGTTTGTGTAATAATCCCGCTCCGGCCGCTCAGGGAGGCACCGGCTGTGCAAGGCTGGCGTGCCAGCCCGGAGGCCCAGACGCCAGGACAGCACCAGATGCCGGGCATATTTTGTCAGCTGCGCGGCCGCGGGGAGTCACACGGGGCCCGGCGTGCACCTGCGCGACCCTGAGCCGGCCTGCTATTAACAGCCGGCGACAGCGCTCGGATGCCGTACGGCTGACCGCTCCGTTCCCCAGCGCGGTGATAAATTAGCCTCCCTGCTGGCAGCCCTGAGCTCTTCTGCAGCAGGGATTGATGTAAATGCTGAGTGAGGCCAGCCCGGCTCCGCAGCCTCCTGCCTCTGCTGCATGGCCCCGTGGCCTTCCTGCACCTCGGCACCCCATTGTGCACAGTGTACCCCGTGCTCCCAACACTCTCCAGTCAGCCCCTTGAGGTGAGGTGGCTCTGAAGGTCTCCTGATGTAGCTAATTAACATTTGGGGTCTTCCACAGTGTTTGAGACTGGCATGGTTTTCCTGGAGAGGAGATAAGATAGGGAGGGTCAATGTGAGATGTAAAGTTGCTGGGAGATGCTTGAAGCCAGAGAAAGCACCCAGAGGTAAAGTTACAGCAGACACTGAGTATGAGGGGGTTAAAGCTTTCTCAGAGTTGGGGGACAAAAGCTGTAAGTGTCAGGAAAGGAAGCACTGATGGAGAAAGCTGCGTTTACCTCTTCTGAGTGGGCACAAAGTTCAACATGAGCCAGCAGTATGCCCTTGCTGGAAAGAAGGGTAATGGTATCTTGGGCTGCTTTAGGCAAGTATTACCAAGAGGTGGTTTACCAACAACTCTTCTTTTCCCTCTACTCAGCACCACACCTGGAGTGCGAGAGCTGGGGCTGCTCAGCCCGGAAAAGAGGAGGCACAGGGGGATCTCATCCATGTTTATATACACCTGAAGGGAGGCTGCAAAGAGCCATGCTCTTTGCAGTGGTACCCAGAGTCGGGCCAAGTGGCACTGGACACAACCTGGAGCACTGGAGGTTCCTCTTACCATCAGGAAGCCCTTATGTGCTTCATTGGTGACCCTGCTTAGTAGGGGGGCTGGACAGGATGACCACCAGAGGTCCCTTCCAACCTCAACCACTCCTTGATTCTGATAAGCACCAGCCCTGCACAAGACTGTCAGGAAAATTCCTGCCATGTCCAACCCCTGTGGAAGAGACACACAACAGGCAAAGTGATGGTCTTCACATTTTCTATTTTCTTTCACTGCTGACCCAAAACAAGCAAAATCTAACTGATTAGCAGAGCTCATTAGCATCAGGATGAAAGGTCCAATAGGGACTGCAGACTCTTGGGAAATAAATTTTGATGCCTTGGGACTCAGAAAAATGATTTCCCAGGCATCATGTGCATAGCCCAGCCGGCTTTGTGACTTTTCCTCTTTCTTCATCAGTTCTTGGTTCTAGCACAAAGATGATTTTTAATGCCAAAGCATTGTGCTTCTTCCCTCTTTATTTCAGGCCGCAGGCTCACCACATTCTGGACTGGATGCAACCCATCTGGTTTCACTAATACTTCTAATATAATATTTATAACTAGCTAAAGGCTGATCATATGACGGGTGTAATCAATAAGTCGTGTGCCAATTGTGGTTATTCTACACCTCGAGCCATTTTTCTGTATTTTGGCGTTCGGAGTCTGTTGGAGTATTTGCGTGTTTGTTGTTGTTGTTCCTTTCCACCTTTGCAGACGGGCATTGAAGACAGCTTTCCTGAGCCTCTGTAATTGTGAAAAAAAGGCACAACACTTTGTTTCCACCCAAAAAAGGAAATGAGATGAGAGAATCAACCAAAAGCTCTGCTTGCCAGATACCACTTGCCACCATCTTTGGCTTTGCTGAAGGAACTTGTGCTTAGGGAAGTTGTTCAATCTAAACAAAACTGTCTTTTCAACAAGTTTGTCCTTTGCTTCGCCAGAAGGCTTGTCCAACAGGAACCAAAACCAGGTCTGACAGTTTTAGCTCACCCGTAGCCAGCTGTGGCAGCCCAACTTCAAATTCAATGGGCACAGGACATTTCCTGGCAGATTATCGGGCAGCAGGGAGAAAAGACCACCTATATCGAAGGGGTAGGACCCATTGCTTGCAGAGACCTTCTTCTTGTTTTCTCCACCCTTCTCAATCTACATGGCTACAGTGGGCTCAAAGGGGAAAGAATGACTTGGTAGATGCTCAGATAAAGCAAGAGGCCCCTCCAGAAAGAGACACTATCAGGTAACTTCAAGACACTTTGGTCGAAGCACTTCTGAGAGGGGAAAAAAAAAAAAAAAAAAAAAAAAAGGAGAGAGAAGAGGAGAGGAGAGGAGAGGAGAGGAGAGGAGAGGAGAGGAGAGGAGAGGAGAGGAGAGGAGAGGAGAGGAGAGGAGAGGAGAGGAGAGGAGAGGAGAGGAGAGGAGAGGAGAGGAGAGGAGAGGAGAGGAGAGGAGAGGAGAGGAGAGGAGAGGAGAGGAGAAGAGAAAAGAAAAGAAAAGAAAAGAAAAGAAAAGAAAAGAAAAGAAAAGAAAAGAAAAGAAAAGAAAAGAAAAGAAAAGAAAAGAAAAGAAAAGAAAAGAAAAGAAAAGAAAAGAAAAGAAAAGAAAAGAAAAGAAAAGAAAAGAAAAGAAAAGAAACTTTTAGCTTCATTTTGAAAAGAGTTAAAAAACAAGGTTTTACCTTGGTGTAAAACCACTGGAGTTGCACCAGGCCGGGATTTGGCCCCGTGTGGCTGCATGGAGGCAGAAGAGTGAACTCTCCCTTTCCACGGGTGCTTATAGCTGGCCACAGCCTGAGAGCAGATGATTTAATGATTCATTCTGGCAAGCAGGGAAACATGACTTCAGGTTTGAGCTTCCCACATCGCTTCTACCAGCTCCCCCTGGAGAGCCAGCACGTCGGTGGCCAAGAGGATTGCACGTCGCAGAGCCAAGTGGTGCTGCCTGTGGAGCCCTCGAGCAAGAGCACCACAGAGGGTCCCTCCATGACACCACCGTGCAGGAACTCAGAAGAGAAGCAGAGGCTGTGTGGCAGCCCCAGGAGCACAAATTAAAACATCTCCTTCTTGTGCTGAGGCTTTCAGTGGTGACAACTGCTACCTTGTGAGTCAGTGCATTCAGAACAGCCCAGCACTAACAGGATTAACAAGCTCTTCACTGCTTGGATCGCTTCACGGTGGGAAGATCCAAAATCAACTGATGGAAAAAGGATAATTCCTCCTGCGGAGGGAGCAAGTTGTTTGTGGAACCAAATGATCAAACAATGAATCTGAGTGCTGCGAGACATCCGTATGTGGAGACATGCACCCACAGTGCCATTGCGTGGTCGGGACCCCCTGCCCACACCCAGGCACAGCACTGTGAGATAGTCAGTGTTTTTGGGAGGGTCCAGGTTTGAGTTGAGGGTGGGGGAGGTGACAGGAGAAAGGAGCAGACATTCTCTCAGGCACTTCTCACCTGCTCAACCTCAAGGCCGGAGGCTCAGCTCCAGTCATGAGCTCACACTGTTGAAGCGATGTTAAGTCCTGAAAAGCACCAGCTCTGCTTCACCTGAAGCGTCACAGATAAGGTATCCATGCCCAAAACCATACAAGGACATGCAAAATCTTTCTTTTCTTTACAGAGCTGGGTTTCTCCTTCCCCACAGACACTGCAAGGCCTTGTGCCTTGTGCAAACCCATCTCCAAGGAGGAAGATACGCTCAAATTCTCCCAGTACCAAGCTTGCCAAACTCATTTTCTCATTCATCTATCTCTCATGGGATTTGGCGCTGAAGAGGAAGAACTGGCTGAGCACCAGCACCCAGCAGATGGCTAGAGTTTGTGATAGATGAAGCAGCAAGTCTCCACCGTCAAGCCTGAGAATCATTCAGTGAGCCTAGCTCAGGCCATATCTCAGCCATGTGCCATGGGCTGCACTATAAAGTTAGGGTCCTGCCTGCATGAGGCATCCTGATTTAGGGTGTGTTGATCATCTCAGGTTGGTACATGTGCTCAGAGATGGGCAGACACCAGAACGCCATGTTCCTTTGGGAACGAACTAACTTGCCAGAACCAGGCACCAAAAGTAGCCATGCTCAGCAGACCAGGGAGGTGACATTCGTGTGGCCCCAGAAAGGGATACAGCTGTCACCTGAGGCAATATTCCTTCCCCGTTCACATAACCTGGTATGTGGGGGTCTACTTCTTAGGAAAGAGGAATGTTCAAAGAGACCTCATGAGTGCAAATGGTTTATGCTAAAGGCAGTCATGCGTTTAATGTGTGTGCATACTTTCAACTCTGAGAAGCTTTAGGACCCTGTCAGAAATTGTTATGAAAAGTTTCATATATGTTGTGTTTTCCTTTTGTCTTTCCCATGGCAAGGAGCTAAGCCATTTGACAGGCATGAGTGAAACTTATCTAGCCAGGACCCGACTGAGGGGTTCCAGTGTTCACACAGAGCTTGACACTTCAAAATGACATTGATCAGGCTCTTCTCCATCTGGAAGAGTGAATGAACTACAGCTGGTCTGAAAAAAAAAAAAAAAAAAGAGTTTTCTTCTTCTACAAAATAAAATAAAATTTAAAACTTCTATCTTTTAGTTAAAAAAAAAAATAGCTGAAAATAAACTTTCTGCTTCTAGCTGAAAAGCTTCAGTAAACATCTGAAATTTCATGCTGAAAACAGACACTTCTCAAAAAAAATGCTTAATCTATTATGGCATTTTCTGTCAGAAAACATTTGAGAGGTAAACATTTTTGAACAGCCCTGGAAATGCTTTTTTGCCTAGCAAAGTTCAGTGCATGCTAACAATTTTAGATATAGCTTGGAATACTGTCAACTGAACTTTTAAAAAGATTTTTTTTTTTTAACCCCCCTTCCAGGTAAGCTCAGCAATAGATCCTTATAATGTCTCTGTGGCTTTCCTCCCATCCCAGTTCCATCCTGATTGTCATTACATTTAATAGTTATAAAGATATGTACCTGAAGATTAAAAAGCAAATGAGTCTCTCAGGAATTTATCAGGCTCTCTAAATCTCATTAGGAGTGATTGGTAGCAAGAAAATGGTTGTAAGTTAGGGTGAATGCTAAAATTAAAGCATCTCAGTTTCTTTTCTGACTGCACATCATGTTTAGCTCTGCTAAAAGCGAGTGGAAAGCACAAGAATAAAAATGTCCACATGAAAACTGGACTCAGGTCCACACTGCATATTTCAATAGGTTCCTGTTTCAGGCTGGCTAAGATTTGCTTTTTGGTCAGTTCAGCCTGGTATCACAAAGAGAAACATTATCAGTTCTTTCTGTTGTGTTAATATCCAATTTATGTTTCGGCATTGCAATTTCCTGCCTGCTCTTTGAACAGCTATCAAAGGACTAGATAACAGATCATGGTACACATTCTTCTCATGGTGACATCTGCTAAACTAGTCAGTCTGTTCCTACACAGCCCACTCAGCGCATCCTAAAATATTTTATAAGCCACCAGTGGAACAGAGAATGGTAATATTGGTCCCTGACCTTTATTCAAGCCACCTTGATGTTCACTGCAGATGGGTAGTCACACTTTAGCAGCCAGAATTTCTGGGTCCATTCAGCATAGGGTTTCTGTGTTACCTCCAAACCCAATAAATTTCACTTAATGCCATCTGGCACTTCATATCCTTCACTGTTTTTCATCTGACAGTACTGGCAAATCTGCATGTGAGGCTCAATCCAAAAGCCTCTGAAAACCAATGGAGAGATGGTTTTGGATCATAACTAAAAGTGCAAGGCTTTATTTAGCAACATGCCTTCTACAGCTTTGCTGGAAGATGCTCTTCTCAAGCACTCAACTAGCAGTGGGCACTTTCCAAAAAAAGTACACCTAGGAAAAGGTTGGTTTGATTACATTTAGAGAAGCTAAGAAATACAATTAATAAGATAATTAACCTAAATTATTATGTGTGAGAGCACCATTGCTAATTTTGTATTGGGCAACACCACTGATACCATGGTTATCAATGTGTTTCACAAACATAGGCAACTTCTTCAAGGGACTACTTACAGATAATTTTAAGAGTTATTCATAGGACCTGCAGTCTCTGCGTCACGGTTTTTTGAGCCCTGGTTTCTGATCCCCATCTGCCTGACCTCCCATTCTATCTATTCCTTGTCCTAGATCCTATCCTGTGACACTGTGCTTCCTAATCTTCAACAAAATCCCAGGCTAAACTTTGTTTTTTTTTTTTTTTCTTGAAATAGCTCATGCATAGATTCTGAGCAAATTTCTGGCCTTTTATCTCACTTTTCTGGACTGCTGTGTTCTTCAGATTCCCATCCATTGACCACAGTTGTCCTCATTCACTTCTTTTGAGCCCTGCCTGAGCCTGACCCCCTTACTGACACCCCTTATTAACCAGGGACCTGGTTAAAGGGGATGGCTGACTAGCAGTGTCATTAACTGTTTGATAACCAGCAGACCTGAACCATGTGCCACATAGGTCAGCCAGGGAAATTATGACTTTTTTTAGCTCCTGAAGATTGTTAGATGAAATTGTTTTCCTGGTGTTGACAAACGTTTTGAGCACTCCCTCTTCAACCAGAAGGTTTGGTCCTCTTTTCTCCTCGACAGAGACTGAGCTGAGCAGAACCTATGAAGCTGATGGCCCAGAAGGCTGGAGGAAAGAGTTTAGCTTAAATTTACACCCAAAACTGTTCAAAAACAGTAGCAAAGACTTTGGTTGTATGTATAATAGCAAATAAAACAGGCAAAGCTATTTTCCAGCTACAAGGCCAATCATCACAGCATAATAAGGTCCAGATGGATAAATGTTCCTTGTCCCCCAGCCCTATGGAGGGACATGTCCAGTTCTCAGCACTGAACAACTCACGTCCCAGATAAGAGGATACCCGAAGGCAAGCCTGAAGGTAATCTCCCACTCTGAGAAAGCTTCATATTTAACAATGTGTTAGTATCTCCCAAAATTCTAGGCTTTATAGAGAGACTTTGAAGTCTTTAGCAAGGGTCAACTGCTGCGTCTCAGCCCATCACTACTTTCTCTATTTCTTTTTGCCGCTCTGTTCACTAGGACACCGATGAGTGTAGATGTCAGAAATTCACAGACCATACTGTCAGAAAGATGATAATGTCCACAGAGCATTCATTTATGTGGTGTGAAATGTGTTAGGAGGCCAAGGTGGAGAATTTTTATTGCAGAAATGGCTTGATTCTTGGCAGTGTTTATATTTTATATCAGCTTAAACCTACGAAGACATTTACTGACTAGTACTAAACCAAGTCCTGCAGTGAACTGACATATGTGTTACCAATCACATCTTTCATACATTAAGTAGTGGAGCTTTTTCTCTATTTGTAGGATGCTGACAGGCGGTAACAAAAAAATGAAGAGCTGTACTGAAAGGAAGTTGAAAGGGAAAGTTAGGTTTAAAATTATTTCAGTACTCACAGAGTCTATTTTAAAAGTACATTTTTTGGTGCTAAATGTTGATAGATATCTCAAAACAACAACAAAATTTAAAAAAAAAAAAAAAAAGAGAGAGAGAGAGAGAAAGAAAAACCACAAAGCTTTAAAAGAACCCCTAAAACCCAGAATTGTTAAACACCAAAATAAAGTTTATTAGAAGTAAAATATGAGAATGATGTTCAGAAAGGAAATGTAGAAAAGACACACACACAGGCTAGCCAATGCTAAAATTAATATAAATATATTTAAAACCATTCTGACGAACAATTTCCTAAAGCTCTAAAGCTATTAAAAAAAACTGCTCTGAACACACCCAAAGAAAGTAGTTTGCCAGAGGACTGGCTTGGCTAATAGATGATCTATGTATGATAGCTGAGCACTCAAGAAATATTATCTCATGATAGCAAAGTCAAATAAATGCTTAGGATGCATCCCACACTGCAGCTTTCCTTACTGGGAGCACGTCCGAAGAGATATCTCAAATTGAAGCGTCAGTAGAAAAGATTTTCAAACAAACTGATAAAGTGAATAAGACAAATCTACAGGACCAGATGGTATTCACCCAAGAGCTCTATTGGAATCCAAAGAGGAAATTGCTGAATTTCCACAGTGCAGAGCCAACCTGCTGTTTAAATCAGCCTATGTCAAAAGAATAGAAGCAGTAAACATGATGTGAAATGAAATAGCAGTTTCCAGAGATGGCTCACTGAAGAAACAGAGACAAGTGTGATTCTGTATAAGATGAAGTGATAAATGTTCTAAAAAAAGATGAGTGGACATGACAGGGAGCAAGGTTTAATGGGTAAGAGTCAAGAATTGCATTCATAGCTTTAAGTTATATCTCACTAGTCAAGTCATCTGAGGGTGTCATGGAGTTGTGGGGGTAGTGGTCTGTGTAATATGGTCTACCTGGATTTCCAAATGCTGGAACCTATTAAGCTATTCCTGAACAAGGAAGAAAGTCCTCTCATTGTCTCAACAAATGGTTAAAAGTAGGAAACCAAACAAGGAATAAATGACCACATACCTAACAAAGGCAGACAGTCTGTAGGACTGGATGAGGTTTCATGCTGCTAGGACCTCTGGTGTTCAACACATATACGTATTGTAGACAAACTATAAGAACTGAAAAAGCAAGGTAGTAAGGTGACAGTTTTTTTCTGATGATACCAAAACATCTTAAATATTTCAAACTAAAACAGTAAAGAAAAAAAAATCAGAAGGACTTAGAATGCTAAGTGATTCTGCAATAAAATGGAACTCAAAATTCAGAGTAATATAAGTAATGAGGATTAAAAAAAAAAAAAAAAAAAAAAAAAAAAAACAATAATCCTAAAGATGCGTGCACAATAATGAGCATTGTGTGAGCTACTACTGTTGGAAATAAGATACTGGAGTTACTGTTCATGGTTTTGTTAAAATGAGAACTTACTGCTCTACAGGGATCAAAAAGGCAAAGAGAAAATTAAAAACTAGTAGGAAAAGCGTTCAGAAAATATAAAAAACTTTTGAACATATCTCCAGTGCACCAATCTCATATAGCATATAGCAGAATGAGAACACTTACAGTAAAGGGCAACAAGGCACCAGAGACAGGGAGGAGTTTCCAGAAAGGAAGAGCCAAAATAGGCTAAAACCGTTCATTTTGGGGAAAAAAAAAAAGACAGAGGCGATCTGAATGATGTCTGTGAAGTCACGAGTTGCATGGAGAAGATGAAAAAAAAAAATTACATACCATTTCTCAAAATATCGAGGGCCAGAGATTAACTAATGAAACAATTAGGCAGTGAGTTTAAAACAAAAAGAAAGGAGTTTTTCTGTCCCAAATGAGTTATGGAACTCATTGTCATGAATAGAAAAAAATTACAGTAGGGTTAAAATACTAAAGTGGATTACTCTGGCAGGGCTACCAAAACCACAGACCAAACTCAACCTTTAGTTCTCAATTGCAGACTGCCAGGATCTGGGTTGGTGTACCAAAGGTAGGACCACTCCGCAGTCAGCCTGCTCCTGCTTCTTTTTTATTATTATTTTTACTGTTAATTATTTATTTTGACTTTCCCACAGTCATTCTGTTTTATTACTCTGACCCTGCATGACTCTGGACTCCCATGTCCTTATCTACTGACATGCCTCTAAAGTAATATATCCCGATGTGGAGTCCCAACTGAACCAGAAACAAGCTTCTACAAAGAAAAATACCAAGTTACACTACTGATATACTCTATTAATTAATTCAGGCCTTCTGATGAATGACAACAGCAGAAAACACTCAACTTTACCATGCAATAAGACCTCCTTCATGAAGGAGCTTCTCTAGGAATCCTCTACTACCTCAAACTCAAGACTTCTGCATGATTATGGTGACTGCCCACTGGAGATGTAGGTACTTAGATCCTGTAAATTAAGTTCTTAGTGGTACTACTCTTCCCTTTTCACCAGTAAAAGCTCTTTTACACCCAAAGCATATGACTAGAGAGTTTGTAATAAATGTGCCTCTAATGGCACTCTCTTTACTGTAACCACTAAGAGTCATTGAGGATTCTCAGGACCTTGAAAACCACACTCAACAGCCACCATTAAAAAATCTGGCAGACTAGTGCCTGTTTTGCCCTCATCCACAAAAGTAAACTCCTATTCAAAACATATAGGTTTGAACTAAAATAGAGACTGTAGTAACTCTGCCTATGTTATATTTAACGTTCACTGTCCTTTTTCTAGAGCCAAAAAATATTAAGTGAAAGACTTCAGTGTCCTCACACCTCATCCTTCTCTTTTTTCCTTTTTTCTTTTTTCTTTTTTTCTTTTTTCCTTTTTTTTTTTTTTTTTGGTTTTGTTTTGTTTTGTTATATTTTTGCCCCAGTATATCCAAAAGAAGACAGCTCTATCCAAGACCATCTCAGCCTCTCGTCCACCTGCATTCCAGAGTTAGCCAAGAGCCGTGCAGTGAACCAAGCAGGGCTGGAAGGGAGCAGTGTTGGAGGTTGACCAGGAATATTGACCACAGAGCAGGAGCGATGCCTTGACAAGCTAAAGGAGGAAGAGTTCGAGCTAACCCGATGCTCGGTGTCTTTCTGTTGCTGTAGGGGAGTACAGAGGAGGTGGGTTGGGGCAAGGAGGGACTCGGTACTGCTGCTCACCAGAACCCATGGAGACCACAAGCACTTTAGGAACAACCCACAAGAGAAGTATCAGCAGGGCAGGGACTGCACCTCTAGGCAAAACCCCTTTCCTGACCACATGAACAACCTCCCAGCCTCAGACAGGTCCGAAAGAAACAAATGGGAGGATTTTTACTGGTTTCAGTGATGGATGAGTTCAGACTGGGGTGGAGCCAGACCAGCTGCCAGTGCAACTGTGCATAAATCAGTGAATTGGCTCACAGATGGAGAAAGAGTTGAGGTTTGTTTTCAGCTCCTTCTCCAGCTATTCAACCTCCCATACATCTCGCATCCCTGCAGTGCAGAAGCCCATATCTGCTCTTGTTGAAGTCAATGGAAGAGTTGTCCGTGGCCTTGACAGCTCCAGAGTCACTCTAAAAGCTGATACAGTGTGGCTAAGCCTCTCAGCAGGTTAGTGGAGACAGATTTTTCATCTTGCCTTAGCAGGAAGAAGGCAGCAAGGCACTGGCCCTCAGTAATGTAGTACTTCTGCTGGGGCTGGGCTGACAGCTTCAGGCTGAGGTTTTTAATCTTCAGTAAAATTGTTCTTTATAAAACTGAGCCTCTCAGTCTATAGTGGAGTGCATCCAAGCCAATATGTGTGACTGCCAGGCACCCAGCAGCTCCCACCAAGATGTACATTGATGTTCCAGAAAGTCAGATACCTAACCGGGATTCAAAGGTAATAAGGCCAGGGGGGTCCTGAAAGCTGTTCAGTCCAGCTTTCCACACATAAAATAAAATAAAATAAAATAAAATAAAATAAAATAAAATAAAATAAAATAAAATAAAATAAAATAAAATAAAATAAATCATATAGTAAATCCTTCATCAAGTGCAAAGCTTAACCTATAGCTTACATTTTTAAAACCTCTCCAGTTTATGTGTATGCACTCAATACACTTCAAGCAGTGTGGACTCAGTTATCCCTTTAGGTAATATATGGCAAATATTGTTATGTTCAGCATAACTACATAGCTCCTATCACAAGGCTCATCTCTTCTGCCTCTGGATTGCACTTCCTTCTGATAGACTAGAAAGCCACCGGGCAGCAGTGATGTCCTCTTCATGAAGAGGAGAGGAGAGGAGAGGAGAGGAGAGGAGAGGAGAGGAGAGGAGAGGAGAGGAGAGGAGAGGAGAGGAGAGGAGAGGAGAGGAGAGGAGAGGAGAGGAGAGGAGAGGAGAGGAGAGGAGAGGAGAGGAGAGGAGAGGAGAGGAGAGGAGAGGAGAAAGATTAAATTTCATCATTTAGTCTAAGAGAATAAAATAAAGCTGCTGACTGCCATAAGCACTTTTCACTCTGAGTGCATATTGACTGTGTTATGTAAAAAACAAGCATTTAAAAAGAAATACAAAGTTAAGCCAATGACAGATGTGACTCCAGTGCACATTGGGTGTGAATAGTTCTCATTTGTTACCTCATTTCACTATTGTTCCTCAGTTTCATATTATCCAAGAAGACTGTCCTATAATCCTGCCCATGCACATTTGCCAAGTCTCCAAATAGCTTTAAAAAACCCCACTGATGAGAGACCACCAACTTTACGATTTCTTGCAGCTCCCACTGTACGTTTTATGGGTATTTAGCAATGCTTTCCTAATGCTGGAGAAATTTCTCTTCTCTTCATTAGTAATAGATGTGTTTCATCAGCCTTCTCTTACTTTCTCTCTCCTCTCCTGCCCATATTCTCAAATTGCTGACTTTTAAGATGTATTTTTCATAGAACTGTAAAAATAGTATATTTTTTTCCTTTTTTTTTTTTTTTTTTTTTTTTTTTTTTTTTTTTTTTTTTTTTTTCGGATTAGAGACTGGACAAACTTTTAGCCTGCCAAGCCTTTTTTATTTCTTTTTTTTTTCTGTTGTTGTTGTTTAAATACTTCATAATAAAAGAATGTGCTCCTGATGGAATTTTTATTGCAAAAAAAAAAAAAAGTTCTCCCATTCTCCTTTTTTTGTATCTTACACACTTCAAAACACAAACTGAAATTCTATAACCTCCAAGACAGAGGGCTGCTCAAATGCTGCCAACCTAGTAAAGATAATGTCACAGTACGTGGCACAGATGCAAAAGTGAGAGGAAGAAGATTAATGCTGCATCTCCATCTTGCCTGGGTGACTCAACTTTACATTGATATACTCCATGTGCCAATTGCGATCAGACTTCTGTTTTTGCTCTTCTACGGCATTTTAAAACAATTCCTCTTGCCTAAGGAGGTTGCTGGAAAACGTACATGGGAGCACACATTCCTTTTTAACAAGTGCAGAGCCCTCGTTTTTCACAGCAGCTGGAAGCGTGTTCTGGTTTTCAGAGAGCAGAGAGCTGTCACCAGCCACACCACCTTTCAGAAATATTTAAGATGCTTTCCTGGGGACGGTAGCCCACCGCTAGTTCTCCTTCAGCCTTGACTTTGGGGCCATTTCCCCAGCACCCTCCCACAGCAGGTCTGTCCACGTTGCCTATCCTGGGAGCTGAAGACAAGCCCTTCAAACACCCTAAACTGCTAAATCTTGCCATTTAGTCACTGGATTGTTTCTGTCTCCTTTTTTCTATTTATCATTAAAAATACATATATTATGTGAAGACACATTCTAGAGTTTCACAGTCGTGTCTTTCAATGGTATCAGTTTTAGCAGAGGTGTTTCACCCACTGGCAGGAGGCAGAGATCAGTTCAGGACATGGCACTGCAGTGTCAGGGCGAGCTCAATCCCTTACTGGATCCGCACTGGATTTAATCCATGACTTTGAGTAACTCGGTGCCAGATGATGCTGGGATGAGAGGTTAACACATTTCCAGCAATAGTCTGCTCAGATTTTTACCCAGGCCTTGTATGCCCTTCACAGGGGACTGGCAAAGGGTTCGTTTCCTTATTTATTTACCCTTAAGGCAGAGGTAGCAAAGCTGCGTGGCACCCACAGGACTGCTAGGACTGACACTGAGCAGCCAGAAGAAAGGAAAAGTCAGAGGTTTCTCTGCTTCTCACAGCCACAGTCCTCTTCCTCCGCGCTTCTCTCCCACAGGCAGGCGATTCCCTCCATCTGTTTTTTACCTCATGTCATCATTTTGGCACGCAAGTGCCGCGCAGCAGAATGAGCTGCTACATCCGTATGGCACGGAGCAGCCAGCGCCGCGCCCAGGTTTATTTTGTCCCCAAAGCTGTGTCACCCTGGTGGCGTGGCACCAGGCCGTGCTCCTCAGAGCCACAATACCCACACAGCACAGCCCCACTGCTGTGATTTCCACCAGCAATGTGGGCTCTGCGAGCTCAGGAATTGCTGTCCGTCTCCATTACACGTGGCAGGCGTGCCAAAGGGCTCTGGAGCCACTGTGGCTTGCACAGAAGGGCAGGACCCTTGTGCTTGTTTCATGGAAAGCCTAACTTTCAGGTAAATACCATAGCCTGGCAGAAGAGGCTGTGCACACCCTTTCATCCTAAATATTTCTCCATTTGGTGCAGCTTTGAGCAAGCTTCAGTTTCAGCCACACTTTGGTTTCGGCCACCCTAAGGTGAGCAGCAGCAAGGCCATCGGATGCTAACCTGTAAAAGCTAAAGGCAGCAAGGTTCAAAGTTAAAGGAAGTTAAAGGCAGCTTGCACTGCTTTGAGTAGCAGAGTGCAGGCAGGTTCTTGCCCCTGGTGTGTGCTGGTGTGCATGGATGGCAGCTGGCACTGCCACATCCTCTGTGAACGGGGCCAGCCGCAGCCCTGCGTGCCACCCCATGGGACAAGGACCACCAAGTCCTGGTCCATAAACCATGGAGCCCTGATTCAGCCCAGTCCTCTTGTGCTATCCATAACCATGAGGATACTAAAATGAGAGGAGAGGAAGGTCTGACACATGGCTATGTGACCAGGGAGGCACAGGTTTAGGTTTCTTCTTGGAAGCGCTCTGTAATGCAGCCACCACCAACAGAGCCGCTATATAACCAGCACCCAGAAAGAACCCATGCCTAAAGGTCATCAGGAAAAACAAATGGTGCAAATTCCTTTGTTTGGAATGGGCTTCACCTATTTACATCCCAAATGCATTTGATCCACAGAGTCAAGCTAGAACAGCAGGGGATTTTAGGGAGGCAGGATTTAATGGCTGAGACTGAAATTTGGCCAAGGTCTTGGGTTTAATCCTTCTTGTGATAAGAGCCTCAGAATGTTTAACGTAAGCTTCCACTGAAAGCTGGACCTCTTGAACAATGCAGGTAGAGCCTGCTGGCAGGGTTGGTGCCACTGCCACCTAGCAGGACATTTGGGAGAAACCAGGTCAATTATGAATCCTTTTGTTGGCTCCCGTCTTGGAGAGTGAGAGGAGGTCAGAGGAGAAAGATGGAGAAAATGGTCATCGGGGCTTTAGTAGCTGAGGGTCAGGCACTTCTGAGTTCAACTGACTCACCTAAGTCCTTCTACAACAGAAAACCAACCTCGGAAGGTGCCTTGGGCAGAGGATTTCATGGAGGAGGTGGTGTGGCCATCACAGAACCAGGTCTCGGTGTACCTTCTCTGGTGTCTCCCCTTGTTTTGCCAGCTCTGGGGCAGCCTGGCCATGGAAGCACAAAGCAGAGGACCTGAGCCACCAGGCAGAGTTCGTGTTGCTTCATGGACCTCAGCTGGGGCACCAGAAGCTCCCCCTGCTCCCCCCACGCATGTGCCATGGAGGAGGGCTAGGAACCAACATCCCTTTTCCAGCAGGGAATTCAAACATCTCACAGCTTACAGCCCATTGATTCTCAATATGACACAATCTCTGGGGACTCCAAGTGACTGGAAAACAGAAGCCATGTGCCCAGATAGTGCAGAGACCCCTAAAAATGCCAGAGGACCTCCTGAGGTCCCTTCCTACTCACATTTTCCTACACTCCTGTGGCACACAGCTCATCCCCAGCTCTGCCACTGCTCTGTCGGAGACCCCAGGCAAGCCCCTGCTCTTTCCATCCCTCTCCCACCCCATCCCTGCCACCCCGGGGCTGCTTCCCCCCTCCAGGAGACTTAGGGGGGACTGGAGCCAGCGGCATTTCCCCCCCTCGTCGCGGCTGCCTTGTTCTTCCTGAGGGAGAGTAATTCTCCCAGGAGGATCTGGAGTCGGTAGCAGAGCGGTAACCGAAGGAGGGAGGTTTTTGGGGGAGGCACGAAGGGCAAAGGGGCGAAGGGAGAGGACCGGGAGGGCGCTGGAGCCTCCCCCGCTCCCCATCCCGCCGCGCACGGCTGGGAAGGCGGCGTGAAGCCGGGCACCCCCCGGCTCGCAGCTCGGGATTTCGGTGAGGGGAACGAGCTTTAGGAAGGGAAAAGTGTGTGTGTGTGTAGTGGGGGGGTGTCGGCAAGCAAAGCAAATCCCCGATTTCCCCGGGGAGGGAGAGGGGTGAGGAAAAAAATTAAATAAATAAACCGCAGAGCGCGCACGGTGTGGGTCGCGGCGAGGCTCCGGGGGGCAGGATTTCTCTTCCATCGCCTGGAAGGGCGAGATTAAAGAAGAAAGTGGGAGTGGGGTGGGAGGGAAGGGAAGGGAAGAGGGGGGGGGATGAACAAAGGAGATTGGCAGCACAGCTGTTTTGGGAAGAGAAAAAAAAAAAAAAAAAAAAAAAAAAAGCCAGCCTTCCTGTTTCTTTAAAGCCGCTCATCTGCGCCGCGGCGGCGGCGGCGGGCCGGCTGCCGGCGCTGCGAGAGGACAGCCAGCCAGCCAGCCGGACAGACAGACGGACAGAGCCGGGGCTCCCCTGCCCGCCGAGCCCGAGGGGGGAGCAGATGGGAGGCTGGAGGCACGGGGAGGCAGCGGCCCCGGGAGCGGAGCGGTGAGGCTCAACCTTGCGGCTCCCCCCGACCCCGACCTCCCCGAGCCGCCGCCGTGCGCCATGCGGAGCACCCCGCTGAGCGAAGGCGAGCCCTGGCCTCGCCTCTGCCCCTCGGAGCTGGGCTCCCTGAAGCGGCTGAGGCGCAAGCAGCCCAGCTGCAAAAGTTTCCGCGTCCAGCTTCAAGTGCTGAGCGGCAGGAGGCCGGGGCTCCGAGCCCCCCCGACGCCCCCCGACGCCCCGACGGCCGCTTGGGACCCGCGGGGCGCCGCGCTCCGAGCCGCAGCCTCCGCTCCGCCGCCGCCCCCCGCAGCCTCCGCCGCAGCCTCCCGGCCTCCGCCGCCGCCTCCCGCCGCTGCCTCCCCGCGGCCCCGAGCCTCCGAAGCAGCCGGAGTGTCGCCGGAGATCAAAGCCCTGCAGCAGACCCGGCGGCTGCTGGCCAACGCCCGGGAGAGGACCCGGGTGCACACCATCAGCGCCGCCTTCGAGGCGCTGAGGAAGCAGGTACCTGCCGGCCGGCTTGCCCGTCTGTCTGTCTGTCTGTCTGTCCCCGTCGCTGCTGTCCGTCCTGTCGTCCCCAGCCGCTTTCCAGCCCCCTTCGGGGCGCCGCAACCCCCCGGGGAGGGAGGTGGGATGCGGGGGAGAGGCTGGTGTGGGGTGCAGGGGGGGCAGGGAATGCGTGGAAGCCCCAACCTTACTTATATCTATGCTAACAATATGGATAAATAAGGGGTTTTTATTTTGCTTGTGTTCAGAAACTTTGGGACCTTTTCCCCAGAGGCAGGACGGAACAGTGGGAAATGAAATAAACCCCCCCAAAAAACCCTCTCTGAGCAAACAGTGAGGGTGAAGGGAGGCGTGTGCCCAAACTGCGGGTCGGGGTGATGCTCCTGCCCTAGGAGCACGTGGACTCACTAGGTCCCCTATTAGGGTGGGTGGGCTGCCCCCACGTTGATTTTTGCACAGGGTGGCTCGCCCCTAAGGCCCCGTGGGGTTCCCACAGCCACCCCTGAAGCTTTCAGTGTGACAGCTGAGTTAGGCTGGGCTCCCTTCCAGGCTAGTTTCCCGTGATCTTTACTATAGCGCCTGCTTGAAGTGTGTACAGTGCCGGGCTTTCTCCTCGAGAGGTCTTGAAAAACCCTCGTGGGCTCCCGTGAATGAATAATAGGGGCGTTCTCGCTGGCAGGGTGGAGCTTCCGAAAGGTAAACAGTGTTTTGGACAAAATCCCTCCATCCCCATCACCTCCCTGGCACGTGGAAGGCGATGGGGGATCTGGGGAAGGAAGCAAAGCCGTGCCCCGGCGTCAAGGTTCCTGTGCCTTCCCCTTGGGGATAAATCAGTGCCCGACCCCACTAGGGCCCTATAAACCTCTCTGTGGGCAGGCACCCTGCAGCAGCTCACTGCTGGCCGAGGATCTGCTCTCAGGCTGCAAACCCAGCCGTGCCGGCTGTGCCGCCAGCTGCCAGCAGGACTGATCCAGGTGCTCGGGAAGGAGGAGATGTGCAGGGCTTGGAGGGCTGCAGATGCATCTTGGGGAGATGCTGAGCATCAGATATCCCAGGCTGGTCCAGTGGGGGCAGCTCTGCAGGCGGGGGCTCACAGACCCCCACGGGCAGGTTTATGGCTACTGTCTTCCAGCTTTGACCCTATTCCCAGAGTCTGCTCGCTTTAGGGCTCAGCCCTGCTTGTTCCCATCTCATTTTCTCTCCGGGATGCCTCCAGCCCATCCCAGTGACCGCTGGGTGGCTGCACCCCGAGGATTAATCCTGCCCCAGCACCCAGCTCTGCAAGCTTTGCAGCTCCCACCTGGCAGGCAGCGCAGGCTGGGGCCGTGTGTCAGGACGAGCATCTGAATCAGAGCAGATTTAATCACCACATGGCGCTGGGATCTGACAGCTTCTGCTGTAATCGCAGCACTCCAGGACGTGCTGGGTGCTGTACCTCCAGCGCTCAGAGACTGCCCCTTGTAAATGCAGGCTCCAGGCTGGATGGATTTCGTTTTTGTAAGCCGCTTCCCTCTCTCGGTTGTTTGGCGACTGCGTGAAACGCGCTTGGAAGTGTCAGTCTAATTCTCCATGGACAGCCATCTACACCACCAAAACCGCAAGGGGAAGTAGCACTGATTTCCCAAATCACTGGCAATCTTGTTCTAGGCTGAGCCTCAAGCGCAAGTCAGGCAAGCAACAAATTAAAGCCGCGCTCTTTTGGGAAATGGGCAACTCTTGAAAAGCCTCAGATTCCTGGCCTTGGCCCTGTCTCCATAAATCATTTCAGCCCTGGACTCAGCTGGGAGCCCAAAGAGCCCGGAGAACAAGTTGCTGTCCTCTCTTCCCATGAAAGCCGGTCTCCAGGGGTCGGCACCGGAGCACAGTGGCGGGGCTGTGCTCGCCCTGCGGAGAGAAAGCGATCATTCTCCAGGAAACCTCCGCTGCGAGGCTTTCCGAGCGGTTTGCTGAGGGGTGGGCTGGCCGTCCTGGCCGGGAGGGTGACATTTGGATTCATTTCTGGCCGGGCTGCCAGCAGCGGCGTGCTTGGTGCCGTGCGTGACATCAGGTGACAGGCAGCAGCCTCGCACGCCCGCGTGGTGCTGGCTTGTCACTCAAACCATCCGCGCCCGCAGCGAGGTTTTGGGGAGCGGGTCAGAGCCGGGGACGTTGCTTTCTGCCACCTCTCAGCCAGCGGGGCTGTGAAGTGAGAGCACAGAAAGGGTCGTTTTGGGAGATGAACGCCCAAGGGGGGCTTTTCTTGCTGTCTTTTCACACCCCCAGGTGTGCAAAAAGCCTTCAGCCCTGCGCAGGATGAAATCCCCACATGCTGTCAACCAGCGAGGCTGCACGCAGAGCTCGCTTTGCTTCTCCTTCTTCAATTCTTCCTCCGTCCCTTCCTTGTCAGCACGGATCAGGCTCTTAAGCAGCTGGGAGCCTTTTCCTGAGGCTCTGAAACCGATACGTCCCCGCAGAGCGCCGAGGAGCGCAGCGGCTGCGTGCGGCCAGCCCCATGCCCCTTCCCGGGACAGGGATTGGGGTGCGGGATCCCGCAGCACCCAGCACCCCCAGGGACCTCGTCCCTTTCCCCACCCTGCTGCAAAAGGTGAAACCCAAATCAGGATCGGGCCCACTATGGGCAAGCTGCAGGGTGTCTGACCATGCCAGGCGAGGAGGAGGAGGAGGAGGAAGGGCAAGGCATCATCACAGCACAATGCCCTCTCCTCCCGACCCCAAAACGAGTGGCTGGCATGCAGCGTGCCGGGCAGACAGGCGGCAGCAGCATCCCCGTGTGCTGCAGCTGTGTACATATGGCACACGTGTCTCGGCTCGCCTGGGCTGGCTCCCCAGATGGCAGGAGGCTTCTTGTTGTTGTCCTCGTTTATGGTGGAGGGGGAGCCGACCGCAGTCGTTTCACACAAGGAGGGACTGATCCAGCCGTGCTGCTGAGCCCGTAGCTGTCCCTGGCTCGCCTCAGAGGTGGGAGATGAGATGGATGGGTGGCTGCCAGCTCCAGAAGGCAGAGCCTGCTGTTGGGACACATGTGCCATGGCCACTGTCCTCACATCTTTGTGTCATGGCCACCAGGAACCAGGATCTCTCACCATAAGGGTCACGATGCAGGACCAAAGTGCTCCTGAGATGCAGCCCCTTCTCAGTCCTCGCACTGGTGACCTTCAGATCTCAGCCTGGAGATGGTTTTGCTCCCTGAATCCCCCAGGTGTCATTTCTCAAGGTCTTCTGCTGGTGGAGGATCCAAGGCTGACAACATGCTTCCCTATGGAAAACACCGCCTCACTGTATGCCTGCTCCAAAACACCTCAAAAAGAGTGGAGACACCTCTCCGAGCACCCCTCCTGGGTGCTGCCCCTACTCCTCCGTTCACCTCCTTGGATATCCATGCAGGCACTGCCCTGCAGGCTCCTGCACCGTGTCCTGGAGGTCTCCCCACCACCAGAACCCTTCCCCCAGCACCTCGCACGCGCCAGGGTCGCACTCACGCTTCTCAGCTGTGCCGACAGACCCTAAGGTGGCAGCAAACTCTCCCTTGGTGGATGGAGACAACTGCAGCAGCCTCTCCGATCTGCTCGCTTGCACATCTGGTTCCTCTCCGGAGCACTGCTGTCCAGCTCCTCCTCGAGAAAGAGCCGGGGTCTGCGCCGGGAGCAAATGTGTCCGCAGACATTTATTTTCCCTTGAAGTGCATCGGCGTTTTCCTAAATCTTTTCACCACTGCATTACCAGGGCTCTCTCCGCTTTAGCAGCTGACAGGCTCGCTCTCTGCACTCTGTGGGCTCTCGGGATATTTTTGAGTTTTATGGGGCTTTTTAGCTGCTGGAGCTGAGTTTTTCCCCGAGTAGCATCCTTTCACTTGGAGCTGCTGGCATGCATGTGACTGCTGTGGCTTGTAGTTAAATCGGGGCAGAAAAGACCCCGCTAGCTCCCACCAGGAGCCTGGAGGGACATCAGGAGCAGCAGCCCCAAGGCTATGGGGTGGTGCTGGTGCAAGCCATCTGCAGGGGGTTGCAGGAGCATGCTGGGCACTAAATGCAGGCAGGACCTGTGGCTTGAGCAGCGCCTTCACCACAAGCCCACGGAGCCTGAGACTGTTTTGGGGATGCATCATCATGTACTCACCGCTCCCCCCGTGATCCCTCATGCCTTGCCATCGTTAACCGGGGTGGCTCGGTGACTGGAGCCAGCCCAGAGGGATGCTGCTGTTATTTAGAGCGTGGTCGGGGCAGAGTGGGCAGGCACTGGGGTTTAACAGCCACAACAGATGACAAAATACTGGCCTGGAGCAATGCACGGAGAGAGAAAAAAAGGGAGAGCCCAGACAAAAGGACAAAACTCCTGAAAACAATGCCTGCATGTCACCAAGGAGGAGGCCTGTTTGCTCCCTTTGCTGATTTTATCCTCTGATACAAACCCCGTTGCTGTCGGGAGGTATTTGCTCTGCCTGCCACCGCCACCCCGCGTTAACCTCTATGTTTTCTTACGGCTCCCACTGAAATCGGAGGAAGGAGCCTGCTTTCCTCCAGCGGGCTTCGCGTCCAGCCCCTGCTCCCGGCCTTCAGCCACTCTCAAATTACTCTCCAGGCTGCAGGCCCGGTGGTGGGGAGGTGGGATGCTACCCTGCAGCACATCCCCCGGGGTCTTTGTCCCTGCCCTGCATCTCCTTGGCCCCATACCTCTGGTTTCACAACGCAATGTGTCCCACATCAGTCCCAGTTTGCTCTGCTGGGGACAAGGGAGCAAGAAAACCCCAGCTCTGGCTGGTGGCCGCAGCTTTGGTGGAGCTTGGTCTCCTCTTCCCCAGCAGAATTTGGCCCATTCAGAGGCAGAGGTGACAGCCACCCTGCTAAAATGTCACCTGATGAGGTTTTCCCCATTTGGGGTGGCCCCTTCTGGAGGAGATTTGCTGTGCCCCATAGCCCCAAGCTCTCTCCTGTGATACCTTTCTGGGTAGTTATTATTTTGGGAGGTGGTTCAGAGCGCCTCCAGTAAGGTGAGGCTTTGCTGCAGTGTGATATTATTCATGTGTGACGCTGAGGGTTTGTGCTGCCTGCTCCAAGGATGTGCAGGAAGCTCTCAGGGTGTAAAACATCCTGGGACGGTGCCGGAGGACCATCCAAGCCAGAGCGGAGCCAGGCCCAGGGCAGCGTTAACCAGACTGCTGTTTGGAAGGGATCCCTGGGGTGAACTCACCCAGCACCACACCTAGGTTTTGTTTGGAGGAAGGCAATTCATTCGCTCCAAGGAGTGAACTCATGTTCCTGCAATGCGAGCGCCGGGGGAGCCAGGGGCTGGGAGCGAACCAGGAGCGTGGTTATTTCACCGCCCGGACCCACCCGAGAGGAGCAGGCGCCTGGGTTGGGGCCGGTGCTGCCGCCCGAGCGATGCTGCTTTTGTTCTTGCTGACGTTTTTCAGCTCGCTTTGGCCGCCGGGTGCTTCACTGGTGGCAGGGAGACAAAGCCTCCCACACCGACGGCACAAAATAGCTGCCCGTCGCTGGCCGAAATAAGGAGCTGCGGAGCACCCGACGCCGCGACGCCCACGGGACTTGGGGCTTGGGACCTCATCCAAGGCCGCTCCCCTGCAGGCTGTGCCATTTACCCACAGAGCTCACAGGATCAGGCCTGCTGGGTGCAAAGCTCTGCTTTGAAGGGGCCCTGAAGGTCCTGCTCGGTGCAGCAGACATCAGTGGCGGCTTCTTCCGTGGGCAGGAGGAGTAGTGTTTGGGGAAGACCCTGTCCGGGAGCTGTACATCACAGGAGGTGTATGATGAGCCCATGGGATCACGGTTCATCCTCTGGGGTGTTGTTCAGAGGCTCTCATGGGTCCTGGCTTTCGGCACTTCACAGGATTTGTTTCACGGGCTGCTTCCCTGGTGTGGTGACTGTGACCACCAAATCCACCCACGGAGAGCCCGCTGTGCCGGGGGGGGACCGGCACGAGCACCCACATGCGTTCACCCCCAACCCACACAGAGAGAAAAATACCTGCTCCAAACCTACTCCAGGAAGTAACATGACTCGAAACCAAGCGGTGATGCTCTGCACAAGGCCTTCAGCCTTTAATTGAGGCTGTAAATCTCTCCTCCTCCTCCCAGTAGCTCCGCAGACGCCAGCCCTGCAGAGGTGACAGAGGCAGGAGAAGCTCCCGCAGTCCCAACCTGCCACATGTCCCTGAGGTGCCTTCACCCCAGCAAACATCCAGCTCATCCCAGGGTGGAAGGAGCAATGTGAGAACGTCAGGACTATGAAGCACCGGACATTTATGTGAACCTTCTGGAAATATTTTTGGCACACGGCGCCGCACAGACAATGAGGCAGTGAAGTTGCGCTGCGTGCTCCGAAAGGATGGGAGGAAGAGGCAGCCAAATTCTCTCCCTGGCAGGGGGGGGGGGGGGGCTGACATGTTTTAACTCCCAGTGTAAAGACAAAACAGATGAATTAGAGGGCAGGTAGATTCAGCAGCTTACGGCGTGCTGTGGAGGAGCCGGCTGTCAGGAGGGCTTAGCTCACGGCATGCTGCAGGCGTTCGTCTGCCTCCCTGTCCCCCCTGCTGCAGCCCAGGGGCCGAATTCCCCCGGAATTCCCAACCTCATCCCTCCGGCTCCTCTCCTGTGCCCTGGGTGGGAATCGACTCTGTCTCGTGTCTCTGGTGGACGACAGTGAAGTGCCTGGCAGATGGCCCGTGGACTTCAAAGGGAGCATCTCTGGGCTTCTGAGGGCACCGCCTCTGATCGCAGACGTCAAGGATGGAAGAGACCTGTTAGGTCACATCCCGTCCCATCTTCCTGCCAAAAATAAAAGAGCTCTTCTGCTTGGGAATCTGTCTCAAGAGCACACATCTTGTCTTGCTTCAGCCTGATAAAGCTGATAAGGCCCCTGAGGCTGCAGAGCCCCACTGCCGTGACCAGCGGGCATCTTCTGGTCCCTCCTGGTCTCCCAAAGCCGAGGAAGGTGCCAGCATCCCTTCCTTGCTAGCAGACGGCTGCATTCCTTCGGATCAGTGTGAAATTTCAGTTGCAGCCCCTTCCTAATTCCTTTTAATCATCACAAATATTGCGGGCAGGACGGTGAGCTGCGCTGCTGAAAATCTATGAGGTCAAATTAGGGAAACGATTTAATTAACAGCAGGGGAACCCGAGCTCTCCCCTGCTTCCCCCTGGCTCCGAGCAAACCCTCTCAGCTCCCATCTTCACAGCTCTCCCTGTCGGGCTCTGACGTGATGAGCAGGGGAGGAAGGCAGGAGGGAAGGGCTCGTCAGTCCCCAGGAGCATGGCAGACACCTGCCCGTGATGAAGACCCCCATAGCTCAGGTCCCTTGGGAGCTGGGAGGGTGGTACCTGCGTGTCCATGCTGACCTCAGGCATTTTTTTTCCTGTTTCAAATACACTCAGTCTGTTTTGGGTTGAATTTTGAAGATTTCTTGGCATCCAGGTGTGTCACTGACACCCTTCGCTCAACCTGAGCAGAGCTGTCTCCTCCTTGCTGCTGTCTCTGTGCTATTGAAGGGCCCAAACCAAAGTTTGCTTTCTTCACCCCCCCTCCCATACAAACACACACACACTCAGGGAAGCTTAGGATCTGGATCTGAACTAAGTGGCTCATTCCTCTCTCAATTTCCCATGTTTAATTCAAAAGGAAGCATTCAAATGGCAGGAGCCGAGCCAAGACAGGGAGGGTTCCTACAAAACAGTTATTCTAACACCGTTACCATGGCAAAAAAAACTCTTATCTCCTAATGTTCATGCCCTGCACCCATCGCTGTGGTATCTGAGGTGAAACTCTTCCCGTGCACGCATGGGGCAGCTCCAGTTTGGACTTTGCTGCAGCGTGTGGGAAACGGGGTTGTGTAATCCCAGCCGAGGGCTTGGTCAACTCTGTTAACACTGAGGTCTTTTCTTGGAATCTGCAGCAAGCATGCCCCACAAAGCAGTTTGGTTTTGATTTTGTTTCTTCTTTAAATAATAATAATTTTAAAAGGGCAGCACAAAGGAAAAGAGAGCAAAACAGATGAGGGGAATAGGCGCTCGCCTGGCTTCTCGTGTTATAACTGGACAGCGTCTGTGCATCAGCCTCAAGGACTTCGTGGTCTCTTTTCCTTCCACTTGATTTAACTTCCTCCTTGCTCTAATTCTGAAATTATTCCCACATTTCACTGAATCTTTCCATTTTAGTTTCCGCCTTGCTTTGGTCTTCCCCGCTGCCGTTTGATCTGGGATCTCCACTGCTCTTGCTACATCAGTGTCGAAAGAGGCTCGGGTGTTTCTGCTGCCCGAAGCAGTGCTTTCAAAATAACCCTCAGCTTATTGCATCTGGGGCCAGGTATGGCCATCTGAAGGCAGATGAGATGTTCCTCTCAGTGTTAGTGTTAGCAGCAGAGGTTTCTGCTCCATGCAAATGCCACTTGAGGCCACAGCAGTGGTGGCACTGGGTATTCCCTGAGGATAAACAGATTCCTGGCCTCCTCAGGGGTATCAGTAGGAGATTATACATACAGAAAAAGACCCTTTGAAGCTTGTTAGCTTGTTTCTGGAGAGCTCAGCTACTGCTGGGGACCTCGGCTGTATCACAAATGGCCCACGGGGTCAGTGGCATTCTTCCATTAAAATCCTCGTGCTCATGGATAAGGGTGACCCAGCTGGTATGTAGCTGTTTGGATTTCCGTAAGCGTTATGACAGAGCTCCTCCCTTCAAGTGGCTGGAGAAATTAAGCAGCTCGGACTCTCCTGTGGATGATCAGGAATTGGTGGAAGGGCAGGGAACATTGGTAGGGAAATAGGGCTGTCACGGGTGGGTGAAACAGATCCTGGCTTGGCACTTAGTGGGGATGGAGACCCCAAAGGTCCCCCTGCTTGAAGCTGTGTCTATGTGTCAGTGTGTTTAAGTGAGCAGAGAGATGGGATATTTGCTGGCAATGCTCAGCAAAGGTATCGATGTTTGTTGGGGGCAGCAAGGATGAGAAGAGCTACAGAAGGACCGTATGACTCTGAGTGACCAGGCAATACGTGACAGGTGAAGTGGTGTAGATCTAAAATGATGAGCAAAGGAAAAAACATACCAGATTTCCATGTGAAATGATAGCCTCTGAGCAGATCAGGAGTGATCAGAAAAGGAATAGAAAATAAAGCAGAGAACATCAGCATCTGTTAGATAAACACGCAGAGCACCCACAACATGAATACTGCGTGTGGTTCTGGTCCTCCCAGCTCCAAAAGGACACGACAGCACTAGGGCAGGTTCAGGGGAGAGCAACGAGAGTGCTCAGGGGTATGGGATGGCTTCCACACGACAGTCAGCTAAGGAGGTTAGGTCTTCTCCTTTGGAAAAGGGGCAGGAGAGATGATGGAGGACTGAAAATGTGAGTGTTGTGGTGGGGATGAACCAGTTGTTCTCTCTTCTCGTACAAGAACTGGGGGAGCTGAGGTGAAGACAGTGGGAGCTGAGTTCAAACAAGCAAAAGGAGGGCTGTGTTATTAGGAAGGGGGAGGAAACTTTGCAAGAGGGTGTTGTGGGTGCTAAAAAGTGTCAGGGGTTCAACTTACTCGATCAAATTCATCAACTTTTGTGGGTTGCTAATACAGAGGAAGCTCATCTAGCTGGGTTCGTGGAGCCGGCATTGGTTGGAGCCTGGGAAATATTTGAGGAAATACTATGTTTGAGCTGTTCTGCCCTTCCCTTGGCATCTGTGTGTGGCTGCTGTGGGGTTAGTGGAGGGGCAGAGCCTACCTTACCTTACCTGAAGTCAGGGACGTGGCTCCAGGGATGAGCCTGGCAGAGCAAAGAGAAGCTCAGGCGTGAGTGAGGCAGGAGGCATTAAAAACCTCCAGCCGTAAGCAGAGCGTGACACCCTAGAGGGATGAGGAGGATGGAAGCTGGAATGGAGGCAGATGGTGGAGGGACACCCGGCCATTCCGGTGATTGATGTCGTATGAAAACTTAGATTGACGGGCGCTCGGACAGCTCGGACGGCTAGGATGGATTTCAGATAAACGCCCGGCTCCAGTTTCCCGTAGGCAATAGACTCTTGTGCATTAAAGGCTGAATGACCTTTAGCAATTTTGCAAACTAGCGGAGGGGGCCCCAGGCCTATTTGAGCTCGGAAGATTTCTCTTAAAGCTGGACACGTCGAAGTTGCGTGCCTGAAATTGAGCGCACATGTAGCGCTCTGCTGGATCGTGATCTAAAGGCAATCAAACCTTCTGCAGCAGAAAACGTACACCGTGCATTTATTTAGACACATGCTGTTTAGTTTGAATCGTTTGAATGTTTCACATTACGCTAAAAATCTTCAAGGGTAAAGAGGTAACTTGCATCAGATATCGCGAGGGTCCTTCCAGAGGGGCAACGTGACGGGTGCTTCGGCAGATGCTCAGCGTGGGGCGGCAGGGGAGGAATTGCAGAGCAGATCTGGAAGCTGTAACCAGCGCTGTCTGAGCACGAAAGCACCAGGTCATGACACGTGTCCCTTATGCCACTATTGCTACCTTATTCCACCGGGCCCCGATGGCTTTGTAGCCACTCAGTTACTCAGGGCGAGTAACGCGGTGCAAACAAGGGGCAGACACGGGGGTCTGAGGTTTCCAAAAAAAACCAGGGTCTGGCCTCTGAAAAGCCAGCCGAGGGACAGGCAGGCGTCGTGGGCCGTATCCTGCCGTGGCGTGTTCAGCAGAACTGCCCCGCTGAAATCAAGAGGGATCGTGCTGCTCCGTTCCCGCGGAGATCAGCGGGGGAGTTCTTCTGCAAAACCTGTTGGGACCATATGGCCGCGTATCAGCAGAGCTCCTATTTGTGTTAAAAGCTGCAAAGAAAATAACCTACAGTTGTTTTGTCATGCTTTGAGCGAGGTATTTTGTTTATCTGGCCTAATTTTTTTTTCTTTCCCTGTTACCCTTTCTAGGTTCCCTGCTATTCTTATGGTCAAAAGTTGTCCAAACTGGCCATCTTGAGAATAGCCTGTAACTATATCCTTTCCCTGGCCAGACTAGCAGACCTGGATTACAGCGCTGACCACAGTAACATGAGCTTCTCTGAATGCGTGGAGCAGTGCACTAGGACCTTACAAGCAGAAGGAAGATCTAAAAAAAGGAAGGTATGTTACAGCCTCCCCCCGCCCCCCAAATAACGGTAAAAGTTACAAAAGAAGGGGAAAAAAAAAAAAAAAGAAATCCAAAGAGATTTCCTTCCTTTCTCAGCCTTTGAAATTTCCCCCGCTCTTTATTCCCCGTCTTTCTCCCACTTCTCAGCTCTCGCTTTTTCTCCTCTGTCTGATCTCGCAATAACTGCATTCTTCTCTAATCAAAAGCTTTGCTCTCCTCCCCGTGCTCCGCGCCGGGCTCTTCCTCTCGTTAGTCACCCGGCGCGTTTTAACGCGGGCATGATCCTATTAGCGTTGTCTTGTGGCGGTTATTTGTTAAAAGAAACCAGCCGCCAGCCGCCTGTTGGAGAGCACAAAACGCCATCGCCCAGCTGTGTTTTCTGTTTGGTTTAATCCAACACTTATCTCTGCAAAAATTGCCCGACAACAGCACCAAAAAAAAAAAAAAAAAAAAAAAAAGGAAAAAAGCAGCTAATGGAGCCATTGGATGTATAAACACATTAGGAAGATGTACGACCTGAAGGACGTGTGGGTATCTTGAGGAAACAAGGCTAAATCTAATTACGCATCGCATTCCTTTAGGTTACTTAACACTGAACCAATTAGGTGAAATCATCATCAAGCTGGGGTAGGAGGAAGCGGAGCGCTCGGCCAGCTTTCCTCTTGGAAAGTGACATGGGTAAATTAAAGGAGTGATTGATGTCTTTGTTCGGGCTTTTATGACAAAAAGAGTTTTGTAAACTCGAATTGAACTTCCCCCTGCTTTCTGGGCTCACTTGTCATGCAGGATAATAAATCAGCGGGACTTTAATGGATGAATGGACAGCCAAGCTGGGGAGCAGGCTCCTTCCCGGTGTCGTTAAGGTCTGCCTCCGATTTGGGCAGGTTTCCTTGGTCTTCCTCTTCTTCAGCCCAACAGATCATCCTGCAGAAGCCCAGTTTATAAATAAACACAATAGCACACTCCCTGCTGCTTCCTCTGCCTGTCCCGGGCCGTGTTTATGCCCCCAGAGCGGCAGTGCCAGGCGAGATGTGCACAGAAAGACGTGGTCCTCCTTGCTTGTGGCCAAGGAGGTGCAGGAGATGGGTCTGGGGATGGCCTGAAACTGGGGGGTCATTGTGGGGTCCCTGGTCTGAAATTGGGAGTCCATGGCACCACGGGCGGTGTTATCCCAGGGACCTGGTGCGGTGCCACCAACCCCAGGGCAGGAGGTGGGAGCTGGGATGTGGATCCCCACATGGGACGTAGGAGAAGGAGGAGGATGAGCATCCTGTATGGCACTCGTAGCGGTAGTAAACCCACTACAGGAAGATCTCAGGGGTGGTTTTCAGGCTTTCGGTGCCCGGTGGGCTGAGACTCATTGTCTTGGCTTATGCGAACCGACGCGAGCTTCAAGACGGAAAACTCCGAGCCAGATTTCAGACGGCTCCAAATCCCAGGGTGTTCACATCTGAGGGTTAGGGCTGGGCCCACCCTTAATTAAAAAAATAAATTAAGAATGAAAATCCTTCCATTTATGGCGTTTGCTCTCTACAGTTCTCTCCGAAGTGTGTGCGTGGAGAAAAGCCCCGAGCCTACCGAGAGCATATGAACAATGAAATTCTCACGGGGCACCGGCCGTGCTGCCTCCATGCAGGCCACCACCAGCCCCAGAAACAGCGTCACCAGCAGGCAATCTGCATTTTCTTCTCATCCTTCAAGGATGTCCATCCTCACCCTTCTCCAAAGACCCTCTCCTAAAGGAAATCTGGGCTTTGGCCCCAAGGGAGGATCCCGGTCCTGACTCTGCCTTGCTTTTCTTTCTGGAAAGGGTCTTGCAAATGTATTTCTGACATATAGGAAAGTCTGAGCTGAGGATTGTCTGGGCAGCCCAAGAGCCTGTGGATTACCCTTGCTGATAGGAGTCATTTTATTTTAAACAGAATTTGCCCTGCTGAGGGCAAGAGCATGTTCAGTTGAAGGTGAAGCCAAAACCAGTAGGCATCATGGAGGAACCCCAAGCAGTCAGCAAGTCCCAGGAGAGAGAAAATGCAAAGCCAGGGTTGAGAGGACGCCCCTTAAGGTATCTCCCTTTCTACTTGGAGCCAAGCAATGGATGGCTTAGTGGGCACGAGACTGGGAAAGGCTGATGTCAGGGCAGGGCTATAGATCTGGGATAACTGGGCAGCGAGGATCCGAGCTCTGGATGTCAGGTGGTGTGAAAGGATGTCTCTCCTGGGGGGTCTTGCGCGGGCGGCTGGATGAGGATACAATGGCTTGGCCTGAAATCACCACACACTCATTAATTTGGAAATCGGCACGTTTTTCTAAGCCCTTGTGTGGTTTTAATCAGGTCTCAGAAACCACTGCTCGCTGAGCAGTTCCTCTGAATTATCGACTTTGGGGCTTTTTTTGTTGTTGTTGTTTTTTCCCTTTTTGTTCTGCTTTAAAAATAAAATCCCAGCAAGCCCAAGCGCAGACCTCCGGTGCTTCAGCCGCGCTGCTCCGGTGGCAGCGCCCCGATCCTCTGTCCTCTCCCTCTTGTTGTATCTCTCCTTGCCTCTATCTCCCTCTCTTTCAGCTCCCCGGCAGATCACAGCGTGCTGGGCACCGTGAGCTTTTCACACAAAAAAGTAGCTGGTTGGAGTTTGTTTTGGCAGGCTGGGGCTCCAGATGTTGCATTTGCTGGATGGCGTGTCGCCTTGTGCTTTGTTTTTTGAGGCCGAATTATCTGCTATCCCTAACATTAGGTTGCTGTGCAGACTGAGCTGCTGTTGCAATAGGAAACTTAATGGATGTTTTTTTTCCCCCCCTCCTTCCACTCCGTTGTGTTAATTAGAAAAGTTGGCGTTAGCCTTTCCAACTATTTTGGCTAAGCAAAAACAAAAAAAATCCCCTTCCCAGTCCTAGCTGCCGGTATAGAGTGATTTAAGTCGTTGCAATTGAGACTTGACCAAGGGTGTTTGGTGATTGGAGATCTCATTTATAAGTGGCCAAGGGGGTAACTGAAGGCCTTCAAATGTCTTTTCCCTAAAAAAAATAAGCTGCATTGAATGGGGGAGGGGGCAGCGGGTTCTGAAGACATTCTTCATTTTTGGTTGGTTATAAAAGTGCTCTGGGCTGAGCCCTGGCCTTCACAGCACAGGCAGGAGTCCCATCACGATGGAGATTTAGGTTGTGGCACCCCCAGCAGAGCCCCAAGTCCTCCTGGGGCTGTGCTCGGGTCCTGTCCCCAGCATCACCCGAATTCGAGCGTGGATTTTGTGGGGCTTCTGCTATGGGACACTGTTCACAGCCCTGTCCCCCGGTGCCCCGCAGGATGGCTGCCTTAACTGGTCTGGTTAGGGTATTTAGGGATCAGGGGTGCAGAGCTGCACTCCCCAGCCCCACAGAGCTCCCTGCCCCATAGCTATGGGGCAGCCCCCACCTCCCCACCAAGCAGCACAACCACAGCCCTTGGGTCAACACGGAGCAGCACCTGACCCCCAACAAACACCCTACGCAAAGCACCCCGTTCCCCACAACAGCCAGAAAACCCCTCCAAGTCAAAATTAAAAATTAAAATTAAAAAAAAAAGCCTCATTTTCCCCCCTAAAAAACCTCCCCTCTTTGCTTTGCACCGGTCGCTCTGCTCGGCAGCAGCGGCGCGGCGTGCATGGGAGCCGAGCCGGAGCGGGGAGGGAGGGCTGGGTGGTTGTGTTGGGTGGTTGTGTGTGTGTTATTTTTTTTTTTTTTTGGCTTCCACCCCCCCCCCTCTTCTCCCCGGCTCTTCTGGCAGTCGCAGACTCCAGATGTTCGGAGCGCGAGCTGGGAAGTCCTGCTGGCGCCACTTGGGGCAGAGGGCAGGGGAAAGGCACGCGAGCTGGAACCCGGAGTACTCAGTCACTGCAGGACTTGGCGCATTCCCCAGCTCGCTGCTGGCACATTCCCCGGCTCTCTCCTGGCCATCTGTTCCAAAAAAACACTTTCAGAACCTCATCATCACTCAGGATACAACACTGCGAGCAGCTGTTAGCAAGGCAGAAGGAAAAAAAAAAAAAAAAAAAAAAAACCATGCGAAAGGTCTCTTTGTGAGAGAGGAAACTGGGTTATGAATAACAGGCGAGCAGTTGGAGCTCAATAAAAGTTTTCGGCTGGAATTTAGTTTCTTGGGTTTTTGAGTCCCCGGGCCTGCGTGTGTGTGGATGCGCACAGACGCAAGGAATTAAAAATTAAAGATGCTATATATATGTGTGTATATATATATATATATATATATTCCCCGATAATTAAATGATATAGGAGCGTACACGGAATGAAAAGCCGCTCTATTTGTTGCAGTCTGTTGCACCGAAATTGCTCACGTTATGTATGTAATTATTGCATTATAGGAAATAGTTATTGTGGTGTTCTGCCATGCCTTGATGCCGCCTCATTGCTACTTTGCTCAGAGCAGATTTCCCACTGTAGGTAACGCTTGTTCCCACTGAAATAAACGTCGGGAGCAGCGCTTTCTGCGGGCGCAGCTACTTGCCAAAGCGAGCAAGTCAGGGGCTGAGGCTGTAAAAGAGAAATGGTAGCGGCAGGCTTCATTCGTATGGCACCGAAACCACTTGCTTGGAGCATATTTTTTCTATAACTCTGCATCAGGATTCAGGGTTTATTTACACAGAGCCTTGAGATAAAGCCACAGCTCCCAGCCCTGCTCTGCGTGGCCTGTCCCAGCTGTCGGTGCTCGTTGTTATTGATCAGCTAATATTGATTATTGCAGCGTGATCGATAAACCCTTGGTGTGGTCCTGTGTGCCGGGGGGGCTGGTGATGAGGTCCATAGCTCCCTTTCTCTGCAGTTTGACTCAGCCGAGGTTCCTCTTTAAAAATAGCTCCCTTTCCCCGCTCACACTTGCAGGCGCGGGCAGGCAGGCAGCCAGCCTGCTTCCCCGGGGAGGAGTTGGACCACAGGAGAGCAGCGACCCTCCCCGTCCGTCTGTCTGTCTGTCTGCCTGCAGGACAGCAGGAGGGTCCCTGAGGAGAGCTGGATCCCCCACGAGTTATCCCTGCCCCGTGCTCGTTGCTCCTGCTTTGAGATGTCCCAAAGAGCAAACGTGGCTGGGGCAGAGGTGGGAGGCTGAGGGCTCCCCGCAGACCAAGCAAATTAACGGGGCTGCGAGGTTTTCCTTGCCAAAGGGGTGTGATGTGGGACCCCACTGCCGCACGACAGCACCAAATCCTTTGCTCCGAGGGGCATCCGAGCAGCTCCAGGGCCTGCCTCCCGTGGTGGGCTCCATGCTGTGTTACCCAGGGTATAGGGCGAGATCTGCCCCGCAGCTATCAGGTAACAGCAGCAAAAGGAAAATGTGACTCGAGGAGCCGGGAGAAGCCCGGGAACAAAGGCTGACTCAATTCCAGCAGTGCTTTGATTTATAGAGATTGAAATGCTCCGGGATGCTGCGAACTCACCAAGGTCATTGGGCCAGTTGTCAAATTCAAGAGCCAGGGGAGTTCTGATTATTAGTTTAAAGCAGACCCCGTTGAATAAATCTGTCTTTGGAGCTCCTGGCTGAACTGGGAGAGGGTGGGGGAGAGGCAAGGCGCCCCTTCCCACCCAGCACACCCCACCATGAACCCCTGGGGACCAATGACACTGCTGAGCTCCTCCAGCACGTCACAGAGGGCTCCCTCCCTCCAGCCTCCATCCCATGTCCCTCATGCCGAGGCTGTGGCACCTCAACCTGCCTTCGGTCACCCCCTCTTTCTCTTCATCTTTCCCAGCTGCAGTATCAGGCAGGATTTATTCAGCATTTTAAAGAGCCCCCAAGGCACCAGAGAGGGAACCGGAGTCCCTCTGACTCCGGTGGCTTTGGATGAGGGCACGAGGCTGCTCCTGCGGGGTAATTCCTTCCTGCAGTGGGAAGGGGTTTGCTCGCCAGGATTGCTGTCCCAGACAGCGACGGGGGATGTGTCTCTCTGCTGGCTTTTACTGTTAAAGAGAGTGTTTGTCGCTTCCCTCCTTTTTCTTCTTTTTCTTTCCATGTGTGATGAATTAACCAGCATTTCTTTTGCAGCTCATTAATATACATCATTTATTGTTGGAAACTCATTTTAGGCATTTCCTAACAAACATTTGCAATACATAAGGCTGTTTATTATTCTCACACCTAACCTTCATTTACCCAAAATCCCAAGTCCCGGTTAATTGGGGCAGTTCTTCCTCCTGCTCAGGGCAGCGCTAGGTAGTGTGTTAGTAAGCAGAGACACCAAATCATTGATGATAATTGCAGTAATGAGCTGAGTTTCTGTATTTGGTGTGTGCCAATTCGCAGGGTGAGCTCATGTTCCCCAGGGTCTGCACTTGGCAGGAGCGGGTGGCAGGGGGGGGCCTTGTGTCCCCCATTCCCCTAACCCAGTGTGGATGCTCACCTGGGATGGGTCATCTCACAAGCGGCAACCCTAATTGTAGTATTAATAAAATAAAACATTGATGTCTTAATAAAACGTTCGTAGATCATAGCACCATCTGGGTTGGAAAAGACCTTCAAGATCTCCAACTCCAACCATCAAGCTGACCTACCGAGTCCCACTACTTTCTACCTTAATGTTACAAAATCCAGTAATGGAAAAGGAGAACGAGTACAGCAACAAGCCAGCTTGAGAAAAAAAAAAATGCTTTTGAGGCCAGCTTTAAGGAGTTTGACCTTTTTAGATGGTCAGCAAGATGACTAGTCTGTCCGGAGAATTGATGACCGTGTCCAAAGGACCGTCAGGGATGCACTGCACCCCAAAAGGCTCTTAAATCCACTGGTGAAAAGCAAGAAACTGTGGTTGGGCTCAGAAAACACGATCTGATTTCCAGTTTCTAAATTCCTCAGTTACTTAAAGGAGGATTTAGGAGCCCACGTGATGAAGGCAGTTTGGCCAACTGCGATGTGACCTCAGGAAAGAGCAGGCCCAGAGGATTTTACTGTGTTTTGAAGTATGCTAACGATTGTTTGTGGGATATTCGCAGGGCTTATTTTAATGTCAGAGGGGGTTTAGATGAGGTTTTCCCTGTCCAGAGCTGCTGCACATTGGAGCTGTGCATTTTCCGGTGGCAGCTGCGAACCTGGCCGTAGCTGTCAGTACTGCATGCAGTTACCCAAACACACCTGCCTCGGCCTCTCCTACAGGCTGAGACGTGGGGATGAATCCAATAACCAAAATACCACCATAAACCCCACCTCCTGCCTGAATCCAGGCTGCCCAGCTCGCTTGCTTTCCCTTTGTAGTGCAGAGATTGACTTCTGAAACTGAAAATGGACCCGGAGGTCTTTTCCAAAGCAGGCGTTGGCCATCATTTCTCATTCCTTGTCCTCTCTTTCTCCCAGTCCCTCTGCTCTATGAACTCTGGCTGAGGTCGTGACACCTACACGGTGATGCTCTACAAGCCAAACTCTTAAAAGCTTGCACTGTGGGTCAGTGAGTCCCAAGGAAACCCCAGCGTGCGTCACCCAGGGTCGTTCGTGCGAGGACGGCACGTGTTCGCTGTTCTGACGATGCCTCTTTCTCTTTCCAGGAGTAATAACCAGGAAGGGAGGGTTCGGAGGAGCTTCCAGCCAGAGTTACATCTGTTCTTGGCAAAGGTTGCATGATCCAGATGAAGACTGCAAGCAGCTTTTTTGCAGAAACCCCTTTTCGAGATGACGATTGGCCAAGGAACTTTCTTCATCTCTGGAACAGAAAGGAAACAAAAAGGACGACGATGCTTCTTATTGTTTTTAAGCCAGCCACCTTTTAGTACGTGCAATTTATTTAGCACTTTTCCCTTTGCTTAACTGGGAAATGTTCCCCTCTCAGCTCATGTGTACAGTCGTTTTTTGTTGTTGTTGTTGCTGTTGTGCCAAAGATTTGATGGAGCTTCTACACTGTGTCTTATTTTTGCCTTAACGCTAAATCCTCGAGCCAAAGAGAAGTCAGAGGCGCCGCTCAGATCGTGGCGAGTGGGCCGGCCAGCTCTCGGGGAATTTTCGGAAATTTTGGGATCCTTCTGCGAGTTCCCTCTTAGTCCTCCCGTCCTGTAGCCCTGCAGCCAGCCTTCAGTGTGGGAGCAAGCTGGGACACAGCACGTGGGGCTTCAGCCCCCAAGTTGTCGCCTTCCTCGGAGCTGCTCCATGCTTCTGCCTCTTTGGTGATTGCCCGACCTTCCGCGGGGCAGCAATACCGACACGCAGTGAGAGCTGAAGCAGGATCTGTGGTGGTGTTTTTCTAATAAAGAAATAAAATGGAAATAAGTAGAAGCTAAGTGCCACGTAAAGCAATAAAGGAAAATCAGAGGGACGTTCAGCTAGGCAGAGCGAAACGCAGCGAGGCGGTTCAGCGGGCGTTTCGGTTTCGTGAAGGCATTTTTTTTCCGTGGGGTTTTCGAGTGGTCAGAAACCCGTGTAATGCAAAGGCATTTGAATCCTATACTGTACCTTTCACTTCAAATTGAAGTAAAAAGAAAGAAAAAAAAATGGAGAAACATTTGCTTGGAGTAAGCAGACTTTATAGGTAAACGCAGTTCGTGTGCAGGACATCTGCTAATGATGGGGGACAGAGCTCTGTGTTCAAGTACAATAAGTTGGGTTTCCAAACCCAGGAGATGAACTCATTTTGTTTCCAGTAAAGGGAAAGGTTGTGTTAGCAAGGCTGGGTTCAAAGCCCAGTTACAGCAGCGTAAATCAAGTACCAGGGGGTCTGAAGCTGGCCCGGAGCTGGGAGGGCACCGCTGAGCATCCTCAGGTGAGCTCCTGCTTCGCTCCTCGGCAAGGCTGGATTTGAGCTCCTCGGAGGCTGCCCGCTGATTTCCCTGTACAAGCAGATGCCCTGAGCAATGTGCAGGGGAATGTCGAGTGTGCCAAAAACCTGAGCTTGCTTGAGCAGCATCTGGAGGCCTGGGAGGGGGACCACGGTGACCCCCCGCTCCCTACCACATCCCCTGCCCAAGGCGGGGAGGAGAGAGGTCCCACTGAGGATGCTCGAGATACCCAGGGCACGCTGGGGATGGCTGTGTCCAGATCCCCAGGTTTTCATATTCCTGCTCACCACCCCCTGCCCTCACCGCTGTTCATTATTAGCAGCCCAATAAAATACATTTTTAGATTGACGTTTGTATTTCTTTCTTAAGCGTGGTTTTTGACCCTTTCTTCCACTGTATACATTAAATACGTCTTTTTAACTTCTAATTGGGAGAGGGGCTGAGTGCACGGACTCGTGCATGGCCACAGGAGCATGGAAAACACTGTGGGGGTGTTCAACCAACAAGGTGCTGGGTTGAAGGTGCATTTACTTTCAAGGGTCATGTTCCTCATGGCACACACAGGTTATGCTGCAGTTAGGGGCTACGGAAACACTGTGGGCATTTCCCTCTTCAACTAGCATCAAATATGCATTAAATTTCTGTAAATGTGAGAAATACTATGTTTTGATCCTGAGCTCTGCAGTGGCTCTCAGTTTAGGAGAGTTAATGATTATCAGTACAGCAAGGTCTGCAGGGAGAGCTGGTGATACAATACCGCTGATCTTTATTTGCCTTTTTTCCCACTTTTTAATCGCTGCTGATAGATAAGAAATTTGCTGCAAATGCGTAAGCCACAAGCCAGGAAGCACCGTCAGGCTGTGATTGGGGCTCTAGATCACGCAATATCGTTTGTCCCTCTGATGAGGGAAACATTAACCCTTCAGATCAAGTTGCTCATTTGCACGTTCCCAATTTCACTTCCCTTAATCGTGCCCTGCTATTCACACCCTATCCATTTCCCTCCAGTAAATGCAGGAAGAAAGCCTCTAGAAGTTAAAAAAAATGAATGATTTTGCTTGATTTAAGTGAGCAAGGCTCTGCCAGAGGAGACGAGGTATTTTCTGGCTGGGCTTTGGAGCCCCACTGGGAGGTGAGATAAAGCCAGGGGGCTGGCAATGATCCCCCATAACACTGCCCTGTGTGTCCCAGCCCAGCACAACTCCACCAACTGGCTCCGAAACCAAGAAGGGTAAATTTTTACCAAAGAATAACAAATATGTTGGTGTTTTCCTTGAAAACCACGGCGGAGATGACACTCTGTTGTCCTGGCTGGGGTCAGCCGAGGTAGGGAGCTGACCTTGCCTCACTCCTGCCCAGCAAACACGGCAGGTGATCGCTCTCCTCATCCAATAACGTGGTAATGATGTTTGTTAGCATGCTGGAAAAGCAAAACCCTCCGTGTTGTCACCCTCCTGACAAACAAGCAACAGCCTTGGCTCCCAGCCTGGGATGCACGGGGGAAGCTGGTGGGTCACCTCTGCCGATGTCCTGTGACGTCCAGACCAACTGGGACCCACCATGGGACAGAGGGGTGATGTGTCCCCGAGCAAAGGGGACCCTGAACAAAAGGTGGGGGCTTTCTGGTTAAAAAATTCATGTTTCTGCTCCCTGGGACTGCTGAGGTGTGGACAGGATAGACGGGACCAGATCCTGCTCTCAAGGCGTGAACCCTGCCTGCAGCAGTTCCCCATAGGCCAGTGGGATGTTTATTTTATTTTATTTTCAGATGCTGAATGCTGTATTAAAGCAGAACTCATACACCAAGCCAATAACACCACCCAGACACAGAGCACGGCACCTCGTTGCTGCTCACACCACACCTGCTGCCTGGGCTGGCAGCTGCAGCGGGTGAAGGGCAGTGGCTTTTCCCCTCATTTCTGACCTAAAGATTTGCTCAGAAGTTCGATGGCGAAGGAGATTCCAAGGGTGAGGACAAGGTGAGGGCCATCTTATGACCATAACACCACCACCAGTCCCACACTAGACTTGTTCAGGGTATTGCAGACCGTTCACAGCAGCAGCCACCATCGGTGTGCCCCATAAAATGAGCTTATTCTTTCATTCAAGGGTTTTATGTTACAGGTGGTGGGACTCTACTGACATAAAGCCAGCAGAACAGCCACGCAGCAGCTCTAACCACCAACACAGCCACAGTGCTGTTGTCCCCACATGATTCGGGGCCAAAACCAGATCAAGCCCCAGCAAAAAACAAGGTGAGATGGGCTCAGATTGTCTACATCTACTCAGGATAAGAGCCCTAGTTTCCATGCTTGCACTTTACCCAGCATAAAGTGGTTCCTGCTCTGCTGTGTGCCTCCACTGAGCCTAGGGGTATAATTTTGGCCTTATCTTAGAGCAAAATCCTGCTGGCCCATTTTACTAGATGTTTCCCTTCAACCCCACTTTCAATAGAGCATTTATTCACAATGCTGGCGTCAACATAGGTATTATCAGTGTAAACCCATGATAAAGCCCAGTACTAATTCATTGAAGAACCTCTTTTTTTCTTTTTCTTTTTCTTTTTCGTTTTTTTTTTTTTTTTTTCAAGTTTTTTTCCCCTATGTTTTGGGTTTTGGCTTTGTTTTGTTTTTCACATACATGTCATGCTGCTGCTCCTCCCTAGTGCACATGCACTCTCACGGGCAGAAGGTTTTCCCATCCTTGTAACACATATCCCTGCCCTGAAGTGCTTCCAGCCCCAGCCTGGAGCAGGGACAAGCACAGTCCACTCCTGCCAGGTGTGTGGGAACACAACCAACACAACCACACTGCACCCCACCAGACCCAACGAGCCCCAGCCAGGTGCCTGCTCTACCACCCATGAACAGGTTGACCTCTCAGTATCCCCAAGGCTGAGAAAAAAAATGTTTTGGCAGGCTGGAGCTGGTCCTCGTGGCTCCAGATCATCATCACTGCTCTAGCTGGGGTATTTCCATGCAGAAATAGGATGGCAGACAGACGACATGGAGACCTCTGCCCAAGCCAAGCTGTCAAAATGCAAGCCAGGTCCTGTCGATAACTACGGAGTGGTGCCTGAATTAATATTCCCTGCTTTTCAGCAGAGCTTTTCCTTAATGCTTTCTAACACCTACAGCTGGCTCCCAACCACCTGCCCCTGACCTTGCCTCAGGGCAGACTCCAGCCCATGGGTTTTTCTCCTCGTATCATCCCTCCGAGGTGCTATGGAGAGGTGAACAAAATTCCCGTTGACTTGGGTGATGTGGAAAAAGGGGACTTGGCATTGCGAATCCAGGGTCGTGCCATCAGAGGTGCTGATGGGCTGTTGCAGACAGAGCCCAGAGAGCAGGTTAACCCGTCAGTGAAGGAAAGATTTCAGCCTAAACCATGCAGAAGGTATAAATAGCCAGATGCTGAAACAGAAGTCATCACCTGAACTTTTTGAAATACTGGCATGGGAAGAAAAAAAAAAAAAAAAAAAGAAAGAGAAAAAAGAAAAAGACGTCTCCATGGCACCTGCCCTCCACCTTGCTGCCCTCCAGGCTGAAATGATGCACCCTGGGCTGCCAGGATGTCCATGCCTAAATCAACCTCATAACCAGCCCAAATCCCCTGTAAAGGAGCATGCATCAACCCAAATCACCCGTAAAGCCGTACCCGCAGGTTTACAGCTGGCCGGGTACCCCGTCGGTGCCATTAACTCACGCCACACTGCTGCTGCCTGATGGATGCCAGCACTAACACCTCTCCCCCACAGGCTACCCACATTTGCCAGGGATCAGCAGTTGCCTTTCAGGGAAAGTTTAAAGTGCCTCAAAGCACCTTTATTACAAATTGGGCCAAGCCCAGCTCTTCCAAACTGGAAGGTGGGATGCACGATCTGCATATCTCCCCTCAGTGACCTGATGGCCCAATTCTGCTCGATGCTGCTTTTGTAGGATGCTACTTGATGATGCTTTTGTGGGATTTACTCCCCTCGTCTACACCCTGGATGGCCATCTACACCTCCTGGAGGACAAAACCTTCGGATGCAATGTTTCACAGGTTCCAAGGCATTTCACTGGGAGTTTCCCTGCCCCTGCCCTGCTCTGTGTCACGGTGGCACCGGTTACCCTGCAGCTGTAAGATGTGTATGGCAATTATTAGTAATTGTATTCACTTGCTCCATATAAAAATATCAGCACAGATGCATGAATGATTTGTGTAATGATATATTTGCTGTTATTAGGACCTAATATGTTATGCCTGTAATTACATACTGTGCCCCATATAATAGGCCTGGAATTGCTGTGTAAATTTTGGGTAATTATAGAAAACTATGCTACAAACAGGTCCCCCTAGACCAAGTTGAGCATTCACTACCAGGAAATAACCATTATTAAGGGCTCTGCAATAGACAAACCGATAGACCGAAAGCCAAAAGCTGTCTGAATATATAGCAGCAGTGATTGGGAAAAGAAAGAGCATGTGAGTATATTGGTGCAGGGGAACAAGAGAAGGATCAGCCCAGGTAGTGTTAGCCCTGGGGAATGTCTCTCCTAGCTCTGTTTTAGGTGGTGTTCTGGCAGAAATCCGAGGGATCCCTGGTGTAAGGCTGCGTTTTGCTTCAGCTCCAAGTTGCACAAGCTCGCTCAGATGCAACTGCTCCAAGTGATGTGGAAGCAGTGCTCGTCATTAGAAAAAAAAAAATAAAAAAAGAAAGAAAAAAAAAAGCAAGTTATAACACTGCATCTAGATTAAAAGTCTGCCAGAGGTCATTACAGCTTACTGCATAGTCAGGCTTTTCTAAATCGGCTGGAAACATTGACATTGATTAAAATTTATCCTCTCCTTCCCAGATGCAAGAGCTCTTCCAGATTTCAACACACTTCTTTTTTTGCAAAGCTGATACTTCCCCCTCCTCACTGCAGTATCTGCACATCTTCTGTTGAAAATCAATCGCAATAGCAGGGTCCCTCATGGGCTTCTTGCAGTCATGAGCCTTTCTCCCAAGAATGGGCTGGGGTGGGAAGAAATGAGATCAGCCATCTTTATGGCTGAGTGAACAGTTACAGGCTTTGAGGGCTTTCTCATGGCCGTGAGCCTCAGAACAACTTCTGATTATTTTAATTTCACTGCAGCCTTCCAGCTTCATCATCTACACTGCCAACTTCTATTAAGGTTCCATTAAAAGCCAATGAAACACAGGGCTTTTTACAATACCCTTGACAGAACAATTTCCCTTTCTGGATACAGTAAAAAATTTCAGCCAGAAATACATCTTTTTGGTAAAGAGAGAGACAATTTCAAGCCGATCAAAATATTTCATAAAATATTGTCAGACTGTCTGAGCCAGAAAAAACAACCTGGAAAAGGCTAATTTTCAAAGTAAAACATCAATTTTCCTTTACGCCTATCATAATTACATTTGTTTCCACTTGCTTATGAAAAGCCCTAGATATCAGACAATATTTCACTCTGTACCCAGCAAAGTGTTTTGTTCAGATCAAAATATTTTCTACGGCACTTCATTACGGATAGATGCTTGGTAATTGAATTTTCTTGTTATTAGTTGTACCTTTTGCTTCAAGGATCCTAACAGCTCTTTGCTTTAAGTTTAACTAAACTTAGCAACAGAGAGAAGGACAAAGCCTGCCCTCAGATATAATCAGCTGAATTCGAGCAAATCATGATTAAAACAAAATGTGTAGTAAAAGGTGAGGGCTGGGGGGAAGGATAAAATTTAACCCCAAGTTACACATAGAATAAGCTTGCCCAATACACTGTTGAAAAGTTTTAACCCACAATATGCCAATAACTAAAATCTGTGGCTTTTCACGTCAGTGTTGAAATACCAAGTCTAATTTGGGAACACCCACGCACGTGCTTGGGCCTCCTGAGGTTTATGGGACTTCTTGTAGCATCGAGTACAGGGAACCTCTTTGGTGACCAGTGACCCAGTATCAGGGATGGGTTTTGTGCAGTGAAGGATTGTGTGGCTTCAAATGTTGGGAAATAGTGGTGAAATTAAGTTCCTGCCCCTGCTAACAGGCCTCCTTCCTCAAATTTGGCACTTTGCTCTAAAAGAGATTACCAGGGCTGGCCCCCACCCCATGTACATAAGTGTACATAAAATGTGGGCTTTTGCAATGAAAATGAAGATGTCATTGCTCTATCCATTTTGATGGGTTATAATCATATTCAACTCATAAATTACTCCACGGATCACTCTGTTGGGCTGCCATGGGAGGGAAAGCAAGGGAAATTTGGGGGAAGAAGAAGCCCAAGAAGGCCAAAAACAAGACAAGCTGGCAAGACCCAAGGACTGGCTTGAGTCCCTGGTTGAAGAGCTGGCAGGGAACCAGCTGGACCACGGGAACCAGGGCACATGTGGGGAGAGCTGTGATGGAGCGAGATCCCCACCTCAATGCTAGGACGTGTGTTGGAGCAACCAGAGGGCTGGCACAAAGCACTGAGTAGGCTCCTTGCTAGAGAGATGTCTCTTCAGTGAGTTGTAGGGAGAGATCTTGCATAAAAATACTGTCTAATCATCATGAGACAGTCATAAGACAGGCTTGAGAGAGCTAAACGAAGATGAGAGATAAAAACCTTCCTTCTGAAACCTCTTAATTTACCAGTGCCTCGAAGCAGTTTATATGCATACACCACCTACGTGCTCCAGCGCTGCCCGGAGATTTACAGACTGCACATTTGTACGTGTCCCGTTCAAACTAATTGCCTTGACCTCCCATAAAACAGCAATAATCAACTATCAATAATACTTTGGGAACTGGAAAAAAAATTGGAAAGGAAAGCAAAATGCTCATTCTTAATAAAAACTGGTGCTGTCAGGAAATTGAACTTTCTGTTAGCGTTGGTTACAGGAGCCAAAAACATCGCTGCTGAATGTTTCTGGGGAGCATATGCTTTATGTAGCTGAAAGATACTCCTCTGCATCAGGCCTTTGTAATTGCACAGACATGGAAAATCAGGTAGAAATCGTAAAGACTTCCTTTTCCTCTGGTAGCTAATCAGCCCAGGATGCGTTTATGTACAAGCAGAGGGCTGTCTCCATCCCAGCCCCTCTCCTCCCGGATCCCCAGGACGCAGCCCAAGGTGCAGTTTGCTGACATTTCCCTAATGAATCAAGCCATTTGCTCCAGAATTACAAGATGTGGGGCCAATATTTTCAAAAGCTGCCTTCAAAACTCTGGCAGCAATTTAATGCGGTTGTGTTTCCGAGTGCGAAGTTCTTCATGTATGAATGCTCGCACTCAGGGTTTATTTGCTTGGACTGCACCGACATCTGTGTGGGGAGCGCGAATCCAAAGTTTTCCTTGTGCCAACTGCTCGTGGGGGAAAAGGGGTCTAATGGTTTAGAATACAGATAAGGACTGATTTGGAGATCCTGAGTGGTGTTTAGGGCAGGGAGTGAGTTAGAGGAGGGGACAATGAACCATTTTTACAGTGACTTGAAGTGAGCCCAGCAGTTTTGCTACATTCCCTACATCTCCCGTCCCTTGCACTTCACTAAGGGGGTGGGAAGAGCCTTTCTGTGCACGTCAGGGAGCGATGCAATGCAGAGCACGGTGCACAGGTCCCAGGGGTGGCCTCAGACCTGGACACAGCCTGGTCACATCAGCATCATCCAAAAACCAAGACTAATTAGTCCTCGTGGGAGCATAGCAGTGCTGGGGCACGGATGAGATCAGGAGCTGAGTGGGGACCTGCCCTCTGGGTGCACTAAAGCCTCGCAGACCCTGCCTGGGGACCCCCAACACCTCATCTGTTATGCTCTGCTTGGAAGGGAAGGGCCACGGCTCCACCTGAGCATGATTTTTGCACTATGTCTGTAATTTTTAATTATCAGAGACATTTGTTGTCTGGGATGCATGGAGGGGGGACTGTGATGTATTGTGCACACCGAAAGTACAAAACAGAAAGATGCCCCTTGCCACAGCCCCCCCATAAATCTACCCCAGATTTCCACCATCCCCATTTTTTTTTTTCTGCTTTTAAAGAAAAATTAAATTTAATGCAGGAATAAATAAAAAAATAAAAAAGAAGAGTTGCAGCTTTTACAGAGGAAAGTGTGCCTGCTCAGGAAGCATGAAATTAAAAGCTCTCAGGCGTGTGTTTGCCCAGCTCCACGCCGCCTGTACCTCGCCAGCTCCGCAGAGGGCTGGGAGCTCACTAATTCCCTCCATGGCCTCATCCTGCAAGCACGCAGCCCCGCGAGCGAGGCTTACTCATGGAAACGCTATGCCTGCATTCCCGGCTGTGAGCGGCTCGGGAGGGACCTGCTGGTGGGCACCCGGGGACACGGCTGGCACCGGCCGAGCCGTCAGCCTGGCACCGTCAGGAGGGCTCCAGCAGCAGGGCAGCAAGCCACCCAGCTCGGCCGAGAGCATGGGATCCCACGTGCTCTGAAGGACACCCTCTGGCCGTGCCCGAGGCCACACTTGGAGGGTTTTTTTCAGACAATGCAGACAGCGAAACCTGCTCTTGGAAGAAAGGGGATTCAGGCAGCTCTCGGCAGGCTGCTGAGGCACATCCAGGAGTTTTACTGGAAGCAGCTTGCCTGTCTGCCCACCCCTGTGTTATCAGAGCATGTCCTGAGCTGTATTTCCCTTTGGAAAATTCATCTGCTGCATGTCCCGCGGTCCCCTCCAGCAGCCTGCAGGTGCTTGAGGCTGGGTGCGAGACGCACAAAGCTGGCTCCTGCCTGCTGCCCCCCCAGGAGTGACACTGCCTTGCTTGGTGCCCTGCTCCTCATCCTTCCAGCTCAAACATAACGGGGCAAGCTGGTCTCTGCTCCACCGATCACATCTCCTGGCACAGGAGAGGACCCCAGAAGTCTGGAAGCTGCGGCACCTCCCAGGGTGCCCAACTCGGGTGATCTCCATGGGAGGCTGTAGCCACATGTTGTGCCACCTGGTTGTAACCCTGACCCTCCTGTGCCCCACTGAGCACCCTCCCTTCCCCTTTCTGGTGGCTCAGTGTGTGTCATACCACGCTTTTTTTCCAGAAGAAAGCTGGAGGACCTGCGCTTCTCTGAGAGATGGGGAAGCAAAAGTTGCATGCTTGCTTTCAAACCCAAAAGGTTTTTAAAAGTTTATCGCCCCTGGGGGCAAATCCCCCTGGGACTGAGGTTTGTATCCATCACGACAGAGGCTGAGGTACTTCCCAGGACCCCAGAAATCCCCCAAGGACCGTGGTGACCCCCCCAGCACAGCCCCAGCCGTATCAGTAACGGTGCACCAGCATGCACGTAATGCCTTCCAGACTCCTCCGGTTTGACTGAGCCGTATTTTGACATCTCGGAGAAAACATTTTGCAAGATGCACAGTCAAAGCCTCTTTCAAGCCGAGATGTTGCGGAAAGCGGCGCGAGCTCTCCAAGGCACTATCTCTCTCTCTGCCAGCTGCTCTGATGAAAGCTCCCTGTGCAGGCCAGAAGATAGAGTAGGGAATAACACATTCCTTTAAATAGCATCCTAGCTGGCTTGGGGAGCCCACGGCCATTTGAACTCACTTATAATTTGCCTGTGGTTCAGCCCTCTCTTCTGCTCCAGGCACCGCGGCCAAGCAAAGAGATGGGGAACCTTTAAAATGGCATTAGCTGGTCCACGACTATCCAGGGAGTGCTTGTGTCCATGTCCTCGCCTGAGCAATATTACACGCTGCACCGTACCTACCCTATAACGTGCTGCTCAGACCTTAATTACCCAGAGGTAATTGGCACAGGAAGACACTGAGGTCAGCAGAGGAGGCTTTGTTCCACCAGGGACGCATCTCAGTGCACTGATGGCTCCCCTAAGATGTGGCACTGGCCAGAAAATGCTCCCCTAACATCTTCCACGTGATGTTTTCCAGAGGCAATGCCGGCTGAAGAGGTCCCTGAATGTCCTCCTCCTTCAGCCCCGTGCAGCCATCTGTGAACCAGCTCAGTGAGAGAGTCAAATGCTTGGGGCTGGGGGGGTGAACCAAAATAATTGAGATTTTAAAAAAATTACAGACCCCATTTGCAGCATGACCCCAGAGCAATTTCTGTATAGGAGGAGTTATTTTAGAGTAGTTCCCAGTCTCCCACTCCACAGGAGATTTTGAATGAAAACTTAAGATTCAGTGGTAGCAAGACTCCAGCTTAAATTAAAAAATAAAATAAAATAAAATAAATAAAAATAAAAAATAAAAAATAAAAAATAAAAAATAAAAAATAAAAAATAAAAAATAGATTGGGGGGGGCAAAAATATCAAAAAGTTAATTTTCTTCACCGAAATCTGAAATTCTTCCACAAATAACTCATTTTTCCAGTCCCCAGAAAACAAAACAAAAACAACAACAAAAACAACAACAACAAAACAGTGTTTTTCCGTGGGCAATTTGGAAATGTGTTCAACTTCCAATATTCTTTCTGCAGAGCCTCCCAGCCCTCACTTTGCTGCATCCATCCTCTGCATGCAAGCTCTTCAGGACAGGGCAGGTTTCTCTGTCACACAGTTCATAACCCACCCTGCGCAGTGTTGGTGTTTTAATCAGATTACATGACTGAGGGTCAAACCAAAGGTTTGGTATTACAGAAATACTTTGTGGTGCTGTAATATTGTGAGCCAAATGGTGTCAAGCAGCAGTAAAATAAGTGTCCCGTGTTTTACGTGACCATTTTAGGGATTATCCTTATACTTTGTCTGGTGCCCTTTTGTCCTGACAAAGAAAGCATGTCTTCCATTCAGCACCTCTACAGAGGATAGTTTAAATCACCCATCTTGGCATGTCTCTATTTATTAGCTAGTCTTAAAGGTTTGCACTGCATAGGTCTGTAAGCAATATATTCAAGTTCCTCATGGATTATTAGGAAAAAAATATTGCATCCTCAGGAAAGTCTCAGCTGCTGTGTGACAAGTACTTCTCTTAGCTAGTAAGATCTGTTTTCACTATGAGCCTTTACCCTGGGAGGAAAAAACAATCAAACAAGCAAAGCAAAAAACACGATATTTGCTTTACAAGAACTTTGGGCCAAAATCTCCTTTCCTGTCTTATTTCCAGAGCTTGGGAATTGGGAATTTGCATTGAGCCAAACCACAGTCAGGGTTCCTCAGACCCACAGCACAACCCAGTTTGGTAGAAACCCATCTCTGTGTTGTGTTTGCAGCACAAGGAGAGGCCATTGAAACAGCTTTTCGTGGGTGCTGAACTGCTTCCACACCCAGCTGCAGCCATGCTGAAGAGGACTTCAGGTTTTAACCAAAATATTCCAGCTTTTCTGGAGATGGTGAGGGCAGGTGGCCTTCCTCCACTCCCCATACTGAAAATGCAGAAGCCTCAACATTTTATTTTTATTTTTATTTTTATTTTCTGTGTAAAGCAGCCCTTGGGTAGCTTTTCAATGAGGATGAGCACCGTGCTGGGTCACCGGCACAGCACAATGGGGAGCGGGGCATGCTGACAGCAGCTGCCTTCGGGGTGAACACGACATGGTGGCCACCTCCATCCCACACATGCTGCCACGATGGTGGTGTCAGCACTGGGCACGGACCTGCTGCTGCAGGGCCGCCCTCGCTGGCAGAGGTTTGCAGTGACAGCAGTGGGGACATCTGCCTTTGACTTTCTGTTCCAGACACGGCTGTGTCAAAATCCAGATCCGGAGCAGCCCCGTGCTTGAGGATAAGTAATACTGAGGGCTTGATGAAGGCTCTTGGAGAGATGCAAACCAGCTGGATTAGGTATCAAATCTTATGGCCGTTCCTGTCTCATTCCCTCAAATTACACATAGATCACAACTACTCAGCTCCATGCCTTGCACAGAAAGCCTCCATTCACCCCAATTCTTTCAGTTTTTTCCTCACTTTCCACATTGTTTTCACCCGTTTTCTTCTTCCCCCATCCCACCATTATTCCATGAGGTGGTTCAATCTGTCTTCTTTCTCTCCTATCCAAGGAAGGGAAAGACAGAACTGTTGCAACCAAGGAAAGGAGCCTGTTAACCTAGCAAAGCCTGAAGTGGAGGCGTATTCCTGCTCTGGGAGGGGATCGTGCCAAACCAGTGCCCTGACACGTTTGTTTAATTTGGGGATCTTCCCATGGCACTGCATTCAGCCACCTAAGCCACTGATGGCTTCACACACTGAGAGATAGTACTGCTATAAACGCATACACACACCAAAGCATGCTTAACATGAGGACACCAGGAGGAAGGAGGGAGAAGAGGAGCTGCATGTGGTGGTGCTGCCACCCTGGGCTGGCCCTCAGATGAAGCCTGGTACCTGCAGAGGTCCCAGCTGGGGACCCCGCCAGGCCTCACCATCCCCTGGCGGTGTGAGAGCCGCCCAGGAGCACGCGGGCCGCTCACCGCGGCAGCCTGCAGCCCAGCGAATTAAGTATTCAGCAACCACTAAACTCACAAACAGACAGTAGGCGCCAGAATCCTCAGCTGCGGCTCCTTGGCCTACGCTGGCTTTACGCTGATTTAAGCCAGCTGAGGATCCGAGCCACGGGGCCAAGTCCCGCCGGCCTACCTCAAGCTGATGGCTAGCTGACGTGACTGATGACTAAGATTTCCATTTAGCCTAACTCAAAGCATGAGCAGTGCCTGTGTAGTGCTACCATTGTTGACTCCAGCCTTTTGTCTCGGGCTGTAACCGATAGGCCTAATAACAGAAATCATACTGCATGCATTCATTCACCCTCTTCGCAAACAGCATGTTATTGAGCTCAGTGGTGAAAAGGCATGCACAAACACAATGGGGCTGGGATTAAGCCCAGCTGCATTACCAAAGTAAATACTTTTGCTGCTGACAGTTTGTCTGTAGGGATTTGGAGAAAAGTTTTGTGCATCTACTTAGGCAACATATGGTTTTATTTTCCCTGTTAACAAAAACAGTAGTGGTCAAAAGTCAACACCCTCTGATGACTGTTCGGTGGCCAATGTGGAATGGACTTGGTGGTCTAAGTCCAGTTCCTAACATGTCCACATTAAAATGATTCTCTTCCTGCATTCCTCTCTCACTTGGCACTGTGGTTTACAGGCTCCGCAAGGAAGCAGAGGGGTTTTTGAGGTTAATCTCATCTGTCCTCCTTCCTGACTGAAAGCCATTGGTGACGTGGTTTGGGTTAAGGTACCTTGCTAGCTTCTTTAATTCTCCTGCTGATGAAAACCCCTCCACAATCTGTTTCCTTGCAGCCTGAAGAGAGTCAGAATTAATCCGCATTAGCCGGCGGCTGGGGCACGCCAGCTAGTCAGACTTCTAAAGCAAACACAGTGCTGATGAGGACGAGGATCATGCCAAGAACACAAATGGTCTGAATTTAGCCCTTCATCTCCAAGCTGAACGCATACAGTTCTCCAAAGACCTCTGCAATACTCAACCAGCAGCTGTTCACCTTTGTGTCTGAAATTGAGAAGAAAATCCTCAAGGGCCTGGCTTTATATTTGGCAACAACTTCAGTGGGGTAGTAGAGGGTAAAAAGTTGGCTGAGCTTCCATTGGTGCCCATCTCCCACAGCTCCAGTGAAGGAGCTGGCAGATACTGGCACTCGACATCATGGGGAAATAAAAAAAAAAAAAAAAAACAACCGCTATCAAACCTTCCCGAGCTGATTCACTTGAAAGATTTTAAAGCTCTCAAGGTGCAAACAGGTCTTGTCTACACTGAGGTAATGAGAGTTACAGCAACTAGAGCTGCTAACACTTAGCATCTGCAGGGTCAGTTAGCTAGAGCACAGCGCAGGGGTGTTAACTAGACCCGCCGCATGAAGTAATTGTTTTTAAGGGAGTGCATCCAAGCTGGAACACAGCAGTGCAGAACATGCACACTAAGACAGGTGTAATCCCAGGCACAGTGGGTGGGAAGGAAGGCTGGAAAATCACAATGAAGAAGCCAAGAGGTGTTGTGTAATCCAGATGTCCCTGCCAATACGAAGGTAGTTTTATTGAGGGCCAGATCCCGTGCAATGCCCAGTTACTCCCACAATGTGTTTACCATCCTCAGGATGCTACCGACGACTCAGGAAGCCAGAGGTCCAAAGTATTTTACAGGGGATGCTCAAACCTGCCCAGGGACAGCCCGCGACGGGCAGGCAGCCAGGGCTGGAGGAGCGAAGCCAGAAAGAGAAGATGCTGGAGCTCAGGTTGACACAAAGAGCCCATCGCAATCCCACGCTCATGCAGGCACCATCCACGGAGCACAAGGGCAAAGCCAGAATTTTTTTTTCTGTTCCTACGAGAGGAACATCAGCGACAACAAAAGCTTATCTTAACGGGTTCCTTTCTGCAGAAGTTTGGGGGTTTTCATTGAAAAAGTAAAAACTGAAAAATGCTTGGTTTCTGGCAATCAAAAAATGGAAACTTTTTGGCCACAAACCAAAACAGTTTGGGGTTTCTGGTTTTTGGCTTTGTTTTGGGATTTTGCCAAACTCCGTTGCCAAAAAAAGTGCACATTTTTCAAGTTTTTTCTTTCTCAATGAAAACCCCAAAATTGTTGTTGAAATTGGACATTTCCCACAGAAAATTTTTGATATTTAAAAAAAAAAAAGACATTTTCGGCAGAAAGAATGTTTTGAATGAATGATTTCATCCAGCTCTGTAAGCACATCCCTTGGAGGGACTATCACACACACCCTCACTTTTATCTCCTCTTCCCAGCTCACTTTTCTCACCCATGGGACTCCAGGGCTGGGACCATGGTCTGGTTTTGGCCACCACGTGGCCAAGTTTTTCAGACACAAAGCAGCCATGCTGGCCCTCCCAGGGACAAACAGCTCTGGGGTGGTTATGGCTTCAGCTTTTCCTGTGAAATACCAACTATCTCTGTGGAAATCAGGATATGCAACAAAAGAAAATAAGTATCTGGAGTTTAGATTCCTCAGATCTTGTTTGGACCACACTGACATTTGGGCCTGTGGGTCTGGGAGGTGGAGGTGCTGGTTCCTGTCCTCCAAAATACCTCAAAGTCATCTACCCACAGGTCCATTGGTGCTGCTCTGTCCCACATAAGCCCCACAAAGTATGGGGCAGATACAGACTGCATGAATATTCAAGGTTTGGCACATAAAAAATGGACAGGAAAAAATCAGCAGTATGAAGTTCTGATGCAAACACAACACTCACGACTAGGAAGAAAATGAAAAACTTTCAGACTTTTCTGCCCCAAGCATTGAACTCAGAGATGGAGCTGAAGATACAGCCAAGCAGTGACCCGTCTCAGGACTGGGAAGGTGTTTGCACCCCAGCCCCAGGGATCACTCACACCTGACCCAAGGCTGAAACCAGAAACTGCATGAATGTGATGGAAATCCGGACAGGAGTCTGAGTGCCAGGGTTTAGTCTACACTTTTACAAGGCGGATCCAAACTACAAATCTCAACTGCCTCAAGTTCTGGGCAAATGTGAATTTGGACCGTGTTTTGCATTTCATTTTTCCAACCAATCTTCCATTAAAATGGCAATTGAAAGGACCATTGTTTGCCAGTTAAATCTAGGAGATCTTGGAGTCCTTATAACAAAGTAGAACCATCTTTTTTTTTTTTTTCTTTTTTTTTTTTTTTTTCTTGGAAAAATCCTCTTTTTTTGCTCTCAAGATCTGTTTGGATGTCTTCTTTGGTTGGGACACTGATCGAGGTATCTGATGTCCCTGCCAGATCCAGAACTTCTGTAAGGAAGGTCAGGAGAAGGAAGGCCAACAAGGGGAGGGCAACCACGCACATTGGTGGCAAGTATGCCAGGAAGAGAGAGAAGGAGAAGAGTCTAAAATTTAGAGAAAAACAGGTTTTCCACACAAAATAAATGCTGGCCTGGAGGACTTTGGGCAAGACATTTGGAGGGGACGGCCAAGATGAGAACTGCCAAGAGGAAGGGGTGGATTTGGGGAGACTGGAGAAGGGAAGGGGTAATGGACTGGTGGGTGAGGAGGAGGCAGGCTAGGGGCTGGCCATGAGGAAGTCAGGATATAGGGACAGGCTGGGGACAAGGAGGGTCTGAGGGGTTCTCTGGGTGGTTGGCGAGGAAGAAAAGCAGGTGAGGTTTTGCTTTTGGGGAGGAGGCGTTTGGACCTCACACTATTTTAAAGCTGATTCCCAGCAAAGTTTATTTCAGCCTTGTCACGGTGAAATGCTGCCTGTCAGCTGAGCTGTGGTTCCCAGCATTGTGTCCTGAGCCCAAGGCAAGCAAGGGAGGGGGAATACATTAGCTTAAATCTCTGCGAAAGGTTTCCCAGCGGCAGCAGGCTGACAGCACAGGCACTGTTACTGCTGTTCAGCTCACAGCATGCGAAGTCGAGCGTCTGAACCCTCCAAATGCAGAAAAGATGCTCTGCCATTAATACAGACTGAGAAACAAGATAAAATGCCAGCACAGGATGGTTTTAGAGGCCCCTAGGTGCAGCTGCTAGCCTGGAAGGCGAGCTGGGGCTGCTCATGATGAAAGCCCCACCAAGAGGTGGGTGAAATGCCAGGTAGCCCTGGGAGAGAAGGAGCTATTTATATTGGTTTAATCTGACATTTGAACTGTAGTGTCCTTATAATAAGCCATGCCCCAGAGCGGGCATTATTTGGATTGCCTCAACACCAGACAGTGGGAAGCCCAGGAAGGGGAAACTGAGGCAGGGCCAAGGTTTGACCTGCAGCTGCATGAACGCCTTCTGCGGACTTTTATCGGGGCTGCTTTCATCCATCTTGTACTCACACAGTTAAGAGGATCTCGGAAGCAGCAACCCCTTTGCTTTCCAAAGCCGTTACTCAGGAAAGGACTAATTAAGTGGTGGTGTTATTACAGCAGGTCCTCCAGGCTCCGAACACAACCAGCAGTGATTAGCCAGGCGTCAGCTACTGGGCGGGATTTCCCACTGCCCAGCTGTGTAATTATCGTGGCAACTAAGCCAAAATCATTTGACAAAGAAAACCAGCTGCGGGCTGTGGGGCTGGGAGATAACATATGTCCAGCAGAGAGAGAAACAATAACATCTTCTCCTCTGTATTTTTCCAAAAGAAAGATCAATTAGGACAAGCATGCCACATTCCTGCAGAGGAGGAGATAGAAATATTGATTTCTGGGGAGCACCTGGAATAAGAATCAGGGGTACAATGTTGTTTACTGCAGTTTTCGTGAAGAATTCAATATTCATCACCACCTTCCTTGCAAAACAGCACTGCTAAGGGGGGAGGACGGATGCTCTGCTGTGCTGCTTGGAAATCTGGACCCTGTGCTGCAGCATCCTCCCTGTCGAGAGGGACTTTAGCACCCCAAATAATGCACTTAGCTGGAGTTAGAGTGGTGGAAAAGCTTTGGGTTTGTCTCCTGAAAGAAAATTTCTGTTGTCTGTGACCTTGTGTAACCTCCTGCCTCAGTTTCCCTACCTACAAAATGACAGCAGCCGTGTTACCTACCTCACAGGCTGTCACAGCTGTACTTCATGATGCCTCCAGCAAGCTGGGCAGAGCCTGGCCCAAAGCTCAAGGGCTTCCTTCTGCCCCTTTCTGTGCCACCAGGTGCACTTTAAGGAGATGTCCTTACCTGTCGATGGTCGCAAGCTTTTAGTTTGCACGTGAAATGATCATTAGCCTCTTCAAAGTGGTTTCTCCCTCCCAGGTGCCTGCCAGCAGGGATGGATGCTGCACAGGAGGGAGTAAGAGAGACAAACCAGGCTGCCAATGTGGGAGAGGAGCTGGGTTATTTGGGAGAGCCATGGGCAGCTCCTTGCCATGGACCAGTGATGCGTTCAGTAGTTTGGCCATGGCCAGAACTGCAGGTGGGACTCACCCAGACCTCCTGGCACGAAGGGTGGTGTGAGAGGCTTGGAGAAGAAGGACAAGGTGGAAGGCAAACCTTGTCCAGCACAGCAGCACAAAGGTATCTATTGCTGTCTATATGCATTAGTTCCCTACCCAATTCCAATTTCCTATCAGCATCCAGTGCTATCTCGTCGCTCCCATCCAAATTTACTTGGAGCAATCCTCTCCCTTCCTTCACGGAGCCAGGCAGGACCTTTTCAATAGCTCCCTAATGAACACGGTTTGCCTGGTGGAGCCTGTGAACAGGAATAGACCTCACTTAATCTGCCGCACGAGGAAGTCATCTCTTTCATGAAGGTCCCAGCCTCAGCCTCTGACTACATCCTCAGTGTCTGTGTAAATCTGCCAACCATTAGCAAATGCCTTCTCAGAGGGCTCTTCAACCTGCAAATCCATTTGCAATTAAATTGCCCGACACACAGCACTTGGCCTAGATGAGTAACGAAGTGTGTGACCTTCCAGCGATCAAGCATTGCTAATATCTCAACTATTTCAAATGTTTAATAACTTAATTTAATGCAGTGAGAATGATTTGATTGAATGCACAATATCTGTAGCAGCTAATTAACCACAGTAGCCCAGAGAGGTCTTGGACTTCATACAACCTTTCAATATAATTACAAATTTTTAACAGCAAAATGAATTTAAATCCAGCCTGACACAGCAATCCATCTTCATCTCCAGATAAAAGGTAGCACACATGGAATTAACATTTAAACAAAAGCCATGGGCGAAGGAGAGAGACAAGGAGCATTAGCAGATGTGCCAGAGGAATTACTATCAGCGCTGTGGGAGGGGTGGAGGAGAGCATTGCGTTGTGAGGTTGAGCTTTTAACACGGCTACTCACTTTGCTGGCTTTGCAAGTAATCCATGAGTTTAGACTCTATGACAAGGACAGCGATGGGCTCTATAGGTCTACCTGCACCTCCTCTGGAGGACCAAGTGTATTGGGACAGCCGTGTCCTTCTTCAGCATGTGCAGCATCCCACGCTCTGGCAGCAAAACAAACATCCCAAACACGAAAATCCCATTCTTCTGTGCTTGGGCAGGCAAGGAAATGGTCTTCTTGCTCCCACCTTGCAGTGCCCAGAGGAACCCTCTGCCTCCTGTGAGCCACACCAGGACCCTCTCCTGGAGCTTCTTCTCCTCTTCCATCTCACCAGACATGGGTTACGTGCTGTGGCTTGCAGGGGCATGAGGATTTGGGCATGGAGCTGGCAGGGTCAGGAGTTTTGACTACACTTGTTATAGACATGGCAGTGATGAAGCTGGACTTTAGGATACTAGGTGGGACTCGTGCCTCCTGATGAGGTGATTCAAGTAGTTCAAGGGATTTGGAGGTGTCTGTCTCTCTGTTGGCTGTAAAATACACCAGATGTGTGATTCACGAAGGGAATAGGTTCAGGTCCATCCCATGGGCAGAGCAGCTCTGCACACAAAGATGTTGGCATTAATGGATGTAAGAAGTGCCCCAGGGTCACCTCCTTGCAATGTCCTGACATTCAGTAACATCTGACCTGAAAGCTCAAAAACCACGAGGCGCCCTCCCAGCCACCTCCCAGGTAATAATAACAACAGGGGAAAAATATATTTGGAGTTTTAATTTGCCTTCTTGGTTTGAGCCTTCCACATTCGCAGCCATCAAGGCGAGAAGCAGATTTTAAGTGAAAGGTGAGATTTCTCCTCCAACAAGCAACTGCCTGCCCACAGCTGCCTGCCCGAGGCATTTTAAGCCTCTCTGGAGCCTGTGCGAGTGTAAAGCCAGTGCAGTTAATTTCTGTAGAAGTGCTCCCAATTTACACTGGTGGAAATAAGAACAGGATTAGACTGACAGTAGGACAGATAAGAAGACAATGAGAATAAAATACAGATGTCCTACGATCGTGATAGTGAGTAGCATTATTGGATATTAGTAGCTCTGAATAAATAGATAGGACACAAAAGAACTATTTGTCATTGATCTTAAGATCCTTTCAGATTCCTACTTAGCTCGTATCTGACAAAGACTTTTTTTTCCCCCAACAGTTCGTGAAATGTTTCTATAAATCTGTCCCACGTAGAGCTTTAATTGCTGAGTTCAAAACCAGGCTGACTCTGCCAAATGTGATAGCATCAGCTGGTGGCGTCATTTGTCATTGTTACAGGCAAATAAACCGGCGAGTTAATCAAAGGGGATGAAAAATGAGGTGGCTTCATTCTCTGGAGCTCTGAATCCGATTCCTTCTCCTTTCTTCCCACCAGTCTGCACCAAAATGCCAAGAGCACCAGCTGGCCAAAGGCACTTGTTCAGAAATCCTTTGCACACGACATATAGCCACATTCTCAGCTGATAAAATCAAGGACAAACGGGAAGAGATAATAGAAAGTAGAAGGCAAAGAAGAAATATATATATATGTATATATTATATATATATAAAATAATAAAAACACTCTCTGGACAGTGCAGCTAAAGCAGATAAGCAATCACCATGGCTGAGGCTGCACAGCAACCCAAGGTCCATGCCAGCTCTCCTTGTCAAAGTGACACGAGAGCTCGGTGGAAGAGCAGAGCAATGAAACCTATTGTTTCGAGAGCCCCTCAAACTGCTGTGTAAAGTAAGCAGAGCTCAAAATATGAATGAGTCCTGGTGTTTCAGAATTGCATTTGTCAGCAATATGTTGCCTGGAAGCTCAGCTTTGGGCTCCTGCTAATCCTTCACCAATCCCAGCCACGAGGTGCTGGTGCCTGTGCAGTCACTGCCTCGCTCTTGCAAGCAGAAGCAGGGAATCTTTGCTGGCAAATCATTGCTCTGGTTTTTAGCAGCAACAAAGTAGATGAGAATATAATGTTTTTTGGTTAAAACGTGCCAAAACTCATGGGTGAACCCCTCCGTGTGCTCCTGCAGTGTCCAGCACACACAACAAGGAGCAAGTTGGAGGGAGGGAGGCCATGGGGAGCTCATGCTGCCACCTTGCCCTGGCTGGTGTCAATCACTGTCCTTGGTGCGGATGGACCTGAACCTGAAGCTAAGGACCTTGCAACATAGGAGGAAGGAGAGAAATACTTTCTTTTTCCCCATCATCTGTCCCACACTAAGTCCCCTAGAAAACTAAGAATCTAACCCCAATAGTCCTGAGCTTACAAGGATTTGTAGAGAAGTGGAAATAAAAGAGCAAAACAAGGTCTACACAGCTCTCTCCTTATCTTCCACCTAACTACCCTTACTCCAGCCACAAACACCCCCAAACCTTGCATGCATAATAGTTCTCACTCCACCTTTTTCACCTTTTAAATATTCTCTCTCTCTAATACAAAAATCACACTTTACCTTGACCTAAATTTTTTTTCAGACAGGATCAGAACTGAAAAAGCTGAGGACCAGATATTTCTCCACCATCAGCTGTGACTCCCTCAAACTTCATCTTTTCAGTGTCTTCACATCAAGAGATGAGAAGGTCTGGTAGTGCTCAGGTGTCGCTCTCCTAATTGGAGTGTCAGATGGGGCAAGGTGAGCTGCTGAGCTTTGTGCTTTGAGACGCCAGAATAAAAAAGCTGTTTTCTTCCTCAGCATATGTGGAATAGCTTCCCCTATAGGTGTGGAAGAGGTGGAGAGAACAGAGTGATATTCCCTTCACTCACAGCTCCCATAGCTTTCAGGAATTTTATACTTTCTCCAGAAAAGCAAATGGGGACTTAGCCCAGAACCAAACAGCAATCTGTAAGAAAACACAATGCTCATTTAAACACAAGCAAAGTCGCCTCTCCTGGGGTCTGATCTTATGTTCTCTGAATTTGACCTACCGTCCACTAATGAGTATGAAAACCCCTCCACAATGAAACATTTCTTCACGGGTAATTATCTTAATTTTTATTACACAGGAATTCCTTTTCCTGTCAGACGGGGTTTGGGTGAGTGGAGCGCAGCTCATGGTATCTCCAGCTCCTTTAGCAGATATCGCGGTGGATGATCTCACAGAATGTACATTTCCCTTCCACACATGTTTCAAAATGGGACCACATCCCTACCTATTTCCTGCAGCCTGGAAGGAGGGCGCATCTGATTTACCCTCCGACTCAAGAACAGTGGCCAGACATACTACAACTTTCTTGGAAATAAAGAATGACACAGAAGAGAGAAATGCCCTCATAATAAGCAAGTGGATAGCAAACAGATGCTAGAAGGAAGGCCTAAATTTCAAGAAAGCAGCTGAATGCAGGAAATTTGGAATAACAACTGGTAGAGTAACATGCTCCTGCACATAAGACACAACTGGGATGTCTTCTGCTTGCCTAAAATTAGTAATCAACGTGCTAGCTAAGTGCATGCAATAAAGACCTTTTCTAGCAGCTGCACCCAGGTATCAGATCACCTACACGGCTCAAGATCACCTCCTTTACCATGAGTGAGAGACACTGCTGCTGAACATTATGAACTCATGTCTACGAGGACAGTCTTTGAATCCCTGCATCTGACACCACAGAGCATTGGTCGTGGTCTCAGACCCCAGTTCCATGTGCCCGTGGATCACTGCATCGGCATGTTCCCATTCTAAAAGCAGAAACCAAACCAAAACCAAGCTTTTTCTTGCCAGAACTCATAACTCCATCCCAGCCCTCATGACTTTTGCAATCTGAGGTCCTAGGAGCAATTCTTATACCTCTACCTGGAAAGAATTCCTCAGTAGAGAGCACCCCACCCCGTGCACCCATACAAGAAGAAAAACAGATCATGTTTTCATTCAGCCCTACCAATGAGCTCCCAGCCACGCTGAAGAGAGCCATTGTGGAGCCACTGCATTATAAAAGATGTTAAGACCTCTTCCAGACCATAAAATATGCAACAAAACAGAGTGCCAAATACCAGTCCTTTCCATGGCCCAAGACAAAGAGCCGCCCTGCAAAGCATTAATCCCCGCAGCTGCCTTGAACTATTCATGTCTCTCGGCTTTACGTAAGGAGCCATTCCATTCTGGCTACTGCTCTCCCTGCTACAGAGATTTGCAGAGTCTTTAAAACAATTAAAGGTCATCCTGTGAACAGGGAACCCAAAGATTTGAATGGGAGACTGTGACTTCTCAGTAGAGAAGGCCAGACTATTTATTTTCAGTGGAGAGTAAATTTACCAAAAAATGTCGTTATGATTGTTTCTCCCTCACACACATCAACACCCCTTTCTTTTATCTAATAGCTTCATGGTTAGTACATTCAGTTAAACTGTGAGGGACCCTGCTCCAATTTCCTCATCTTCCCAGGGCTGTCTGAATTCACATGTCCCATCTTCCTGCCCCAAACCACCAGGCTTTGGGACAGAGCTGCACAATTAGGCATTACAAAAGCAGCTCTGGGCAGGACGTACTCACTGTCCACATCCAGGCAATGTGCCCTTCAAGTCACCCTGTTACAAGATCTCCGGTGGTATTCTTCATTTTCTCTTACTGACACTTCAACTTCTCACATATAAACCTGAATATTTGGAAACCTAACCTACAGGCTTGAGAGAGACAGTCATCATTTCTCCCTTTTTGGCACAAAAAAAAATTTAGGGATTCACCATGCTGTGTGCAAAGCTCTAAGAAATAGATTTGAGGAACATCCTCTGTTGGCTATCACATAGCTTCATGGTGGGACTAATTAGAGATGGGATTTTGAAGCCAGACCCTTCACCAACTGAGGAGGAAATGGTATTTAAGTTTTTTTTACTGCAGGCAAAATCCCCAAAAGATGGGCCTTTGGATATAAGGCAACTGCTTCTTCCACACAGCTATTTGGTTCTCTGCTTTCTGCCTGAAAATGAAATGTTTTCCTTTAAACCAAAAGAACATTTGGCTTGACACAAGAATGTATTTTAATTTTGTTGGGTTATTGAAAGAAAGCTAAAAATTTTAAGCTTGGCTGGAGCAAAACCTAAATTTTTTACAAATGTTTGGTTCTGTGACTAAGGCCTACAAACAAACAAACAAAAATCTGTTTCTCACAGCTCAGCTTCTCATCCCAATTAATGGTTTCTCTCCAAACCACCAGTTTTCTGTGGGTCCGAGATGCCACCTTTGTTGATTTGCTTATTTGGAGGCTTGGAGACCTCTGCTTAAAAGCAACGAGAAGAAAATCTCCGTTGTGACAAGTCTGTGTTTCTTGCACACACACAGAAATACATTTTAATCCTTCAGGTGACATTTTATGACACAATTTCTAAGAGCAAGACTCATTCCACCAGCAGCCAGGCCTGGGTCTCGTGTATTTTAACTCAAAATGAGGTGAAGTAAGAGTCTGTAACGCTGCACTTCAGCTAGGGTAGGTCGCTTAGAGGGGCCCCGATGGCAAAAGGCTCTCTCAAAGGTAAGTCCCCAGATGCCACCCAGCACAGTCCCTCTGAGGAGTAAATGATTTGCCCAAACCTCTCCCCAGGGTACCCAGCTGGCACCTTTGGATGAGCACTGAAGCCTCCTGGGCCAAAAAAAATAAAAAATAAAAAACCACTAAGAGCTGGCAATATTGAGCTAATACGTCCTGCCCTGTGAACTGCACCACACATACAAATGAAGCTGATTTTGCAACACCCCATACACACACCCTGGAGAGGTCTGTGGCCTGTTTTCCCCAAATGCCAAACATCTGCCACCTTCCCCAGAGCCCGGAGAGGCAAAGTTTAGCTGTCTCCTGGCCAGCTTAAAACCAGGCCACAGGTGACCTCTGCAAACTCTTACAGCGTCCTGTTAATGCAGACAGAAGCGGGACTCGGGGCTCCTGGCTGTCACAAAACCACACGGATCCAGGCTCTTTCAGCCATCGGTGGATTTTGAAACACACCTTGAATGACACAGCTCTCTTGTAGAGCCCCAGTGGTGGATGAGAGCTCCTGGCCCTGGGCAATGTCTTCTGGGGAATAGATAGGAAAGAGAAATAAAGTTGTCTCATTAGTGTTGGGACTGGTTTTCCCCACCACTCCAGTTCCTGGCTGTTTTCAAACCCTAAGAGCTCCAGTGCCCTTACTTGCAACAGTCTGCCTGCTTGGTGACCCAAAATGGCTCGGATAATTACAGATCTGTCGGGACTGTCAGAGCTGCTGGGTGCATGGAAACTTGCCTGTAATGAGCTGTTGGTTGTGAAAGCATTTTCACTCCTAAGTATGTGAATGAACTGTGTGTGGGAGGGATTCGGATCAGTGTTTTTCCAGTTATTATGGACTTTATGATCTAAATTATTGGGTAAGCTACCAACAGAAAGCTGGACACAAGAGGAAAAGTTCGTGTTGGTGAGGGCTCGTTCCATGCCCTACTGGGAAAGGGAGCCACATCTAGTTATACCCCAGCAATTTGGGAAAAGCCCTTTCAGAGTCTTCCTCTGGCTATGTCAAAGGATTATTCAAAAGAGTATATAAAAAAGCCTAACAAACCCCAGAGAGATATATTTTAAGATATATCAAAATGATGGGTGTTGAAGTTTACAGATTAATTGTTTCAACAGTGATGCCAGCTTTCATGGAGACTTTTTCCCTTTTCCCCTATAACATGCCCACCAAACTGTCCCACACCGGTTAAGATGTGATGCATGCACTCCCCACACAGCCTTGCCCCTCCACATCCTTCCTCTCCCTGCCATCAGTTTACACAAATCCAATAAAATTAATAACAATAACAACAACAACAATAATAATAATAAAATCCATGAGCTCACCTTGCCTTTGTTACATCTGGTTGACCAAGTGATTCAAGAGGGATGAGTGGATGGAAGAGAGGATGCTGAGGAAAGGACCAAAGATGGTAGAAAACCAGGACAGGTGGAAAGATCCCTGGGCTCTGAGCTGGCTACTGGTTAAAAATCACAGGTGGTGTGCATTGAGGTGGACTTGGGTATTTCTCCTGCAACAGCCTGCTCAGCAGTGTGCACATTAACACTATTGAAAAGCCTGGTCGGGACATATTTCATCAATATTTCAATGATTTGTACTAACCAGTCTGAATTTGCAGGGAAGAAGAACTGTATTGAGCTACAAGCCCAGACTCAAACATTATTGGTAAAGGCACTGGAAATCCAGACCAAGCTTTGAAACTATGGATAACATACATATACGTAACTTCAAGCCCAATTCTCCAAGTGGTCCAGAAATGCACGGCCCAAAGCCACTTTTTGGGGTGAATGAGGCTGAACCTCCAACCACCACACCGCAGCTCCTCTGGCTTTGGGGTTTGGCTGAACACCTGCCATCAAGAGACTTCTGCATGCTAGCATGAGGTAAATACCACTGAAATACAAATGCTAATGCCCAGCGGGGAGCATGCGAGGGTGTAATCCACATGGATTTTTCACCTGGTCCCAGAATCAACCCCAAGGCAAAGCTCAGCCACAGAAGCTCAGGGTGGAAAACGTTTCAGCCAGTCAGGTTCCATAGGGGATTTTTTTCCCTCTCCTTCACTTCACCTGGGTGCTGCCCCCTGTTCCCATCTCTCCTTGTTTTCCCCTTCCCCAGTCCCGTCTCTCAGCCCACCCTTCCCTCACTTGGGAGGTAAATGGGAGGATTTGCACCAGTCTCTGGTGCATTTCCAGGATGGAAAACCACAGCAGATCCCATGAAATGGGTTCTCCCTTCCCCAAAATCACAGCCAGCCTCCTTCAGCAAGGAAGGCAGATCTGCCCTGGGCACTGCAGGGTTGTGGATCCGAGCATTGCTGGGGAGCTGCTGCCCTGACACCACTTCTTTATCACCCTGTGCCTCATGCTCAACAAGCAAAACCCTGAAGAGTGGTTTGGGCACGATGCTTGTGGCTGCTGCTGCCACTACCGAGTGCTTGGCATCGATCTGGTGATGCCACCTCACCACGACAGGCACCGCCACACAATTAGACAAAAGCACGATGGAGGGAGTCCTAGATAAAGAGGAAAAAAATGGGGAGATCTGGCACACGGCCCGCTGTCCTCTTCCTTTGTTTATAGTACGTATGAGAGAGAAAGGGCGGAGGAGAATGCAGGGTTTTGTGTGTGTGCAATGCACGCGGGTCTCACGGCATTTATTAGGGCTAATGCGATGAGCTGCGGTTTTACATTCTGTTCTTCCCCGGATTTGGGAACGAGTACATGGGACAGGCGAAACGCGGTGTGACGGGACTCTAAATCTCTCTCCAAAGACAATTAACTGCTATGATTATTCCCTAATAATGAGTTCATGTTTGCGAACGGGCTCAACCACAAAATATGCTAAACACGTTATCGTCGGCCCCGAGCACGGAGAAACCTGATATCGCCTCCAAACACACCGGGTTCCTCGCCACGAGGAGCAGCGCTCGCATTTTTTTTTATCTTCTGCCTTGAAATTTCAGCTTTTTTTTTTTTTTTTGAACTGTAATTGAATTTCAGTCCTGTGTGTGTGTGTGTGTGAAGAAAGGAAACACTTCTCTCAAGATTTACTGCATGTCTGTTACTGTGTGGGCTGTTTTGACTCTGCAGCGTAGCAGAGACCAGGCAAACCGCGCGCTATTGGAATCGGTTCAAACTTTTACAGTCTTTCAAATTGGGGCTGGAGCCGGAGAGGAAATACTAAAATCCTGTATATACAACTTCTGTCTGTGAGGGGGAGAGAAATTCCATGAAAATTAAGAACTCAATGATGTATAAATTTATATTCTGTTTAAAGGGCGGGTTGTTTTTTTCTCTTTTTCTTTTCTTTTTTGGGTCTTTTTTTTTTTTTTTCCTGTTAAAGAAACAATTGAGCTCTTATGTAAGGATATGCAGGATCTTTAAATAATACTGGATCCTGCGAGCTGATAGTAGAACAGGGGTTCGATCTGCTTAACCGAGCCATCTAATTAACTTGTGAGCCAAGCTTTCTGAAGGCGAGTCAGTTCAGATGTGTCGCTCCTGAGAAAGCCAAACCAATTTCTTTTTAATAGCGTGTTGTGCTGTGAGCAATTAAACCAGATTCTGCAATCAGCAAGCCGGCCGTATTGTCCCTCCTGGCTACTAACAGCCACCGGTGGGCTACGATCCCCGGGGACATCCCCAGCAGCCCCTGCCCAGGAGGAGGGAGCAGCAAACCCCACGGAGGAGAGGATTGAGGATGCTTTGAGCACCCTCTGATGGTTGTACAGCCTTGCCCCAAAGACTCTTCCCATAGGGAAAAAAAAAAATAAATAAATAAATCAAAGATGATAACCTCATCGTGGGGTTTCTTATCCTGCCAGCTTGGTGCCCTGGGGAGGGACTGGTCCAGCTGAAGCACAGCTCTGGTTTTGGGAAGCCGGCCGCCGTGACCTCCCCTCGGTGGCTTTCCAAAGGCATCTCGCAGCTTCCCCGGCTTCTGCGCACGGCTCCCATCCAGAAGGAAGCTGCTCTAAGCAGGACTATTCCCATCTTGTTCCCATTATATTTTTATGACTGTCATGTGGACAGGGGAAAAGGGGAGGCGGGGAGGGGGGGGGAGAGAAATAAGAGAAAAAGAGAAGCAGGACGTCAAGTTCTGCCTTTGAGGAGGGAGCTGACAAAAATGCGATGGTCAACTCCCTCTAGCACAGACTTGCATACGCTGAAAATCTGAGGGAGCAGAGACAGCCTCATGATGGGAAGGACCAAGTGCTTCCCTCAGACGCAGTTTTACAGCCCTCCTTGCAAGCTAGAAGCTACAACCTCAGTCCTCTTTTCTTCTTTTTTTTTTTCTTTTTTTTTTTTTTTCCTTTTAGCCTGAGCAATTTGCTCTCTATCCCAGAGGTCAGGAGAAAGTAAGCACTTTGTATGTAAGCAATTTAATGAATTGCTTTCTGCCTGCCTGCAAACCCTGGTGTAGCTCTAGCAGGATGCTCAGCACATCCCCGGCTGATGCCACGTGTGGCTCGGGGATGGCAGCAGATTGTCCCTGCCTGTGCCACAGCAGGGACACCACAACCATGGCACATCCCAGAGGGCCCTGGCACCACTCACAGCTCACATCCATGGGGTCATGCACACCTACACATGTACCCAGAGCCTGGTTGGTCACCAGAGAGGCCAAGGTGAGCCCTGTCCCCCCATTCCTTGTGACAAACATCTGACCTTGCTGAGCAACATCACAAAATGGGATGATCTTCTTCCAGTAGGGATCCCTCAGCCAGGTCCTGCTGGTGCTCACGGCTTGTGGTGCTGGGGCTCAGCCCGAGGGTGATGCCCTGGAGCTGGAGCTCATCTCTCTTACCCCACACCAGGTTTGGTGCTGCTGTGCTGGTTTCCATTGGTCTCTGTTCTCCCTCCGTACCTTAAGACATTTCTGGAGTTTGTCCTGGTGCCAAAAGGAAGAAAAATGGGAATCTCACAGAATTTGTCAGAGCAAAAATAAAGCTTGCTGACCTGGTCAGGGCATCAAAGGCAGAACTGGAGACTTCTCGTTCAGCTGAGAAATAGGCAGTGATGTCAGGCCTTGTTCTCAAAGGAAGAGACAGATGAAAAGGGGAGTCATCTTCTCCAACTACTTCTGCTTACCAAAAAAAAAAAAAAAAAAAAAAAAAAAAAAACCTGCACTGAAAACAAGCTCTTTCAGCAGCTGATGCTGATCCTCACTGCCATATTTCTTTGGGATGTGTGTGAACACCTCTCCTTAAATCTCCATTATCTCCTGAAATCAACGATGGGCAATTAATGCCTTTGTATTACGGTACAGACAAGGTTCAAAGCAGCACATCATGCGAAGTGGTTACATCCAATACTCTTCCCTCTTACAGCATGACAGCAAGGGTACACATAACTAGGGTGGACTTCCCAAGTATGGCCACGTGTCCACCAATATTGTTTCCACCTTTCCCTCTGAAAACATCATTTTCATCATGGAAAGTTTTTGACCACACTCAAACTATCAGCCCTGAAATGCCCATCACAGTGCTTCCTGGACCTGCATTTTTTTCCCAGGGTTTCCACTTTCTGCAGGCTCAGGAGGCGCAGCCAGGCTGCATCCCCACAAATGTACCACGAGAACAAGCTGCAGCCAAACAGGAGACCTCGGGACAGGCAGCCAGGTGGCAGAAACGAAGCAGGGCAGAAAAAGCAAATTACATCTGCCACTTTCAGCAGCTTTTCAGTTCCTTTTGACAGACCTGAAAAGACTTTTGTTTTCATCAACAGTTTCTGCAATAGAAAAATCGCTCTAAGGCAAGGACTCATTGTTTCCTTTCTTTCTGCTGAGTGATGACAGATCTTGCTGAAGCCCTAAGTAGAGGTGGAGTAGGAGACCCAAATAAATACAAGTTAAAATGCAGCAATACTTCCTTCCTGTGGAATACCATCAACTCTAGTGAATTCTGCAACACGAGCAGCTGGGTCAGAGGTGGAGGGAACAACGACCAACATAGGAATCAATTGCTGGCATTGCTGGCGAAGCTCCTGCAAACCCAATGAGCAGGGTCTCCTGCAGTGCTGAGTGTGTGTGCTGAGTCCATGAGGTCCCCAGAGGGTCTACACGCCAAAGAAAGAGATGATGAGAAAGAAAAGAGAGGTGGAATAGCTGCCACAAGGTCACCTAATGCATTTGTGGCAAAGCCTCAAAAGTCTCCATCCCTTGACATGCTGCCTGGAGACCTGTGTAGGCACCAGAATAAGTCAAGGATGGGCAGCCACTTCTTGTTCCCACAGTTTGTGCCTCTTCTCACACCTACACACTCCGTGATGGATGGAGAAAGCCTTCAATACATCTTTTCAAAAGCCACCCAGATGTATAGAGTGCAGCACCCCTCCAGCTATGGGACTTATGACAGGAAGAGGCATTTCTGAATGGAAACCCCATGGGTTGATCTCATGCTTGCACCAATTCTTAAATGTCTTAGGGAAAAAGTAGAATGATTTACTTTGGAGCTTCTCATCTACATGTTGACGACTCTGGCTGCTCGGGTTGCCCTGTGGCTCTTCACTGCAGCTCCACAGCCCACTGTGCCCCAACAGCCTGGGACTACCAAGGGCACCAGCCACTGTCTGGCCAGCTGAGATGTGCCTACACATTTCTGCTCCCAAGGTAGTCGTCTCCTAAAAAAGCTCATTTAGGCCACAGAATGAAAGCTAAGAGGGGTCATGGTTGCTGTCTATAAATACAACAGGAGCAAGCACCAGGGAGGCAGTAGAGCTATTGAAGCTAAAAGACAATGTTGGCACAGGAACAAATGGGTATGAAGGGGCCAGGAATAAATTTAGGCAAGAAATTAGAGAAAGAAGACAACCCTCTGAGAGCCTACTGTAAGATTTAGAAGAAGTAGATTTGTGCCTAAATACATGTGATGCATAAATATGTATGGGTTCCCTGACATGCCCAAGATAACCTGAGTATACTTTAGATAACTCAGGTACTGCAACTCAGATCCATCCTGTAAGAACTTCTAGGCTCCATTATCTTTCACATCTTTCTTACTCATACTATATTATTGCAGCCATCCCAACTGAGAGCCAATAAACCCTTCCTACCACACCCCATATCATATGTTCCTCATATACTACATATTTAACACACAAAGTTCACTAGGGATGCTTTAATCTGACCAAATTTTTAAAAATTCCTCTCTAAAGCCAAGTCAGGGCAGATTGGTAGGTGAAAAGTCTGTGAACTTAGAATTCATATGCAGCTCTCAAGTCCTCCATACATTTAGGATAGATCCTGGGAATGCTGTTACCAAGCAGAGCACTCATGGCATGTTATGGCTCAATAAAAATCACAGGCACAGAATCATCTCGCATAAAACCCCTCAGTCTCTTCTGGCCCACTGCATTCAAGTATTTTCAGGATCTTTCTGACCATTGGAGACTCAGAAAATGTGAGAAATTAAATCAGGTATAAGAGATGTTGGATGAGGGACCTTCAGGAGAGCATCTTTTTCATGTAGCTCACCTGATTCCAAGAGATTCATGAGAGGCTCCACCACATCCACAGCTACATCAGGAGAAAAATAACTGAATTTGACTGAGAGAAATGCACTCCCACAGCTGTGCAATGATCAACTGAGCAACAGCTTGTGTATTACAAGCTTAATATTTATTCCAAAGCCATTTTCACCTCAGATGCACTTGGTTTGCAGACTCCAGGAACATGTTCCCACTCCTCCCAAAGGAGACGAAGGCAGGGGGCATCTGAAAGTCCTCTCCATTTTGCAGGGCCTGATGACTTCTCCCCCTCACTGCACACCCTGAAGGAGAGTAGCACAAGTCCAGGAGCTAACCCCACACTTGTGAATTGAGACCATCTTCCCCTTCCAGCACACAGCTCTCGCACATTTTTGTTTCGAAATGAAACGGTGTTAAGGAGGCCTTTGGGAAATGAAACAAAAATGGCGTTTTATTTCTTTTTTTTTTTTTTCTTTCCTATCCATCACATCTCCTCAAGACACTGAGTCCCAGGACATCCTGGCTGACACAATCCAGAGCTGGCCCCTTCAGGCTCAAAATGAAGTCACAGCTTCAGGGTCTCCAGGCAGAAAGTTCACTGGGAGGGCCATGGGAGGGGTTTAGTTCTTCTAAGCCAAGGGTGAGGAGTTGCACAAGAAACCTGGATGCCAGTTCCAGAGGTAGGAACCAAATTCTGGCATCTCAAAAAAGGAAATGAGACATGGGAGAGACAAGTCAATGACAAATATTTCTTCTTGTGCCTATATTGATGGTGTTTTAGCAAGATTTAACTTAATTTGGAAGTGCTCACAGTAGTGACAAGCACAACTGAGCCGTGACATTTTACTCTGAGCAATAGATGGGGAATTCATAGGTGGGACTTTGTGGAACCCGTGTGATCCCTCCATGGATTTTGGACACTATAAGTAAAGGAGCAGAGCTGGGGCACACCGCAGCTAAGAGTGCTTCTATTTCTGGAGATGTTTCTCCTCTCTATGATCACACATCACTTCCCTGCCACTGTGCAGCTCCTCCGCGGGGACATCAGTAGGTGGATCTGCCACGTGCCCAAGCATAACTCTGGAGAGCTATTTGAAGACTCACAAGTCCCTACATTTTAATCCTGATTCAATTTCAATTTCCATGCTACACATATCTTCCAGCACAATAAGGAAAAGGGACCCACCTGACAGCAAGTGAGCCCATTTCACCCCTTCTTCAATCACGTAGGAACATGCATTCTGGAAATCACCATCGCCTTGGAAGAGCAGCCATGCATGTTGAAGACCCAATAAGTCAGGGTTTGCTTCCTATGTGAAGCTTGGCTCAGCTTTCTTCCCAACTTTCCTATATGAAATTTTAGGCTTAACACTTTCTTCTTTTTTCTTTTTTTCTGCAAACTTTACTTGTGAGCATTCATCAACTAAAGATTGCCTCATGCTGAGCTATGAAAATCAAGGATTTTGACTTAAAATGGATTGCTGAGGTCAGGAAGTTCCTGTAGACCTCAAAGTCCATAGACTTAAGTGAATTAGGCTACAACCCCTGTGTTTTTGAGCCAACGGAGACTGTCACTTCAGAAGACATTTTACAATTCGGGATGGATTTCCAGATGGTGGCTCTGACAGAAACATTACTGTGCAGCATGGGCTTTTGAAAAAAAAAGGTTGTTGCAGCAACATTGTGTTGTTCTATCATAATCTGTACATTGAAACAATGCAAGAAGGGAGGAAGGATGCCTCCATGGGCCTCTCTCCTCAGTCTCTGCTCCTCAGCATCACAGGCACACCATGCTCACCTTGTTTCCTTTCAGAGCATTGTGAGCTCTTATTCATTCTTACAAATCCTCCACCATTTCCCTCCAAAATGCCCTCCCCTCCCTGCTGGACGGCGGCTCCCTCTCCTCCCATGATGGGATGCAGAGGGCCACGCGCCCCAGCGCAGCCACCTGGGGGCTGGCAGCCACGCAGGGTGCCAGGGCTGCGGTTTCCAGCACAACAAAAATAACATCAAGACTATCAGCCCTATTTCAGGACTGTTCTCTCATGCAGGGCTGCCCGGCCAAGCTATTCCAGGCTGCTACTGTACTTGCTGGTGGCCGCTGCCCGCGTGTGCCCAGCATACTGTACATTCCCTTGTAAGGGCTTGCCCCATTCCCTGCTCTGCTCTGAGCTGTCGCCTGGCTGTTTGCCCCACACCTGCTGGTGGGAAGGTCCCCACAGCACCCACTCTCAAAAACCTGCTCCCGAGGCTCTCCTGGGAGCTCCCTGCTTGGCTACGATGGCTTTGAAGGAAAGGAGGTGCTCACAGGGCTGAGCTGAGATGCTGCGTCATGATGGACAAGCTCTGTGGTGCAGGGTAACACCTCTCCTGTCCTACAGCACCTCACACAGCATGGAGTTTCTTGTCAAAAAAACACTTTAGAAACCAATCCTGAATTTACTAGGTCCTCTGCGGTCAGCTAGGGTCTGGGGCTCAGAAGGAGGGAGGTGGATGTCAGACCAGGACCCGCATGGGATCTCCCTCCTTGGGTCTGCGTTGGAGGGCCTGGAGTTGGAGCTTCACTCAGGGTTTATCATTGCTGATGTCAGCGATCTTTAAACAGCAAAATCTAACTTTTATGAGGTTCCTGGAAGCATTTTCATCATCACTCAGGAGCAGGATGGCAACAGGACGTGTGGGCGATGCCTCATGCGATAGGATCCTGGGCCACGCCAAGGACAACAGGGATGAGTAATATGAATGAGAAATAGGTAAAAGCTGGTGAATGTGATGCTTCCTGAGAGTCAAAACATTTCACATCTCAAGGCACTGAGGACTGGGGACAGGCTTCATCCTATCCAGATGTAATTTTAATTAGATGTCTCACAGTTCTGTGTTTTCTTTATAGCCTGTGAAGGCGATGCACTCTACGTCCAGTGTGATCCCTGAGGGACACCCACCTGCAAGCCAACAGGTTAGCTCTGAACTTTGGGGAACAGTTTGGACCTCTCTAAATTCACACCCTGAACAATGGCAGTAATAAAAACATGTATTTATTTTTCCACCTGCATTTTTGCCCGACTGAAAGTGCTGAAAACACAATGCTCAAGTTGTATTTTTGGCTGTCCTCTTCCTCACCACATTCCGTCCAAAATCCGTTGAATTCAAGCTGCTCCTTCCCTCTTCAGCTTTTTAAGGGCACATCTTCTTTAGGGGTATGCACCCAGCAAAGACATAAGGCATCTAAGAGATCAATAACAGGCACTTTTAGTGCTTAATTCAAAATCCTACAATTATTGCAGATGCCTGACATTTGTAGGGACCAGGATTCCCACTAGCAAGGTGCTACTTACTGGTTTTGGGCACCTGCTCTCTCTATATAACGCTGTTTTTTCCTTTTGTTTTAAGGCTTTTCCTTACAAGAAAATGTTGGAGCACGCCCTTTAAAAACAAGCATGATTTTTACCATGCAATGCACATCAGGCTAAAGGCCAGCACGAGCAGAGGGGGAGGCACACTGCAAACATCCCTACCCACAGCCACAACCCTCACGAAGGACCCAAAACACATTGTGATGTTGCACATTTCTCACACCATGCACAACAACAGCCAGGGTGCTGTCAAATGCTCGGGTTTTGCTCAGGAAATGGATCCCTCATCAGTGGCGAGCACAGAGGCCATGACAACTCGTGTCACCAAACGCCTGCCAAGTGCAACAGCAGCGGATGTAGCCACGCAGGGAGAGGAGACCTTGCAGCAGGAGATGCTGCCTGTTCTTTCCAGTGATCCACAATCATCTCACACTCGTATCCGAGGAGCTGACAACGTCAATAGCTGGCGTTTAAGCATGAAATTTTACATCTAAAGAGCCCCTGCTGCTCGTTTGCTCCAGAACCTCCTTCCCAGTTGCCGTCCGCAGGGGTAAGTCAATCAGGATAGTTAAGCTTTCAAAACCTGACAGATGCTCAGCAGCTTTTTGGCAGCAGTGCCTCCCTGCTGTCTCTGCAGCGCTGCTTCCCACCACGCACAACCTTCGGCTGAAAGCACCACTCAACGCTGGGCACCTACCAAAGTTCAGCAAGCAACCCCCGGCCAGCTCGCTGCCTCATCACCCTGAATTTGGATGAGCTGCTCTGCAAAATCTGGAAGCCGTTGCCTTGACCCATCAGATAAGGCTGCTGCTGGAGCCAATTTCTCAGCAACACTCCTGGCCTGCAGCTGAAGCAATTCCTGCAGTAGCCCATCCTGATAAAACTGCTGCTAGATTCCTCCCTTCTTGGCTGAAGATTTAATTTGAGATCTAGTATCCCACTGTGCACTCCCCCAGACTTCCAAAATGTTCTCCTCCAAACAGCCTTCCCGTCTTGCACTGCCAGGCTTTGCACATCTGGAGTCCAGACTTCATTGTCACTGACCCAGGACTCACCATAGTTCTCCTCCTCCAGCTCAAAATTAAACACATGCAGTCGTCCCGATCTGAGCACAGCCCTTCTGCCAGGTGTTGTCAGCATCCCACCGCGCCAGCCCCAGCAGCTCACGTTCTCTTTTAAAACAAAGCAGACCCAGCTCGAGGCGCTCACGCTGGATTTCTAGGACCCCCTAAAAAAAACCCTCAGATGTGTCCTTAGCAATCTCTGCAGCCTTTCCACCCACGTCAGTCTGGGGATGAAATCAGGGAAAAATCTATTATCAGGCTTTTTATTTCTCCCTAAGGTGGAGAAAAACAAAAATAGATGATGGAAATGGAGCATAACCATGCCTCTGCAGAAGCACTGGTGGTCACTGGTTAACTCTCCACTGGTGGGAAGCCTCCACAGGAGAACAAGTCAGTGGGTGCAATTTCTGTCCCCGGCCATGGACCATTTGGAGTCACTGAGCAGTTAGGGTCTGGCCCCAGAGTCCAGGATGTTCCCAGCACTGTAGGAAGAGTAAAACCACTCTCTATTTTGTTGTATTTATTTCTGAGGAGGAGGAGGAGTTATCCATCTCCACGCCTTCCTTGTGCAGGATCCCTCCTGCTTATACATCACCATGCCCAGAGCCACTGGGCAGGACCCCCTGCACCTTTAGGCCCTTGTGCTGGCACAGGATCCACAGAGAAAAAAAGGATCCACATCATGCAGCCTCTTTGCTCTGACACAGAAACTTTCCCCTGCTCCAAATTCTGCTGTGCAAGCAGGTCTGGATTTGTCTGCAGCTTCTGGTGACTTTCAGGGTATCCTTGGAAACATTCAGGAGAATTTCTGGTGAATTAAGCTCCTCCTGTTTGCTCAGCAAGATGAAGCCCTTCACTTCTGGAGCTTGGTCCCTCCATGCACCCAGCTTACCCAAGTGAAGGAAGGCTCTAGGTGTAACTTTTCCTGCTCCTGCTTGGGGAGAACAACTTCTGCTCTGCATCATCAGGCGTAAATCAGCAATAATATTGCCCATGGGGAAGAATCTGGTGCAAATACAGACTGGACAGACAGTTTGCTTTTCTGCAAGAGCAACAGGCACTGTGAGAGGGGTAAGGTAGCCCTCGGAGAAAGAAGGCAGGACCAGCTACCATGAGCTCCGTGCTACCAAGCCAAGGAGAAAAGCACAGAGAGCCCTCAGTCCCTCCTTCCACAGCTCCTTCCTCTGGCATTGCCTCGCCTGACCATTGCTGGATTAAAAATAAAACATTTTTTGCTCTAACCTTGAGCACAAGGGTCCCATCTGTCACTGAGGGCTCTGACGGGGCCGTGTCCTCTCCTCCTAACAGGCACCCCGAGCATCTCAGCGCGTCTGATGCTGACAAGATGGGCTTTAACTCTGCAGAGCTTTTGGGTGCCAGAACGACAGTGCTGAAGCATGACATCTGCTGCCGGAATGGGCGCGTGTTCAACACTGACTCAAGAGAGGAGAATGCCCCTTAGTGAGCCTCCAAGACTCGTTTCCCAACAACCCGAAGCTCCTGGAGGTCTCCCATATAAATCCCCAGGCCCGGTGCTGCACGGCTTCCGAGACCTCACAAGAACGGTACAAGGAGGATGCTGAACTATTTGGGACAAACCAGGAGATAATCAGTTTAGAGAAAGACCCTGATTTCCCACGTGGATGTGTTATCTGAGCTGTCCTGCTTCAAGTTTCACCCTTTGGTGGGTTGGGGTTGTGAGCGTTTTTTTCTGTGTAAGGCTTTGAGCAAGGGGGTCTGAGGCCAGCAGGGAAAGGAAAGGGAGGAAGAGGTGGCTAGGAAAGGAAAAAGGCAATTATTACCCTTGCACATTTTTGGGAGGCAGTTTTCTTCTGCCATCACCTCCCAAGTGATCAGGCAAAATCCTACGGTCAGAACAAGCCTCCACAAACCCCAAACCCACCGCATTCACTCCAAATAAATTATGTCAGAGACAAATCCTCCCTGACCAAGAATTGTGCAAGACTTAGCATCCTGCAGAGACCTCTTTAACCCACCCCAGTCCTACCAGAGACCCACAGCGAGCTCCGATTTTACGGGCTGGAGCCTCCGGCACCATCCCCGTCAGCTGGGGAAACGGGAGACCGAGCCTTGATCCTGCCAGCTCCCGAGCAGCCCAGCAAAGCAGCTAAGTATGCGGCTTATGCTGCAGCTTAACTGGCTCGGCATCCCTGGCCGAAGCAAAATAGAGCAAACCAGCGCTTGGCTGTGCCGTGCGGGCGTCTGTCCGTCCGTCTGTCTGTCACTGCCCTCTGCCGGGGGAGCTACGAGGCTTCGGGACCGAGTGGGACACGGGTGGGTGCTGAGCGTGGAGAGGGAAGGATGCAAACCTGGCCCTGATGCCAGGGAAGCCCCGGTTCTTGCACCCCATAAAGACGAAATGCAAAGCGGAGCAGCCAGCCATACAGCCGTGCACAGAGCCTGCACAGCCAACGCAGACACCTGTGAATTATATACACTGAAAAAATCACTATTAACTTGCTTTGAGCCTAATAAAATAGTGGATCTGTTTCACACGCAGGTTTTTGTAACGCCGATGGCATGCTCAGATGGGATTCAGCATGCGTATGTGAGCACTGCCGTCAAGGGGGCAGGCTGGGGTGGTGGAGGTGCACTTAGGAGGCACCCAGGAAACAAAAGGTGCCTCCTAAGAGGGAGGACAAGATAAACACAAAGTGGCTGATAAAAAGGCAGAGCTTCCCCCCAAAATGTGAGGCAGATGGCTGGCAAAACAAAGAAAACAAATTACGTGGTATCAGGAGCAGAGGAGACTGCCCACTAGCAAGAAACCTGTTGAAAATTTAATGAAGTTTAATTTTACAGTTCGAAAACCGGCCTGATGTGCCAGCCTTCTAAATACTCCCATCAGAGTCGTCTCTAACTCCACCATGGATGCACAGATGGGTGGATGGACTCACTTGTAAGACGGGGCTCAGTGGCTGATGGTCAGCACTGTTTCACTCCATCCCAAGTTGTTTAGGTACCGACTGCCTCCTTCCCTCTTCCCAGGGCAAAGGGATGACTCCAGGACCTAGGCAGAGGATGGCAGCTGTGAGTTTTGCTCCTCTCACCACTCTCCTGTGTTGTCTGCAGATCCCTCCTGCCCCCTTTGATGGCTCTATTTGTACCGGGGACACAGCTATGGTGGCCATCAGAGGGACTTGTCTGTCTGGGAGAGCTGGGGCATTTTTCAGGAGCATCTCACAACGCTTCAGCTGGTCTACGGACACTGCAAATGGAAATTTCAGTCACAGCAAAGAAAATACAGCACATGTTGCATCAGAGCCGTGTTTCCTCCAGCATGGGAAGGTGCAAGAGGACAACAGGGAGGCAGATGTAAGGGAATGTCTTGCCCATGGGGTTATCCAGAGAATAGTTACAGCCTGAAAGCACTATCCAGATCCAGACCTGCTCCAAAACTTGCTAGCATAATCCCTTACAGGTCTGGACTGATGCAATCCATACCAATATCCTTCCTCCTTTTTGAATTGTGCTAAGTGCCTGGATTTGGTAATCCTCTGCAGCAACACCCTCCAGAAAGCGATTGCACATTCCATGAGAACACTGCCCCTTCAATGAGGTGTGTAGCATAAAAATAAAAATGCAACACGGTCACATAAACCAGGGGGAGATGCTTACTTTGGGGGGTGCAGCAACAGTTAGCTCATCTCAGGGAGGAAATCCTTGATGCTGAGGCCAGGTCGTAATCTGGGATTTTTCCTGAGCTCTGCACTTCTCTAACCCCAGGGCCTAGGAAGAACCATAACTGATAAAAAAGTGAAAGCCGCAGCTTCTTAGCTCCTCATCCTTCCTTGTCATCTGGAAGGAGGTTATTGCAGTGCCAAGATCCAGGATCTAAAGGCCACAGAGCTGGGTGACAATCAATGGAAAGTGTATCCAAGGGTGTGAAGGAAAAGGGACACATTTGCACGGGGAAATCTGGCATGTGTAGAAGCAGCAAACGAGACAGAGAATAAGGTTTCCTCTCACTTGGGGGGGAAAAACACACGAGCTCTCCCAGGAACTTTTATGGGCTGAGGTCTCACAGCCAAACCTGGGATCTCCTGGCTGCTGCTGAGGACTTTATGAGGTTCCCCCCCAACACGGGCGCTGAAGTAGCTTGTTCCGTGCACTCTGCTTGTCACTTTTGATTTATATCCCTGTCTACGGGAAGAAAACCCATAAATGAGGCATTTCAAGGAGAGTGGGACTGTCAGTAGGAGTGCCTTTTTCACATCAGTTTGAAAAGGCTTTGAAGGAGCAGCAGCTCAAGCTGCAAAGTCACAGCAGCAAGAGCATCCAAGCACTTCTGCAAACACAACGTGAAGGGCACCAGAAGGTGAGTGTGGTCCTTCCAGCCCCTTCCAGCCCAACCTGCTGATGAGGCTGGCTGTGTTTCCTGACCCCCAATGCAATCCCCTGCTCATCCCTAGCACGGAATTCATCAAATCTACCTGTTCCCCCGTGTGAAAACAAATCTCCTACCTGTAAAGGCTCCCTGTTGTAATTTCAAGCCTATCTTTTCCAAACAAAACGAAAAAAAAAATGTCCTGGACCATGCTTCTGGATCTCTAAAGTCCCTCCTAAAATTGTACCTGAAAAAAAAAATATATGAGTTAGAAGCTCAGTGAGCAGCACAGTTGAGCAAGCCTGGATTCCCAGCCCCTACTGCAGCCAGAGCCAGCTGGCCAAAACAGGGTAGGAAATGACCTACCCTTCTCTTCCCCCATCCAGGCACAGGTTTTTACATTGTTTATGAACTTGTAATCCCTTTCACAGCTCTCCCCATCTGTAACGTTTGTTTGGAATTGGCCAGGAGCTACTTGCGGGGCCAACGGGCAGAGGTCAGGCTGCAGAGCCTTTGTTCCTTCAAGAAAAAAAAAAAAAGAAAAAAAAAAAAAAAAAAAGATTCTTCAAAAAATCTTTGTTCCTGCTGAAGAAGAAAGAAAAGGGGGGAAAACACACAAGCAAGAAATATTTGTCATTCAAAGCAGCAGCAGCTTGTGCAAGAACCAAGGGGAAGCCAGGCGCAGGCCTCGTCCCCTCTTACCCATCTCAAATGTCCTCGCAGTGAGATGGAGACCATGCAAAAGCAAAATTCGACCTGATAAAAGCTCCCTCCATCCCAAAGGCTCTTGGGGATAGCCAGGGGTGCTGCACAACAAAACCCCACATGTCCTTACTGCCTTCCCTGCAGGCTGGCAGCACGAGGGATGGCCGCAGGCTTTGGGGCACACCACTGGCTTGGGGTTTCAGCTGCTGTTAGCTCCCCTCTTCCTTTCATCCAGCCCTTTGATGAGATGAATTGAGCAATGTTTACTTCTCATCGAGCCAGAACAACCCTCTGCAGGTGTGTGCGCTGCACTCAGCATTTCCAGTTCTGACGCCTCATGACGTGCTTCCTCACGACGTGCTCCTGGCTCCCACGTTTTGGGGCAGCATCACGCTGGGATCACTCTGATCTCCGTCAGAAGACCAAAAGCCTCACAGGGACGTGTTTTATTTGGAGCTCTGCATGTTGACGGCTGCCATCTGCTGGGCCCAACATCAGGATCTCCTCACGGGTACCTCAGGAGGTTGCTGTGCTACCAGGTGTGATCGTTTTATGGCATATATTTTTCGGGGGCCACAGAGAGAAATGACAGCAAAACCCTGCTCTCGGAAGAGCTGTTTGGAGGGAGAAGGGTGGGAATCCAGGCTGCAGAAGTGAATTGTTCACGGGGAACTGTATTAAACTGGCAACTAACCCTGGCCTGCCTATCTATGCTCAGGAATCAGCTTTGGGTTAAAAGGGTGAGACCACCAAGCAATGCCAGCTGGAGCAAGGGCACAAAAGGTGTCGTTGCACTGCTGTTACGAGCCAAAAACTAGTTCATAATCGAGTGTGGGAGAGAGACCCGACAAGTGCTAGAGCAGGGACAGGCAACATCCCCTAGGAGCTTACAGCACAGCAAGCTCATGAGATGCCAAGAAGGAATAACATGGGGTCCCGCTTCCAAGTGTGTCCCAAAACAAACCCAGGAGTGGTATGCACATAATCCCTTTATAGCCAAGGACTGGGCTGAGGGTCAGAGATAAGCAGCTTGGGAAAAACACTTGAGTTTTGCAGTCCCATGCTTCAACCAACTATGTTTTAACTCTCTTCTCTCCCATATTAAATGGGGAAATAAGACAGCAATCAGAAAATTTGAGGTAGTGGAAAAGCAGTGGTTCTTCCAACACAAGCAAGAGATTCTCCAGGGACATCAGATGGGGCAGTCGCTATCAACCCATCCTTATTTCTGGTGAGTTTGCACAATGTGGAACCTGCTTTTGTCCCCAGACCTCCTCCCCTCAGCTGACATTCCTAAACCAACACAAGACAAAGAGAAATCCAAGCCCTGGTGCTCGAACATACCTGGAGATGGATCTGCAGTGAAATACCGGCCTCTGCAAGCTGATAAACTGCATTCTCCAAGGCTGGGAATTTTAGAGCAGGTTAGGGCTCTAAAATTTAGGGCTCTAATTTTGGTCAGGGTGGGGTTTGACACATAGATCCGTCTGATTCAGGAGTCTGTTACTCCCTCCTCTCTGCCCCTACCATCCTCGTTTAGCTACAGGGGAGATCCTGTCCCCAGCTTTATGGCTGCGTTTTGCTTTTTCACAGCACATTGTGTAAGCAGAGCTGAAAATCCTTGAGGAGGAAGGGTGAGTAACTGCAAGCTCAGCATCAGCACATAATATCATGCTTCGAGCTGAAAGGGCAGAGAGAGGGGAGCTGGAAAGGACGCTCCCTCCCTCCCCACAGGGCACCTAAACCCATACCCACGATGGGATCAGCTACAGCTGAAGCCATCCCTGCTGGAGCTGCTCCCACTCCTGTCAAGGAATTTGAGGTTGAAGACCTCATGGCCGCCCTGCACAAGCCAGGCCAACCCTTCTCTAATCTCATGTTAGAAAAAAATCTACTTGAGATGAACCTGAACACCCCAAGGGTGCTATTTGTGTCTGGAGTGATGCAGAAGGAAGAAAGGAATTACTGCCCCTCTCACTGACCTTCTGGTCTTCTCAGGACCCACTGATCTGTGTTCATTCATGTACCTGTGCTTTTGGGTGTCTCAGAGTTTTGGTTGCCCTCCAAGTCCCTCTGGTGGGATGAAGAGGCCTGGTTTGGAGAGGACTGGTTTTGGCACAACACTTTCTGTCCTACAACACCATACCTGTGGGAAGCCACCATGTGCAGGAGTGTTTTACTGCTCTATAAAGTCCCCTCCAGTACAGCTGCCCATGTAGATAAACCTCAGCTTGTCTCAGGTCCAGAGGATTCCTGCTCTTCACAGATCTCTGGGAATTGTGAACAACTGCCTGAATGTCCATGGAGGCTGCAGGAGGGGGCATCAGCAGTCCTGCGTACATTTCCACAGCCAGAGAAATGAAGATCTGTCATAAAACTGCTGTCTCTCATGAATTCTTCCACTTATAGAATCATTAAGGTTGGAAAAGACCTCCAGGATCTCCTGGTCCAACCACCCCCCGACCACCACTGTCACCACCAAACCATGTCCCCAAGCACCAGGCCCAACCTTGCCTTGAAAACCCCAGGGACGGTGATGCCACCACCTCCCTGGGCAACCCGTCCCAACACCTGACTGCTCTTTCTGACAGAAATGTCTCCTCATTTCCAACCTGAACCTTCCCTGGCACAACTTGAGGCCATTCCCTCTGGTCCTATCACAGTGACCTGCGAGAAGAGGCCGACCCCCAGCTCCCCACACCTTTCAGGCAATTGCAGAGGGCAATGGGGTCTCCCCTGAGCCTCCTCTTCTCCAGACCAAACACCCCCAGTTCCCTCAGCCACTCCTCACAGGACTTGTGCTCCAGGCCCTTCACCAGCTCCTTAACCCTTCTCTGGACATGCTCCAGGGCCTCGATGTCCTTCTGGTACTGAGGGGCCCAAAGCTGAGCACAGCACTGAGGTGCGGCCTCACCAGAGCTGAGCACAGGGGGATGAGCACCCCCAGGTCCTGCTGGCTGCACTATTCCTGATATAGGCCAGGATGCTGCTGGCCTTCTCATCCAAATCATCATGCTGGAAGGGAAAAAAAAATACATAGGAAATGACATCAAACCCCACTGCCCCGTGAATGGTAGGAGAACAGCCTCCAGCCCTCCTTTTTTCCTCAGGCAAAGCAGACAAGGAGCTCATCTAGGTCCCCAACCAAACACTGGGACTTCCCCAGAGATTTTCCTCTGTGAACTCAAAACCCCACACCTCCACCAAACCACCTGTGAAATCCTCCCGGCACCACCTCTGCCTCCTTCTGCGTGTCACAGGGAAGAATTCCCTCGCCACCCACAGCTTCGAGTCCGAGGAAAGGGGATTTAGAAATACTGTTAGGTACAGGCTTTGCTGTGTTTAATCCTATGCAGATGAAAAACTGAGCATACAATAAAATAAATAAAGTAATTCATTAATTAATTATAAATAAATAAATAAAATGATTTAAAAGGCATTTTTGCAGTTCTGGGAGAGCACTAGCCAGGGATTAGGGTGACACGTGCCACGTCAGCTCACAGCCTATTTAACAGCTGCTGGCTCATCAATAGCTGCTTGTAATTAACACTCATTGATGGGATGCAAGTCCTTATTTCCAGCTCCACTTGCTGAAGGAAAACTGCTCATCCCTGCAGCCCTCACTTCAGGGTTGACTTCTGGCACCCAGCACAGGCATGCTGCATTAGCGGTGAAGGATTTTTTGGGGTTTTGACCCTTTCTAGCGGTGCGGTGCAGCTGGTCCAAGCCTGTGCACATCCCGGCTGGCAGCAGGGCTCTCTCCGAGCACTAGATGGGGCTACGAGCCCGCTTCTCATCTCCAACCCTCTGCAAATCAGAAATGCTGCCCTCAGGCTCAGCCCTCCCAGGGCTGCTGTAAGGCTTGGGGGCATCTCTGTGGACCCAGGTGTTTCAAAGCACCGAAATTCCTAATCCAGCCTGAGCATGAGCCTTTACACGGCTCGTGACCATCTCATGGGGTGTTCAAGGTTGGACATGGGTTAGTGGGTGATGGTGGTGGTAGGGGGTGGTTGGACCAGATGATCCTGGAGGGCTTTTCCAACCTTAATGGTGCTATGGCAGAAGAAGCAGTGAAACTCCATAAGCATCTGCCTGAGCCACTGCCATCCATCCATCCATCCACCCACCCACCCAGAGCAGCAGCCAGGCCCGGGGACACACCAGGATGAATTACTGGCTGGTAACACGAGGGACAGTCCCCTCAGAGGGAAAAGTAAGGTTAGAAATCAAGGAGGATAAATTCAGACCAGAGAAATAGTCACAGGGTTCAGAGACTTGTGACCTCGCAGAGGAAAACCCCTTGGGGTTTTGAAATAAGCTGGAACCTGTCCTAGTTAGCTGCCTCTATGAACAGGAAAGAACCTGCTTAAAAATAACCCTCCTTCACCCAGGCCTGAAACCAAACCTGCTCGTGGTAATCTCGATACCGTTGGCACAAACCAGCCCTTCTTTCCAGACTTTGCATAGCAGGATAGGCGATAAGTTGCCACTCCAACATGCAAACTTCTCTCCCGGATAGAGCAGCACAGAGAGGTCCCGAAGCTGCTCTGGACTCAGATCCTGCTCTTCCCTCATGGGTACAAAGAGGTGAGCACCCAAAAATTGCCAGCACCCTCACCAGCATCCGCAGTCCTCTGCAGAAGAGCTGCTGTGCCTGGCAAAGACGGCAGGGAGACACCGCAACCCCACGGGGCATCTGGGGCCAGGGAGAGGAAAATAGCAGGGGAAAATAAAAATAAAAATAAAAATAAAAATAAAAATAAAAATAAAAATAAAAATAAAAATAAAAATAAAAATAAAAATAAAAATAAAAATAAAAATAAAAATAAAAATAAAAATAAAAATAAAAATAAAAATAAAAGGCTTCCTTGGGCTATAGGAAATACATTTATGCACAGCAGGAGAGGGAAGCAAGGGGCTAGGGAAACTACGCGCTGTCTGCTTTCTAGCTTTCCTTGTACAGGAAGATTAAAAGGGTTTTTTTTCCTGCAACTCACCCATCACCTTCCTGCTGGCCCCTCACGACGAGTGGCTTGAGCGCCCGGCCGCATACCAAGGGTGCTGAGCTCTGGGGACAGGAGAAAGGAGTAGGAGCAGCTGCACTGAACAGAAAGGCTTTGTTCTCCACAAAGGCGTAGGTCAGAGGTCAGAAACAAGTTGGTTTTGGCCTGAGCACAAGAGAAGCAGGGAGGGAAAATGAATGAAGCAGGCAGATGATCCTGGGCAGGAGCGCGGCACCTCAGCAGAGAAGCTGCTCCAGTTCCAGGAGGTCACAGGCTGGAATGAGCAAGGTGGCAGAGTTTTGGTTAAGATTATTTATTTTTTGTTAAATTATGAAGAGGTGAAGCACAAGTCCTTGGGCGAGCAGAAAAAGGCCAGCCAGCTGGAACAGGCAGGCACCTGGTGAGCTTAGCAAAACCTCAGGGTGCTGCATCTCTGCTCTCCCACCTCAAAACTCAGTCCGGGCAAATCCAGGCCTTGCATTATCAATATAAACCACAAAAGTTGTCATAACACTGCTGATTTAATGCTCAAGCAGCTCGACCGTCAGAGCTGTCACTGGTGTTGTGACCTTGCAGGTCACTCACACATGGTAAAGCTTCAACTCCAGCTCCTGAGGCTCATACCAGGTTTACAGCAGAAGATCCATTTTTGCTTGAAGGCTTTTTTTTCTTTTTTTTAAATTAAAAAAAGAATGCGAGTCACGTTGCTCTGAGCACGTAGGTACAGCATGCTTCACCCAGCAAGGTGCAAGGAATGAAGGTGGAGTTTGAGCAGCAGGATTCCCATGCCGCAGGAATGCGGTGGGTCCCTTAGGGGCGATACGGGGAGCAGCACGGAGCCAGGAGCTGTTGCTGATCCTCCCCAGGAAGGAAGGGAGGTTCCTACATAACACACACAGCATGGGGACTCGGGGTCAGGCAGGAGGAGCACCCACCTTGCATCCCGCAGCTGGAGACACGCTGAGATGTAGGCGAGCATTGATTACCTGAGGTCGTGATCCACACCACCCGTGGGGCTGTGGGTGGCTGCTTCAGCCCCTGCTTGCAGGAACATTTAAGTCAAAATAAAATAGCTGAGGAGGTAGAAAACGCGAGGATCTACTTTTAGCAAGAAAAGTGCTTTTTTTGTGCCCTCCGCCCTGAGGGAAGTTGAGGAGCCAATCTTCCAACGCCCCGTGAGACATGGGGGCAAAGCTGATGACAGACTGCTCCAACCTGTTGCAACCAGGACGTTCCTACGCAGCCCAAAACCACCCCTTGCAGCACTACCCCACACTGTAGACAAGTGGCTCGCTCTCCTCGTGTACCTCTGGCATGTTTGTGGTATCATAAGAAAAGAATTGTGACCTTACCCATGGTACTTTTCCAACGTGGCATCATTTTATCTCCAGCTTCAGATAAACTGCCTGGGCGCAGGATTCATAAAGACTTGAAAGACAGCACCGTAAATTCGCACTTGGCAATTCAAAGCTCCCAGTGTTTGTTTGAACAAACAGGACCCAGCCAAAATAAGCAAGCTGCTCATCTCTTTTGCCATTCTCTAAAGAGCCATACAATTTGGAAAAAAAAATAATAATAATAATAGGGAAGAAAAAAAGCTTCATAAGTTTTTAAAATCTTCCAAATGCTTTCAGAAGTGTTTAGTCCTGGTGTGAGAATTTCTATTTATCTCACCTAAAGGTGACAACTAAAGTATAAGAGATTATGCAAGTACTCACAACCACTCTAGAGCAGAAGGAGAAGAAAGTTGAAGCTGTTTAAAACACACACAGACACATCCCTGCACAGGAACCAGGAAAAAAAAATCAGCTTCATCACAGGTCAGACAAACACATGACTGATTCCTCCTAGGACAGTTACCAAGAACAATTCTGTTGTGCAACACAACAGGTCCATCGCAGCTCCCAGCTTCTTTGTCAATGTTTTTAAACAAACACTAGTAAAGCACATGGACAAGCGACAAGGCACTCTTTGCAAAGGCTAAGTTCTGGGACACAGCAGCACAGACACACAGCTCTTCTTGTTAACTCACCTCGAGCAAGACTGAGGAGACACAGACCTGTCTCCACCTCCTTAAGGAGACCCATCGTTGAATTTAAGGCCAGTGCTAAAACCCAGTCTGAAATATTTTCATCCACATTAACTTCAGGAACCTGGACGCCTGTGGCATGGTCATTGTTAAGATGGATTAAGATGGGTTCCCTCCTACCAGGCACCAAAGATGGAATTCCAATGACAGGTACCAAAAAGGCACAGAAGAAAGGAGACGGACTGAAGAACCAGTCTGAAATCTCCAGTGTCTGGGATCGCACTGAAACTTTAAGCTAGCTCCGTAAAACATGTAAGAACCTTAATAAGCGAGGCAAAACAAATGACAAACTGAGACAAATGCATAAATAGAAAGTGGTTTCATCAGTTTATTGCTTTTAGCAACCCGAACTTTGCTGCCATTTCACATATGGTCGAGTCTGTGCAGGAATACTCAATGCCATAAACACTACAACAAAAAACAATGTTTTATCACGAGCCATACAACTGGTGGGAAAACAATCTAACCCCACATGGACATCATTTGAGAATCTGACAATAAATACATCGTATCTCCAAAAAGCTACTGGCATTTACATTAATCAACTGATTATTTTTCAAGTTACTGAATAAAGCAAAACTGGTGAGGGATCAAGTGCTCTGAAACGCATGCTTCTGGTGTATTCAAGACATCCTCCCAACGCACACGTTCTGAACTCTTCCGTAATTTCATTAATGCCTAAATAAAATTAAGGTACTTTGTTTCCAGTTTAAATACCAGGAGAAAATAATTAGCACATTTCAATATATTAACTAAAAGACCATCTGTATAAAACTCTTCACACATGAAATATTTTAAATTAAACAATATAATTATTATACTTACAGGAAAACAAACTAGAAATTTATTGCTAGTACAAAAATTAATGTGTTTTGAGGAGGAGAAGTTAGATTAATATTATTGCTATAAACACAAACAGTGCCAGAGACAAGAATCTGATCTTCATATTTGCTTATCATCCACAACTGGCTTTGAAGGACACGCAGGTACATGGGACTTGGGAAAGTTGAGGTCCACAACTTCTTTCAGAATTCTGCTTTACGATCTGATGTCATTTTATTGCCTTTCAGTGTAACGGCCAGAACCAGTCGGCTCCTGTGGCCTAACGTTATCGTTCATTAGATCTCCTCTCCATGGAGAAAATAACCCCTGAAAAATCGGCAACCACCATGATCTTGCTTTCCCTCATTAGCTGCTTGAATATTTTAAACTCAATACTGCTCTTAGGTTAGCCCATAGCAAAAATAAAGAAGTGGGAATGTTCACTATGTGGAGAGTCCATATCAATAGTTCAATGCCAAACTTTGATCAATTTTGAAAAGATTGAAAGCTAAAAAGCTTTCAATCCTCCCCAAAAAAGCATTTTTCACATCCAGTGGATTGCGTAACAATGCTACTCAGTGCAAACCGTCACCCCTGCTACTCCGCTGGTAACAGAACAAAAAGGAACTACACCTGCTCGTAGGTCTGCACGGTCCAGTTTCTTTGCAATGCACTGATTTCCAGTCACAAGAGCGTATATTCACATCGGCTGCTTTTTTTTGTTGTTTAGAAAAGCACGGTGCTTTCAATGGCCATTTAGCTTGCTGCTAGGTCGTATTTGCTCACCGTGATTTTGTGATTTTCTTCTTACACTCACTCAGCTAGTTGCTGACTTACAAGCAGATCTGGAAAAACTAACAGTTCAGCCTCTCCATTCAATTACACAGTCAACACTGGAGTTCACACGGGTTATCATCAGTGTAAACTATTAAGATTACAATAGCTGTAATTAATTACTAAAGGATTGTGAAGTAAATCAATAGAAATTTTAGCCTAGTCATACATTGTATTATTGCTAAATGAAAGGTTTATACAAACTGGTGTTTTATGGACCTAGCAATTCTCAAGTCACTCAAAAAAAAGAGGTATTAAAGCCACTTCTTTAATCGGGGTGGCTGAAATCTGGTGCAAATTAAGTATTTAGGATATTTAGAAATAATTGTCTAGGTCTGAAAGAACGGAAATGTCCAAGACCAGGTTCAGGTGAAAGCCTTCTACTGGTTACATCACCTTACAACACGCCCTGGGATCCAAACATGCCTCATGATAAAGCAGGATTCTAACTCGACACATTAATGCACCAATGATTTTAACATCAAGCGTGAACGCTAGAGTACTTACTAGACAGTTGTTGCCACAACAGTTCCTTTTCCTTCGCCCCCACATTCCTCCTTCCAAAAGAAATATTAGCACAAAAACAAAGGAATATTTATATTTGAAGGAGAAACAAAATGGTCAAGTTGCAAGTGAGAGACTTGAGAAGCACACGCCTTGCTTTTCTTTTGAAAAGGAGTCATACAGCAGGAGCTGGATCCACAGCGACAGTAGTTCAATGGAAGAGAATTACTGTATGCTGTCAGACAACTCAGGATAGCATCGTGCATACCTTATACATCTGAAAACAACAACTCTTCCACAACTTAAAACATTAAATATTTTAAATGGATCTCTTTGAACTCCACGTTGTATTTACATAGCTATCCACAATAACGTGCAAAAAGTAAAATTCAACATCAAAATAAAGTCCAACAAATTGAATTTGACATTAAAAAAGGCAGCAGAGGTTCCGAGTCCATTTTGTACATACTTTAAAGAGCTACTGAGGACAGTGAAAAAGTTGTTCCAATGAAGCTTCTGGGATTTATCAAATCCAACCGTTGGGCACATCTACCACTAGCTGTCTTTGCTGCAGAATTCACAATGTATCCCACCAGTGAGGTCTTTAATAACTTTTTCTTTGACCAGTTTTCGCAGTAATTTTGTTTCACCTGTCACATTGTGCATAGTTTGTCTGTTCATGGCAGCCATGCAGAGGTTGTTGTAATAGTGCAAAGGAGTGCTGGGCTGATCGAGGTCATATCCAAATCCTGCTATGCTCACTTCATCACATAAATGTGTTGCTAGAATAACCGCCATGACCCCAATCGTGGGTACATTCTAAAAAGCAGGGAGTGGAAAAAGAAAAAAAAGCCTGTTGAATTCAAATGGCTTCACATATTCTCCTTTACCAGTTCCATAACACTTCACAGTATTTAATACATTTGACTACTCCCTCTACTCACTTAAAAGTTAATAGCAATTAAAATTATAATCGGTTAAAATTAAAAAATAAGTAAGGATCAAGTGAAACTAAACATTTCAGGGCCAAATATCGATACAATTTGAGTAACTGCCTTTAGCAGTAATTTTGGCTTTCAATGCTACATTTTTTACTGTGAACTGAAGGCAAGACACCCTATTACTAAGTAAATTTAAACTGCAAGTAAGCTCTTGCTCCAAACACTCAACCAACTGACAGGCAGTTACAACTTGGCATTGCCCAATATGTGCTTGCTTCAGTCTTGGACAACAAGCACTCCAGCAGTAATCTTCAGGAAATTACTTTTCACTGAACAGCCTTTGAATGTGAGTATACTTGGATACACGTAGAAAATAAATAGCTCAGTATATTACATTATTTAGATAAATAAACATTCCAAGAGGTGAAAATCCTTCAAAACATTTGTGCAGTGCGTTACCATTAACAGCCTTCCCACAAAGTAAAACGGCTATTGTTATGCAGCACTTCTCATAGCTCAAGAGAACTACTGATGTCCAATTTGTCAAATCGTTGAAATTTAACAAAAATGCAGTGCTTAATTAAATTGGGCAATTCATCACTGCTCAAGCTCAGGACACAGCAGGAGGATATAGCAGTAGTTCACTGCAGTGCTGCTAAGCAGGAGGGCGTACGCAGCAATTCCCATATTCTGAAGCACCTGCCAGAGGGAAGCTTGCTTTACACTTCTCAGGCTTTCCCCACTGCTGGAGACAGATCTGACTGCAGGTGATCTCTAGGATTCTGTTAAGGATTCTGTTAAGGATTGCCTTAACAGGGCTGCTCTGAACACACCAGTCAGTCAGAAGTCTGTTCTGAATATTTAACACCAGCCAAAATGATGTGTGAGTGAACACCCTACTGGAGTGAATTTGGGTCTTGCTGCTCTGTAAAGCAGGACATCTCATGTCAGCGTGCACAGGCATAGGGCCTCATCTGGAAAAGGTGAACTGAAATCCTGACTTAATTTTTCACAAATAGAGAAAATGCAAGTCTTCTGAGAGAGTTAATTTCCCATTACTTCAGACCAGCTGACATCCTGCAGAAGAACTATACTGAAAGAACCACCAAAACCTTTTTTCAGTTTCTTATTTTATTCTTTTATACAGTTTCTCTCCTAAGATGAAACTTCTTACCTTATCCCAACCCCAGAATATTGATCGAGGCTTGGGGAATTGTAAAATGTCCAGAGCTGTCTCTTTAACTATGACTGGATTCAGAATCCGAAACTGTTTTGATGTAAAAGGAATTTTCTTAGCAACCTCCTTCCAAAAGAAAAGTCGTATCCACAGAGACTAAGAGAAAGAAAAAAAAAATAGTTGACCAAACGGAAACTCTGACACTATCAAGTGTACAGCAGACATGATACATGAGTTATAGAATTCGCTACTGATACTGAGAAACTCAGGAAACAGCTTAGAGCTGATTTTGTTCTGAACTACCAGCATCCTGTTCAAGCAATTGGACTAGAAGAGGAAAAACCTTCAAAGCGTTTGGAATTGCAGAGGGTAGCAGGGGGAAAGTTTGCTTATTCTGAATGTTTGACTGAACCTAGTGTTTAATCAGCCAACGTATCCACCAGCTCCTCCGGGTTCTCCAGACCCTCCCCAGCACAACCAAGCAGCAGCAGTATTTGAAGAAATGGGAAAGGGAATCAGCTTTCCACAAACATTAACCAGGTCATTCTGAAGCGAGCGCTGGACTTAAAACAATTGCTCGGGCTTTGAAGTGAACAGCTGTTGTTTGACAACATCCACCTAGTGATGAATGTACCACTTCAGAAGAGGATTTACACTAGACTCAGCAAACTAGTCTCTGATCTCCTGCCATGTGCAGTCAATGAGATGCATACGAATGAAAAAAAAACACACACACCTCGCTCAGGCTCATTTTACAAATCCCTCCGCATAACACGTAACACTACACGTCTGATAGAACTGACATGGCTGCAGCATAGGCCTGTGTTTTATAAATCTTATAAACAGGTTTTTTTCCTTCTACAAGGTGTAACTCCACAGCAGCTTAAACTGATGGAGTTTGTAAGAAACGTACTTTGCTGTGGTCCCATGTTTCTACCTGAGCTCTGAATGCTTCAGTAAAGTACCAGTGCCTGCACAGGAAGCTGACCAACTGAAAGCATAATATTTGAAACAATAAGTAAAAACATTCAGCTTCCAGAGCACTTCCCAAAACTGGCTCTCTGTAACAGCAAAAACACCAGAACACAGAAAAAGGTGGGAATGGACAGACACTGATGGGGACAGCACAGAGACGTGGCAGTCTGGTCCAGTCTTTTGATTAAGTTCTGCAGAATCCCATTTCTTTATGCTCCTTTCCAGCACAAATATAAAAATAGCGTTTAGTCATCTACAGCACATGAACAGTAGGAAGGAGAGAGCTTGGGTAAAGATGAGCATGCCAAGCCTAACAGAGCAGGACAAGGAGACTGGGACCAGACACCAGAAGACCAGTATGGGGATAGACAGGGATTTTCCTTTTCTCCTCTTCAATTGTGTATTTATATAATATTGATATATTAATACCCCAGTTCTGCTCTTAAGACATGCAACTCAATAGAAGGTACCTTTTTCATAAAACATATACTTGAACTCCTTGACAGAGGATGTCGTAGATGCCAAAAAGCAACTATATTTTCAATTCCCCAAAAACAGATTTTAATTCAAAAAGGTGTCCTCGTACTAGTCATTCTTGAAAAACAAATCTTTCAAATATGAAAAAGCCAGACAGCTTGTACAACGAGAGAGGGATTCAACTCAAGTTAGAAAGTTGCTGGTTGGCAGAATGACCATGTTCCTGCAGGACCAACAGGACAGACCAACATCATCTTGCCCCTGGTAAAAAATCACTATATAGCAGCAACTCTAGAATTTGCACTCAGGAATATCTCCTCTATACAAAACATACCCTGATTATTCAAAACAAGGCGATATCCCTGGAGTAAAGTAGTAGTGGACAGTCATGGTCAATATTAAACAGGCCTTCCATATGCCTTCATGTCATAAAAAAATAAAAATAAGTCACAGAATTAAAAAGGGAACTTGGAGTACCTAAACTGTTATGCATCATATTGTTCAGAAATTGGACAGCCTTCCTTCTCAATCTATCTCAAAAAATGTAGAGCAGTTGTTTCCAATCTGTGGACAGAAAACCCTAGCTAGGGGTTTTCAGCTTATGGAAACTACCTGCCTGCAAACTGAAAGAAGCAAAAACCACCAGTTTAAATAGTTTGGAAACGCAGAGCTCTTCTATCAGTTCCTTAGGAGCATCTGTACTTCTGTAAACATTCAGTGAGAAATGAGTAATTTCTAATTCTGGAAGACCACAGACAAATGTGACAACTGCAGTTTTTCAGTTAGTTACACATTAACTGCAAGCATACCACTGAAGGAGCACAGACTTAAATGGTTAAAAATGTGGGACTAGCAGCCAGCAACCTCAGGCTCTGCAGATTCAAAGAAGTCACTGAAACCTAAGGTGAAATTAGTTCTACTTTATTAAACACTCAATATGTCATGTAGCTGAGTGTCTGAAATCTACCAGTATCAGTGGAAAAAACTGTTGCTGTCAGCATGTGGCTTAACCCAAGTGCTGTTACCAACTATAACTAGGAGACATAACTAAAAAAAAAGTTATATAAAAGATCCCCAGTATGATAAACCAGGAAATAGGGCATCAGTCAACTTCTTAAGCATTAGACAACAAGAACTGAACAGCAAGATCATATAGGTACATGGCACTGCCACTTTACATACCAAGGTTTCATTTTTTACCATTGCTTGTAGCCAATTGAAATCAACACTTTTAAACAAAACAGCCACAAATAAGCTAGCAGGAGGATACTCGAGTTCAGAAAGCGGGGCTCCTTCTGGGTAAGTCATCCGTATCGTCGTTTTGTTACCAACGTGATCTGTGTATCCTTGGACTGGCGCATCATTTAGCCTAACAAAAAAAGATTGAGAGAAACTGTATTTAATAAGCAGTGTGCAACCTCATTAAAACATCAGACACTAAGCAAAAAACTTGTATTTGGCCCGCAGATTATTTTTAACAGAGCAGAGTACAATGTTTTCTCAGTATCTCCATGTTCCTCACCTCTCACACTCATCCATCCCCTATCTTTGAGGAGAAGCCAGTTCTATTTCTGGGTTAGCTGGCAAAATTGCAAAACTTCAAAAGAAAGAACTTGAATAGAAAAGCGACTCAGAAGAGCATTGCAGAATTTCACATTCACTGCCTTGTGCCAACTGAGAATCTTAACAGAAGGGAAAGAAAACACACAGGCAGTTTCCTGTATTCTTTTGTTTACACACACACACGAGTATTATATACAGCAAAGGCACACAAATTATCCCTTCACAAACACACAGGGCAAAGTAACACATCCTGTGGGTTTGCATCATTCCAGCTCACAAAAAAATAAATAAATCAGAAGCAAGCACACTGCTTATAAGAACAGTGTCACCCAGCTCCATCAGTTCTGCAGAACAGAAGAAACTTTTTCTGTATCAACAGGAAAGCCACTTTCAAGCAGCCAGCCCTAATTTCAAAGAACAACTAATGAAAGTTCTCTGCCCCTCTCCATGTCACAGTTTGTTCACCTTTACATAAGAGGTATTGACTTGCTGTACCCATTCTTCCCTTTGTAAAAGGGATAAGACTTGCTTTACAAAGCTACTTATGAGTGCTTACATTACAAATTTATGATTTCACATGATTCAAAATACTAAGAACAGCTCCAACAGTAAAATTCAGAAAGCACAAATACAGACCATATTCTGGACTTTAGCAAATACAGGTAATCATAGAAACCATGCACTGTTCCTGTAAACATAAGGGAAGATAAGCAGCATGCTCTGCAGTGTGTAAGCAAGCTGTATACTGAAACACTAATGCATTTTTATTGTGCTTAAAACAGCTGTTAAAAAAATCAAATAAGCTTCCCAAACAAACAAGTCTTTAGGACTCCTTTCTGTCTCAGAAAGCTTAAATATATGAATAAATAAAAACACTACTGCTTATTTCTCTAAGATCTCATTGGTTTCTTCTTCAGTTGTGCCTGTACTTTTTGGTATCTGAAGTCCACAAATCATTACACTGAATTCCTGCCTTGTGAAGACAATGTTATTCTGCTCTTAAGACTTTGAATTCTATCAATTCACAAGTAAATTTCAAAAAAGCACTTTCAGAAATAGTCTGATGTATTGCATAAAAAGTTGCAGATATTTTCCCCTCAAAAAGCAACATCGGTTCATAAAGTAACGCTGAAGTAGTCTGAAGCCTGAAATAGAAAATACATACCTTATAACAATATCAAACTGATTCAGTAAGTGGCCTAGCTCTGATCCATAAAGAATTCCACCACTGCCAACAACAACACAACGTTTACAGTGTTTTGACTTCAAATCTTGTGGCAAATCATGCTCAGGTAAGAGTTCGAGGAGCTTTTTAAGCTTATCAAAGAACCTGTGAAATCCAAAGGGAGGTCCGTATTTAAATAAAGCTTCATCTTCATCTATGTTTTTTCCTACAAAGGGAGGTATGTCCATGCTGTATTTCTCCGCAAATAACTTTCCCATTTCTGTTTTCACGTAAGAAGGTCGGCACTGTTCCTGCAGCACAGCACTGGCATATTGTTGTGCTCTCTAAAAGAAAACAAACATGATTTCTGTTAGGAAAGCTAACTTCAGGAACAGAAAAAGCCCTGTTAGAGCAACCCGCCAGGTGACAACCAGCAGTTAAGCGAACACTGGGTTTTGTAAAGAAAACAAACATGGAAATACAAAACATTTTAAAGCAGCACAAGGTCAAAACCTGCAAGTGAATGTCTCTCCATTTAAATCTGGATAGGAGGTGTTTGTTGGTTTTTTTTTTGCTTTTTTTTTGTTTTTTTTTTTTTGTTTGTTTGTTTGTTTTACTAGGCTAATTTATTCTTTAGAAAAGCGGGAAGTGAAAATGCTACCTTTTTTCAAGAAAGACCTGCCCCAAAAGCTGCTGGAGAATGCCTGTGCTGTTACTTACAAAGAAAAATTAAAATTACCTTCTCCCATCTAATTCAGCAGTGAGACAGCAAGAGGAATTCTACTCCACTGCTCAACTGCATGACCCAAATTCTGCCTGTCACAGGTTTTTACCAGAGACATACCAGCTGGTTAGAAGTTGTGTCAAGTGGCAGGTTGGATTTGCTTACTAATCAAAATAAAGCAATGCTTCTTCCAGAAGTATTGCTAATGGTATTGCTAATGACTAAACCACAACTCGAAGAATGCAAGGGGGATGGGGAGCAGGGGAGTTTCAGGTCTTCTTTCAAAGACACGTCACCAAAATTAAAGGCTGTGGTTACAAACTCCATAAAAATACTAAGCTGTAAGATAAACCACAAAAATCGATCTGTCTCATTAAAAAGAGTTAATCATACACATTTTTCAGAAATGGGGGCAAACTGGTATCTAAAGCAAGGAAGAAGAGAAATAGCAAAGATTATTTTTAGTCACTTAAAATAATCCTTTTGCATATCTTCTTCCCCGATGTAATTCTGCTCATCTTTCCTCCACTTTAATCAAAACAAGCAAAAAAAACCTACATTAGGCAAACACACAGGTCAGAAAAAGATTCAAATCTAGTGCTAACGCAGTTCCCCTTTTATACTGCTACAGAAGGGGAAGTGCGTATCTGGGTGCACAAAGGGTGGCATAGGAAGCAAGCTGTTTATGTATTTTATTTAAATAAAGAGATCAATCTGCAGAACTACCTCTGCCACAACAGGCTCTGCAAATCTGGGCATAAACACCCAACTTCTTCCTGGGCACACAGTCTTTTAGGCTTGCTTCAATTAGGGTTGTAGTTGTTTGGGAGCAAGAACGTGTTACTGAGAAAAGAAGTCAAATGAAATGCAAAGGGAAGGCAAGGTGAACCTGTAAAAAGCCTTCTGAAGGAGGTGGGGAAGGAAGGATGCTCATACAGGGATGCTGAGATATTAAATCAGGGCTTCTGCTATATGAAAGTAGTGTTTGAGGTCTGAATGTAAAACATTCAAACACAGAAAAGTAACAATTCTAAGCCAAAGTACTGCATCATAAAGAGCAAGCAGGTTACGTAGCAAAGGCAGAGAAGTGTCAGCAAGAACACTAAGAATGCTTTATTGGCTTCTGTTATGAAAGCTTAAAAGACACATGCAAAACTGCAGCAGATGTGCTACCTTAAATTAATAAGTAAATGCACAAAAGCTGCACCCTCCTGCACGTTAGACTTGTGATTCCAAAAACATCTGAGCAGCTACAAGGTAAAGCAGACTGGGGAACTGGCTTGGGTAAAAACAACCTCTTGGTTGAATGTGTTGGGTCTGATTTTAAAGAAGCGTTACTTTCCATTTGCATTAGTTTCCTGATCACGAGCTTTGCACCGACACCGCAGAAAGGTAACAAGCAAGGAGCAGAGGAGGCAGCTCCCTGAAGCTGAGCATCAGCTGAAAGTTGGCCTGACATTGGTCTCCCTTGGGGCTGTTCCCTCTGGGCAGCACTCACCTGGTGGCAGCCAGGCAACACCTCTGCTCCCGCTGGGGCCAGGAGGGCCCAGCGCTGAGGAGCTGTGCCCAAAGCCTCCCCGTGGGGAGCCCAGCTGCAGGTGCCTTTGTGGCTGACCCAGTTCCCAGGGGACTGGAACAACCCGACAGGCTCGCTGCCTTTTGCTTTTCTGGTCTTACACAGTAACCGTGTTAGGAAGGCGTGGCCATTTCATACATTAATTTTTAACAGCCACACAGTTGGATCATTTCACCCCTAAAAATCTCGTTTCCTTTTGCACTTCCACAGGAAGCAGAAAACAGACAAACAACAGAAAAAAAAAAAAAAAAAAACAACAGTTCTACACCATGAAGAAAATATGAACAAATTATATTTTCCCCTCACAGGATGATCTCAGCATTCAAGTCCTTTGTTAAAACCCTTATAACGCTCACACTGAGGACTAACAAAACCTTTTTGTTTTAACCAAGTAGAAAATACCAAAAAATACCAACCCTTACACGATCGGGGTCCACATATGGTGTTTTTGTTCTGTCACATTCTTCAGGGTAAAAATGTAACTTGAGGATATAAAGGAAGCACCCTCCAACCACAAACAGTACGAGAAGTCTAGAAACAAACAAGTTCGTATAGGGGTTAGGAGAAGGGGAAAACAGCAACCCTCTAACTCCTAAATAGTATTTTTAAACAATTTCAAGACAGTTGAAGAATTTCAAATGAATATTTGCATTTGATTCAAACCAAGATAACTGATGGTTTTGTTTCCTCCAAGTCTTTCACAACTCTTAAGAGCCGCTTGCAGGGAAGTATGAAAATATACAGATGCTTTGATAAGAAAACCATTGCATACTGATTTTACATATTCCTATACCTGCATCATATATTTTAAATGCATCCCTGATGGATCCAAACACTTCTGATCATATAAAGAAATCATAAAGTGACTTTTCCTACTGTAAAGAAAACACTATTTTGAAATAAGCATTTCCATGCAAGTTGTGTGCTTTAGTTTGCTTAAAATAAAAAAAAAAAAAAAAGAACCTCAAATTGCAAGGTTTTCAGATAACCACCACTCACAAACAAAATTTCAACTCTCCAGCAGGCCAGACCACAGAATTTAGATGCTCGGGTTTATGCTAAGAAGCCTAATATAATTCTTTTTTCTTCTGCACGTTTTGGGGCTATAGCTTATTTCACTCAGTTTCAAAGGGTTATCTGCATTTTTGATCTACTCATTTCTCATTACTAAGGAATCTCACTGTTGACTCAGTGTTGACTCATGTGACTTCCAAACTGATTTGCAAAAATTACATCATTATTTGGTTAGACTGTGGTTGTCGCTCAGGTATATAGTTTGAGATTTATCATTGATTTTCATTTAAAATTATTTCCTATGGTTGCCAGAGGACTTCGTTTAAATGTTCTAAAAAAAATACGTAAGCTATAAAGCATTCGGTGCTTCTTGAAACTCAGTCAGACAAAATCTAAATGTATATACAGGTTCCGAAGATTTTAGGGAGGGAAACAAAAAAAGCTTGTATAGATAAATAAACCCACTAAACCTCACTGGCCTTCATTTTCCCCAATTATCAGACCATGCAAAGGGCTTAACATTGTTACTTATTTGGATCCAAAAAAAGACCGGAAGCATTTGAGAGCAAAATACTGGGATCTCACACCAGCTAAGGAAAATATGTGTAATACTACAAGAAAGTCAAGGCTCCTCCAAGTGTTTTAGGCACCCCAACAAAAGCTGGGTGCCTAAGCCTCCATTCGGGTCCTGGGGTAATCCCATACCTTGATTTTTGCATCCTTTTTGTAACTGTTCAAGCTAGGGGGAGAGCAACTGCCTCTATATTACCACTGCAATGACACTTACTTGGGAGTACCTTTTAAAAACCAGATTGGTCTTCTCATCTTCATGTGCAACTACCTTACACCATTGCACAGGAGGCGAACGATCACTTTTCAGCTTTACAGAGTTAGTGTCACTCAGCATTGCTGTAAGAGAAAAAAAGGTTTTATCATGACTTTTTCTGAATGGAGAAAAAAGTTCAAAGGACACTCAAATGTTCAAATGACTCAACTTGCCCCATCCGCCAGCAAAGACTGCAATTCTTTCTGTGCATGTCAGGAATACTGAATCACTCCCAACATCCTTATGATCAGGAACATACTCAATTTGGATACAGTGCCAGGAAATGATTCTAAAAATATGTAAATGTTTCTATGTATAAGTCTAATAACTGCAACTCTTGTCAGACACTTGTTTGATCTCAGTCAAACACCATTTCACTTGAGCATTCATTACAATACAGACAGAAAAATCTGTGTAGTATGCTTAGGGTTATTTAGGACGCCTGAATCAAGATGTCCAAGTACTGTGACACCCTGCAGGATTCAAGTGTGCTCCCAGCACACAAAACCTGCGTGCACCATCCCATCCCCAGAACTGGAGCCCACAGCTCCAATTGATTTCCCAAGGTTAATTGAACCTAGACTCACAGAATATCCGGAGTTGGAAGGGACCCACTACGATTGTCAAATCCAACTCCTGGCTGCACACAGGACCACCCAGCAATCAGCCCTTGTGTCTGAGAGCGTTGTCCAAACACTTCTTGAACTGCGTCAGGCTCAGCGCCACCACCACTGCCCTGGGGAGCCTGTCCCAGTGCCCGACCACCCTCTGGGTGCAGACCCTTTCCCTAACCCCCAGCCTGACCCTCCCCTGTCCCAGCTCCATGACGTTCCCTCGGGTCCTGTCGCTGTCCCCAGAGAGCAGAGCTCAGCGCCTGCCCTTCCACTACCTGTGAGGGAGCTGCAGGCTGCCATGAGACCTCCCCTCAGCCTGCCAGTGATTGCCCAGCTCTCCAATCCATCGATCTCTCTCTTACCACTAGTCTGACCTCTTCAGAAGCCCCAGCAACACAGTCAGCAACTTCAGCAGCAAGCACCAGAAGGGACATGCAGAAAACTTTGCCTGGAGGGCAGCAGGACTGGGAGGCTGCACAGCACCCCTGCACAGATGGGCAAGTCACTCACCGAGTGCTAACAAGAAGCAACCTCACCACTTGGCAGGAAGGAGACAGTTTGTAAGCTCCCACAAGTTTCTATCAGCATGCTCCAGTTCTGATTTTGGAAAGAAAAAACGCAGGCTGGCACACCAACTTCTCACAGGCTGCTGCCATTAATCTAAGATGGGAGCAAAACCGGAAAGCAAAGTCTAACTACACAAGTCAGCTGTCTTTGTACTGACCAGAAAGGGGCACAGACAAGGTTTTTAGGGCCTTACTGACCTCCCAAAGCAGCTGCCTTTGATCAGCCATCCACAGGACAAACAGCCTGATCCCCTGCAGCAGAGCTCAGCCCTACTCACTGCCTTTGATCTCGGCGCTTAAGGCTCCCTGCTCTGCCCTGCAAGGACATTCACACTCCTGCTCTCTTGCCAAGAACTGTCACAGGGAAGTTTTTTTTTTTTATTGGAAAAAAAATCAAGTCTAAGAGAAGGCTTTTATCTAGAGGCAATTCCCAATTCTCTTTTTGTCCCCATATAAAGTAAAATGAGGTGGGGCAATTGCCCGTTCAACTTAGCCTGCGCTGCCACTCTGAACCTCTGTCTATTTGAACAGCCACCCAATGTTCTCAGACACCAGGATGAAGGAGCTGGTGAGATGGACAGGTCCCCTCCTCCAGTCCAACCCACTAAAATCTAGTTCAGCAGGTGACACGAGGGCTTCCACACCACCACACATCGCTTCTCAGTAACGAATCCAGGATTCACCACAGGTCTGAAGCCACAAACGGCAGCAGCGGGGCAGGGATCAGTGCCAGCACCTTCCATCCTTTGAAGAGCAGACAACGGTTAAGTGATGCTCTCTAGAGCCACCTGCAAGCAGTCACATACCACAAAACAGCTTAAAAAGAAGCCTTTTTTTTTTTTGCAGCAGAAAATTTCACCACTCACCTCTAACGTAACAATATTGAAATAACCAAGCTGCCTAAGAACCTCAAAGTACTCACCTAGCTCTGTTTCTCAATGCCACAGACTTTCTGACCTGTCACAAGCATTTGCAGACCTTTGTAACAGAGCAGCAATACCTTACTCAAACCAACACTCCAGCAGGTCTGAAAGCACTGAACAAACAGGTCAGTATCATCATGCTTGCCTTGGAACATGGCAAACCAAAACCCAAGGGTTAAGCAATGGCCAAAGTCCCCCAGAATGCTAGCAGTTAAGCTGGGAATCAATCTATGAGGACACAAGGCTGCAGGTCACAGGGAATTGATCAAGGGAATCAATCAATCAATCTTGTCTCCTCTGACTGCATCTACACAATTGAAAAAAAATCAGCACAGGGGAGGAAAAATGGGTGTTGACACCACCAGGTACCTACAAAATCCATTTTGCTCTCAGCAAACCTATCAAGCCCACGTAGGTAGAGACTTATCAAGTCATGATGGACCCAGCAGCTTTATACCCACATGTCCTGGAGACCAGCTGTCACACGGAAATCACACTGCCAGCACGCACTGGGAGCAGCCCCAGCTCACGGCCAGCATGGTCCCACACGGTGCAAGAGGCGAGCAGCAATCAGAGCCTGCTGCAGAGCGGAAGGAGAGCACGAGCAAAGGCTTGCAGAACACGTGCAAAGTCCAGGATTGCTCCACGCACACGGAGCCGGGTCACTGCAGAGACTGGCTGGGAGCAGCACGAGGAAGGGGCACTCGGTGCTGTTTGACGAGAGGGAAGCAGGTCGCTCCCTGACACGGATGGCTTTACAGCACCGACGTGATCACCCGGTGCTGCACGTACAATAAAACAATAATTCCATCTGGTGCTTCCACAGACACAGCTGGGGCAAAGTATAAAAAAAAAAAAGGGAGCCTTGCTTTGAAAAAAAAAAAAAAAAGCTGATTAAAAAAGCAGGTAATGAGCTTCAGCAATTCGAACTACGGAACAATGTAATAATTATCTCTTGGATAAGCAATATAAAGAGGAGCTTTGGTCATAGTCCATAGGAAGCTAGAGCAGAGCATTCTGCATGGAACAGCTACTGCCAGACCAGGTAGGGGAGGATCCTGCTGGGAAGAAAGTATTGCAGCAACACACCAAGCGATGCAGGGACTTCTGGCCCTAGTACCAGCAGAATTTATGAAGGAATACGCTCCAGATTAAGCACACGTTATCCAGCAGTTTGAATCAAACCCATAAAGTTTTACAGCTTGAAATACGAGGGTAGGATGAAAGCCTTGCTGCCTTTGCTTTGTTCAATGCAGATTTTTATTTGTTTGCAGATCAGTCTTTCTGACCCCAGGCCCCAGGTTTCGGTGCAATTTGATGGCAATGCTTGTGAAAACCCATGCGATGTATATAAAACGTGATACTGCCTAATGTAACAACATGCTCCTGCAGCACAGAACGCCACGGCCAGTCTCCTCTGCAGCATAAATCATCAAAAAGCAGTCTGCGAGCAGTCAGCTTTCAAGAATTTCCACAGATGAGAACCTCCTGCTACAGCACTGCACTGAGAGCTCCTCCAAGAGACGCAGGTTTCACAAAGCCTTTCAAAACAAAGAAACAGGGAGGCTGCAGAGATCTGAAAGAGAAGGAACCGAAGAGGTGGAAAGCAGTGAAGACAGAAGGGGATTAGCGAGGAATGCAAGGCTGCTATGAATGGGTACCATCAGTCTTCCCTGCCTCTGAGCAAAAAATTCCAGTTCACCTCACTCATCCTGGATGTGCAAGAAGAAAGCGAGCTTATTAACAAGGAAACAGAGAATTTCATTAATCATCTCAGCACAGGCTCTTTGAGTCCAACTCTTAGTATTTAGCATACTCAGTATTTTTATTTAGTCTGTTTATATGACAAATAATGTCAGTTTTCATTTCATCTGCAACAGTCTGCTTCAGGCTGACTTTAGTCAGTTCTGTTTACTTAAGACGATCCCTTTGCTGATGAAATAAAAATATACATATCTATATCCAGTACAGTGATTTATTATTTCTTTTTTGTTACAAATTGTTTGGAGTTCGATCCTGCACTCTGAACTGAGTCAATAAGGCAAGGCTTCCCCACGGGCACATCATGCCTGCCTGATCTGGTGGCCTTGTGTGGTAGAGGGACTTTATCAGCCCACAAGAGAAGACCGACTGATGGCATCTACCTGGACTTCTGTAAGGCCTCTGGCACAGTCCCACACAACAACCTACTAATCCCTAAATTAGAAAGAGATTGATTTGAAGGGTGGTCCATCCAGTGGATAAGGAATTGGCTCAATGGCAGAGTGGTTCCACGTCCAGGTGGAGGTTGGTGACGAGCAGTGTCCCTCAGGGGGCTGTCCTGGGACCGGTGCTTTTCGGTATCTTCATCAATGAGACAGAAAATGGGACTGAGGGAACCCGCAACACATCTGCAGAGGGCACCAAGCTGAGCTGATACCCCAGAAGGATGAGGTACCATCCAAAGGGACCTGGACAGGCTGGAGAAGTGGGCCCTTGTGAACCAAATGAGGTTCAACAAGTCCAAGGGCAAGGTGCTGCACCTGGGGGGGGCAATCCCAGGCTGGGAAAAGAACTCATGGAGAGTAGCCCTGCAGAGAAGGACTCAGGGGTTGTGGTGGATGATAGAACAAAGGGGAATGGTCTTAAACAGAAAAAGGATAGATGTAGATTAGACATTAGAAAGAAATTATTCACTGTAAGGGGAGTGAGACGCAGGAACAGGCTGCCCAGAGGAGCTGTGGATGCCCCATCCCTGGAGGTGCTCAAAAGCCCACGCTGGATGGGGCCTCGGGCAGCCTCAGCTGGTGGGAAGTGTCCTAATAAGTCTTCAAGTTTACAGAGAAAACCAGTTAAGTTGGCAGTTTATAAATCAAGAAAGTGCCAAGCAGCTATGCCTGCAGCACATATATTCAGATGTTGCTGTTTGCATTTAAACACCACTGTGCCCCTTCAGAAAGGGACAGTGCAACATTTGCTTTGAGAGCCCTGAGTGTCTCAATTTGCTTACAAAAGACGCCTCAGTAGTAACGCTGCCTTACAATCACATTTTGCATTGACATTCCCATAGCTACCCATTGTGGTGTAATTAGTGAAGACTCGAGGGACTTAAATTTGCTTTTCATCTACTGAACTTAAGTGATCCCTGCAAAGCTGCTGTGAAAGCTAAATTGTCCATCAGTAGGAACACACTCCAAAGCTTTTTGTGGTGTTATTCTTTTCACCATAATTTACTTTTGTCTCATTGTTATTCTTAAGTAGACAAGATTTCCACACTTAGAGTATTTCAGAAGCAATTAATTTAAGTCTTTGGGACTTAAAGCCTTTTTATGTGGGAATGCTAAGCAACAAAAAGCAGCATGTGCCGAGTTGCGCCCAACCACTGCCACACCCTGAACAATTGCATTTGGTTATGTGGAGCACCTGGATATACCCGAGGACAAAGGGAAGGACTCTCAGCCCCGCTGTTCAAGCTCTACCAGCTGGGTTACAAGGCATGGAGACAGAACCAGAGCAGCCTGTAGACAAGTGCAGGAGGCACATACACATCCCTCACCATCCTCTTGTTAAAGACCCTGAGCTGTAACCCCAGGCAGTGGATGCAGTTTCCACTTCCCTCCCTCACCTGTCCAATTCAAGGACATTCCTCTGTCTCCCCACACGCTTACTGTTAGGCAGTAACTCCACTCCTGCAGGAATTTATCCATCCAACCTCAGCAAGCACCTGCACATGGACAGATATCAGCAGCCTGCAACTGCACAAGGGATATCCCGAGTTGGAAGGGACCCACAAAGATCATTGAGTCCATGAGAAAGCTGCCCTAAGCAGAAGGACAAGAGATATCTTCTGTTTTACAGCTGTATAGCATCTAGCTCAACATTAACTACACCTGAAGCTTGTGGGAGTTGAAAATACAAATCAATATTCTCTCTCCCGGTACTACCAGGAATAGAAACAGCAAACTTTGAGTCATCCACAAGACACTCCATCTCAAGGTCTTGGTGCACAGCTTTTGAAGTTCATGTAAGAACACTGGAAAGTTGCAGTATAAAGTCCAGGGCAAATGAAGGAAGACACGCCCTATATAAAGTGATCACTAGTCAAGAGCAATAGTGCTTGAACAGGCAGTAAATCAGGTGGTAAAACTAACACAAAACAACCCAGAAGCACCTGCTTATTTCACGTCTCCTTCTCTAAATCAGATATGCACAAATTACTTTAGAAACATGCTTCTAAAAACAGTAAAAGATAAAATGAAACTTATTTGGTTTTAAGCAACATTTGTGTTTCAGAAAACAATGGTGAAATGTAAAAGGAACAGGTGTTTGTACACAGAAGAAACTCTAGCAAGATGTTCTTCACTGAGATGCTGCACACATTACCACTGATGAATTCTGCATGCCCTGTTCAAGGCTGGTTGTTGGAATTGTGTCTTGCTTTTTTAAACACAGACATATTCCAAAAATTCACACAAAGGGTTAGAAGAGTACCTTTAAGGAAACTTTAATCGCTTACAGATTGTTTCCTGGGACAGATTTGAGGAAAACAGACAAAAATTAGGGGACAACTACACCACTAACCTCTGTGACTGCTTGCCAGGGTTGTGCCCAGGGAACAGATCACACATTTTGTCTGTCTTCCTTACTGACCAAATAGCTGAGATACTATATTCATCTTGAAAGCCTTAATGAAGAGCAATAGGCAAATAGCACGTTATTAAGTAACAAAAGAAAAGTTACTTTGGTAAAATTTATAGTTAGGATAAATTTTGTTTGCTTCTGCAGTACTAAAACCCAGAGATCAAAGAAGAAAAGATCAAAAAAAAAAAAAAAAAAAAAGAAAAAAAAAAGAAAAACAACCCACAAGGGAAAATTATTAACTGGATAGTAGTTTGTGGTTTGTCTTCTTCTTTTGAGATGTACAAAATGTTTAAGAGCCATCTGTTAAGCAGAGCCTCTCAGCTGAAAATAGCACCTAAGAAATTAAAAATTTTTAAAAAGAAGATTAAAAAGTCAGTAGATACATTTAAAATAAAATAAAAAAAATTGAAATTATACAGATTTCAGAAAACTTGGAAAGCGCTCACAGTTCCATGCCACATCCTCCAAACCTGCTGAGCTCACTGTAGTGGACAAAACAGACTTGACTTGGGGAATTTCTACTTAGCTGAATTTATTTCTAATTAATGCAACTTCTAACCACAGACTCAAACATTGAGGGGGGGAAAAAATGATTAACCCATGAGTAAACACCTCTCTCCTCTTTTTCCCAGACTTCCTTGTCTCCATTCGCCCTTTTTTTTTTTTCTTTTTGCCCCAGGCTGCGCACAGATCCCATCCCAACTCCTCTGGGGAGGCAACGGGCAGTGCAGGAGTTGGGGACCGTGTCCCCCAGAGCATCTCCTGCCCCTCATGGCTTCTGCTTGCTCTTGAAAATGCCTGAGCAAGGTCACTATCAGCTCTTCCGACCAGAGGTTTTGACACCTGTGGGTTATTTACACAGGTTTCCAAATAAGCTGGCGAACACCGTGGCCCACCCAGGCTCTCTCTGCTACAAGACCCCATCATTTATGCTCAACGTGCTCTCCCTCCCTGGTCTCCTGCATCAATCTGTGACTCCCTCAGAGCCTTCCTTTGCTTTCAAACTTCATCTCTTGATTGGAAAGAGTAAACCAGTATGAAAGAAATTTTGCAAATAAGCTCTGTCCTGTTTAAAAGAAATCATTACAAACAACCTTCTCTTTTAATCGACAGTGGATGAAGCCCTCTCCCAACAATATTCAGCGAGGAGAAAGATGATGCAAAGAATAAAAAGAGTTGAAGCCAAGTCACACTCCTACCTTACAACTGCAATAAAGTAGACTATTTTTATCCACCCAAAACACTGGGTTTTTCTTAAATATAAAACCAGTTTGGAACTGGTAACCAACCAGCCTAGAACAACAGACGAGCATTCTGCAGCACGAGAAACTCCAGAAACTGCACCCTGGCGAAGGACTGCCTTTCTTTCCAACGGCAGCTGCAGAACTGAATCCAAATTTTTAAGCCAAATCTCAAACACAGGTTTTCAAAGCCAGTTGAAGAGTTGCCCAGATGCTGAAATTGGATCTCAAACCTACACAATGGAAGTCAAAATCCTTTTATCTGAATGGGCCCACTTGTCCAGAGTAACAAAATACACAGGAAAGAGTGGGGAATGAAAAGAAACAGACAATTTGTTCTAAAGGAACTGTTTCCGACTGGGAAATCTCTTTCTGTAACACGTTGAAGTTTTGAATATCTTCCTTAAGACTCTTTTTTTCCAGCAGCACATGACAATAATCCCTTAAAACCAGAAGCATGAGGAAAAATTCCTGAGATATTAAAGATCTGAGGCAGACTTATCAGGGACTTGCAGCAGCATGAAAGGCTGTTGGGTTACAATCTGTAGCAATGGACTAACTATTGGATGTTTATCTTCAAATAATCCTCTGATCATCACCTTACCACTTCTTAGCAGAAATGGTCGTAAATAAGAAGAGAGTAGTCTAAGAGCTGTTGCAATTTCTTCCCAGAGGAGGGAAAAAATGGAACTAAATGTACAAAATTGGAGACTTCCGTCAAGTATTTCTTCTGTTGCCACTATATACACCCCACAGTAACGTGGGTACTTTAACATACCGGGACATTTGATAAACCTTATCAGCTTAGTACATATTACTACTGAATGGTACAAAGAATGAGTATTTGACAGACATGCCTCTTCTGATGAGCAGTAGAGTCCGTTGCTGCAGCTAATTTAATAAAGTCAGTAGAAACAATACTTCCTTGATGGCAGAGAGAAGTTTAGCCTGTAATACGGTTATAAGCACCTACAACAGACATTGATTACATTACTGTATAATGCGTCTTACCAAATGAACTTTGAATGTTAAGGCTTTTTAATCAGACAATAGAAAGTAAAAAAACGATGTACCCTGTGCAAGCTCAAATTCATTTGGTCAAAATCTGTCTTCTCAGAAAGCCAGAATGCAGTAATGTATCCTACACGTGTGGACAGAATCGGCAAAAAAAGCAAAAGGAGGAGTCAAAGAAAACTTCAGGGCAGTTAGCAGGCACTGCCAGGGACAGGTTCACAGGCAGGAGTTGTTGTTTTGCCTGAAGCCAAGAAAACCAGCAAGAAGCAAGAGCAACTCAGAGGCAACATCATTTTTCTCTCCTTGCATTTTCTTCTAATTGTTTAATGGCAGATTCCTACATCCTCTTTGCAACATCAGCCACAACTAGCTCATGAAATCATTACTAAGCTGAAATTATTGGGTCTATTTGCCCAGTCCTTCCCTCTAGGAAGGATATACATAGTTAAGCTACGATTTGCTCTTAACTTTGGGTCAGCCAGACCTCAACACGCAAAAATTTGTTCCAGCTCAAATCCAGTTCAATTATGGACACTATCAGAGATATTCAGAGGCTAACACCTCTTGAAAGAATGCTTCCTTCCAGCAGCATTCCCAGGAAGCTTTCTAGATATTAAGAGCTTCGGTTAAAATAACGTTATGGGCAAAGACATTCAAAACAGGGCTCACCCTCACAGTTTCACTCGTGCCTTGGCACCCTCTCCTCTAGTTGAGCGCTCCAAACTTTCCTAAGCCTTGCTGTGAAACCTTCCTCAGGTACTCTGAAGTGAACGACAGCAAATATCTCCAACACAAGCACAAGAATTATCATCTAGATGTCCTTGCAACGCTTATGGAGGCAACCGGTGCTCTGTGACAGAAGAAAACTGCCTGAATTTGGAATTTTTCTGACTCTCAAACGAGCTCCACAAAAGGACAGCATTCCAGCCGAGCAGGTACCAACAGGTGAGTCAAAGAACTGCTGTTGTGAACAGCGTGGTATTAAAAAGATAGATTTCTTCCCTGCAAAGGAAACTTCTGAGCCTCCCCCTCCCTTTCTTAATTTAAACAAAATTTAAAAAAACAAAGCCAGCAGATGCCAGTTTTTCTTTGTATAAGTTACCAGTGTAAGAAACGGTAGCCTGTCTGCACAGGATGTTCTGAACCCGAGGTCAGGCGCTCCTCTGAACTCGAGCCGAAGCAGGGGAACATGCACGAGGAGCAAAGCGCGGCATCCCCAGCCAGCACTCAGCCACCCCTCCCAGGCACATCTCGCACGCTCCTTTCTGCCACATGTTCTCCTCTCCAAACCACAAGCCCTGCATCCGTGCGAGCACCCGTTGGTGCTTTGTGGATGAACTCAGCAGCCCGGAGGGGAGGAAGAGAGCACAGCACATCGGCACGGCACCCACCCTTAGCCGGGCAAGTTCATCTCGCACAGTGGAAGGTATTTCTGAGCCCCTGCGAGGAAGCCAAAACAAACGAGATCTTTCCCCTTACATGGGAAGCTTGGAGAATAAATCATCCCTAGAAGAAACGGTCAGAAAAGACAGGGCATAGCATTAATCTTTACTGGGCTAAGGAAACATGCCAGCAGACTTCCACGGCCAAGATGTTTCATATTACATCTGAATTATGCAGCAGAATAGCACCGAACAACTAGTAATTATGGAGCAATGTTAATGGTACAGCAGCATTTTTACCACAGTATCATTTGACACCCTAAGAGTTCATGGCAAAACTCACACTTGAGGCTATACAAGCAGAAGAGTCCACGCCAGACGTGTCCCGTGAAGAAAAGCCTTAAAATTCATTACAATATAGCAAAAAATGTTGCTAGAATCAATTTTGGTGGCTAACTTCTGAAGTCAAACCTTCAGGACTTAACAGGTTGCAGAGCAAGCAGGAAATGATGAGCTGCTCCCAAAGAGAACCAAGGGCTTGACTTTTTTTAGCTCCACGCAACAAGTTGCGATTTCACCCTGAGACACACCAAGCACATAAACACCAGAGAGGAAAACAAACAGGAGGAGAACGTCAGCACACAGGAAAAAGTGGTCGTAAATATATATGAACTAGGAGCACAGGACTCCTGGGCAGCAGAGGAATAATTTTCCTTTAGTCCTATGGGAAGGCGAGAGCCTACGAGACGTTCTAAGAAAGTCCTTAATAATTCATGAATGACCTCACAAGAGAGTTGCCTGCAGCAGGGGAGACGTCTCTGTCATCAGGTCCTTCATCTGAATTAGCGCTGTGCGGTTTCAAGGCATCAGGTGCTTTAAGCTGTTGTGTTTGATCAAGTTTTGTCCAGGCTCGCCTGTAACGTGAAAATTACTCCACGACAAATTTGAAGTATCGGTTGAGTGTTGTTCAATAACTTCGCCTTGATCAAAGCTCGAGACCTTCTGAAGTTTTCCAGGATTTCTTCCTCAAGCAAAACAACCTTCACATCAAATACCAGAGCTCTGCAGCAACCTTAGCACTTAACAGCCCTTTCCACATCTCTCATCTCCAGATACCCGTAAAACAAACAAAATTAAACATTTTTGCCTGTTTCCCTCGCTGAAAGGAAGTTGCTGCTACCACGCTCTCTTTTCCTACATCCTGCCCCTAAATGTCTGTCAACCATTTGGCTCATTTAATCACGCTCCACAGAAGGACAGAGGTTACATCCCCAGCAGCTCCAGGAAACCACAGCCCAGGTGAGCCCATTCCTCACCAGCCCAAAGGAAGCGGCCAAGGCACCAAACCATTCTCACACGCTCTAACTCCTCAGCTGCATTTTGACCTTTCCGTGAAATTCCCTGAGTTTGCTGCCTCAGCAGAGGGGTCGGCAGACAGCTCAAGGTTTCCTGGCGCTTGAGCTGGAAGGGAGATAGCAACCCTGCTGCAGCAGAACGGGCGGACGGAGGGAGTAACACACGGTCTGTGGGGAACCGGTGCACACGTCTAAGCCAGGCGCTTGCATCTGAACCGTAAGCTGGGTTTAAAAATCCACATCCACTTTAGACACGTAAACATAAATCCACACAGGAGCATTTACCTTGAAAAGCCGTCTTCAGGACAAAAAGAAATACATATCTGTATTTTCCCTTGATCTCCGTGTTACAGCAAAGCCAGCAGTGGGAAAGCCATTTACCCCCACCGATTTTATGAACATTTCCCATTCATTTCCATAACTAAAGAGAGATGTAAGATAAACATCTCTCCTCCATCACCCTTATATTTCGATCTTATCTACCAAAAATAGAAAGAAACGATCCAACTCAGCACGAGAACTCCTCTCCCTGAGCAGCGCCGGAGAAGACAGGAAGGTTTTGGCAGCCGCACCAGAAATAATTGCTGGTTTGCCTCCCGATCGCTCCAGCGCAGAGAGAAAAAAAAAAAAAAAAATGAAAATCACCCGCAAAAACACCATGGCAAGCCACAGGCAAGCAGAAGCCTACACGTTTTATTTCGGCAGAATGGCTCCGAACAGCCCCAGCCGCATTCCTGGCGCTGGGAAGAGGCCCGAAAAAGCCGGGGAATACCTGCATCGCCGCAGCCTTCCCCGGGGCCAGCTCTCCGAAGCCAGGGCTGCCGTGGGGCCAGCTTTAAATAGGGGCAGGGAAGGGGGATGAGCCAGGGAAGGGGCTGAAATAGGGGCAGGGATAGGGACAGGAGGGAGGGAGGGAGGGAAGGGGGCGGCGGCGCGGCGCTGCCAGGCCTCTCCTCGTCCTGCCCTGACCCTCCCCGGCAGGGCCCCGCACCTGGCGTGGTGGAGGCGACCCCACCCTCAAAATTAATAAAAAATAAATAAAAATAAAAATTTAATATAAAAACAGCACGGAGAGATGGGAGCCTTCACGCCTCGGCGGGCAGCGCCTGTGAGGGGAAAGCAGCCCTCTGAGGGAAAAGCCCCCCTCCACTGTAAGGGGAAAAGCCCCCGTTCTGAGGAAAAAAAGCCCTTTCCTGAGGGAAAAACATCCCCTTCTGAAGGAATAAGCCCCTCTCTGAGGTAAAAAAGCCCTTTTCTGAGGGAAAAACACCCCCTTCTGAAGGAATAAGCCCCTCCGTGAGGGGAAAAGCCCCCGTTCTGAGGAAAAAAAGCCCTTCTCTGAGGGAAAAACACCCCTTTATGAAGGAATAAGCCCCTCTCTGAGGGAATAAACCCTCTCTGTGAGGGAACAACCCCCCCTCTCTGACAGAAAACGCCCCTTCTGAGGGAAAAGCCCCCCTCTCCGACCCAACAACCCGCCCCTCCTTGCCGCGCAGCGCCCCAATCCTCCCCCCAACCCCTCCAACCCTCTTGATTTCCCCCGAAACCAACCCCTTTCGCCGCCCTTACCCACCTGCGCTGGGCTCGGCCCGGGCGCCCTGCCTCCGCATCGGGGCGGGCGGCGCGGCCCCGCCGCAGGTAACGGCCCCGGCGGGGGCAGCGGCGGCGGCGGCAGCGGCACGTGGCGGAGCGCAGCCAATGGGCCCCGCACCGCGGGCCGAGGGGCGGGCGGAGGCGGCCGGCGGCGGGGCCTGCGCGCTGCGGCCCTGAGGGGAGCTCTCCGCCCCTGACGGGGGAGCCCTCCGCCGCTTCTCCCCCGTCCTTCTCGTGAGGAGGGGGTGGTTACGTTGGGTTTGCTGTCGTTTTGAGGGTTTTTTCTTCCGATTTCTGCTCTTTTAGGAAAGAATAAAATGAGAAAAGCGCGCGTGTGGGTGGGTTTTGTGTGTTTTATTGCGCCCTCGCGGCGCTGCGTGCCGGCAGAGGACAGCAGCGCCCGGGGCTGGCTCCCCGCTCTTTTCCCTCCCCTTTGTTTCACAGAATCACAGAATTTCTAGGTTGGAAGAGACCTCAAGATCATCGAGTCCAACCTCTGAGCTAACACTAACAGCCCTCCACTAAACCATATCCCTAAGCTCTACATCTAAACGTCTTTTAAAGACCTCCAGGGATGGTGACTCCACCACTTCACTGGGCAGCCCGTTCCAATGCCTCACAACCCTTTCGGTAAAGAAGTTCTTCGTTTTTTCACACAGAATCACAGAATTTCTAGGTTCTCTGCAACGTTTTCAGCCTCAGCCGAGGCGAACCCGAAAGATCCACCACCGAAAAGCATGAAATTTTAATTGCTTTTGTTCGGCTCCCTAATCCCCGTGCCTCGGGTGCGGGGAGGTTTTCAGCCCTGCCCCTGCAGTTGCTAGGGATTTTTTTTATTATTATTTTTCAACAACAGCCGCATAAACCCTGCCAACAGGCAGCGTGAAAATGCACCCGAGTTCGTGGCACATCGCAGGCATCCAGCGGGTGCTGAACCTACAGGAGAGGGGAAGGCACCTTGCAGCCCCATCTGATGTTACCATGGCACTATCAGTAACTGAACCACAAGGAAAAACAATAAATAAATAAATAAATAAATGAGAAAAAAATAAATAATCTGAGGGAAAAAAAAAAAAAAATACTGGAGCAGAGCTATACAGGCTGTGCACCAGCTGTGAGCAAGAGCTGATTAAGCAAGGAAACTGATTAAAGCATTGCGGGTCATGCTGGCTAGGAGCTTCTCTTTTTGATAGGGTGCTTATCGCTGCGGTGTCTAAAAAAATTATCACCGTGTCTCGGGGATTACTGGGAAATGGGAACAATAGTTGTGGCTGGGACAGCCACTGGTCTCTGAGCTTTCTGGGTGGAAATTGGCGACAGGCGACCGGAGGGGGGAAATTGGGTGTATGGGATTGGCAGTGTCCCAAAGCAGGAAGACTAAAATTCTTTGAAATTGTGAGCTTAACGTAAATGTAGAAGCACTTTTTCGCGGTATGTTGGTCTCTCCCTTACAGCTCTTGCTAAACTGTGTCACTTAATCCCTGCAACAGACAACACGTCGCTTTTGTGTTCTGTTGGCCGTTGGTATTAGATTTATAGTCAGATCTTTGATCGCTGTTTGTATAATTCTAGGAAAATATATGTTTCACATGCAAAAAAAAAAAAAATCCCTCTCCATTTTTTCAGCCATTGGCATAACCAAACACAGAAGATCCATTGGGATCAGCCCTTATCTCTGCTCCTCCATGACTGCAAGGAACCATTCATTGCCTCAGACTTACAGATGAAGCCAGAAGATGCAAATAAAGCCCCCGACTGTGCAGCCAGGCATGCCCCAGGGTGTCACAGGGCCTGTCACATCAGGCTTCGGCCGGGAAACAACCAGGCTTTGCAAGCAGCCTCGAAGAAGAGCAGCTGCAACAAAGATGCTTTCTATTCTTCGTTTCTCAGAAAACTGCAGGAGTGATCTCAGCGGATCGGCGGTGTGCGCAGAGCTCAAACCGTGGGGCCACGCCGGAAGAGAGGATGGGGGAAGAGATGGGCAGAGTCTTATCAGACGTTGTAATAGGGTCATTCCCATGATCTCTGAGATCTGTGGTTACAGACATAGCGATGCTCAGAGACATTTAGATGATTAAACATATAGCTAGGCGTGGAAAGGGAGTTTTAAGTGCATCTGGTCAATTCTTTGCTGAATCAATGGGAATTAGGCACCAGAGCACTTCTGAAAGCCTCATGATTTGTTTGTCCTCAATATCCTTATTTAAACAACCCTAAAAGCACCATCCCTTTGACATATGCATCAGTTGCTCAAAGAAAATTATTTATTTGGGTCTGGTTTTAGTTTTGTGCACTTGTGTTATTTTCCAAGTTTTGTGTTTGTCATTTGTTTGTTTGTTTAATTGCCTTCTTACCCCACCTGGATTGCTATTTTAACTGCCTCCTGGGTGAGTTTCTGGCTAACGATTTCTGTAAAATTTCCTGTAGTGGAACTAGGACCTTGGAAACCTTTTGGTTTTTAATAGTGAATCGAAGATCTCAGCTCTGGGTATAATTAGATCCACACCAAGACCTGTTTTCAGGTTTAATGGTCAATTTTGCCCTCTAGGAAAGAGTCTGAATCATGGATTCTGCTGTCTACCACGTCCTAGCTGTCTTACTGGGACTGGGTGGGGTAAGGTAAATGATGCTCCATTTAAGTAAATGGCTCTCTCTTATTACCAGCCTTTGTAATTATTTCTGTGGCACAGTCTAATGGTTTTATTAAGCTGCGTTATGCTTTAATGTTTATTCTGATTGATGATTGAATTACAGAATAGTGGCACTGCTGTTGTACTAGAGAAGAAATGCTTAGACAGTCATGCTGTACTTCACAGGAAAAGCATTTTCTCAACAGAGGGCTTCCGTAACTAGGTGCTTGTTGCTATAAAAGCAGGCTGCGTTTTCCACACTAATTTAAAAAGGTGACATTTCTCCTGTGGTTACACATAAATTGTATAGCTAGAACAGTGCATCTAATGACATTAGTCATCTGTATAGCTGGAATCTGTCCAATTTACATGGAAGACAAAGGCAAAATCACATAGATATTTATTATCTTCATGTCCTATATGGCACTCATATTTGGAAGATGATTTTTTCTGTTACTGGTGATAGAAGATACTTAGTACCATCACAAAAAAGTTGAAATATATTCCAGAAAAGGTTAAGGAGTCATGGAGAGAGGAATCCACTGTAGAAACCCACACACCTCAGCTATGCTAATAGAGGACCAATTACCAGAAAAATTATGCAGTGTGCCTACACCCCGTGGACAGCACGTAAAACCATGGCCTGTCAGCCTTATTCCAAACAGAGGCAGGAGCCAAGACATTATTAATCTCAGTGGGAAGATACCATAATATTATTACCGTAATAATACTATTGACAAAGACACTGTAAGAGTAACCATAATGTCCTTAGATTCAAAACCCTTGTAGCACCAGAAAAAAAGAAAATTACTCCTCTTCCTTTCAGAAAAGAGGAGTAATAAAAAAACATATATATTTAAAATATATATATATATACATGTACTTTTTAATAAAGAGAAACTAAAGGGAATATCTAAAATATTTAAGGGTGGCATGGAGACTGTTTAAAGACGCTGTTCTGGAGGAAGAAGAACTGCACCAGAACAGAGCACTTCTACAAGGCAGACTGTACAACTGATAGCATGGTAAGGAACATTACAGGATGAAGATGTCTTCCTTCAACAAGTACATGTAGAAGTTGTATCCGAAGTAGGGAAAAAAAGGATCATAAGCTCTGATGGGTTCAATCCCAGAGCATGATAAACAAGTCTGAAAAGGAGATTTAGGAGCAGCTCAGAAAAGATAAAAATAATAATAATAATAATAAATCTTTCTCTGAACAAATCAAAAATCAGGAAGCCTGCCAGGGAGTTTGACCAGTCTTTAAGGCCAATAGATAGTGAAGATGCAGAAGGATCATCTGGTGAAGATATAGCCACAGAATAAATACTAAATGGATTTTTGCATTTACAAATGGCATGGAATTGGAAGACATTTCTCAAGGTAAAGTGTAACTAGAAAAGAACATGGAACTTTTGCAAAATGAACAGTAGCAAACTGCTGAGACCAGGTAGAGTTCAGCCAAGAGTTTTCAAGCAGCTCAGAAATGAGGAAGAGCAGGTACTAACTTCTGTCCCTAACTTCTCACTTCAAACTTCCTCAGCATCACAGGGCACTGAAAGGTTGCTCATGAGACACCAGTTCTCTGAAGGGATTTGGAAACTGTTGAACCAGAAGCCTGACATCCTTGCTAGACAAATAAGTAAAAATTATGCTGAAGAACAGAAGAGACTTAGTGGACACATGGATAAGACACATTAGGGGAAGTCAGTATAGCTTTGGTAAAGAAAATTAGCAGCTCACAGCAAACTCATGGACCAGGAGAGATTCAATGAACTGCTTCTGATGAAAAGCACTCAGTAAGATTCCTCCTGAAATGAACTTAAAAAAAAAAACAGTCTGCTAAGGGATATGAGATATGGACAAATAATTGATAGAAATGGAGGTCAATAGTGACTTACAAAACATGCTGATGATACTAAGCTCTTCAGAGTAGGGCTAACTGTGAAGAGCTGCAAATAATTTTATTGATTCAGGGACTAAATAGCAGATGAAATTCAAATCAGATAAATATGAAAGGGTAATGTATGAGAAAAAGTAATCCTGGCTTTATATGTATATACTGAGGAGCTTTGAGTTGACTTTTACCACTGAGGAAAAAAAATCGTGAGGTAACAAGAGGTGGTGCTGTGAAAACCTCAGCTCAGAGCTCAGGAGTGGTCAAATTGAGAATTGTTACGATTGTATTAAAAATTATTAGGAGAGAAAGAGGTCAAACCAGAAAGAATTATTTTATACAATGTCATTGCACTGATGCACCTACGTCTTGAATTCCTTGTGTAAGGGTAGTAGCCCAACTTAGAAATAATATTTTGGAACTGGAAGAGACTCAAAACATTTAACAGAATGAGCAGAAACAGCACGAGGGCTTCCAGGTGGGGGCATGGCTAACTCGATCGGGTCTCTTCAGTCTGTAGTTGTGGGGGAGTAGGGTCACAGCCTATAAAATTTTCAGTGGTCCAAATAACGAGCAGGAATCGAGATTGTTCTCTAGTTTTTCAGGTACAAGAACTGGGGTACATCAAATGAAAGCAGAACTTGGAAGGCTCGAAACAAACAAAAGGAGATAATTCTTCACATAGTCGGTGGTTAAGCTATCGGTAGTTGTTGCTTCAGGATATTGTAGATAGCAAAACTTTACGTGGGCTTTAAAAGCAACTGAAAAATCATCAAAGACTCTTGCTCTAGCTCAGCAAGTTCCTGACTGGCAAGTTGCTAGAGCTGGGAAAGTATCAGGGGGAAATACAGAACATGTTTGCCCTGTTCTTACACCCTTTCTACTCACATACTGTCAGCCACTGTCAGAAGGTGGCTGGGCTAGATGGAGCTTTGATCTGACCCAGTAGCAGTTTTTATGCTTTAATTATTATTTTAACAGTCGGCCTCAGAATATTACTTCCCAACCCTGAGACACCCGGCTGCTATAATCTCCCTGAGCATTTTTTTTTTCTTCTGCAGCTCTTTTTTGTCTTTGCCTTGACCCGTTCACCATTTCCTGTACCTCAGTATTATATTTAAGTACACTTACATTTTCAGCACTGCACGCTATTCTGAAAAAAAAAAAAAAAAAAAAAAATCATTAAAAGTGTTTAATGTGTTCTTCCCAGAAGCATTAACAACAAATTAATGCGCGTAGATGTGCTGCCTTTCCCACTTTCAGGGAAGACAGGTTGTCAGTGCAATCCTAAATAGAGCCTGGAAGAAAGAGGCAGTGTTATATACGGCGTGCTCGTCTGGGGAAAAGAAACAACGTTGTATTGCAGCCAAGTCAGTTGTCAAAATGAGTAGATATGAAGCAGTTATTCCTCAAACACCCAAGCTGGCATTGTGAACTGAAGGGAAGCAGAGCAGAAACAGTCACGCTTTCCACTTTGGCTGGTGCAGACAGGCTTGGGACTATTGGAGTAAAGGAGTTTTAATACGAATAAGTAACTTAAAATGATGGTAGACCAGTTACAATCTGTATCCTTTTGCATTTCTCTTCCCTCGAAGAAAATATTTTCGTCCAGTTCATATCATTGTAAGTCTATTAATAATTGTACAAAGCCTTAACAGCAGAGATTGTAATGTATATATTAATAATGCATTTGCAGAGAAAAATATATTAATGCTTTCCTGAATGCTCAATTAAGCAATTACCTAACGCCACAAAACATTAGTGATAGAAAGCGAATATAACCTTAAATCATTTTGTGAGACTGCAGATGTCTGAGAGTAGTTCTGAAGAGCATGTGGAGGAAAGTAATCCGGGAGGAGAAGAGCGCCCAGCCTGCTGTGCCAAACAGCCCTGCGAGGCTGTAACAAGGCGAGCCCCATGGCTCAGCTGCCTGGGAGGCGTATCTTGGCCAAGGGATTGTCTGCAGACAGCCTCTCCGGAGAAGATAAAACGCTATCACACCAGCCTGAGCCAGGAGAAAGACTCTTCTGGCTTCTTTCATCCCCCTCTTCCTTCCCTACCCCAGACCTTCATGGATACGTCTATCAGGATGGCACGTTCAAATGGAAACGTAACCTTTAACACCCAGTAAAGATCACTGATACCATTTATTTTTCCTGAATTTTGTTTAGGCAGATTGGCAGTTTTCTTTGGAGTTAAGCATTAGCATTTATCAGTCGCTGGTTTGAATTCCAACATTGTGGTTTTGATTAGCCTGTTTACTTAGCGTATCTCCCATAACCTTTGGCGTCTCTCTGAGGAGGGAACATAATAAAAGGTTGTTTCACTGGAAGTACATATATGCCACAGACCACACTACTTTTGTGCTGTTCTTTATCAGTTAAGCAAACATTCCCTTCTGTAAATAAACTCCTCTGTGGATATACTTCAATTGCATACATTGGGAACATAGGGCAATTCAAATGAGATGGGCCCTCAGGAGATCTCTTCTCCAAACTTCTGCTCCAGGCAGCATCAGCTCTGAGGTCAGATGAGGTTGCTCAAGACGTTACCCAGTCAGGCCTTGAAAATGTCAAAGAACAGAGTTTTTACAACATCCCTGGGCAACCTGCCCTGCTATCTGACTCTCCTCATGGTGAGAAAGGGTTTTCTTGTATCTAGTCAGAAGCTTTCACATTCCAATTGATCAACGTCTCTTCATTCCCCTACCTTGCACCTCGGTGAAGATCCTGGCTCCATCTTCTCAAGTTCTGCTCTGGAGAGCTGCTCCCCACCCTGTCATTCCCCAGCCCGTGTCATTGCCAGGCATGTTTCCTTTCCCAGAACTTTGCACAAGTTCTTGTGGGATTTCATAAAGGTTCTGTTGACTCATAAAGGTTCCCCTCCGGTGTTTTAGGTCTTTCTGAGTGGCAGCCGTGCCCTCCATAATATGGGCTGGCCCTCACAACCTTGTGTCTCCTGCAGGCTTGATGAGAGGGCACTCTGTCACGGATAACAATGAATAATATGGATAATGTTAAACAGGACGGGTCCCAGGAGAGACCCCCGAATTACCCCAAGGAGCACACCTCATTAGCCATGACCCTGATCATCCAAGCAAGTTTTAACCCATCCCATTGCCCCCTGATCCAGACCATAACATCCTAAATTGGTACAAGAATATTCTTGGAGATGCTGTTGAAAGCAAGCTGAAGTCAAAATAAATAGGATCTGCTGCTCTCCCCTCATCCACAAATCCAGTCTTAGAAGAGAATAAGGTTGATCCAACGTGATTTATTCTTGGTAAATCCAGACTGTTTGATAGACCTTTCTCCTTCAGGTGTCCAGCAACATGCTCCGTGAGGCCATGCTCCATGATTTTCTCAGGGTCTGAAGTGAGACTGACCCATTTGTTTTCCCCAGGTTGATTCTTTAGCCTTTTTTTTTTTTAAAAAAAAAAAACAGGTTTGGCATTTGCCTTTTCCAGTTGCCCACCAACCTCCATGGCCTTTTGAAGATTACGGAGTGGCCTTGCAAGGACATCAGCCGGTTCTCAGCACTGTGGACACAGCCTGTCAGGTCCTGTGGACCTGTGTGTGTGAGGTTCTCTCAGCCAAACCCCAACGTGACCTTCATTCATGGCTGGGTAAGTTACACCCTGCGGATGTTTGTATGAGTCACATTCTTAATTTCCAGGTATCTCACGGCAAGCCTACATTCACTCAAGCAGATGCTCAGACACACAAAATGCTGCCAGACTTGGGTGTCAACCTAGCTAAAACTGATGTCTTCACTGATTCAGCCTGTTGTGAGCTCATAACAAAGCACCACGCTGCTGAGAAAGCCACCGCTGTAATCTTCACAGCATCCTTGCTTGAGGTACACCAGATACACACTGAGTGAAAAAAAAGTGTGAAAAAAAAAAATACAATAAAAATGAAGAGGCTAACTGACTGAAGGAAACCTCTTGCCAGTCACTCAGCTTCCACGAGCACCTTCCTGGTACCCAGGCTACATTCAAGACAAACCAGAGAGCTGAGCTCAAAAAAAACATACCTTGTGTGAGCAGCAGAATGGGAAATTGTTAAGTAAGGCTAAGCTGCTGAATAGGTAACATTGAGAACTGCACCAAGGCTGCCAGGCACAAACTGTAAGTCAGGGTGATGCAGAAGATACGAAGACATTGCAGAAGGGGAGAGGGCTTATTAGCTCAAGTCCTGCTCTGCGCCAGGCCTGAAAGGATTTCTCCTCAGGCTTGCTAATATTTGGGAAACTGAGCGGATGTGCAAGCTGTTGATCACTTTACTCTATGCTTTCCCAGCAATGTTCCTGCCTACCAAAACACCGTAAGTTAGCCCTCTTATCATAACCAGGCAGCGATGCTGCAGCTGCCGTGCTTGTCACATCCAGACCCGCCCTGGACCTGAAGCCTAAGGCTTTGCTTCAGGAGGAGGGGGATTTTTTACTTATGAAAGCTGCTGAACGGTAATCACCGACCTCTGAACACACCCAAACAGTGCTGTTTGTACTGCAACGTGTTGTATTTTCTCTGTTTTTTTGTGCGTTTGTCTTTCGAGCCCAAAGGAGCAATGAGGAGGAGGAGGAAGGTGGATTTAAAGTTGCTTGACAGACACAAGAGCAATTACCAGAGCCCGTGGAGGCTTTTCTCAGCTGTGGAAAGCGTGAAGAGTGTATTTTGACAATGAGCCATAAACAGACAGGGTCCTGCTTTGTATTACTTCGTGAATAAATAGGGCCTGGCCGTGTCATGAGTTTATACAGGGTTTTCAGGATCTGCTGAGGATCTGTCATCTAAGAGTTTCTTTTACTTCTCTGAACCACATAACAAATTAAATAAAGTGTGCTCTCCGCAGCACACAGCTTTACTGTGCCATAATAGGAAACAGAGGAGGACAAAACAATTAAAAACCTTGAAAAAGAACAGGCAGGATGGAGGCTGTGCAGGGACAGACTGGGGCCAAAGCAGCCAAAACAGCGCCTTTTTCATTCTGGGGAGACGTGGCCAGGCGCTCTGAGAGCAGAGGTTATCCACACCACGCTGAGCAGTTTTGGCAAGTCTCGCATATGGAAGGTAATAATCCCACGGGTGCTGTCTCCTCTCCAGGAACAAGGCTGTTTTCTCAACAATTTACCCCAACACGTCTCTGTTCCTCTGCCCCACGCGCAGTCCAGCAGGACAGCATGGTCTGGGACCCACCACGCGTAGTGTCCGTGTGCCTCTATCTGCCATCAAGTGGTCAGACATGTGCCTCATATATGACCAGAGCATCTTCTGAGCAGGTCCAGAGCATCTCTTCCTGTCTTTTGGTCTTCTCCCCAGTTGTCAGGATCGGGTTTTCTTTGAGGAGTAAACACCAAAAGGAGACCTGTCCAAGTCACTGCTAAACCAGGTATTTGGAGTTCAAAAAAGAGCTGCTTTCCATTTTTTTTTTTTTTTTCCCGTAAATCCATATAGATATTACAAGAAGGATGCCCACATCTTGCCTAAGGACACGGAGGCAGGAGGCAGGGGTGTGCACGTAGAGCTCAGCAGTGCTTTTAGGTCCTGCTCTGGATGCGGGAGTCACTTGCCAGCCTCTTCACTGCAGGGAGACCACCAACGCTTCCTGCACGTGGAGAATGTCTTATCTTGACAGGAGAAATAAAGCCGCTCTTCCTAGAAATGCACAAATGTTAAATCATGCTCGCTTGCTAATATTGCTGAAGTTGTGCCAGAGAACAAAAGAGAAGCCTGGGCCAAGATAAATCAACACTGACAACAGAGAACAGCATTACTTGCCAGCTCGAAACCAAGCGCCCTGAGCCAACACATGCCATTTCTACCCGTCCAGCTGCTGCCAAATGACTTGCTTAAGATGTGGTGTTTCAGGTTGAGAAACAGAAATAATGTGTTTTTGACAAGGTAATAGATTTATAGAGAATTCTTCCTGCAAAAGCATGTAACCTGAATACCCAGCTGCAGAATTGCTTGGAGGCACCTTTGGACCTTCTCCACGTTTCGGATACTGAGTGTGTTGTGACATGTCTTCATTTTGACTTAGGTCTGCATTGTCTTTTTCGTTCTATTTATTGCACGGTTTTTGCATTTCTGTTGGGAAAAAATAAAAATAAAAAATAAAATCTTTGGAATGCCTGCCAATTTCTGAACACTCTCTTTCTGCCAAAACATATTTTAATATTTTTTGTCAGTGCACAATCTTGAAATCAAAGGCAACTCCTTTGTCCATGTCACCTTCAGCCTCTATTTGAAGGGAAGGAAGGAAAGATTACAGGAGTCATAAGGAAAACGTGTAAAACTGTCATTCACTATGGCTGCTTTAAGCTCCCTTTTCCAGACTTCACTGTTCTTCCTTAATGTTATTTTACCTCTAGGCTTAGGTAAAAGCATTTTGACTGGATCCAGAAGACTTGGATTTTGCATTTCTCTTCTCTCTCCTCAGCAAACCCTTACTCACCGTGCAGTTTTGGGGTACACTAACGTCTCTAAGATGCAGGTCCTCTTCCACACCCTGCTGGCACCTGCCATAGGAGGTCTTCCCGTGTTGGTGTTTAGCATTAGATGTGCTAGTGACCCTCCCCAGCTCTTGAAAATGCCCATAGCATTATAGGAATTGGATGCTCCATGGACACATCAGTCCATCCTAAGTATTCACTGTTCCTGTAGAGCTTGTGTCCCATAGCTCTCAGCTCTTGGAGATCACCATGTATTTACAATTATCTTCTAAACCACAGTATTCTGCACAGAAATCATTACAGGAGTTTCTCATTCAACACTAAGCAAAGACTAGGCTGGCAATGTTCCCTCTTGGTCTGACCACAGAGCTGTATTTATATTTTTGGTTCACTCAGGCACTATCTGAACACCCAGGAGCTCGCAGGCTTTAGCTGCTCTCTCCCAGAATGAGCAGCAGAATGACTAAATCCCCAAATCTTTCCATAGAGCAGGTCTCCATGCATATGAACATCCATACTGAGGAACACCTCGTATATAGAGGACAAGTACATTGAGCTGAATAAAGAACTGAGCTGGCACTAGCTGGTGAAGCTGCTGCCATGGCCAAATGTGCTGCGTCCCTTGTTGCCACTTGGGAATGTGGCAGCAGTTGTGGGAACCCCACCAAAACGTTGCCTTTATTTGCTGAGAGCCATGTGCTTTGCATGTGGAAGAGGATTTCACTGCATCCCTTGTAACATACCAGGGCTGCCCACTCCTGCAGCACCAAGCCTGAGGGAGAGACCTGGGCTTCTCCTGGCTTTGCCTTTTTCCCCATCACCAGCACTTCCAGATCCTCTCTTCCCATTATCCCTTCTATCCAAACTGCTCTTTCCATCCTCCGGCCATGCCACATCTGGCCCTGCAGTGCTCTCTTCCCTTGCAAGCTGAGCAGAGCCAGGGCATTTCCTTCTCCAGGAAGATGCCTGAGGTTAACCCAAGCTTTTTTATTTTTAGTTTTTTAAACACATCCCCCTCTAACCGTGGGGCAGGATGCAAAACCTCAGCTGGAGCAGGGCTTGCTGCAGAGCTGAGATGCTGTCCCCGCATTGCATGTGGGGGCAGCCAAAGTTCCCAGCACTTCTGCTTCTGGACGGGGCTTCAGCTCACTCACCAGTGGTGTGCAGTGCAGCAGGCAGCGAGCTCTGTTGGTAGGACTTTGGTTATGTCAGCCTGGCTTTTGATGTTCTAATCACGTATAAACACCGTAACTGCGCTCATTAGGGGTATGAACTCCTCTGACTGTTTGCTTGCTTTGCGGAGGCATCTACTGGGAAAAGCCGCAAATATTATTAGTATAAACACGCTTGTAGCATTACATTTAATTTCCCTCCCCAAATGGAAGTGCACTTATATCACTATTAAATACTTACCACTTTAAAGTTTACTAGTTTGAAAGCATTAGAGATAAAGCAATGCATTAACAAGTGGGAGGATGAAATGGCTTCGGAAGAAATACGGAATTTGCACGTTGTCCTCAGTTTCTATCCAATAACGAACACCGAGCACTAAGGACATTCACCACTGCCGTGGCCATAGGGGCCAAGCTCAGTCTTAGGCTTTTGGAGTGAAAAGATGAGTGTTTTCTGGGAGTTTTCTATTTCAGCTGATGTATTAGTGGGATGACTTCACAGCAGCATTTCCTGGAGCATTTTTGGCCAGTGGTACCCACACTTGCTGTGGTTATGCTGACAAATGTTTCTGCCATAGCCTATAATGAAAAGCCCTTCGAAAACTCATTGGAAATGTCCCTGCTGATTTTGGGAGTCATTTGAAGGAGTCACAAATGATAGTGGGGCTCCTTCATATGGTCAGCGCAGGGTGTCTTCACCCTACGTCGCTCTGTGATGGGCAGTGGATCCTGCCTTAAATACATCCATTTCTTCTGGCTGCTGCAACAGGAATCCCTGAGCGCCTGACTCAAATATCCTCATCGTGATGAGAGGCCTGGAGGTTGGGTCTGACAAAACCCACGAAAAAAACCAGCATCAGATTTCAGATACATAACGTCAGGCAAGCAGATACCCAGACCTCGCCATCAGCAAGGCTGAACGGTACTAAAGGACTAGAAGAGGGCAAGAAAATGAAAAGCTCGTTTAATCAGGCGTTACAAACCCTGACGGACAGTAACAGGGATCTGCAGAACTGGAGGCAAAAAAAAGCTGCGATGTTTCAGATGACACGCACATGAGCGAGGATGTGAGTCACCTCTCTGCAGCCCTTCTTCAGCAGCAGCAGCGCGCAGAAGTCATTTATCTGATTTCTCAGGATACAGCCTATTTGCAAACCACACAGATGAGTCGCAGACTGGGGGTTATTTAAAGCAAATTGGGAAGGAATTGTAAACTTTGCTGATAGCTTATTTGTTTTCTTTGACAACATACCTTTATCTGATAACTGCATTCATATATAGGTTCACCCGATTGTTTACGTTGTGCTGGGGAGGGTAAATGTTTTATTGCTTCTCATGAAAGTTATGGATATAAGGTGGGTTACTGCCTCGGAAAATTAGGTCTGTGGCTTTCTGCTAAATTAATATTGCTACTATTTAATTAGTGGTGAGAAGACAGAGCTCAGTGTACTTGCCTCCGCCTTCTTTACTTATTTTTAGTGAAAAAATGGGCTTTTAATACAGACCAGCTTCTGAAAGGTCTGCTGAAGATGTAATTACCTCAGAGGCACCCTTAGTCCTTTCTATACTTGGAAGTGACACGATGTGACATCCCTCCTGCATGGGGATGAAGGTGGAATGAAGAAGTTTTGGCACAGAATTTCCATGTCTGCTCAGAGACAATGGAAAGAAAAGAAAAAAAAAAAGAAGAAAAAAAAAAAAAAAAAAAACTGATGCCGGACCGCATTTCTCTAATTATTTCTATAAATAATCTTTTGCCCATCTGCCTTTGCTGGAGCGATGCAGCTGCCAGGGAGCCGAAAGCAAATGCTAAGCACAATGCTGGGTCCTGTGCCAGCCCCGGCACAGACGGGCTGGGTCCAGCCCCGGGTAGAGGTGCCGTCTGCCCAGCTTCCCGGTGCCCGGTGTCTGCTCCAGCTGCTCGGCGGGGTTGTGGTTTTCGTCCTCCTTCTGGATGAGGCTCAGGCCATGGGCACTGCTCTGCGTCTGGCAGTCCTCAGCTTCACAGCCCCCGTGTTCAGTGGGTGCAGACTGGGTAATGGCCTTGTCTTAGCACCTTAAGAGCTGCAGCTTCATCTTCTTTTTCACCACAAATGTCAACAATTTGCTTTGTAGTAAATCAGCCGTAGCTTTTCATTAGACAAAGGATATCTAAAAGGAAAAAAAGTGTCAATTTTAAGCCTGCTTTGCATCAGTAATGCACTAAAACCTGTGTTTTCACACGTCCTGTTTGCTCATGTTTCTTCAAACCATCCCATAGCAAATTGCGACACTGCCAAAACCATTTCCAACCACAAGACTCAGCCATGAGGATCCACTACAGATGACCACTTCTCTGTTTTACACTTGCTCTTATCAGATTCTCCATGTTGATGCCAAGGGCGAAGCACTCCCCTCCCAGCACCCTGGCTGCCCAAACCCCTTCTCTCTGCCTCCCCGATTACAGAGGCTGAGAGCTCCTTGCTGCTCTGCAGGAAGGTGCAAGCGAGATGCTGCAGCTCTGTGAGCAGGGAGCTCCACGCAACAGGCAGTTTGTTCTTCCCCCTGACAGTTATGGTTGTTTCTATGGAAATAATGCTAAAAATAATTCAAGAATTAGCCTCACTTTTATTATGAAGGAAAGAATTTGCTTTGTTCAGATCTGTCAGTTGGGCGCACGGAGGTCTCTGATGTTTAATTTTTGAAACACAGAATCAGAGCAGCATCGAGGTTGGAAAAAACCTTCAGGATCAGCAGGTCCAACCATCAACCTGACCTACCACTGGGCACTCAAAGAAAATCAAATCCACAGACGGAATAATCCTCTTTGGCAGGTGCTAGACCTTGAAAAAGGACTCTTGGAGCACTATTCCCACAGGAAGGCAAGTCCCATTCCTGCATAAACCTCTACTGGGTTTGGCCACTTTTCAAGCCTCTGGCAGCGCTGGAGGAACATGTGAGATTTCAGCACACAACAGAGATGAGAAATCTCACCTTCCTGATGCCATTTAGTTCCTCATCGCAGTTTGGCGGCTCTCCTCTGGTTCTGCTGCCACGGCCGTGTCTCCTGCATTAATCATGCTGCTTCCCAGCCTGTGCAGTGGCTGGTGCTGGCATGCCTGGACCACCCTGCATGCCTGGCCCCCACTCCAGTACTTTTCTGGCCATGCCTCCAGGATGCTTTATTTGCCCTGCTGTAGAGCAGATGCAGGACATAGCTCAGACAGAAAGTGTTTACTTTCTTCTTCCCTGTCTGGCTGTAGACCTGGAGCATTGAGCAACTTGTCTTGCAGCAGCATCCTTCTTCCTCATATCCCCCAGCCCCAAGCTGTGTTTCTGTGACTGGAGTACCTCACTGCCAGCTCTGTGTCCCTGGGTCATTTTGTTCGTGGACAGTCAAAAACACTGCACCAGGACTTGTTTTTTCTGTACCACGACCTTGTTTGACTTCACAGTAGTGCCCTGATGCTGCTCTGATAGCAAAGTATGCTAGCCTCACTGCCCCAGCAGTGCCACAGTCTGCAAAAGGAGCTGGTGATGCTTAACCTCCCCCAGCACTCTATCTCCCAAATCATTTTCTTCCTGTCTGCTTTCTATCCCATTTCCAGGAAGGAGCATTATCTTCTCAGCCAGTTTCTTGCTCCAGCTGGCTGGATCATCATGCTGTACCTGATGCCCCACTGACTCAGCTGCACGTGCACAAGCTGCAGGCTTGTGCTAGCCACAGATTTCCATCCGGATGCTTTCCTACTGAGACCAGAAGCAGGTAGGTGTCTGTCTGACCTGCAGGACACTTCTGAGTGTCCCAGTGCCATCTCCCATTTCCCCCTCATTCCTTGTTTCTGCTTCACTGCTGGGGTCCCCTGGAGCTGCATCTCCACATACTTGTCCTCTAGCAAATCTGTGCTGGCTGCGTTCCTCAGAGCTTCACTTCTCCTCCTCCCTTGGGTTTATGTCTTTGTTCTTGTTTTCTGGAAGAGCAGGACCATACTTGGCTGGAGGGAGGACTCAAGGGGGCACGGGGTAGTGCCCATACAGACAAGCTGGAGGAGAATTCAGTTCATAAAAGGAAGCAGGAGGAATCGAGTGATGGAACTGCCATTTTCAGAAGTGTGGAGTGCCACGGCAAGGATTTCCTGCTCCCTTCAACTTAATCTTTCCAAGCTCAGAGCCATTCCTCAGAAAATGTACGCAGCCCCTAATTAATCAAGTCTTAGCAGCTTGGAAAGTGCCCATCTGTCCTGCCCACTGCCTGATGCACAGATAATTTTGCCTTTTCCTATCATCTGTAACAACAGCAATTACTAGTCATGGATGGTAACATTGCTTATAACGATTAAAAAGCTGACATGGCTTCACAGGGAAGAAAAAAAAAAATAACTGCGAGCAAAACCCCTATAAAATGCTCTTCAAAACAGTCAGAAAAGGCAGCGGAAGAGCCAGCAAGTGTAAGCTGAGGCCAGACTAATTCAGATGAGAATCTCAGCTGATGTTTGCAGCTATAGCCACAGGCCCACAGGTAGTTTGCACCAATGTTTTCCCTATTCTTCTGAGGTCTTCAGCTTAAGACAGATGCTCACTGAAAGGAATGTTTTAGCAGATTATCTGCTGTCCTCCTGCCCTGAAGCAGAATGACTTTTCCCACACTGCATGACTTGTCAGACATTTATCACATGCCATCACAGCTTAAGGTTGGGGCTTTCACATCAGATCACAAGTCCTTTGAGGAGCGGCTGAGGGAGCTAGGTTTGTTTAGTCTGGGGAAGGGGAGGCTCAGGGGAGACCTCATTGCTCTCTACAACTGCCTGAAAGGAAGGTTTGCAGAGCTGGGGGTCGGCCTCTTCTCACTGATAACCAGTGATAGGACTTAGGGAATGGCCTCAAGTTGTGCCAGGGGAGGTTCAGGTTGGAAATGAGGAGACATTTCTGTCAGACGGAGCAGTCAGGCGTTGGGACGGGTTGCCCAGGGAGGTGGTGGCGTCACTGTCCCTGGGGTTTTCAAGGAAAGGTTGGGCCTGGTGCTTGGGGACGTGGTTTAGTGGTGACATTGGTGGTAGGGTGATGGTTGGACCAGATGGTCTTGAAGGTTTTTTCCAACCTTTATGATTCTGTGATCACTCGTCTGGAGGCCACATACAGTGTCCACATGGGATGGGAGCACATCGGTTCAAAAGCTGGAGCAGAAATTTGAAATTCCTAAAGAAGGGGAGTTCGGCATGACTGGCTTACCGAAACAAGTAGTGGGTGAGGTGTAGGTGGAACAAAATGAGATGCTGTGGTTTGTGATGGCCTGGCAGTCATTGGCACTTTAGGCCTTAAAAGCTTGAGTTTTTGAATCAATTAAGCATATAGTATTGGGTGACATTGGCTGGGGTCTGGCTACAGGGGAATATGTACTAGATGGAGTTTAATTTGCCTGAAGTGATATGGACCTGCACTACAAGGCTACCTAACTTGTCTTAACTCTTTCTTAAATTGGTTTAGCTTGCCTGCAAATTACTAAATTCTAGTGTAATTGATTTAAGGGAGGGTTAAATTGGGTTAAGTACATCTCCATTATGTGCTCTTAATGCTCTAATTAGGTCAATTTACAATCAATTTAGAAAACTTGCCCCGGCTGGTTTAGCTAATGTAGATCAAAATCTAGATATGGCGAAAGAGCAAAATAATTCATTGAGTCATCAATTCCTCATTTTTTTTATGACCAGATGTCGGATGGTCTCCAGCCTAAATTTATGGTGTCGGTAAGCCCAGCTCTGCTGGAACATGCCTGTGTGCTGGGGAGGGGGGGGATTAGCTGAAAACAGTTTGTCCCTACATGAGGCCTTAAGGCTCAGGCCTGTCTGGGTTTGGCTTGCTTGTTTGAGGTTATAAGTGTTCCTGGCAGTGACAGGGATAGCAGCCAAACCCTAAAATGAGGTGATGAGCAGTTCTGTGACCCGCTGCACAACCTACACCCAGCCAGCCTGCTGCAGGCCTGCTCCAGGCCTGCACCAGGCCGCCTGCTGAAGCAAGACCTGCCCTGCAATTTGTGTGTGTTTATTGCCAGAAACCTGGTGTCACAGGTGGTGAAGGTCAGACCTGAAGGTGAAAACATCCTTGTGGTACTAAATCTTGGTATAAAGGGCTTCCAAAATCACCCGCTTCTGCAGCTCCTCCCCAGCGCTGCGCTGGGTCACTGATGGGCCCAGAGGCAGGGAAGGCCAGCAGACAGCCACCACCATAAATTCACCTCTCCACCGAATGGACCACAAATCCTAAGTGGGAAGAAGCATAGAAGATAAAGCTGAAGAACTGAGATAGAGCATCTCAAGTCAATATTGACTACATTGATTGTCTTCCTGACAAGGGGTGACAGGTAGAGCTCAACCTGCCAGGAGGGTGATGAAGATGAAGGGGAGAAGCTACAAGTACCAGAAGGCAGAAACTCTGGGGCTCCTGCAGCATGTCACCCACCACTATCAGCCAAAGTACAAATGAAAGAAAGAAAAACTTCAATCTGTACCAGAATTAATTTGCATTCAACTGCTGGACTTCAAATCCCTCAAACCCTTTCTCCCAGGAGCTTGCTGGCATTCAGCTGAGTGAGAGAATTGGTTTCCTATTGGAAGGATTTGCTTGGGAAAGTTGCACATGTGTACACTGCAGGCTGTGCTGAAATGGGGACAAATCTGCCTCTGGCCTTCAAGACCCTTTTTTGTTAGTTTGTTTTTGTTTTTCTGTAGTGGAGTGAGGGGCAGGCGCTGCTGTTGCTTTACACATCATGGCACGGCGAGTGCAGGTTCTTGTCACCACTGCTATGCAGAGGGGTGATACTATAAACATCCTTGTAGTCATGTATGGGGCAAGTCAGTATTGCCCTAAACCAGCTAACCACGTCTGCATTAAGCAATGATAATAAACCAGTAGAAAATCAGGCTGGTAACTCAGAAGCTCAGGTTCTAAGAGCAATATGCAACAGGACTGGGCACAAGGGGTTGCTCTGGAGACTTCCTAAAAGCAGTCGCATTGTGTTGGGACAAAAATCTCATTAGCCTGATAATGGTCTCCAACTAAGCTGCAGCTGCTCAGTGGATATTTGAACAAATTGGTGGGGAAAAGGAGTGGGAATTCATTCATCCCACACCTGGAGCAGAGGGTGATCAAAGAGGAGGGTGAGAGGTGGCTCCTGCTGTGAAACCCTCCCGGCCATTCCCTGAGCATCAGTTTGGACTCTTCACAGCTGCTGCTTGAGCCAGACACTGCTGCCTTTCCTGAAATCCCTCCTTTGGCAGCCTGGCCTGCCCCAGGGCTGCTGGCTGCAGCTAGCCCTGCACTTCAAAGCCACGCAGGTGTGGGAAGCCAGTATTTCCCAGGTCAAACTTTGCATCATTTTCCAAGCACGTGCTTCTCCGCCAAAAGCATGTACTCTGGTGAAGGCATCTTCCCTAATAGATAGACAACAATTAATTTGCCTAACCCAGAATTGTGGTGGTTTTGAATTCTCAGCCAAGTAAGCATTTGGGAACAAGTACTTCTGTGGGGTGAGACCTGTGGGGAACAAGTGCTCTCTCTGGGGAGAGACCTCTCATCTCTCAGTGACTGGAGCAGCTTTTTCTCTGCCCTTAGCCAAACTCCCTGGCTGCAACCTCTAAATCTCCTCATAAATCACACTTCATTTCCCACAGCTCTCCATCACTGAGATGTGTCGCCTCCACCTCCAGGCTCTGTTTTTTGAACCGTCTTCATCGGAGCCAGAAAAGCTGCAGCCTCGGTTTCTCAGAGGAAAGCCTTGCTCTGTTGTTTGTCTGGATGGACATAAAGGCCACTGCATGTGCGGGGCCATGGGGACATTGGTCTCTGATCCTTCCCAGCCACTTACTCACAGCCTCGTAAAGGCACTGCAAATACAGCCACAGGTCTCATTGCACACATAGACAGCATAACTGAACATGCAGATGTCCAGGTAAACCTCAGCCTCGTTGTTTGCAGGAATTGTTAGTCTTGTTCAGCAAAGAAACCACTGCAATTAACTTCTTCATGACTAGGTGGACCAGGTTTTATTATATGTTATTATATGCATAATTGTCTGCACGCTCAGAGCTGTGCATTTTTTTTTAATGGTGGGTCAGTGGGTCCAACACTTCTCATTTGCTCACCAGGAGGATTATTTGCATCTCAATCTCTCCTGAAAAGTTGAAGTGATACAATGCCTCCTCCCCTGTGGAGGAGGAAGAAAAAAACACGTACTATCAAATGTTTTAGAGATAACAGGTTGGAGATAACTGCTATGCTTCTGCTAACGAGAAGTGACCACATCACAAATGAAAATCTATGGGGGGAAGAAGAAAAAAAAAGGGGGGGGGGGAAGGGAACGATCCATGAGAAAGCAGCGTGTCTCCTTTGTAGCAGACAGAAGAACAAAAAGCTTTGTCTCTCAGCCTGGAGATAAGACTTTTAAAAATCCCCTAGTATGATACAAACAGCCTGTTAATCAGTCACATCAATGCTAAGCTGGGGAGATGATAGCAGCTGCAGAGTGCCAACGGTCTCGCACCCTGCAGACACTGACCATGGAATGTCCCCAGGGATGTCCCTACCTGCTCCCAACCACTCCATCGATCCATATGGGATGGAGGGCAAGCAGGTATCTTGGAATGGAATGGGATGGGAAAATGTGATCCCCAGTGTGATAAATGCTGGTAAGGAGTGAGAAAAGCCTCCAAATTCTGCAAGATTGTTCTTAATTTGTTGTGAGCTCTTTCTACCTTCTGGCCATGGAGCACCAGTGGAGGTGTCCTCACCTCACCAGCTGTGCTGGGAAGAGGTAGGCTTCATTTAAACATGCTGAACCCATCTCCCAGACAGACCCAGGGCTAGGATGAGTTTGGGTTGTCCTTGAAGAGGCCTGAAAGAGCCCACACTGAGTTCTGCATGCTCAGCTTTGAGCTTTGCAATGGCTCAGATTATGTGCATTAAATCGTTAGTGTTGGGGTACAGGTGGGAGCAGAGAGACCTTTACAAGGGCACTCTCCTCCCCTACATCTTTGCCTTCTCCTTCCCTGCTAATAACAACCCATGAGTGGTGACATTTAAGCCCTGCATGAAGCTAGTATCAAACCCTCATCACATATATATATATTTTAAGCCTGGTTCCATCTTTGAAAGCAGCCCTTCATGTTTGGCTCCTAGTCCCAGTATGTTTTAGGTCTGAGAGCTGATTTCAGCCAGCTCTGCAGTGGAAAGACTCTGTTTGGGGGGTTTTATTCATGACAAGTGGCTAGGGCCACAGTGGTGCCTGTTGGATGAGCTGCAAATCTGCGACAGCCTCAGCACGTGCTGGATGTCGGCCAGCAGCCCCTCACAAAAACAACCAAAAAACAGAAACCAAGGAAGCTGGCACCATTAGGAGGAGCTGGGGAATGGGGAACATGCTGAGAGGTGGACTGAACGATGCAGAGGCAGAAGGAAATGTTTCAGGATGGGAAGACACAGAGGTAGTGGGGCTGAGGGACACTGGGATTCAGGACACTGATTGGAGCCCTCCAGCCCTTGCCATCCCCTCTCTGGCAAATCCTGCACAGAATGATGACAGAGCTGTGTTAACCATCCTTCCTCTCTCATATTTCCAAAGTAAACCCCATATGTTGGTATTTCCCAGGCAGTAAAACCTCACCTGAGGAGAGGGCATTTTGTTCCAGCAGTTAATGATTAGCTCCCTCACGTTGCCCTGGGGTCCAAAGGACTCATCCCCAACCCAGCAGCTGCAGGAGAAGGAGGAGGGGTGGCATTGGCTTTCTCCTCCCCATTGGTGACCCCAGAGCTCATGTGCCAGGGCCACACCAGCGGGGAAGCTCGCAGACCTGCTGCAAACAGCGTGCTTCTTCACATTATCTGTAGGAAATCACCACCTCCCTCCTTCCGTGCAGCCTTGGGCGTGTTTTCACGGTAGCACTGCCTTGAGGAGTTATTGCAGACGTGTCCTTGTCCCTGCTTTCCTCCCTGGTGGTGACAAAAGTGACGTGGGATACAACCCAGCTCGATGGTTTGGCCTCTGGTTACTCAGGAATAATTTCCACCTTTCCACTGAAAAGATATCCATAGATTTGCTGATTGGAAACACAAATCATTAATTTCTTCCTCCCGTTCATTCATCTGTGTCTTGTTTTCGTCTTCCTAGCTCTTTACTACTAAACAAATGAGGTGTTTCCTTACTTTTAGTATTAATTATCCCAGAAAATCATAACCTGAGGCTAACCAATACCGTAAGATTTCCTAAAAGTAATACATGAGGAATTTACTTTGTTTTCTGCCTCCAGTGATCCAAGTTCTGATGTTGAAGTCCTTCCCTGTAACCCTCACAGTAAGAAACTTCCTCTTTCACAAACAAAAACAGTTTTCAAGAACTCAGACCTCCATCAGAAATCTCCCGTCGCTGCATGACATAAAACCATGATAGTTATCGCCTTTGTGGCTTTTTAAGAGGGGGAAGCAATCACAGCTGGAAAATCAAACACAGACCTTGCAGATTTCGGAGCAAATTTAGAAAATTGCCGTTCCTTTGTCACCCAAGGTTTTGGGGCGAGCTGTGATTTCATTCCGAGAGAAGGAAAGAGCCCAGTCGGAGCTGAAGGTCTGTGCTGTTGGATGAAGCCTCTCAGTCCAACCTGTTTCCAAATTCTCCGTAGGGTTATCGAAGAGGCAGGGAAAATACACACGAGTACACACTTCGACCTAATGAAATTCCCATTAGAAAACCAAAACCAACCAAAGTCCAGCTGGTTAATGAGTGAGCAAATTCAGGGCCCCAGCAGGGCTGCCTCAGAGGGAGCTCCTGGGCTCCAGGCTGTGCCCAGCACCTCTCGGCCTGGCCCCAGGCACCATGATAAGGGCCTGGCCCCGTGCTCTCTGCAGCCTCCCCTCGGGGGTTTAGGGACATGAATGGGATCCCCTGGGCCTTGTGAGGCACATGAGAGACAAAAAAGCACAGGGCTGAGGAAGACCAGGCCTATGGGTGGGTGGGGAGAGGAAGGCCTGTGCTGGCAGTGACCTGGCAGAGCAGGGGTTTCTCTCAGGAATTGCCCAGACTTGTGCTGCCTGGCTTCTGGAGATTCCCTTGTCTGTTGGCACCCACACATACTGGTGGTCTGTATTTTCTCCACAGTACAAAAAAAAGGCATGGATTTCCTGGAAAGAGTCCAGCGGAGGACAACAAGGATATTATGGGGCCTGGAGCATCTCCCCTGTGAGGAAAGGCTGAGAGACCTGGGGCTGTTCAGCCTTGAGAAGACTGAGAGGGAATCTCATCAATGCTTACAGATACCACAAATGTGGGAGAAAGAGAGATTTGGCCAACCTCTTTTTGGTGGTTTGTGGGGACAGGACAAGGGGCAATGGCCACAAAATGGAGCCCAGGAATTTCCGCACCAACATGGGAAAGAACTTCTTCATGGTGAGGGTGACAGAGCACTGGGACAGGCTGCCCAGGGAGGCTGTGGGGTCTCCTTCTCTGGAGATACTCAAGGCCCGTCTGGACGCCTACCTGGGCAGCCTGCTCTAGGGAACTGCTTTGCCAGGGGGGATGGACCTGATGATCCCTGGAGGTCCCTTCCAAGCCCTACAGTTCTGTGATGCTGTGATCTCATGGGGACTTCCTGCCATGGGGAAGATGTGGTTTGGGCTTCTGCAGTGAAGTCATCAGCTGAAACTGATTAAAAATAGAGAAGGAACCTAAGCTACTACGAAACCGTTCCAAAAGACAAAATACTCAGGAAGAAACCGAGTCCCTGGGTATCCTGTCTTTTGCAAAGTGTAGTGTAAGGAGTAATTGCCTGTAAAACACTACTGAGAGCAAGTGTAATCGATGTCTGGGAATTGAGTTAAACCTCATCAGTGCCTCATCACACCTCTCTCCCCCAGAAGGGGATTATCTGGCAGACAGAGCTGCATTCAGATGGACTGCCTGCTTCTCAAACACCCTACTCTTCTTATCAGGAGGGGCAGAGCAGATTATAACAGTCTGCGGGATGCTAAAGCATGGACTGCCGCAAAAACACCTGAGTCCTCCGCCAAACCACCAAGGTTTGCAGGCACAGAACCACACAGCCTTGGGGCTTTCTGGACTGGCCCCAAACTGAAGAGCAAATGCAAACAGCAAAGAGGCAGGGGCAGTGGTTTGTTAGGCTCCAGAGCCTCCTTGGATCCATTGTCTTGGAGTCTGGACCAAGACAATTCCCAGTGGTCGGAAGGCAGGAAGGGGAACTGAGAACCCTCACGCTAAAAGCACAGCTGGTGCTCACAGGTGGTGACAGCTCCGGTGCTAGGAAATGTTCCCTCTTCCTCGGACCAGCAAAGCAAAGGACTTGTGCATGACAAAGCCAGAAATGCTTACAGAAATGTCTCGTCTGCCTTAATCAGACAATATAGTAAGGAGCTTGGACAGACTGCTTCCTAGCCATCATTCTGTTCTTGCCAAGCTGAGCAAAATGCAGGATGACTCTGGTTTGCAGGGTGCTACAACAAGAACTGACTCAACAGTGCCAGCGAGCTCTTCACGGGGCTCTCAGAGTTCAGCACAAACAGCATGTTGTGTCTCGGAGGTGACCAGAAATGAAGCCGAGATGCACAGCAAATGCAGTCAGGAAGCAGGTTTATAGCCCTTACTTAGAAGCAGTGGCTTCTGCTGGTAAACCTCAAAGCGTGCTGCAAACTATTAGAGGAGTATCGACTGCATCTCCCCCCCCGTGCATGAGAAGTGATGTGATTTGTCTGAGATCACATGAGACATCTGTGTTTGAGCTGGGAATGGAGCCCGGATCTTGTGAGCATTACAAACACTTGCTCTGAGCACACAGCTTTCCCCTTTCCTTTAGCATCTGGGCAACTGGGAGCCTGAGATGCTCTGCATCCGTCCTCAGCTAACCAGGGACAGCATTTTATTTGCAGCGGTGCTGCTGCTGTTGAGCCAGAAAAAAATAAACAAGGCAATGCAAACCACAGCACAAAACCACCCATGCTGGCTAAGAGCTCAGCTTAAGAGCCCCACATCCAGCACTTGGTCCCGTTTTTGGGTCATGCACTGCGGTAATCGCCACTCGGCTGGCATAGATTCGTGTCTCTGCAAAGATGCATGGTTAAGAAGTCTTGGAAGCCTTCTGGTAGACCTGGAAGGCTTCACGGAAGCACGTAAGAGTTGGTCACTGATGTATTTTTCTGACACGGTGGGAAAAGCCTGGCAGTGACAGAGCAACCTTCACCCCCATCAAGACACAAAACCCAGCAGCTTGGCTGTAACAGCAGTGCCAGGACACCACTCATCCTTTCCACTCTTTTTTCTCCCACTGCTAATCTCAGTGTGCTTACCCAGCATTTCTCAGCCTGTTGTCCCAAACAGCCGCTGTAACACACCGTGCAACTTCTACCCCTCTAAATTCATACCACTTTCAGTCGCACCGCGGCTGAAAACTCAATTTTTAAGCCATGTAAGGTCTCACGAGGACACCAGGGCCACGATGCAGGACGTAGTGACTGTGATGGTGGTGTTGGCACCGTGCAGGACTGCGGGCATCCTCAGCAGCCCTCTGATCAAATTTAAGTGTCCCGGTTACAAATATAAGTGTCCCAGTTAAAGCCTGAATAAGTTTTTTGCATCCCAACAGCCAGTGGCTACTGGTGTCATAAGATAAAGGTCTCAGCCTAAGGAGAGAGCTTCCCAAGAAATACTCTCCCGTGAAAAATAGTAATAAAAAAAAGAGTCTTGATTTTTTGTATTTGCATTGGAAAAAAAATAAAAAAATAAAAAAATAAAAAGTTAAGATTGAGTGCAGCCTCCAAGGAAATAGGGAAGAGAAGGAAATTGCATCACCTCCTCCCCTGGGATCACTTAAAGCCTTCCCCGAGCAGCCAAAGCAGCGCTTCCCTGCAGCTGGGCGCGGGGCTGCTCTCCGCCACCAGCCAGAAGCAGCAGCTGGGTGCGAAGTCGATTCCTGGCATTGCCACGGCAGAAAGCAGAGGTGAAAGCCCTGCGGGGGACATCTGCAGCCTCAGGGGGAAGCCCAAAGCCTTTCAACGTGTCGGGAAGAGGCACGTAACAGCAGCGAGGAACTACCGAGCAGCCCAGCGTGGCGGAGGGGTGCAGCCTTCCCAAGGTTTGGCAGGTGGGTGGGAAGGGGAAGAGGTCGCAGCTTTCCAGCCTCCCCTTCCCACTTCTCTCCTGGGAAGAGACCAGCCTCCCTCTCAGCTCTTCCAGCACGTCCCACTCACCCATGCCGAGGCATCCCTGAGCAAGGACAGAGGTGGCAGCCGGAGAGATGGTGGTGAGGGGCACGTTTGGGGCTCTCGCAGGTGGATTCCAGCACAAAAATGCTTGATATCAATTTTCCAGGAGGGACGAACAGCCCCAGGAAGGACCAGCTGCGTTTTTCCAAGCGACTCGAGCCCCAGCAGCATCCATCCATCTCCAGTTTTCCTTATTTAATTGCACGTGGATGTTTTCCAAAATGATTTATTACTCAGTGAACGAACTCGCTCATATCCACGAGGCTCGTATCCACGAGGCTGAAGCCGGATTTAGAAAATAGTGCTAGGGGAGGGGAAAAAAATCAAAGAGAAGTGAAAATGTTGAAAACTGGTTTTATTCTGGATTGGTACAAACCTTCTTGCATCAAAGATCACTCCAAAAATTGTGGGGTTTCCTTTTTTTAACACCTCCCCGGCACCAAGGCAGAGCTGACATCCTTTGGTTGACAGTAAACAAACCGTCTGGCTGCCTCGCACCCAGAAAACTGGGGCCATGCTCTGGGGTTTGTTTGGGTTTGTGTTTTTTTTGTTGTTGTGACCTAAGGAGGTGAAAAGCCAAAGTCAGGCTGACCCTTGGGAACGGCTGCGTTCCAGCTTTCTCATCTGTAAAACCCTATTTTACACAAGACACAGGGCTGGGGAGTCCAAATCCTATTGCACTCTCATTTCATCATGCTGAATAAACTTAGTAACAGTTTTTTCCCTGGAACAACGCTGCTTTCCCAGGCGTTTTTCCTAGCTCCATCAATTTTGTGTCAAAAATTCAACCCTCGTCTTAAATATTTCCTTTGCAAACCAGCAGAGAGTCGAGGAGCAGAAAACTGGTGATCCCCTGAGGCTGTGCCCAGCAGCCCCAGCCCTTTCCCTTCCCACCCGTGCTTCCCCTGCGGTGCTGCAAAGCCCCACACGGCTTGTGGGGCCTGCCAGCAGCACGACAAAATCCTCAGCTTGTTTCAGTTTGGCTCCCCAGGCTGGAAAGTTGGAGGAAGGGGATTTCCCCAGACAGAAAGGGAATAAATGGGTGTCACTTCCAGCTCTCCTAACCGCCCCCGAGGGAGCAGGAGCCTCCTGTGGTCATGTCCCAAGCAGCCAAGGGCTCAGGAGCGATGGAGGAGAGGCAGGGAAGGAATTTGGGCAAGGAGAGCACCCTGTGGCTCCCACTCCTGCCCCATTCATCCGTGTGAGCTGTCCTCCAGCCCCATCCCAGCGAGGACTTTGGCCAACCCAACATCCAGGGGCTGGGATGATTTGAGTCAGTCGCAGGTCGAAGAAAAGCAAAGAGGGATGTCCCGCCCCACAGTTTTTATCAGGGCCATTTGAAGTTGTTGTAGGCAGGAGCTGGAGCCCTCCAGACCCCTCGGCCAGCAGCGTGGGTGCAGGGTTTTGGTTTCCTACGGAAAGGGAGCTGGAGCAGGGCAGGCATTAGCTCAGATGAATGAAGAGAGAGAGAAGCAGCTCCCAGGCTTGTAATCCTACACACAGATAAGGGAGCAGCCCCGGTGGGTGGGTGGGGGAGCGGAGGCGTCAGCATCTTAAACCAGCTGCTTCAGCACCACTCATCCCCCCAGAGCCCTGGCCTGGCCCCAAAACATGATGCAAAACACCAGAGCTGCTGCGTGAGCTTCGCTTACCGCCTTTGCTCCTCGCCAAGCAGCAGGGAAGAGCTCACCCAAAGGGTGACAGCGCCGGGACTTCAGCTTCCAGCCTCACACCTGCAGGGCAGCAGCAGCAGCAGAGCCCTGAAACAGCAGCGCCCAGACCTCGTCGTTCCTCTGAGCTGTTTGGCAATGCTTCTTGTTCCTAAGGCCCTGCGGGATCCTTCTGCTCCTCGAAGGGCTGGCAGCGAGCTGCGTGGGTCATTTCACAACGGGGGTGTTGCAGAATTACGTAGCAAAAGCCGGTTTGCTACTCAACCTCACTCGGCCCCAGCTGCACCACGAAGCTCCAAGGGGAGAGCAGAGCCTGCAGCCAGCCCCAAATCCTGCCCAGCCTCGGCTTGGTGAAAGCAGGAGCCCAGCCCCAGCCATCTTCCCCCTCCCGTTGAAATTCGGGTCTGGATCTCCATCCCAAATTAAAACAGATCCATTAGGATTGAGGGCGCAGCCCCGTTTTGCAGAATTATTGACACCCACGAGGCCGGCGGAGCCAAAGAGCTTCTCTCCAGCTCTGCACCTCCCAGAAATAACGCAGGCTCCCACGCAGCGGAAACGCAGGGTAATGGAAAGCAGAAGCACCCCGGATTGAAGTGTTTTACAGAAGGTTGATTTCCATCCAAGGTATTGCCCTGGGAGCTTTCCGCGGAGCTGCTGTGCTGTCAGCGTGCGATTTGCTCCGCTCGCCCTCTTGGTTTTAATGTGCCATTAATAATGCAGCTGCGTATTTATTGCAGCGCGCGTTAATGTTCCGCTCCTACTCCTTGAGCACTCGTTACCCAGGCCAGGCAGGGCTCCAGAACCAAACAACTGTGGCAGCGATCCCACGGAGCAGGCTGCAGCCCCACCAGACCCAACGCAGCCCCGCAGGGAGCTGGGGGACGTTCCCGTTCCCAAAGCTGCACCCAGAAGACGGGAACAGCCCGACATCCTCACCGGCTCCGCCATCAAACTTCATCTCTTCCAGGGTGATTGCATCGTCGGCTCTTCGGAGGGATCCCAGCCAGAAAACTGTAAAGCCTCATTAACGAGCAGCTTGCTTAATCCTGGCTCTGAGAGCGGGAGCAGGCTCTCCAGCTTGCTCTTGCCAGCGGCTGCGTGGTGTGGCACAGACCTCCAGGGGAGATGTGCTGCAACACCTGCACCCTCCGCCTCCCCGAGAGGAATCCTGCACACAACCACGGGATGCCCGAGGCTGGCAGGGACCATCATAACCCCCAAACATCCCATTATAACCCCCGAACACCCCAGTGTCTCAGCATCCAGGCACTCGTGTTGCTCTACCACTGTCCACCTCCCACCAGCAGCATCCTCTGGCTCTCACCAAACCAGTACGAGGCTACGGAGCAAACTGGGAGCAGCACAGAACTGGGCGGCTGCCTCACCTAGGGGTCAGAGCTTCATCTGTAACACCGGGCTTCAGTGACCCTCTTCTGCCTGCGGGACCTCAAGCCCTCGTCTTTCACATCCCAGCAGAGTGCCTTCAAACCCTGGGAGAGAAAAAAAAGAAAGAAGGTTGCCATAATCCTGTCCAGAGGCTGGGTTTCTCCCTCCCCTTTTGGATGAGGCAGCACAAGGAAAAAGATTTCTCATCTTCCGAGAAAGCCCAAGGGACTGTATGGCCTCATTTTCCCTACTTTCCCCTGGGAACAGGGAACTAACTCCTCCCTTTCCTAACCTACGATCTGTGTGTTCCTTCCAGCAGCAGCAGGGAGCTTCCGAGCAGGAAAACTGAAGCTTCCCTGTCCCGTGCTGGGCCTCAGGCTGGTGGTTGGGGTGCTCAGGAGGCAGGCTGAATCCCCACGGGGCACCACAGGAAGCCGAAATCCAGCCTCCCACATCCTGCTCCAAACACTGGGCTTTTAGGAACAACCACGTGTAACAACCTCAGGAGTCTCAGCACGGTTTGGGTTGGCAGAGACCTTGAGGATCACCCAGTTCCACCCCACCACCACCCTGCACCAGCTGGAGCTGGCCGTGTGGTCCGGCCACCCCGGCGTGACCCTGTGCGAAGTATCCCCGAGGTGCCACATGCCCGGGTGCCTGCCAAAACCCTGAGCTCATCTGCTAAGGATTTAGCATCCAGACCTCAGAGCTTACCAGCACGCTTCAGGTTGCTTGTGCCAGAAAGGCTCCGGGTGATGGAAGATCTTTCAGAGCTTTCTGTCACTGCCATACACAAGCACAACCACCACGCAAACAAACTTTCCTGCTCCTTGCTTTCCAATATCCAGCTTCGCTTCTGAGATGAAAGCAGCGTTAATTCCTACTTGCAGCTATTCCTTTTGCCCGATTTTGGATTTATTTCTTTATGGCGTCCTGACAAGACCACGCCTCTGATGGTGATTTATGAAGCTTCAACGTGGCTCATTTCCCAACTGCTGTACAAATAAAGGCAAACTGATCGAATGTTACCAACAAAAGGAAAATCTTTGTTAGCCCGGTCTTGTCTGCAACAAATCTGAACCAGTGGGTTGGTCTTTTACACCACGCAACCAGGACACATCAAAGCAAGCACAATGCAGAGACCTCCCAGATTTTTGAGGATTGCTACTTCCTTCTTGTCTCACTAACTACAAGTTCCTTTCACTACAGTTTTAAATATATTTTTTTAATCTATTACATCCTCTTCCCCCAGCTTTCACATCTGCATATGCTAACCTACCAATTCCTGGAGCGCACACTCAGCCAAACATAAAACCTTCAGCGTGCCAGACGGACCGTACGGTGTTGTTAATGGAGAGAACGCATTTAGGAAGCACTCTGTAAGCTACTTTTTCTTCTCTCGTTGCGTTTTCACAGTCTTAGGGTAACCTGGCACCACACAGCACAGATGATTAAGAGAGCGGCTGGTTCCCCTGGAAAAAGCATTGCAATGCCAGCTGCATCTGACTGCGAAATCACCTCCAAAAGGAAGTGCAGCATATAAACCCCAGGAAATCGTCAAAGTTTGACTATTGAGTACTAGTCTTGCATTATTTCTGATAATTGCGAAAATCACGAAGTCAAAGACATTTGAAGAAAGACTTGGAAATAGCGTGCGTTCAAACCGAGCCTGCGGAAAGCAGTCCGAAATAGCAGGAGGGGTTCCCAGTGCTGTTTGTCGTGGTTCTTTGCCACTTCTTACTAATTGAGCTTCATCTGCCACTAGAGAGAACCAAGACAGAAAACAGAAAAAAGGAAATCTGCAGAAAAAAAATAAAATTGAATTGAATTCTGATCCAGAGCAGTAAGGCACTTTGTGTGTGCGCCATCCCAGTTACAGATTCTTATTTTATTTAAATATTTGCAAAGCTTAATCCTTTTCTAAAACCTCTAAAGTGGCCTTCTAGACATTCTTCCATCTTTTCAATCATGATCTTCTCTCCTCTAGGAACTCACATCTACTGCCAATTCTTAGGGGCTGTTCACTCCAAAAGTGCCCCTGCTTCTCTGTTTTGTACAATTACAAAAGCAGCAAGAGCACCAAACATTATGAGAGCCCCCTCACAGGAGGCTGAGGGCAGGTAGCTCACATCCTCAGAACGAACTGTACAGCAACAGGACTTGTTGTGAGGAGCAAGGAAGAAGAAAACTGTAAGACACGCGAGGTCTAGCTGCAGAGAACTAACTGCGTGTCCTACGAAGAGAAACCGCGTCTTCTGAGCACAGGAAGCCAGACACTGCTTCTCTTTCTATTTTCTGCACACACGAATGTCAAGAAAATTCAAACTCTTTCTGTCTCAGAAGAAAGTGCAGTCGAGGCTCTGGTCAACGTGCTCACCCTACGGATTAGCGGTAATTGCTGCCTCAGCTGCCCTTCTTCCACTAGAGAGCATGAAGAATCACAGCGTAAACCAACCCCACTTACATGCCAAAATTTGCAGGTTTCTCCATCCCTACACACAGCTGAGGCCCTGCCGTATTCTCTCTCCTATCCCTTTTGTCCCCAGGAGCAGCCACCTACTTTGTTCTTCTCAGCAGCCACCAGTTAAGGTCTGGATTGTACTGTCCGGGGCTTTCCTAGAGAAATAACTCTGACTTACTACAGTACGGATCAGAAATACCAGCCTGCACCTACATTTTAAAGACAGCTCAGAACTGAAAGCAAAGCTTGGCTCACCCAGCCCCAGCCAGAGCAGACTTTCCAAGGGCTCTATTTAAGGTCTCCTCGCTATCAGGTAGCCTGGTGGCATGCTTGCTGTCCCAATTCATCACTGTTTTCTGCTAAATGGATTCTACAGGGACCAAGAACCAGCTCTTTGGTACACAACGTTCACTGAAGGATGAGCATTTCGGTATCTTTCCTCAGAATGTGACATTTACAAGCACCTCACTTGGTGTCCTCTCGTTTCCCTGAAGCACCTGGCTGGCTGCTGCTCCACCAGCACACAGCAGCGCTTCTCACCACAGAAGAAGCAAGCAGCAACAGAAAAGGAAGCTAGTGCCTCAAAAAGGACATCCTCAAATCGCTCAGAAGACCCACCACCTCTTCAGAATCATTTCATGCATACCCATTTTTCAAATATGCAAAACCTCTCGTTGGATTTACCCTAAGTATAAAACCACCAGGTTCTCCTTTATTTCATGGCTCCATAGCTACGAGGACAGCTCATCACCACCACACAATCACAACGACCTCTTTGTTTTACTTCGAGGCAATAGGAACACTTGGATGAATGAGTTATATTAAGCTCTTTAGAGAGCTGAACACCCCATCTCCATGTAGAAAACATGGCACAGGTGGTGTTGGCAGCAGGACTGTGAACACCTCTTAGGGATACTCCTCGGCGAGTGGTCTGTAACACTGCAGGCTGCAGTCTGAAATTAACAGCCGTTCGTTACTACGTTTGCTCCTTCCCATCTCGCCATTTGAAGAACTGCATCCAAGTAATTACTTCCTGTGATGACACACTTTTGAGAAATGCTGAGCAGGTGGTAAAGCTGGAGAGAGACACAAGGAAGGCTTTGGTGAAGAGATCTGCAGAATGAAACCAGAGAACTGCAGGTCTAATGCATTTGTTGAGCTTCGGTGCAATTTGCAGTGCATTTGACACAGTTTTAAGGGTCTGAAGCAGAACGGAGTCAATCGAGATATCCCACAGAGGCTCTTTCACAATCCCCAGCCAACGTCTCCCACTGTCTGATGTAATCCCTTTAGTGCAGCTCCACTGGAAGCAGGAGCTCCTCAGCTGGTTAAGTCAGCCCTGGCACTTAGCTGCTAGCTCAGGGGTACCACGGGGAATGGCAGAAGGTTGAAACCAGTCAGAAAATGCACCCATACGGTAGTGAGCAAACTCCAAAGAATTTTAACATTTCAGTCTGATTTAAAACAAATGTGTAAGCAAGAAAGTCTGATTTCTGAAGGGCCGATAATAGCTCTCGGCTATTTAGCAGACATCAAAGCCATGGCTGTTGGCCGCGTGACAAAATTCCCTCAGTAACACAGCCACAAAACACCACGTCTATAACATTTCTTGGTAATGTCATTTATTAAGTATCCTTTTTGATATAAAACTTTAAGCAAAAATATTTTGAAAACTCTGTTTTAATAACTCGCACAGGACTATTTTGTACAGTCACTGTCACAGCTGCTCAGGCTGCCATTTAAGGATTAAAAACCTTTACAAATGTCTCATTTCTCGCTGTGCCAGGATCTGTTCCGTACAAAGAGGCTGCAAGGGCAGACGTTGGAAGATGGGTGGAGAACCCAGGAAAGTTCTGAGGTCCTGTCTTTGGCTAATAAAGAAATCGACTGTATCAGAACCACGTGGCAACTGGCACCGCTCACCCAGATGGAATTCTGCCCCACACATTCAGACAGCATAAACAGATTCTACTTTGATTTCTGCCTGCCAAGGCTGTTGCGTAGCCTGTCTGAACCCCAGCCAGTCTATTTCATCTTATTCTTTTCCATGTAAGCCAATAATCCCCTTTTTTACACTGACGAACAGTAAATAAACGTTTCTTTGGGCCAAGGGACAGCTCCTGTAGGTGCGAACATTTCCATTAAATAGATGAGGTCCATCAGGTAGCCAGATTAACACATCTGTTGGCACAGGGAAGACAACTGGAAACACAGTGCGTGCGCTCGTGACAGATGCTGTAGGCACATACATATTCACCTTACAGTGAATACTTTAAGCAGAATCCTTAAATTACAGACAAAACACTATGTAAGCGGTTGCTTGAGGTCAAACAAACCAGTCCCTCCTTTAACAACTTTTCCGAGCACCAGGCACGCAGAAGGCGATCTCAGTTCGTCGTAAGCACCTACAACAAAATTCAGAAAGTCAAATTGGATGTTTCCAAAGGTTTCTCAAAAGGTCAGTGCTGAAAAGAAAGCAGTTTATTTTACATGCTCATCTGGTTCAGATGAGTTTACATACTCATCTGGGTCAGCCTCCCTAGTTTCAGAAAGGCATTGCCACCTACTGTTCAGACTGAATTTATATTTCTGAGAGCAGAGCTCCAAAAAACTCTTCCTGCCTCTCCCTACAACAATTTTCTCTTCCCAATCTTTGTGTATAAGCAGAGAACTAGGCTGCACATTTCTAAATTCTTCCTATTCAGCAGGAAAAGATAATACACTCCCAATTCCAAGAGAACAGATTTGACCTTCCAGTGAACACATTTTGCTGATTAAATAAATTGCTTAAAAAACAAAATGCATCAGTGAAGCAAAACCAAAAAGAAACCCTTTTCATTTGCTGCCTTTCTCCCGTGGAGCCTTTTTTCTTTGTTAGAGTGAATCCTTTTGATAAGGATTTTAAATCCTTCTGACAAGATACGAAGAGAACTTTTCACTGGAGAGACATTCCCTGAATTCCTTTGATTTTGTGGTTACTCACTGTAGCGAAATATTGTCACAGAAATTTGGAAGCTCTCCAGATGACACGTCTGGCCAATGCTTGCTGCATTTTACTTTCACTGTTTGCTTTTTTGTTTCGTTTTGTTTTTAAAGCAACCAGGCTGGTTTTCATTCATTCTAAATATCAGCAAGCTGCCATTTTTTTTTTTAGGAAAGCACGTTGGAAAAGTGGTTAAAAAAATAAATGTTTAACTTTTGGTAAATTTGGGTCATCTTTATTCTACTATGAACTAACTTTTTCTTATACAGAGGATGCAGGGGGAGGTGCAGTGCCATAGCAGCGTATGGTGTGTGCTTGCTGCCTGGATCTCAGCTACAGCTGTACAAGTAAACCGCTGCTCCTAAATGTGTGTCAACTGAGAAAAGGGGGGGAAAAAAAGGTTCTTTGTTAGGTCAAAGACGTAACTGTCCCGTTCGCTCATGTGACGTTCACAGAGAGTTATTCTCTGAGCAAACAGCCAGAAGGATCTCACTTCCGATGCAGATGTGCTCTCGCACCAAATCCTGGTCAGCAATCTGCTGGGTCACAACTGTGCTCTCGTGGCACTTCCTGCTCTGTGAGCAGTGCCCCGTGGTCGCAGCCCTTCCTTTTTCTGTCTTATTGATTGAGGCTGTAAGTGGGCACAGTATCTATTTAAATATACACTGGAGTTATCAGCTGCATTAAAGCAAATTAGATCCAGACTGCTGTAATCCACATTACGACTTGGTTTCCATCTTGGGGAAATCAATAAATCCCTGCACTTGCAAGCAGTGCGGCTTTCCTGCAAATTCGCCATGCCCTTCTATTAGCATGCACTTCAGGTCTTTATTTGTGATATTATCCGTAAATGTAATCATGTTTCACCTGACAAAACCTTTATCTTAATTCTAAATCAACATGAGCTACAATGTACATCCTGAGAAAGCAACTGTGCAAAAATCTTCCTCTTCTGCTCCATTTTTCTCCAAATTTACACTTTTCCTTTCTGATTTTCGGATGATTTCTAAGTCACTGGTAAGCAATACTGTTGTAAAACCCAAAGTTACCCTCCCAGACAAGGTGCAAAACAGCATTAAGAGAAAGGAATTAAGTGACAAAAGTTTCTGCCCCTGACATCTGTGCCAGGAAGCTTAAGACACTAGTTGAAGAGACTGCGTTGACAGCTTTTCCCATTTGTATTAGGTTACAAAATGGGGGCACAGGAGCATCCAAGAAGGAGCATCCAACAGGCAAGTGACAAAAAAACAAGAGCAAAAAGGTCGTGTAATTAATATCCAAAATGTGAGATCAAAGTGTTCAGTGAGAGACCTAAAACATAACTTCTTTGGATGGGACTCCTAAATACAGATGTCTACTGCCATTTAAATACCCTAAAGGTATTTAAATGCATGCAGATACATGGTCTGCTGGACCACAATCCAGCAGATACATGGTCTGCTGGACAAGGCAGAGAACCCAAGAGATTTGCACAACTTCCAGAGCAGCAAAGAGGGGCCAGAAAAGGCCACCACATTCTTGGTTATCTGAAATGGCACCAGAAACCTACCATCAGCCAAATGAATCTGAGCCTTTGTCTGCGTTTGGGGGGGACCCTAAAGATAGTAAAGTTCTACAAAGCAGAAGAAATCCAAAATCAAATTAACAACCAGGAAGACTGTTCTCACAATAAAATGGCAATTTTAGAGCAGAAGAGCTGAAAACATGGGAGTTATAACAGAGACAGGAAAACCAAGCAGAGATGACAATTTTAATGGTCTAAGCAGAGACAGAAAAAGGCAGATTTAATAGTCTGTTTTAAGGCTTTGCTGTAACAAACCGTAACAGTTTTAAGGTTTGTTATAAAAAAAGGCTATCTAATTCTTAAAGACAGGAATCACAGACCCCACAGATTACATGTGGGAGCTGACTTCATTTAAACTGACAATTTTATTAAACATGTCTGGAACATTTTCCTAGGCAAGGACTTAATTAAAATGTTAGCCTCTGGCCTTTTTTTCTAACACAATTATACATTACTCAAAATAGTGGAAATTTATGATGAAAACAAAGCATATGTGAAATTCTGCAGTGATATAGTTCAAACTAAACCATTTACCCATCATTGTTGCTTCCTTCAGGAATTTGTAACTGGTTTCAAACGTCATCTGTTGCAGAGGGGAGGAGCTGGACTGGATTCCAAAGCGATTCAGTGGTTTATAAACTCCTTCAAAACACATGTAGTCTGCCACAAGTGAAAGGTGCCGAGGGTCTACCACAATACCTAAGAACACAGGGAAGAGCAATCGTCAGAGCACTCAAGTGCTAAGGTATTTTTTTCTAAAAAGAAATCTGATCTAAATTAATCCCCTGGATCTAATCAACATGGAGAACATCTCTTTTAACATCCTTCTGGTGGCTGCAAATCTTTGTATGTAGCTGGAGTAGCTGCTCCCCTCAAATATCCAAGCTGGGTGCTCCTCATTTTAATATAAAACAGTACTTTTCTGTGTGAGATGCTAGGCATCCACAAAAAAAATGGACAAACAAAAACGTTCAATCTAAAAAGAAACAATACTTATTTTTAAGTAACACTGCGGTGTCAAGAGAGATGGGAGATCATTAACAGTTCTGTCAACATTTACCTACCAGTTCTTGAACAATTAGAGGTTGGACCATTCTGGGCTGCCAGCCGAAAAATTTGTTGGATGAAACTGGTTGCTAAAACTCCCACTGCATTCATCTTCCCTCTTTTCAAGAGTTTAATTCATAGCGTGACTTAGCTCACTTAAGGCAAATTCAACCTGCCAAGCTTTAACAAGTCAGGCAGCCTCCCTAAACTGGGACTCTCAATAATGCAGAGGGACAAACCTTCAGACAATGCAGTATCAATGCAGTTTCTATCGTTTTAGAAACTACTATAAGCTTAACTATAGAAGGAGCCTAGACGCTTATCGTTAAAAAGCTAGAATGAGGCAAGATTAATTCTATTCTCAGGGTCACTGTGCAGGTCTAACATAGTTCAGGTTCCTCAGATGTTAATTATTAATTCCTCTGGACTTTCCAGCTTGCACATTAATGGAATAGAAAAAAAAATCTGTGATGCATGGATAAATTCAACCTTGTCTAGTGAATTTTCTACAGATTAAACAGAACTTGACTAACGACTTCTTCACGGAAGGCACTATAATCATCAGAATGATGAAATAACGAAGAGCCATAACTGTGAGCAATGTGGCAATTATAATAAAGACCATCTTCAAAGATACAAACAAATCCTACCATATACAGCAAACACATCTTTTATTTCCTTTATAAGGACCCTCAGGGCAGACTCAATACCGTAATGCTTAGCCATGGCATGAATATCATTGGAATAAAGCCTGTTCAGGTCCAAAATCTGGAAGACAAAAAAAACAAAACACAGATATAAATCAGCACAGTAACTACTCTATTTTTTTCCAAATAGCTTAAGCTAAGCTAAGCAAGCTAGCATAGCTTTTTTCCCTCTACCTTTCATTAGCTTAAACACCACCAAAAGTTGCACAACAAGACAGTAGCTCAGAGCCAAATAGGGACAAAAACGACACTGGAGATTTATTTTTAAGCAAGTGGTCATTGTGGTTTTTACCCGAATCAGAATCAAAATTCAGCACAGAAAAAACTGACCTGAGTTTAGAAAACAAACAAACCAACTAACCATTCCTAGCAGCAGGAGGACATGTTAAAGTCTTCCAAGAAATGTAGTGCCCAGTCTGTCTCAGCCAACCAGAACTTTTAACAAAAGCAGTAGAAAATACGTAGCATAAAACAATCCTCTATTTGTAGAGTTATGGGCTAGATGGCATAACAGAACTATTCATCTCCAAGTACTGCAATTCATTTAGATGGAAGAACTCCCTCAAGTAACATTTATAGAGACAGTTACAAGCACAGTGTGGAATTATCTGTCATTAGATACTGGGCTGCTGCACAAAAAAACAATTTGCAATTTACCCTTGAGAAAAGGCTTCACTGAACTCTGAACGCAGCTGGGGGAAAAAGGAGAAGGAAGGAAGCCTAAGAGCTGAAAAGGCTTCACATCAACCCTGCTAACACCTATCATCCACCCCCTCTCTGTAGAGCACAGGAGATCACTCCAGTTCAGGATTATAAATAGACTACATACATCAGAGTATCTGAACAGCTCTGCAAGATTTATCCCCTCAGTATGCAGAATGAGTTCTTTCTCTCCTTGCTTATTGGTACTTTCATTCAACAAGCACCGGGTGATGCCCTTCACTTCATGGATGACCGTGTTCCGTGCCAGAGAGAGAAGCAAAGAGGAGAGATCGAAGTACACCTTCATCAGTGGAAGCGTCAATGAAACCTAAAAAGAGAAAAAAACAGAAGCAGTGGTTTTCTGTAAAAATGCTTGAGCATTAGGTTCAGGAACCTACTTCTTTCTAGGCAAAAAGCAGTCAAATAGAATTATTTTAATTGTGTGCTTTGGGAACATAAACATCTGACTGGAATTATAGTCATAAATATATTTACTTATAAACAATCACGTCAGTTGTCTTTTTAAAAAGTTTCATTGGGGTTTTGAAAGTCAGCTGTAAATAACTGCGTCAAGAAGAATATTTGTGCTGAGGCACACACTTCCACTCTGCTGTACTAATAGGGGACTGCTGATGAGACAAAACAGCAGCACTCCACTAAGAGAGCCCTGTTACAAGAGCTACGGGCAGCCACTGTGCAGCCACACACAGCTGCTTCCAGGCAACACCATCTTACCTCACACCAAAGTTCATTTTCAGTGTCAAACGTGTAATCCTGTATTGACGGGTGACTGTTCAGGACAGCATTTATTCGCATTTCTGCTGACTTGAGTAAAAGATTTCTCTCTTTTTTAGTCTGAGACATAAAGGAAAGATGTTGAGGATCATCACCATCTGCTCCATTCTCATCTCCTTCATCTGCACCTTGAGCCCTCTCCTCTTCTTTATCTGATTCAGCCTCTTCATCTTCTGGATTCTCAGCAACATTTTCTTCTGCATTTTCTTCTTCACTCTCATAATCAACCTAAAAGAACAATTTGTAATTACGCAGGCCAGAGAACATACAGAAACAAACATACTATGAAGCAGTTTTATTCATGAATATTCTTGACAGATGAGTTGCAAGTACCTTGCCTATGACACAATGAAAATGTAATCCTGTTCCAAAGAGAATACAGCAGGATTCGGTTCAGTCTCTATTTCTCTTGCTGTTATTTCTCAATGCAACCATGGATGCTATAGCTTATTGCAACCATGGCAGAATTATTATTATTATTTATTTTTTTAAGCCCCATAATCTAGCTCTGATGACTGGAATCCCTCAGGATTTTACTCTTGCTAAAACTGCAGCTGACCATCCTTTGTACAGTAATTACGAAATGGTAAGCATGGAATGAACATGCACAGCCAGAATATTTGTAACAACTGCACTGTAGTTTTAAACACAACTGAAAAAATGTGAAAATAGCAAGACAAAGTTAAGTGGAACTACAGCACAGACAATCTGATTGCCAGACACATCTATCCAATAGCTGAAGAAGGAGGCTTTGGATAAAATCTGAAAGATCTTTTTATCTCTAACTTGCACAGTTCTGTATTACTCTTAACTACAGCAACCAGGCTCAGCCATAATAAGCACATCATCGGAAGTCTCAGCCCACGTTTCCTGCTACAGATTTCTCCCCCCATCCAAATTAAAACTGATCGGCACAGACTAGAGACCTCCTTATGCCTTTTACTGTATTATTACTGGCTTTCTTGCTGGCGTTCTGCTTCAATAGAAGTTTTCCTTCCCAAACTCAGACCAGGACAGTGGAAGCAGAATTCAAGTGCAGTGCTGAGCACCTATGAAATCATTACCTCTTCTTCCTGGTTCTTCCTCCGTTTCGCTTCTGTAGCATCACCATCCCCTTCATCAGCTTCTGCATCAACGATTTTCTCTTCCTCTTCGGGAGCTTCCTGACTACTTTGTGCCTAGAAATCCGTAACAGATGAGACAATCAGGATGACTCTGCTGTAAAGCATGAACTATATCCAAGGGCTTTAGATTTGTAATCTAACAATCCCTTGTCCATCTTTGAGGCAGACATCCCCTGCTCTACCTTTAAGAACAAACTAATTTCTATAACAACACTACTGTAAAAAACAAACAAAAAACTCAAATTAGTGATAGCTTTAACATTAAACAAGATCTTCTACAAGATATATAAGCTACTGCTCCGCTTATATGTCAATCTACATTGGGAGAACGGTGGCAGAAGGAACATGCAAAAGTTTTTGCAACGAATAAAGGATCTTCCCTTAAAGGTTTTGATAAACAGTGCTGTGAAAGGATCTTGATCCGAGGGCAGAGAGCACAAAGTTTTTTCTCAGTGGAACTAAAATAACATCATATGCTGAGAATGTGTAAGTAAATTAGGATTTTATAGGAGACAATTATTTCCTTGTTAATTTGATGAAAATACAAAGAGAATTTATACATAAAGAAACTGATTAAGAAGTAATTTAGTATTGACACAATTAGTATTCACATCAAAACAAGCGATGTTTTCGCAAATTCCAGTTCTCAAAAATAGGTAAGGAAAGTGAGGGACATTTCAGGTAATGCTTTTCTGTACCTTGTCTCCGTCACCATCTAAATCCTTCCGAGTTGCTTTCCGTGTGCTGAGTTCAGTAAAAGATGCCATCTTCGCATTCTTCCGTTTAATTGTTTCCAGGACAATTTTAAAGAATCTGAAAGAAGAAGCAACCCAAGAGGTCCAAGTTCAGCAACACTGCAGTCAAGTTTGAGCTATCAAACAGAATGTATTTTAAGAAGCCGGTCAACTCATGACATGACATATTCCTTGGTGGATACAAAAATGTTTCTAGGGTAAGGCAATTAATTTTTCTTCTTGTCCCTTTCCCATTTCCTTAGGAATAAAAGTTTGGCATCACCTCTCTTACAACTATAGATGTAGTGATGCATCCAAAGGTTATATATAAGCTCATCTAGACATAAAATCAGCACACCATATTGACCTTCAGAAGAGAGAGGTTGCTTTTGCACATTTAAAATTATTTTTTGAAACCAACAAGCACATGCAAAAGTGTTATATAAAGTAACTCAGCTTGAATGAAGAACAAATCAGTGAAGTTTTTTGTTCCTTGTTTTACTTTATTCTTTAAAAAAAAAACAAACAAAAACCCCACGAGTTGTATTTATTCTCTACGAGAGCAAGGGATACTTAAAGCATTCAAACATTTTTGCTGCTAATAAACACGTAAGCATCCAAAGATGAGGAATGCAACATTGCTTATACAGGCTCTTCTCTTGAGTATATCACAGACACAAGAAAGATGTGCCTCAACAGAATTCTGCACTGTAGCCAAGCCACAGATACACAGTTTCACTCGAGACAAAAATCCACCATGAAGATGCTTCTGCAAGCAAGTCTTCAGGACACTGCTGCTCTGAGAGCCGTAACAGCAATAATAAACAAGTGATGACCCCTAGAGCCCACAGAAGGGCAAAAAGAAAAACAAACATGAGAGCATCTGAAAGCAAACTAACCTTGTTTCCATGAAGTGCAAGATGTCCCTGGGCTTCACACATTTCTCCTCTCGGTAATACTCATGGGGCAAGAAGTAGAATTTGATTTTGTAGAGGCGATGCCTGTCCTGCTTGCTCTTCACACGCAGGGATTCCTCTAACTCAACTTTCTGCAAAACCTACAGAAGCAACAAGCAGGAACATAACTCCTTTGGTGAAGGCACTTTATTTACTTCCTGCAACTTCAGTGCCTTTGATGAGACCAGAATTAGACAAGACTAGCTGGAAAACTGTTCTGTGGGCTTTGTGGCAGCTCCTGGGGAAGATGACCACCTTACTGCAATCCTTCTGGCTTAAACTGCTCCCAACAATTAATTTAGACAATGGGAGAACAGGCTCACCTCCTGTCCCACTTCTGCACAAGAGGCCACACTTCTTAGGGGGCCAACAGCTTCATTTTATTGAAGCATGATACTTGCCTTTCGAACATGACAGTAGTTCAGTGGAGCTGACTTAACTCTATCCTTGCTGCACCCCGACTTGAAATAAGACAGAAGAGGACAGTGCATGCAGGCATGAGTCCAAGAAAAAGCCAAACAAGGCTATAGCAGGAAATACAAATCCTCCCCTGCATTATACTATTGCTATGTCTAAACTATTACACTTGCTTTACACTCTATAGTCTGCAGCCTGTGATGATGTCTACAGATTAAATTGAATTTAAGTCTCATATGGCCACGGTAAGTCCAGCTCCTTTCAATGTCTCATGTCCAGTAGGCAAGAAGTGAAAAGAAAGGACCCACTCACACCCACAGGCGGGCCTGTAAAAACTGCTGCAAAGCCAGACAAACCCATAAGCTCAAAGCAGAAACTGCGTTTTGCAGATTCCCTAAGGATACACTGAATAGGTGGCTCACCTCAGCTAAGCTCACTCTTGTGAGCTGTTTCTTAAGCTGCTTCACCTTCTTGTGAGCTTTCTTGGTATTAAGCACAGGAACGCTCATGGTTGGTGTTTTAATATTTGCACTGGCTACCATCAGTATTTCCCGCAACCTTTAAATAAAGAATGATCTTTCAAATGAAGCAGTAAAAGCACTCTGCAATCAAATAAACATCTACTTCACTTAATAAGACAGCATGCAGCTGCATGCTTATTAAATAAACCAGCATGCAGCAACTGCCAGTCCCACCAAAACCATACGTATCAGGAGTTGCGGTTACCATTGCACCACTCCTTTCCACTTCCCTGGTTCCTCACCAGGCACAGCTTCACCCACTCCATTAGATTATCACTCCAATTACGGGAAAAAAAAAACAGAGATGGTAATAAGTTGTTCCCAGAACAGAAGAACTAATGAAGCCTGTTTCCTACAGATGCATAATGTATGCTCCTCGTGCCTTCTCCCTCTCCCCGGCTGCACTAAAGTGACACAACCGTCTGCCACCTCATCCCTCACACACATTTACACAGCCACGGCCAGCACCCATGCGATTCAGAACAAGATGACTGGTTGGTAAACGTGTGTGTGCTTGCAAAGTGCCTGTCAGTGCATGGAAGAGCCAGGAGAAACCTTGCTGCTATAAAAACAGGTCTCCTTCTGTCAAGGTGATGATAATCCTGCAAGACTTCGTAGTCATTTGCAGTGAATTTTTTTTGTGTGAAAACCAAACAGGCTTAAAAGATACGAGGGGGAAGAAAAGTTGAGCAGAGGGCAAACCCACAAACCACGGCTTCTTTAGGCTTTTACTGTGCCAAATAAAAAACAGAAACAAAATAAGTCATTTGTTATGCACCCAGTAAGAGATCTCCATAGATCTTTTGTGTCTGGAAAGTGAGCCAAAACACCCATAAAATTGTACGACATTAAGATATTTCTAAACAGGTACAACTGACATTTAAACTAAATGATCATTTGCTCTCAAGATCACACACACCTGCCAGTATGGTAAAAAAAAATAATATTGAAGTGCCAAAAATAGCAAAGGACTTGTTGAGAACACGGGTTTCTCACCTTGGAATACCCAAAGTCACATTCATTTCACCTCTGCCAGCAAAATGGAAGGTGTTTAGAGTCATCTGTGTGGAAGGTTCCCCAATACTCTGAGCTGCAAGAAGACCCACAGCTTCTCCTGGGTCACAAAGAGATCGTTGCCACTTTAAATACAACAAATCCTTTAATCTGAAAGGCAATAAATAAGCAGATGTTTAGCTCAACATAAAAAAACTCAGTGCAGACTGAAACTTTCCAAGTTCAATGAAGTTACCTCTTTCAGCCATTCTCTATTGGTAGGCTCTGGACAAATACACTTCAGGAACTGTAAAACTGTATTTGATCCTAATTTGATCTGACAGCTCATTGACACAGAGCTGCGAGCTTAGAACAAACTGTCTTTTACTGCTAATTCCCACGTTGTCAAAAGAGAATTATTTACACTCATTTCCTCATCTCAACTGTTTGGCTGACTGCAAGATGTGGCAAGAACATATTTTCATTTTTAACCGTTGCATATGGAAAGACCCTTGTGCTGCTTTTATTCTGTGGTCTTTGCCGAAGTTCTTACCAGCACAGAAAACTCAGATTTGGAACAAACAGACCACCTGGGCCTCTCCACTAGGCAGTATGCACGCTTGGCTTTCAAGAACCATTCTGAAACCCACAAATTTGCTTCACAGAGGTCACAACAAAAACCATGATTTGATAAAGACTTTTCATCTTTAGCAAACCCAGTCCAAAAATACTTTTTTGGGGGGCTCAGCACAGAGAAGTAAGCATAGAGAAGTTACTACCTATCAGAAGAAAGTGCTGGTTGCATGCAACTTCCTCTGTTCTCACATTCCCATTTCTTGATATAATCTCTGACTCCATTTTCGAATGTTTCTGAAACAGATGCAAAATGTGTATCTGGACGCCAAACTGCAAGACTTGGGTCAGGACACTTATTGGTCTTCTTTTGATACTTTCTTCGCTTCTTCTCATCTAGTTCATACCACATCTTCAGTAACTAGAAATAAAAGAGAATTTTTAAGCCGGCTGGTTCAGCCACAGTAAGACCAAAGCAAAATATCACCACTTCCACCAGCAATATAGCAATAGAGGAGGAAAAGATCACCTGCAAAACACTTAAGGGTGTATGGAACACACAGTAGAGCACAACTCAGCTACAATACAGCGTTCCCCATTTTTGGTACTTACAATTTTAACCCCAAATGTCTTCAAGATTCTCTATACACTTGAAATCAAGTATCTACCCATAGTAACTACATAGAAACCAGTGAAATACAACTAAGAATGCTTTTAACTTGGAAGTGAAACCCCTTGACTTACTTTAATCTTTACTTCTAGCTGACTAGCACCTCACCTGTCCAAAGCTAGCATGACAGAAGAGCTTTTCTTGGTTTCAGTTGTCTACACTCAACCTCATGAATCCAGAAGAAATCTTAAATACAGCTTGCATCTTATACACGCTCATCTTTCTTTTTTCTAGTCTTCAGTTGGCTAGTCTTCCAGGTAACACTTCATATGTTGCATTTAATAGAGGAAAAAGTTAATGCTGACTTCAAAAAAGAAATACAGAAAATGCTTTTAAAAGCTTTTACAAGCTTTGCTGTTAATGAAGGAGAAGCTCTCTTGTGACATGGTTATCTGTCCACTGAGGTTTATAATATACTGAGACAGAGATAAATATACATCCTTTCCTACCTACTGCTGAAAGAAAAAAAGCAAACAAATGAATCCCGATGCCAAATTGTTCTGGGTGCTATCAGATGCACCAATAGCAACATAAATTCAGCATAGCTGAGTAAATATACTAGTGACACTGCATAACATTTGTAGACACGTAACTTCTGTTAGTTTATCCCAATACCTTCGATTTGGAGTTTTATGCAAACTGTCCACATCACAACAGGGCAAGTTCATAGTGAAAGCAAGGCTGTGAATGCCTGTTGCCATATATTCATTCTTTGGTAAAAGCCATATATGTTAGTGCTGTGATGTATAAGAATACATAAGCTTACTTTTTGAAACAGTAGGCAGGGCTGGCTTAAGAGCTCTATTCTGTGTAAAACACGCAAAAATACCTCTATGGGCTGTTTTCTAAAACCAGTTTTACCTCAATTTTTGGCCTCTGTCCTAGCTCTATGGCCCACAGACTTTAAACAGTAATAAATGAATCTCAGTTTCATTACTCGCACAGCTGACATACGATCCCTTCAAAAGATAACTTGTTTGATCTGGATAGGCTGCACCGATGGGCTGAGGCCAACTGTATGAAGTTCAACAAGGCCAAGTGCCGGGTCCTGCACCTGGGACGCAATAACCCCAAGCAGAGCTACAGGCTGAGAGAGGAATGGTTGGAGAGCTGCCAGGCAGAGAAGGACCTGGGAGTGATGGTGGATAGTCGGCTGAATATGAGCCAGCAGTGTGCTCAGGTGGCCAAGAAGGCCAACGGCATCCTGGCTTGTATCACGAACAGTGTGACCAGCAGGGCTAGGGAGGTGATCGTCCCCCTGTACTCGGCTCTGGTGAGGCCGCACCTCGAGTACTGTGTTCAGTTTTGGGCCCCTCGCTACAAGAAGGACATCGAGGTGCTTGAGCGGGTGCAGAGAAGGGCGACCAAGCTGGTGAGGGGTCTGGAGAACAAGTCCTATGAGGAGCAGCTGAGGGAGCTGGGCTTGTTCAGCCTGGAGAAGAGGAGGCTCAGGGGCGACCTTATCGCTCTCTATAGGTACCTCAAGGGAGGCTGTAGCGAGGTGGGGGTTGGCCTGTTCTCCCACGTGCCTGGTGACAGGACGAGGGGGAATGGGCTTAAGTTGAGCCAGGGGAGTTTTAGGTTGGATATTAGGAAGAACTTCTTCACTGAAAGGGTTGTTAGACATTGGAACAGGCTGCCCAGGGAAGTGGTGGAGTCACCATCCTTGGAAGTCTTCAAAAGACGTTTAGATGTAGAGCTTAGGGATATGGTTTAGTGGGGACTGTTAGCGTTAGGTCAGAGGTTGGACTCGATGATCTTGAGGTCTCTTCCAACCTAGAAATTCTGTGATTCTGTGATTTTAAGTAGCCCTTGAAACACACCAGAACAACAGAAGTCACTGAATTCTGCAACTTCATTAAAAAATATAAAAGGGCTAGGTCAATTCAACTGCTTCCATGTTACCTGTAAAGTAGCAGGATCTCTTCCATTTTTGCTTTCTCCTGCTGGCATCTGTGCTTTCACACTTGCCATTTTCTTCTGGGAAAACATCAGAAAACCTCCTTCTCTTTGCACAGAGCCCTGGTGCCTGGCTTGCCACTTTCTTATGGCTTTGAACTGCTGGTTGGCTTGGTGGGATTCCATCCTTGCTAAAGCTTCATCCAGATGGTTTGCTTTCTGGATCACCTACAAGACAGTTACCTGGATGATTACTTTCCTCTCTATACTCATGGTAGCTGCACAGGCAGAGCAAACTGAATAGATATTTATTGCAATTAAAAAGGCTCAGCTGCAGTAAAACAATTTTCAAATCTATCTATTTTTATGTGATTAGTGCTACTCTTCTCTAAGCAGCAACTGAAATGATACTGGTAAAAGGAAGTTATCAAACTTGAGAGGCTGAACAGTAACATCACCTGCATTGATGAGAATCCAATTGCAGAGTTCAAATAGAAAAGACAACAGGAAGAGCATTTGATGCTCTAATGAATTTCAAAATGCTTAAATCATTCTACAGACTTAATAATCACTTCCATATTTCAAAAACAATGGCAAATAAAAATGTAGCATGGTCTGAAAGTGACATGCAAACACCTCTGCCACTAGATCACTAATGGACATGCCAAAAATTAACCACACATTTCAGTCTTCCCCTTCACACCACATAGATAGTTAAGATTTAGGTGCTCTACCTCATAGTTTTCAGCAATGAAAGGAAACTGCTCAGGCTGTAAGAACTGAGTTTTAGGGATATCAAGACCGTCTTCTCCATAGAGAAACTGCACAACGCTGCCATCGCTATCACGTACAGTCAGGTCATACTGAACCACCAGTCCTTCCAGATGTTTTATGATACACCTATCTCAAAGAAAATTAAAAAAACGTTGAGGTTGCACAGTAACAAGGATGATAACTCTAACATGAAAAATCTGTTTTCAGTAAAATCTTAATTGCACTTAAGGACTTATCAGGAATTCTGCAAGCAAAAAAAACTTAGACATGTCATACAAACTAAACAGGTGATGATATTGCAATGTTTTCTGCATGTTGCTCCATCCAACTTCCTTGGACTGAAAAAACTTAAAATGAAACAGCAAGTTACTTGCTATTTCTGTTGTCACACAAACAGCTGTGTACAAGAAGGAAACTCTTTTAGAACCCCTCACTACCCTCCGAAACAACACATTATTTCCACCTTCTTCTATACACTGCAGGTGTGGCCTGAATAAAGATGAGGCCCAGAATGTGGCCTAAAAAAATGAGTTGCAAGGAATATGTGCATCTTTCCTTGTCCCCGGATATTTGGAGAATTTCAAACAGCAAACTCTTTTTGTGAATATTAAGTACGCTATGAAGTTAATCTAAGCTACCTAAGCACTTCCTCCAGTCTACCATACTTCAGGAAAAAATATAATTTAAAGGCTGGAAGTCTTTAATAAGCCTCTTACCTTTGTAGGTACCCAGAACGGCTGGTTTTGACAGCTGTATCCACAAGACCTTCCCTGCCAGCCATGCAGTGAAAGAAGAATTCCTAAACATAAGCACAATCCCATCAGCATTCTGTTGACAAGTACACAAAGACTGGTAATTCATATTCTTTCTGAAAAGCTGCATTTGAAAGCAGGGTAAACATAGGTGATTTATCTATCATGGCAAAAAACTCTGTGTTAAAATAGTAAGATCTAAATAAATTTCAGTATAAGCAGAATGAGTATTAAGCTTACAGATGGTTTGATTCCAGTGAGAAATCTGCCAGTCACAAATCCTCCTGAGCTAGGGGAGAAATCGTAAGGTTGGAAACACGGCAGAGACTTGCCAGATGCCATCAGCGGGGGCCTTCGACCTTCCAGCTCAATCTGGCCCAGCAAACAAGAGATCTGCATGTGGACAGGAAAAGCACAGGCAAGAAAAGATAAAAGGAAACATCACTTTTCCATCCAACTTTTTGCTCACGTAAGTGCAACGTTTTTTCTTGAAAAACTTAATAAAGCAATTACATGTTCACTAAATGTTATGTTCATTAAGTGTTCTTGCTGCTGATGGACAGTAACAACACGTGGATCTCATCTGGTCTTTTTAAATAAAGTTATTCCACCCCTTGACTCACCCTCAACACTTCTATTCACATTCTGTATGAATATTTTAATATAAGTAGATGTGAAACTAAAATATTTTAAATAATTAGTTCTCTTCGTTACCCTTACTACCTCCCAGCATTTCACTAAAAACAGAACAAAATAAAAAACAAAATGAAGCAAAAAAAAACTCTTGACCTTTGGTACTTTAGATAGCCTTTTTATACAGCATGTTTGGTGTTTTGTCTGCATTGCAGAAGGCAAAATGAAATAGCATTGTTGCCATTTCCACTAAATTCAAAGTAAGATTTCATTGTTCCTATAGCAGTGGAAGAAGGAAACTGATGAGTCAGTCTCCAGCAAGAGCCAGGGAAAGTTCTTTCTCCTGCAGGAGGTTTGTTTGTATTATCTGCAGCATTCCTTCCAACAAGAAGGCCTGCAGTTTCTATGAATCCTTAATGCACTAAGAACTGCTGGAAGAAAAAAAAAAAAAAAAAGGGTAAAATTATCTGCTGAGGTCTTTATCATATTCTTCCCAAACTTTTCCATGCAAAAACTTGCATTCCCAAAGCCCACAATAAAAATCTTGCATGGCAATTAGAGAGTCATAGGAGACCTACTCAATAACTTGCACTCTTGGACAAATTACATCAATATACGTAGCTGCTCAGTAATTATAACTGTCATTACCTGTACTGTATTTACAGTGGACCCTTTGGCTCCTGACTGTACCATCAATTGCAAATTGTTCTCCGGAAAGCTTCTGTGCAGACCAAGGGGCATACAAACCTAAAGAGTTAGAATAGTGGTGAGGGGAACAGAACAAAACTATTAGTAATAAAACAATGAACCAAAGCAATTCCTGTCAAAGGCTTTAAGAAGTAAAACCAGGACAAATCACAGGCATTCCTATTTATAATCTTAAAAGCATCTTGAATATTAAGCCATCTTATTCAGAGAGGATGAGGTTGAGGTACTGGCAAGGCAGTATGTGAAGCCAAAGCTGGGGACAGATGGAAAGCTCCAGCCTCCAGAGCAGTCAGGCACCCCTCATCAACATGGAATTAACTTTCCAAACAAGATTAGTATATACAGATGCCTCGATGCCAACCTTGTTAACTTCATTGTTGTAATTGTTTACTTCCTCCTTGAATTTCAGATCAACCATGTTAAAATCCCTCTGGTCTTTGCAGAGATGGGCATCCTGCCATTTCCCTTGGACCTCCTCACATGACGTTGTTTCTGGCAAATTAAGAGCAGCTCTAACAGCCTGAAAATAAAACAAGGGGTTTTTTAGGTGCCAAGCAGACATGATTACATAGAGCAGATTTTCTAATTTTTTTTTTTTTAATTATTATGAAAAAAAAGCTCTGCAAAATAACTTACTTCAATACCATGCTGGTTTGATTTTTCAATGATTTTTTGTCTTTTCTGGTCTGCTTCAGGTTTAACCAAGATATCTTCAATCCCTGTTAAAGAAGACAGACAGACCACATCATGATCCAAACAGAGAAACAATTGTGAACGTATTTACCACATCCTTCAGAAGTCACCAAAAATGGTCACTAAAAGGGATAAAACACATGATGGATGAGGACAGACTGAAGGAGACAAATTTGTCTGGCTTTTAAAGATAGACGGAAATAAAAATTTCTTCAAGAGGGAAAAAAAAATAAATCACAGTATCCAAGATCAAATGCTGGCCAAGAGAGATTGTAGAACTGCCATCCCCGAAGATACTCACTTGACTGGACACAGCCCTGCACAAGCTCACCTGGCAGGACTTGCTTTGAGCAGAGAGCTGCATTACATCACTTCCACAGGTCCCTCCCAGAGTAAATTATTCCAAGACTCTACACATTCAGCATTTCTGTGGGGACCAGTGGGACTCTTTCATACTGAGGTTTATAACGCAAAGGAGCTTAACGGTCCCATTACATGTCCCTTCACTGTCCAGTCCTTGCTCTCTTCTTCCCATTATAAACTTGTCTCTTCTTCCTTGACTCCTTCTGAACCTCATTCATCTCATCTCTGACTCATTTTGTTCAGTGCTAAATCATCTCATCTTCACCAAACACGAGGCTCCAGCTCCAGTCCCACTTCCCTTTTTCTGATGTTTTAAAAATCTAATGATCCCAGGCTCTTTGCTCATTATCTCTGTCAAGTGAGCTTTTGTGCCCTGACTTTCAAGATATATTTTCTGTATCTTAGAGGCAATTAATCATCTTACTTCAACAGATCTCCCACTTTTCTCTGGTTCACAGAAGACTGTTGTTTCCTCGCTGCTGTCAAAGCTTACTACTGCTCTACATAACTCCAAGTGATTATGTTGTGCCTTCACAAGTGAATTTAAACTCTCCTGATGCTACATACCATAAATTTTTCATTAGCATAAGAACATCTTGCAAAGCTCTACACGGTCATTTGAAATATTTTAACTACTGCAAGAAGAGGGAGCAGAGTAAGGGTCAATTTTTTTATTGACTGCCAAGTGCATTCTTGTATGAGTTTGCAAAACTGTAATGAAAGTCAAATATTTACCAAAAGTTTTACAGTAGAATGAGGTATGCTAGACTTGACTAATAACCCCTCAGAGTCCTCCCTTCTCACTTATCAGTTGTTATGGTTTCTGTGCAATCATTCTTCTCAGAGAAGTAAAAAAAACATGGAGCTTCATAGGAAGTTTTGTCAACATGAAATTTAAACATGAGACATTTACACTCTTCACACTTCAATCAGGCAGGACAGATGAGAGAATTTAATAGACATCTTTATGATTATACTTTCTCCTTATGCTTAAAAGGCTAGCTATGTAAAAAACAGGAATGAGGGGGAAAAAAGTTGGCAAACAGCGATCCCAGTCAAGGACACTGTCTTGTAGAAGTTTATTTACAGAACTCTTGGCATGTATTCTACCCAACACTGTCTGTTTTATACCTCGTGAGATGCTGCAGTGCCCTGGTGAATTAGTCCTTGTGTTACTCACCCATTGTAAATCCCCTGTAGAGCTGCAGATAAGCAGTGAAGAGGCGTCCCAGACATGTTAGCACTTTCCCACTCGTTTCACCCCCGTAGATTTCATAGCAACAGTGGACCAGGCCATAGGCAGAGCTGCCAAAGTGAGCTTTGTCCAACACGCCACAAAGTAATTCCCCATTTCTAATAATAACCTGAAAAAGAAAACACAATGCTTCAGGAAAAAATTTTGATCCCAATACAACCTTTTCAGGTTTTTCTGAGTAAATAAGACACATGAAAAGAAGGCTTTAAGTAAAAAGCTTTAAAAGCCCACATATTGGTGAACAGTTAAACATATTCACCAATATTACCTGTTTACCTGTACTTAGATGGAATCTGCATCAGACAGGATTAGAAGAGAGTTTTTCTTTACATTCAACCCTACCTTGTGATTACCACCTTCTGTCAGTATCTTTCAACGCCTGTTTTTAATTTCATCATCATTCTGTTTCCCTTCCCATTCCTCTACTCTACACATATTTAGATTAAAAGGCATCCCAGCCCAGCCTCCAGAGGTGCAGCACCAGCATACCTGCGATTCACACATTGAATCAAGGTTTAGACATCTGTTTGCAGGTCCTTTTATCCAGGCTTTTCCACCAATCTTAGCTTTTCCAGTCAAATTCAGTGGCACGTGATTTTCTGGAATGATGTTTATTAGCAATGTAGAAACAACCTACAAAGAAGCAGAAAGAATGGCAAGAACTATTTATTTCCCATATTCCTTTCTCACTATACAGAATTTGGCAAAGAGAAGGAAACCAACAATCTATACATGTATTTTCACTGACAACAAACATTTTAAAAAAAAATCAAAAGTGTGATGTTTACAAGAAAGGAATATGCTTTTGCTCTTTCAGATGCTAGAGTTGCAATGAGACACAATTGCTCTGAAACAAATGGCACCAGAGCTTTTTTTAATTTCCTTGTTAATGGGAAAAATAACTGTCCATCCACTTGGGCTTCTCAGATACTACATCAATATAATGACGATCTCAACCAAAAATTCAAATACCACAGTATTTACCTAAAACCTTTAAGTTCAGAGGTTTAAAAACAGCGACTGGTGTAACTTTACTCTTCTACTCTCAGCAAGCTCTGCTTACTGTGATTGACAAATTCCTTCTCTGCTCTGATGCTTGCAGCATTATGTTTCTATCTGCAAGACTGATAAGAGCAACAAGTAAAAGTACTATGCTAATTCTGTCATTTTAAATGAAAAGACTCTTGTAGCCTTAGTGAGAATACACAATCAAGATCCGTATGGTTCAGATATGGTTTTGCTTAAACAATGGGATGCAGCTTTTCATCAGCCCCCAGCAGCACTCATTTTAACAGTAGTGTTCTGCTTACTTTGGAGCCACCAGTGTTCTTTAACCCAATAAATTATAAGCTACCTGCTTTCCCGTCCATAGTCGCTGTGGTTTCATAATGGCAGGAGGAAATACTTTAATTCTTCCTTTTTTGTCTGTCAGGCCCCGGTAAACAAGCTCCATGTATTGCTCTCTCGTGAAGAAGCAGCCCCGGGTTGTCATGCTGACTCCAGAGATCATGTGGTCCTGGATCAGTCCTGGAAGTGGTTTGCCATCCTAAAGAAATTTGGAAGAAAAAAGGTTTGGTGGGGGTCAAGTGCTAGCAGCTCCCCAGATTAATCCATCTGGATAAAAGCATCAAAGCCCCTTTTGAAGAACGCTTCATCACAGTACAGCTCTCTTATAAATCTCTCCCACAATTAAAATGGACAAGATTATTTAGATGTGATGTGCCCTCTCTAAAAGAGAGAGAACACATCAGTTTGGGGAAATGAGAAGCAAGTAATAATGCCTGAACAACAAAAATCCGCTGAGCACAGCTGGCAAAAAATGAGAACAGGAAACAAAATGGGAAATAATTAAAAAAATAAATAAATAAATGAACAATTTTAATCTTATTTATCCATAGAAAAAAACAAAACCAAAACAATTTAAACAATGTGATTTCCTGGAGGAAGTTTATTTGACAGCTTTATTTACCTTTGGAACTAGATACTGTTCATCAGTGAAGGCTAAAGTGTAGGCCTCTGCTCTACCCAGCTCGCTTTGTGGAAAATGGGCATTCATTTCATCGCCGTCAAAATCAGCATTATAAGCCTTGCAGTTGGCATAGTGAAGCCTCAGCACTTTTTCTCCAGGCAGGATTCTGGCCCGGTGAGCTTGGATGGAGGGTCTGTGAAGAGTGGGCTGGCGGTTCAGTAGAAGCACATCTCCTGTTTTAATGTGACGACAAACCTGCAAGAGAATTTCAGTTGATGTCTATAAAACATTTCCATGCGTGCCTCTTGAAAAGAATGGATCTTAAAGCACACACGCATTCAAAGCAGTTTCTTTCTGGTATTAACATTCCGTGCAAAAGGTTTAAGAGAATCAATCAAGACTACTTACTCCCGAAGCTCTCTGCTCTCTACCAAACCACAGCCTAAGCCTGCTCTGTCCTCCATTAACACCCACAAACCACAGCCATCAAACCAAGGTAGCAGCATGCAAGCCACACCCTGCTAGGCTCTCCTCTCCCCTGGCAATACGGGCATCGAAGAATGAAAAAGGGAAATTCTGTTATTTGTAAGTGAGAAAATAAACTGAATTTGCCCAAAGCCAAATTGATAATTCCTGTCACCATAAAGCCAGTGCTGGACAGCTTGGAGTAAGGTAATATGACCAGGTAGCTGGAGAAGAGGCCAGGGAGCTCCTAGCTCTTAATTTCATGTTTGAGTAAAGCACATGGTGGAGGTCATACAACAAACTCTTATCTAGAACACAGCCTCTCAAAATAGTCTCACTTTAATTTGTCAGTATATACACACTATAATAGATCCATCAAAGCGATCATCAACAGCTCAAGATAACCTGTTCGTACAGTGTAAATACTCAGTGTTTATTGAGTATATGAAGATTTCAGCAGGCATGCTGCAATTTCCAGGAGTCAGGAGCAAACGGAGCTTAAACATGCTGTGGTTAACATTACACGATGCGTTCATAGCCTGGTTTGCGGGAGTCTTCAACATCTATTTCATCAGTGAGCTCAATTTTCACATCTGTTTTGCAGGTCATCATCCCAGTAAAAAAAAAAGCCAAGGTGAAACTTTGAAGTTCTTACTGAGCAGGACTGACAACCCTAAAGCCACAGAACCCTGCATCTGTGACGGATGCAGCTTTGCAGTCTGGTGCAGTAATCACCCAAGGAATTAATGACTTCCACTAAAGCTCTCAAAAATCACACCAACGCTTTGTGAGCCTCAAGCACCACCTTGTATTCAGGAAGACCGGGTGGCATCCTCGCTGATCCCACTGCAACAGTCTGGGGCCTCAGAACGGTGTGTAACTTAAGGGGGAGATCATTTGTTCCTTGCAAGTAAGGAAACTTTAGATTGACTTTATGTAATGCTTTATCCAGAAATCCCCACAAAGTTCAGAATTGGAGCCAAAACTTAAATGCCTGAGCCCTGATGTTTGGAGGCCCTCCAGAAGCCTGTTTTCCTTCACTGTGTATTTACCACATGCAGGATTCTGCGTAGCCCTGGAGGATTATTCTCAGCCCAAAAAATATACACTAAAAGAGGGACTCTTTACAGAAACTCAGGTAAGAGAAGAAAAAAGTGAGTACTGAGCTGTCCAACAATTTACTGCTCCATTTAATGATCGTCCTACATGCATTTGAGTCAGAACTGACCAAAAGCAGCTCTTTTTACTCTGTCTTGGATATCAACCTCTGTCAGAGGTCTGCACATGTTGTTTGCACTGATGAACCCTGAGGAGAGAGGATGGCTTTCAAAGGTGAAAGCTCAACCACCACTTTTACTTAACAGCCACCTAGGCTGGAAGCCAGGTGCGCGTGGGTTCTTCTCGTCTGAAAAAAAACAAAACTCTTCTTAAAAGGCTTCAGGCTCATCCAGGAAACAGAAGCAACACAGAATTTGCAAGAGCATTGTAACTATCACTTTTATCCCTGTGATAGGTTCTGAAAGAAGAGGTATCACAGAAATGCTCCGTCTTAAATCTTAAATCCACTTCTATTAGACACGGGTATGGTAACAGGCAGCATGAAATGACCATTTGCCATTTCCACACCAATTCTCCCCAGCACCTAAAAAAATGTTCTCAACACTCACAAGGTGGGGAAACATCACAACCGAGAAGTTTCAAAGGTTGATTAAGTAGCAGCACAGAGAACTCAAATCCTCCAGCAGCTCCAAAGAAACAACTGATGTAAGCACAAGCACTGCACAGATGTTAGCATCTGTACGAACAGATGGGCATCAGTGGGGTTGGTTCTTGCTTTGCCATCTGCAAAATGAGATGGTGAAAGGGAGAGGGATCCTAGCTTACAGCAGTCAGTACCAAAAAAATAAACACTCCTCCTCTAGTCCGTGCCACTCCCAGCATGAAAAAATGGGCTGATGAAAAAATGGGAGGACTCAACTCTGAACTTGGTCATGGGCACCCATCGTGGCAGACAGGGCACATCAGCTGCTTGTGGTGCACCTACTCTACAAACACATTGAATTTCAGCTACCACCACCAAACTGCTCAAAAGATACAATAATATCTTTTATCCTACTGAGACTTTCCAAGAACAGCCAGCTGTAAGTGAAAGACTCTTCAGCATCTTGGCAAGATGAACACCACACACTGCACATCAAGAGATAAGTAAAACTGAGGATGAAAAAATGGTTATTAAAATTAGAAAAAAGTGTCAGGCTCTTCTTTTCAGATATTCCTTCAACCTTTTCCAAGCTACCTACTAAAAGACAAGACAGTGCTGCTCAGAGAGTCTTTTGGAGTCTGTTAGAACCACCACCACAGACAATATTATCACTTAAAAAACCCACCACACAGGTAGAATGGTTCTGCCAAGCCAAGTCTTTGTCATACTCACAATCTTCAGTCCTGTCGGGGGTGCACCTGAGGAAGGGGTGAGCAGCTGCTTAGCTATGGCTTCCCTCTGGGTCAGGCTGCTGGCACTCAGCACCGTACGAGACCCGTCCTCATTAATGACCATGGAGGCCCCGGGGTGAACCTTTGGGCCGTTTATGACAGCTTGCCTCAGCTCTTTGACATTCCAGGGAGTGACCGGCTGAGGGTAGGTCAGTTTGGTAGCAAATACCTAGACAGGAAGGAAAAAGGAGAGAAATAACTAGTTGTTCAGCTTTCATTTAGAACAGAAGTCACTGAGGACAAAGGGTCAAACATTAACTCAGATAACGTCAACATAAATTATTTTTAGATTTTGGGTGCATCCTCTCAACCTATTGTCGTGCCAAATGGATGTGTTTCTGTTTCAAAAGGCACTACAATAATAACTATGCCCTTTTTACGGAGCAGGAAAGAAAAACTGAATTAGCAATTTAAAAACCTAGCATGATTTTAGATTCTGCAAACAAACTGACAACACAGGGGAAAAACGTATATCCACCAGGCTCACTGTTCTCAGATAGACAACCAGAAGAGACTGGTTATGAGAAGTTCAAGTTGAAGATTGCTGTAACCTCTGGGAATTATTAAAGATGAAGCTTGAGGCATATCTATGGCTGTTTCTTAAAGGCTGTCAGGCCTGTTACAAGATCCTGTACAAAGATCGAGGGTCACAGAATCTACTTAGAAAGTTTGCACTAATTCATAAGCCAAGGAAGCTTTTTTTTTTTTTTTTAAATCATTCTTTCCTAGACTTAGTGTTCAGCCTAATGGTAAGAATTTCCTGCTCTTCAACGTTCCTTCTTCATTAACATCCAACGGTAAGACACAACTGTGATGCACGAGGGAGGGAAAGGTCCAGACAGGTCAGTAAATCTCTGCATTTTAAACTGTTTACTGCATAGCTGAAAACACTGGAGTATAGCTCACTCCCCAGCTGTACCATAAAGAAATGCTCCTTTCTTTCTTCTTACCATGGGAATGCCAATCTCATTGGTGCCAATGTACATATCAGGGCAAATGACTGATCGAGCCGCAAAATCCACACGTTTTCCCATCATGTGCTTGCGGAAGAGTCCTTCCTTTTTCTCCAATAGCTTTGAAAACAAAAGTTAATGACTAAAATGTGAGAGAAAAGCATGCAACATGAGACAGAGTCTCAAGACATTAAGTGATTAAGTGAGTATCATGAAAACCCCTAAATAACAAGCACAAAATATAACACTTAGTTCTTATTCCATCCATTTCTCTTGCTTTACCAGCCTGTGACACACAAAGTCTCTAACACTCTCCCTGCCACCCACCTGACGAATACCAGGGTATTTTTCAGTCATTAGTTTGTCCATGTCACTGTCAAAGACAATGTTGACGTGAGCCTGAAGACGAACCCAGGTGTTGTAAAGCTTATCTGCAATCGTCTGTCCTGGAATTGTAGCCAGGACAGAATGGTCCAGAGGTTCATTACTCTCACCGGTCTCCTGCAGAAACAGGAAATAGGAACTTGGACTTAACAAGAAATACCTCCTGGATACCAAGCTGAAATCACAGTGTTAAATGACAAAGAAAACACTGACCGCTATTTTGCACCTCACTGAAGAAACCAACTCAAAAAATAAAATTAAAGATATGTTTACACTTATTACACCTAAGCGTTTCAGACTGGCCTGCTGTCAAGGTTTAGAAACTGACTTGGATGGGAGATCTCCAAAGACCACACGTACATATTCCAGTGGCATTTTACTAGCTGATTGCTTGGTAAGTGACAGTCCTCTTTCCAAATTAGCTTTTTACTGGTTAGTCAGCATAGGCTAAGAACCACTGTTCTCCCAGGAAGCCCTATTTTCGAATGAAAATACAAACCCAACAGCTTGCAGCACTTACATCACTGTTCTCACAGCCTAGGAGGCTGTATACCAGTCATCTCCAAAACACATTTTTTCATATTGTCACCTTAAACATTTTAAGAGCACATCTCCACCTAGTGGCCAAACTCTCAGTAACTAAAATTTAAAAAAAAAACCCTTAAACTTCAAGATGTAAACCAAATCCAGCTGAAACTAAGTCTAGTATCAAAGAACCCTTAATAACACGATTGATGAATAAATATGAAAAGAGGTTTTCAGTATGTTTATGATCAATTTCTGCTCTGTAGGTTAAGTGTGTTGGTTAACCTGCATTACTATTCTTTTTTTCAAATTAGCTAACAAGTTTCTCCCCTTGTAGGGCAGTACACTGGAGTGAACATGTCTGCCAGAGATACAGCATTTCCTCCATGTGTGCACAGCACCATGAAGACAGAGCAGATTAGAGTGTTTGAAGGCTGTCAGAAAAATATTAGGCTTCATATCAGTGGAGGAAAAATAGTTGGAATACAGATGACACTCCAAAACAAGGGTATAACCGTTACTACAGAAGGAAAAAATGTAACACGCAGAAGCTTGGGATATCCAGATTGATTCTACCTTAAGTTTTCTTCACAGTTATGTTCTCAAAATGGGGATTTCTAAGGCAAGAGATACATGTCCCAAACCTTAAAACTCCACAGAGAGTTGCATACTGTATGACAATTGTGCTTAGAAAAGGGCACTTATTACTTAATTAAGAGTGACCATGCACATATTTAGTGCTCTGTGAATTCACAGTCCAATGCACCATGCAGAAAGTTCCCTCTGCAAGCAAACTCCATGATTCACAGCCTAAACACAGAAGCTGAGGTGTCCCTAGCTTCCTCCTTGAAGTCTTCCCAAAACAAATATAGGAAAACGGCACGAAGCCACATAGCCTGGATGAAGGTGGTGACACATATTACCATGTGAACTGGTTGGCTGTAAGCAAGTATTGTTACTAATTATGGCTATTTTGAATTTTTTTTAGTTCATCTAGACATTAATGGTTAAAAATAACCAGGATCACAATTGGCTCTACTAGGCTTAAAAGATAGTGGCTTTTTTTCCACCACCATTTTTAATTTGATAAGATGCTGGATAAGTTTTATTGCAAACTGTTTCTGCTGTACATAATTCATTTTCCAGTAACAGGAGCCCATGTTTCACATACAGGAGACTAATATAAAAACCACAACTAGAGAAGTCCGCATAAAAGGATATTCCCTTTGCACTAGAGAGCTGAGTGGAAAGATGTGAGCAAAAATACCTAGAGAACACATCTAACAGCATATATTCCAGCAGCCCAGGCAAAAAATGTTACTGAAACAGTTTAAACAAGAACCTACCCAAACTGCACCCCACATATCCAAATAGTAAAGAATAAGATAACCAGCAACTCTTACTGTTTGGATTTCACCTTCTACAGTTTTAATTGGCTGACATTGTTCTTTTGCCATGAAAACCAAGAGCTTCCGTATCAGTTTGGCATCCTTCATGACAGCCTGCAGGTTGACAGTCTGACCGTTTGTAAACATCCGGTCTCCAATACGATTCACAGGACGATACCTACAGGAGATCAAGACCATTTTAGATCAGCGTCACCAAAAAGCAGCATAATAAATCTCAAACACACTAAGCTAAGTCTTCAAGGCTGGAAAAAATAATCCCTTTAAACTAACAGTGAACATTTGAAACCTTTTATTTATTTATTATACTGGCACAGTCGAAAGAGGAACAATTCTTTAACAAGACATTCTACCAGCACTCTACTGCTGTAACATCCTAATATTCTGTAATAGTTTGAAATATTAATACCAAAATAGACTTTTTTCAAAACTACTATTTTACTTCTTTAGTGTAACTTCAGAGGAGTTTGGTAAAAGTTATCATCAGTTACTGCTGTCACTTTTGTTTGTTTAAGTCTTCACTGACATTTTAGTATACCAGTGCCTGTACTAGAGGTGTTTGCATCTCTGACTCCTGAGAAAAGTATTTGGTTTAACCCATGAGTTGTTTTGTACTTGTTTGGGTAATTTATTTATTATTATTATTTTTTTTTTTACCTTGAAGGCGGAACTACAAGCAGATCTAAAAAAAACATATCTGGACTAAATCCTGAACTCTTATCGGAATCCATCCCAGGAAAGAGGTAACGCAAAAAGAAACCTGAAAAGAGAAAATAGAAAAGATAAACACATTAATGCTGCTTTTTCTGGGGAATCTAATCCCTCATCCCCCAGATGCACTTGGTCAGTCAAAATGATCTGCTAAGTTAAATACCAGAAAGCTTGTTTAAAATAAGAACATTTAGGCATAGGTACTTCAGAAATAATTTCATTGTTCTTTTCGGTCAAATATATATTTTTTTTGTCACTGGCTGTGACTGATACATGAAACCCTTTGATTTTTCCTGACAACTGCAGATACTTTTAGTGTACAGGAAACTCTAAAGAAGAAACCACTAAATACATTCCCAGTCTTTAACCAATGTAACTGTGGGGAATAGTAGACACAGCACCATGTGAACATCATATTCTTCCTGAACAACAACCAAGCTTTGTGAGGAGCCACAGTTTGAGAGCTACTTTACTGAATTCAGTTCTCTGCCTTCACTAGGTACCAGCCCTCCTGTCATAAATATTTATCTTGCAACCAGGAGCCCTCCAGGTAAAAGGTAAAGATTTGAAAAGGATTTAATACGGAAAAAAACGTTTTCAGACTTTGTCCACTAAAGGACAAAGAAAACAGGAGACAACATTGCTCTTAATAACCATTACCTTCATTCTTCCACAGAGACATGATGAACTCCTTGGCAGTCATTGGTGTCAGGTACCCTCTCTTCCCTAATTGTGTTTCATCAATAGCTTAAATAAAAAACCAAAGACACAGGGTTATTTTGAAAGGTTTTCTTGGCTTACAACAATCAGTGTTTCCAGCAAAGAAAAGGAGTGGAAATGACACAAAATACACTGGCTAATATCTATTATAAAGCATCATTAACATGTTTACTTTGGCGATTTGAAATTAAATAAAGTGAGCCTTCCCAGTATGGAATAAATAAGCCATTTATGTGACTAGTGAATATGTAGCTGAAATAACACTCATTCTTTACAGCTAAAGTGTATGCTTTATTTGACTGTATTTATTTGATTGATTTATTAATGGTGAATTGTATCCCTTTTTGCACTGACCAAAACAAAAAACAAGAGTCAACCTACAGCTGAAAAAGGCAAACAGGACTCAAGTATTACCAGTGGGACCAAGGTTCATATGAAATACCCAACTGGATGAGACAACAGCTACAGTCAGGATGGCAAATATTTTACCTGCTGGCTCATCCACGGTGCCTTTCTCTCCTGACTTACGATACACTGTGGAAGGATAAGTTACTGTCAGCTTGCTGTTATGTTCTTTTCGCACCAGTGACCTTCTAGATCTAAAAAAAAAAAAAAAAAAAGAGATAAAAGATAAAAACAAAAGGTAAAAAAGGGTTAATACAAAGACTTATAACATTTTACTCTACATCACCTATTTACTTCCTCGTGTAGTTAAACTTACTTGCAGTTTGGGCATCTCTTTGAAGTCATATGTGCTTTCCAGAACTGTGCTATCAGTTTATTTCTACACTCACAAACATTTTTTACCTGATAAAGAGAGGAATTAAAAATATTGAAAATAATTAAAATAATTTAAAACATTTGACACAAGTTTATTAAACTACCTAATTTACATCAAACTCAGCATTACACACACAATCCCAACATTCATCTCCCTGCTTTTAAAATTTATCAATAATCTTTAATCTTCAAGTCAGTGCCAAATTATAAAGCTTTTTCTAATTAGAGGTCTTCTCCAATCTAAAAGCTAGAAGATTGACCAAAATCACTCTTCTTTTGACTGCTCGTGAATACATGAGTTCCAAAGCTTTTCAGGTTGGTTTTGAAAAAAAAACAAGTTTAAGGAACTAAATTTGGCTCATAGGTAAATCTGCTCTAAGATGGTAAAACTTAGTAATATTTCTTTTACTAACATTGTACATTAAACTGCATTTAAAATAAAAGAATTCAATTACAATCATGTAATTTAAAAGTTTTTAATGTATGTTATGCTGCAAAACTGCTGGATGCGTGAGTTCAAAAGTGTTCTGCAGCTCAGAACAGCTGGCACATTGTGCAGAGGTATCACTAGCTGCAGGTAACGTACTGACAGAAACATGAGACATAAAAACATCTCCATTAGAAAACAAATCATATTTTATATAAACCTAATAGTTACTCTAAGTTCTTATAGGCCAGCAAAGAAAATATTTTTAAGCTTAATTTTGGACATTATGCTCTAAATATAACACACTTCAGATCTCAGAGACAAAATCTGAAGTCTATGTAGTCAGAGACTTTCTTGTGCACATGGCTGTATTAAAAGGACAAAATCTGGTATCCTCAGAGGAGTGCTGATTCTACTTACATTTGAACACTGATCGCTTGGTTCTTGGCTTTGCAACATTTCATGGACATGGTGGTTTAACTCTTCTTCAATTTCTAGAGCTGTTGCATCTGCACTTTGCTCTAAAAACTGAAAGAAAAGGAATAGGTAAGGATAAGTCTATATTTACATTAGTATCAACTCAAAAAGGGATGGAAAAAGACAGAGTACTTGCCCTGTTCAGGACGACTTCAAGATCATGGACAGCATGAAGCAGCCCATTCTCCAGAACCTTCAGCTGACTCAGTAGTAAGTGAACCACAGCTCGAGTACATGTCAGCATGTGACAGTTCAAACAAGAACCTCGAATTAGAAGGTATAATTTCTGGGAAGAAAAGAGGAAAAAGTTATCCTAGTAGATATATTAGCTCACACACACATTGTCACTCAGCACATTGCTGGAGAGGTTGTTGAGTCTTATCCATGCTGGCACTGTTTTCTGGAATAAGTTGTTTGGAATAAGGGGACCTATAGGGACAAATATACAAATATTGCTATTCTGAGCTCAAACATGTCCTGAGTGTCCAGGAAGTACTTGGAGATTCTAAGGTAAAAGAAGGTAGCTGTTCATCTAAGTTTGCAGTAGCAATTTAAAGAGAACAAGTACTAGTTGTTACTGTGCCATCTATTTAATTAAGCCATTAGACCCTGCAGTTGGCGATACGGTTTGGTGATCAACACTCCCCGCTCTTGCTTATCGATAGTGCACAAAATAATAGCTACAGCAAAGCACATATTTTGCAAGAGTCTACGAAGTCTATTTTCATTGAACTATCATGACACAACAAAGCTTTTCTACTACGTTTACTGGTTATTAAACGGAAATACAGTTAAAATAAGAGAAAAAACAGATTTTAGTACCTTTTCTGTTTTTAAGGACTACAAACTATTGCAGCTTGAACACCATCAGCCATTTCACCTGTGAGACAATAATTAAGCACACTTACATCAAAAAACAGGGGGTTGTAGACAGTCAGAGGCAGCTCTATGTGGCCAAAATGACCCGGGCAGTTGCTGAAGTTCTGCATGCAAGTTGCACAGGCTTCTTTGGAATCTGGAGGTCCCAACGCCAGGTCGTACAGCCCGTTGACAGACGGATTGCCCACATTATCCAGGTACTGAGGATCTGTTATGGCTTTCACACTCAGCTTCCTGAAGATGAGAGAAAAGGACAAAAATCAGCTGGAGCCAACAGCTAAGCTGCACAGACTTGAATATGAGCAGTAGCATCGGCATTTAGCACCTGGGTGACTTTTTTAGTGATAAAAACACATTTTTAAGAGCATGTTGGACACACAACAGGGATTTATGCATGGTTAACCACATTGTCTGGGTACAGTTACTCATAAAACAGTAAATATTTATTTTAGATTTTTGCTAATAACCTTTACTCGCCGCCTCTTGGCCCCCACAGCCCCACAGGGAGCCCAGGGAGAACCCATGGGCCACCATCACTGAGGGCCAGCTCGCACCGGGACTACAGCTCCCAGCATGCCTCACGGCCCTACCCCATAGAGCCCAGCCGGAGCCCCCGCGCAAAGCACCCTGGGAGTTGTAGTCCTCCACCCACTTGCAAACCTGTTCAGGGCACGGCGGGGGGGGGGGGGAAGGAACAAACCTGCCTCGGCTGCTCACCTGATCTCCTCAGCCGTGTACATCCCGAAGGACACCCTGGCGAACCGCCACCACGGCACCACCTTGGGCGGCCTCATGGCGAAGGGGCGAGCTGCTTTCCCCCGGCCGCTGCGCCACGGGCGGAACCACGCGGGGAAGCAGCGGAGGGGGGGGGACGGGAAGGGGCGAGGCGGCGCCGGGACGTACCACGGCTGAGGGGAGGAGGCGGGGGCAGGGCTGGCGTCCCCTCCCCGCCTCGGCAGTGGTACGGCCCCGCCTCCCAGGAGGCGCTGCGCGGTGAGGGGGCCGGCATGGCGGCCGGGCGGCTGGCGGCGGGCTCTTGGCGGCAGGCGGTGGCGCTGGGCAGGCGGAGGGGCTACCGGTAAGGGCTGGGCGGCCGGTAAAGGGCGAGCCCTCGGCGGGGTGGGGGAAAAGGGGCCGGGGGCGGTGGGGCCGTGAGGAAGGAGCCCCTGAGGGAGGGACGGGGGGGAAGGGGGGGAGTGAGGCGGGAAACGCCGCGCATGCGCCCTGGGGGTGGGTCCGCGCCGCTGGGCTCTGCGCATGCGCGGCCTCGGGGCTGCCCCTGAGGGGGCTTTGGGGGGGGGGGGTTGTGAGGGGATTCTGTCAGGTTTGGGGGGGTTTCGAGGCTCTTTTTTGTTTCCTGAGGGGGTTTGAGATGGTAAAGTGGTTCTTTTCCCTGAAAAAGGGACAGGTCGAGTGAAAGGGTCTTGCGCTAGTTGTATCACCTGCTTGGGGGCCAAATTCTGAGGTGGGGGGGTCATAAACGGTCGTATTAACGTGTGGATTGATAAGGGTCAGTTTTAGCTGTTCGTGGCGCTTCAAACCACAAAAACACCCTGGTAGTGTCCCCTTTAGGGTCAAGGTCAGCATTAAAGGCCGTTTCCCTGTTAGAGTTTCAGTAAGGCTTTAGTGTTGGAACATTCCATGAGGAGTGGAAAAAGTACCATAATGTAAGGATTTTTTTGTTTGTTTGTTTTACATTAAAAGCAGTAAAATCTGAACAATTGTAAGAAGGCCTTGTGTCCAACTCTGACTTGGGTGCAAGCACAGCAGAGCAAGTTGATGCAAATGTGCTTTCTACAGCCCTGTGTGCATGAGTGAGCTCTGAGCCCTGTAGGGGCTGGGTGCCTGGAAGCAAATGGGACTGATGTCACTACATCCCATCTCATGGTATTCCACTTGTATAAACGCACCGTGCTTGTCTAAAGTACTTATGGAAAGGTCCTGCTTTCAGCTAGATTCTATCTCTAAAACATAGACTGGCTCTTCTAATTTCCATTCAGGATTTTCTTTCTGAGATGTTCACGAAAACTAAAGGCATGATACCCTCCCTAAACAATCACATTTATCCAGTGCAGTTTTATTTCCATACCCTCTCATCTCCAGAAATCAGTGCAATAATAGAATCATCAAATATGAGTTTTATAATAGTCATTTGGGGTTACTAACAATACAACATTTCCGGTTACATTTTCCTCATTAACGTTTTAATTTTGACTCGTAGTCTAGAATCTCATTAATCTGGTTTTGCTATATTAGCGTGACTGCTATACACTGAAAACTGTTTGGTTTATAGGTGCTCTTCCAGTAGTACAGCTCACAAGGCTGCTGAAAACATAGAAGGTATGGTAGTTCAATTACTTGTTTCTTCCCTTTTTTTTCTTTCTTTTTTTTAATTTTCACACCATATACTCTGTCATGAGATAAAGAAGACACTAAACACCCTCTTCTCTTTCCCCTCATCTTCATTGTGAAGAGCTGGCTTAATTTGTTTGATTACCCTTATCACCAGCCAGCTCTGATCAGAGAGCATGAACTGAATTGTTCACTTCCATCAGCTGTCCAGCTGCTCCTTGAAAAAGAATAAAATTGATAGTGACAACATCCAATAGCAAGGAGTTTTTCACCTTAATCCTCGGAGTTTTCTTCTCCACATTCTGTACCATATTGCTGCTACGGGCTGTGGGAGAGGAGCAGACGGCTCATGGAAGAATCAATACAGAGGCAGTGGGAAAAGCACCTCTGCAGTGCTTTTGGAGGTTGTAATCAGGACTTCCTGCATCTTCCTTTGTGAATGAGTTTGCTACAGGGCTTTGCTCACTACCTCTAGATTCTTTTGGCACTGTCTTTTTGTCTTTGCTGGGAAGATTGACTTTGTTTAGCTCTTTGTGCCATCAGTTGGTGTCAGGCTGGAGGAGCTGGAAGTGGAGAGGGTGCTTTACTGCAGTACTCAGGCGAGCTGAATTGGGGAAGACAAATGGGCAGAGGCAGCAGACTTCAAAGTGGGGGACTGAGAGCAGGAAAGCAAAGGACTGGGAAGGTTGGAGCTCAAGCTGTAAGGTACAGGAGAAGGATGGTTGAGGAAATGTGGATGTGTAAGTGGATAGATCTCTTCGAGGTAGGGAAAAAAAACTGATCCTGTCTCTGTGCAGGACTGCTGATCTCCCTGCCAGCCTTTTCTGTTACCACCACCGCAATAAATTGTGGCCTATGCCAGACTCTGGTTTTGAAGACTTTCCTGAAATCTTTTCAGCAATATTAGCTCAAATCATCAACTTTGATCAGGTCAGGGTTTTCTCTGGACACCTGTTAGCATTTAATAAAAACTTTAATATTGTTTCTCATAGATACTCAAGAAGAAATTGTGATTCCACGAAGGAAAACCTGGTGAGTGTTTACTGTTGGAATATTTCTTGGCCTGCAAAAAAAAAATAAAAATCATTGCTAGACAGCTGAACGTAACCTGTCTGTGAATGAGACTGGAACATGGCTGTACCAAAACCAGTCTTGCATTGCTGTCTACTACAAGAGATTTGTTTTTTCCTCTAGGAGAAAACATGCTCTTTATCTTGGTTATGATTAGTACTTCACTTGAATGTGTACAACAAAGATGAAAAGGAAAAATAGGTTTGCTGTAATCTTAGATTTAATGCTCCAGGAGGAGTGGTTGCTGCTGACTGGAGGCTCTGGGAATATTCTTGGCTCTTCCCCTTAATGCAGAGCATGCACAACCTGTTTCTGCCCTCTCTTTCAAAAAAAAAAATTATAAGAATTGTAAGCAGTTACTTTACAAAAGATTGTGTTTGCTCGAAATCTGCAAAATCAATTTAATTTGGCTGCCTGCATGTAGGAATGTTTCTTTCAGTGAAATAAACATGGCCATCGGTAGCCTGCTGAATGAAATCCTGTTCAGAAATAATACAGCTGAACAAAATCTATTTTGTTATGATTCTCCTAGTACTCTAAAGCAGTTAAGCTGAAATTGCATGACTGTACCACAAAAAATAAAGTAATAGCTAAATGGTGTCTGTATTCAAACCCCAAATAAGACCACCTTCACCTAAACGCTGTCAGCTTGAAACACAACTAAAGTCTTAAGGATCCACAGGCAGGGGAGTCGCAAGCAGTGTAGGTTCTTTTGTTGCTTTTGTTTTCCTCCCAAGATTCTTCTTAGAGAGAGGGCCTCGTGTATCTCATCCCTCAGAGCTGGGATAGCCCTAAGGGGCTCTGAGAGGAGCTTTCCAGGGATTTTTTTCTGTGTCCCTTCCCTGTGTTCTCTCTTTCAGAATGGATAGTGAGGTAACTGGTGGTAGCAGGAAATACACAAATTCTTCTGGTTTTCCTCAAGTCTTTTTTTTCCCTGTAGTTCCAGGAGTGTGTCTGGTTTTGCATTTAAATCTTCTATCTCTTGAGAAAAGTGCTGTTTTCTAAGTGAAGCAAACCCACTATTCTAGAACTGAAGATCCTTACAGGCTGTGATAATCCTGTACTTATTTTGTAATACATAGAACTAAAAATCTGCAACCCAGCATTAATCAAAGCTTCTTTTACATTTAGGGATAAACTAGCAGTCCTCCAAACATTGGCTTCTACTGTGAATAGGGTAAGTAGTTTTGTTATGATCGCGGATACAGGTTGGGTTGTTCATCCTCTCAAATGCTGGCCTGTCACTCTAGAGGCTTATACTTCTGCCTTGGCCAGAAATGAAAGACAAGATTTTTGCATTTGTTTTTTACAAGGTCTTCTCTTTTGCTCAACACTTCTTGTTGTGTCCTTAAACTCTCTTTCTAGTACAAAGAGAGCTGGAACTTACTGTAGTTAAAAATATCACAGGAAAGGCTTTAATATTTTGACAAGACTTTTGCTAAAATCAGGAGCAAGTTCTTTTACCAGTTTAGCTTTCCAGTCCCGTCTGCCTCTTGCCCATCTCAGTCCAGAACGTCAGCCTTCCAAAGAGCAATCAGTGTCTACTCCTGCTGGGCAGCAATTAATGCTGTGGTGCTTTTCTTAAACACTGTCTGGAACTCTGGAAATTGAATCTGATCCTGCAAGTCCCTCAGATCTCCTGAGGCAATTAAAGCTGCGGGTCCTGCTTGCTTACAAGTGGAATTCTTGTAAAATGCAAATCGTGTTGGTTATGATGGAACTGTTCATCGTGCCTGCAATCCCTTGAAGGTGTGTGATAACTACAGCATGCCTGCGTTCATAACTGAAAGCGTTTCAGTCCTGGGTTCTCCTTTCTACAGGATCCTACTGCTGCTCATTATATGTTCCAGGATGACCCTTACCTGATGCCAAGAAATTCAGCTAATGCTGTGAGTATTTCCTTTGGAATCCTTTAAAGTTTCTCCCTCCTTTGCCCAGGCTATGAGAATGTTATCTATTTGAAGCCTTGTTTTAATTACAGAAGAAAATGAAAGATCAGAATTCTCTTTGGAATTCCTGTTCTCATTTCCCCTCTGTGTATGTATGAACACACGTGACTGTAACATTTTTCTAGACAAAGCCACCCTGCATGCACAAAGTTACCTTTTTTTTTCCCCTGCAGTGTAGGGACCTTCTGTCTGCCACAGCTCTGTTAATATTCCTGAATAAGCGGTATTGCAAGTGTTGAACTAAACCATAAGCACAAAATCTCAATTTGAATTATATCTGAATTAAAACACGGATGGTTACTGGTGTGCCTGTTACTGCCTACATTTAATTAGTTGTTGTGGCCAACTGCCAGGAATTGTATTCACAGAACAGCTATTTGGTAACATAGATTTATGGAAATAGTAATGAGACAATAATAAAAGGAAGAGGGAAAGGAGTCTGTCCGTGATGTTACCTTTGCATAAGATTAAAAAGTGCAAAGCTGAGGCAGGAGAAAGCAGAACTGAAAATAAGGGCAAGAAGAAAGTACTGTGTGTGGTACTAAGATACATTTTGGCAAGGCAGTGATAGGACTAGGAGAGGACTTCAGCAGTTCTTTGGCATGCCGGCCATGCAGTGAGGCCAGAGGAAGGTGAAGGAGGCTTTCAAATGCCCTAAGTTGTAAAAGAAGCAGTGAAGGAGGAGCTGACTGTAGAACTTCAGGAAAAGCTGCGAATGAGAATTGGGTGATGCCAGTGATCCTCTTGAAAGTGAAAAATACAGAAACTTCCTCGTGTCATACCTCTAAAAAGAGAGATGAACTTGACCTTGAGGTAGTAATGCAACAGTTCAGATGCATCTGATACAGAACTTCATTCCTTGACTAATACCGTAGCAGTAAATGACTGTCTCATTTAAAGAACAAACATCCTAAACTTTGCATAATACCAGAAGATTCATGCGGCATGTTGTCCTGTCCTTGTGTTTTTATGAAGAGCTGAAAATACAATGTGTGCTTAATTTGATCCCATCAGAACGCTGAGTGTTACAGAAAATGTTTTTCCTCACACTGATCTTTTTAGTTACATGTTTCTTTATCAAACTCTTGTTCTCTCTCCTTCCTATGCAGCGCCTGCTTTCATTGTCAAAGGAGTCGGGGAGAAATGCTGCAAAATACATTATTAAGCAATTTCCTCAATATTTTGACAAGATTCTTGCAGAACCTAATGTACCAGTAAGCTTTTTGCTTTTCATTTCCATCATATTTGTTCTGTTGGGTAGTGAAATCAACTGTTAGACTGGGCAGAAACTAATGGAAAAAGATAATCTTGATAACTGGTTTGTAAACAGCTATGAAAGAAATAGTGGTTTCAGTGTTTTCAAGGTGAAACTGAAGTAGATTCAACATCATGCAGGTTCTTCAGATAAAAGTAAGGAAAGAAATGCTGCTTAGATGTTGACTTGTGTGTAGGAAAGCGGGAGATGAGGATGCGTGCCCTTCATCACCACAAGGACTGTTGCTGTTGGGCTGGGAGAGCCTAATAAAGGCTCTTGGCCAATGAAAAATAATCAAAGCAGGGTAGTGGGTGAAGAACTAAACGTACTTGATCAGTGTTTCAACAATGAGAAGGTTTGAGCATGTGCTTAACTTGTCCTCTGTGCTTTCAGTGCTTGATGCCCGTGACTCTCACACCTCAGCTTGAAGGAGTGAACGAGGAAGCTCTAAGAGAGCGCATCAACCTCCGGATGGTGAAAGCCTCTGTGGACCTGTTCGATCAGCTCCTGCAAGCAGGTGTGTGGCTGCCTGCCACGTTCTGAGCTGCAGCTCTACTTAAGTTGTTGAAAAAGTGTTTTAGTAGATGGCACGGGGTAACATAAGTTAGTCACCTACTGGAACTGTAAAGGTAACTGCTTCATGTGTTCACATTCATCTTGTCTGCTTGAATTTGGCTGTCAGGGAGCGTAGTTTAGCCCATACATAATAAGAGAATTCTGTGCTGCTTGATGCAACTACATCCAGAGTGTGTGTGGAGACCTAGGCTTCATACGGAGGCAGTTTTCATGACCACATTACTAATTTTTTTGTGACTGTCATTGCTCTGGTGAACTGTTTCTCCAGAATTATTAGGCCTTCCCTATCAGTGGCTTGTCTGATGTCGTTTTGGTGACACAGAACAAGGAGTTTCCTGACCAAGAGACAGGTGATACAAGGTGCTACTAAGCTGTTTACTGCTGTGGTAGACTGGTTCAGCATACCAGCTGAGTGCCCCATCTGTGCCCTGCCCGCAGTAAATGAGTCTTTTTTGGTTCCTCCTTACTCTGGATCTTACCTCTGTTGTGGACAAAAGGGGAGTAAACACTAGAAAATGAACTGCCACAGCCTCTGAAGGAGGAAAACTTACTGGGAAGGCGAGACCTTCTCATTCCCACTGAAAGATGGAAAGAAGATTGCATCAAACCACTCTTTTGTTGGCTTTAAATCTATTTCATAGGAAATGTCTCCTTGGAGTAGTGAAAAGCACTCGATGTTCCAGTTGCAGTGGTGTTTGTGTTTGTGGTGATTCTCAGTTTCAGCTGCTAGCCGTCACTCCCTTCTCCCACTTGATCAGGAAAGCTCTACCCTTTCTGTGGCATTAATAGAAAAACAGATAGGGTTGTTTAATTAAAATAGACTTCTGCTGTAAGTGGTTCCAAGGAAATCTTAATTTCATACCTCAGTTTAACAGACTTGCTAGAAAACATCTAGAGAACCAAGTGGTGGTCAAAGATGCCCTGACAAGGCTGTACATTGAACAGTGTGCTTTTTACTTTCTCTGACTGCTGTACGTCATTATTTCCTGTAGGTACCCCTGTATCTCTGGAGACCACAAACAGCCTTCTAGATTTGTTATGCTTCTATGGAGATGGAAAATCTGTTCAGGAAGAACAACGTGAAGAGAAAGAGGATTTGGAAGAATCAGGGGTATGAAAAACATGTTGAGTTCTATTTATTTATTTCATAAGTTGTAAGAGTGTGTGGAGGTGATGTCAAGATCTTTGTACTGGGATTCCCTAACTGGAAGATGGTGTGAGGTGGGTCAGATGCAGTCAATGTTCCCTGGAAGTACAGGAGCTATAAAAATCCCGTGCCTGACCTACTAGCAAAAGTAGTTTTCCCTAAAGATGAACTTCACAGCTAGAACCCTACATCAGCTTAGTTCTGCTGACATGTTTAAACACATTTTTCCCACTGCCAGCTTTGGTTTTATAGATTACCTCCAATGGCAGCTTCTAGTATATCTAACATAGACGAACATGGCCATTTTATTTGAGTCCAAACCCTAAAATCTGTGTTTTAATGAAGTTGAGAGCTCAGAGTTATCAGGTCATTGGGTCAGCAGAAAATGCATTACATACGACCTGTCCCTGGGGGGATTGAGGGAGAAAGGGTTTTATACGTGATGTGATACAGTCTAAGTATTTCCAACAGCTCCACAAATTATATATAATTTGCCTCATGAGTAGGTTTAGTAACATAAACAGGATTCTTGATTTAACTAGTTTCCCAAACATCAGAATGCAAATCATTTTAATGTAACTCATTTTAAAAAAAACAACAGCTTTGCTAGCTTATAAATAGCTATTGAACTTCTTTGTTACCAAAACATATCGTTGGATGTTTATTGAGAACTTTGAATTGTGAGAAACTCATTTCTGCAAAAAAAATCTCTTCAGGTGAATGCTTCAGAGCAGAAAACTCCAAAGAGACCACTCCAAAGAGGTCCACGCTCATCTGGCTCTAGATGGAGGTATAAAAATGTTGCTGATATTCTTGCATTCAGTGGACTGTGCATTTGTGTTGTTATAAAACTGAGTTAAAGCCCATACTTGCAGGCGTTATTTGTTAAATACAGCTCCTTTGAAAGTGCTGGTGGAGGTCTAATAAGTAATTGTAGACTAGCTCAAAGGATGAGGATTAATATATTTGAATGTCAGCCCCTAGAGGTACAGCCCATAATTTTGTTTTGTATTTCAAATTGTTTTCATAAAGGTATCTGTAATTGAGTTCTTTAACATCCAGCTTGTTTGTTGATTCTAGGGAGAACAACGATGCTGAAAGGATATTTAAGATAATGCCAGAGAGGAATGCACACTCCTATTGCACTATGATCCGTGGGATGGCCAAGGTAAAGTCACCTTTCAGTGTTGAGAGGTATTTTTTAACTTGCTGAAATCTCACACAGAGAGTTTATTTTCTTTGTTCATTGTTTGATAGTTTATTTTTCTTTGTTCATTTTCCAGCATGGGGCTTCTGCTAAAGCTTACGACATGTACACAGAGTTGCTGAATGAAAGGCACAAGGGTAAGAGCCTGCTTCTTTTGGTTTATGGTCTTCTGAGTAGCAGAAATGAGTTGTTGGGTATGTGAATATTTCTTTCATGGCAATGATGATTGGCGCAGGGGTACGGACCTCAGCTAGATCATGGGAGCTGAATGCAAACTCTTTATTTCAGTGCAGCTGGCGTGTGGCTGGCTCACTGGAAACAGATTTGCATGAGAACTTCGCCAGAAACTGAGCCATGTTGTAACAAACTGCTCTCTTTAGATGACAGTTGTCAGTTAAAGTGAATTATCTTACATTTTTCAGCCGATGTGCAGACGTTCAATGCACTGATCGCAGCAGTCCCGTTTCTGAAGGACAAGTCCCCAGAAAGATGGGAATTAGTCAAGGTAAGGAGGTAAAAAGGAAGAGGTAGGAGTATGGGGGCTGGCTCTGCATTATTGGTACAAGTTTGCAGTTGTTACAAAGCTCATTTTTTAGCATGGGTTTTGTAAGGTACTAATACCTGCTACGAAGGAATTTTGCTAGTTTAAGAACGCAAACTAACTGCAAAGGAGTGAAAAATGTACAAAACCCAACCTTGTCCTTGCAGAACAGTTTGCCTTCTGAGAACTTACTAATCCGAGAGCTGCCCAGCCAGAAAGTAATCAGGGAAATTATGATGGGAGATAATTAAGAACTCCTCTCTGAATTGCAATTCATAGTGTTGTGATGGAAATGGAATTTTGAGGGGTAACATTAGAGGTTCCAGTTCTATTGACATAACAGTGGTAAGGAAGGTTAGTAAGAAAACAATTTTCTTGATATTCTGGACATCAACCTCCAAGATCAAATGTGATGCAACTTTGTAGTCTTGTTTCTCCTTGAAATTAATTAAAGATTAGATCGTACTTCCCTAATAAACGATAGTTGAGGCAGTGTTGTTCACTTGCGGGGTGTGAGAAGGATTAGGTTGGCGAAATGCATCTGTATCCGCCTGAAAGTGGAACTGTGATCCGTGATGTATGAATCCCTGAGGATTTGTGTGTGTTTTGTTGTCTTTGAAGGTCTTCTTGAATCACATGGTGCAACAGGAAGTGCAGCCAAACTTGCTAACGTTTAATGCTGTGCTGAAGACTCTGAGGCGGTGTGGTGGCCTAGGCAGAAGTGTGGCTATATCAGTACTAAAGGAGATGGAAGCACTCAAAATTGGTAAGAGAACCAGAACACCACCTCCAGAACAGCTAGCTTAAGAGCTCAGCAACAAGCAACACAGCGTTTCCAGCTGTAGGGAAAAAGTTCAAGGCCAGGGGAAAAAAGTATTTCTGTGTTCTTGATTTTGCTGATTTTCTCTCCTTTTGTGGGAGAACCGAGACAGAAAAAGGTGTAATTTTTAGTTGTGGCCTGCAGATTTTAAATTGAATTGTTGTTTTCAGAGTCTCTGTTCTCTATTGATTGCTAATTACAAGGTCGTGGGTGCATTTAGCCCCTTGGGACAAGTAATGAAGCATTTTGGTGTTACAGTCCCTTAGTTGAGGAGCATGTTTGTCATTACATCACTAGCTGTAGTTACATCGAGCTGCTTGAGGACAGGTGTGTGTATGCAGTGGGAAGTAGGTCCTAGCCCACGTGCTATTTCTCGACTGTATCCTTACTGCAGTATTATGGTAGAAATAGTAAATAATACAAACACACTCACAGCAGTCAGCTGAGTTTGTTAATTTCCTATCAATCAAGGAATCAATCTAATGAGCCACCCAAGCCGTTTGAGTTTTGTGTATCTACACTGTACAGAAGAAAAGCTTTTGATGTAGATGTTCTGGTGATGCCATCCACTTTTTAAAAAGCAGGGAATATCCGCACAGCTGATGTGACGTTGTAGAGTGCACCTTGACTTGTAACATGCCTGCTGATACAGTAGGGAGATGCTAATGAGCAGAGTGGAAACCTAGGTATGGAATATTGCTGCTGTTAATTTAGAGCAGGAAGCTTGGCTGCTTGTCCTGCAGCAACGTGATGCTCCAGCTGATGGTCCACCCTCAGATAACGTTTTTCAGAATTGTAACATGTGGTTGAGGGCTGGTCCAGCGTTAGGGTGGAAAGGGAGAGCGATGATAGAGCAAATTCTGCATGTTGCCTGACTAGAAGGCGTGGGGACTGAGTTAGCTTGGGCATAAAGCTCAGCCAAGAATACCAAAGTAACCTCAATGTTTTTTTTCTTTTCAGAGCCTAGCCTTGCAACGTATGAACATCTTCTCTTTATTTTTTATAGAGCTGGTAGGTGCAGTATCAACTTGTCTGTGAGTGTGTCCTGTCTAACACCTGCTTTAAATGCTCTCCAGGTGTCATGGATGAAAGCTGTTGATTTAGGACATAAAATACTTCTTCTTATGTGTGTAATCCTAGTGTTAACTGTTCAGTCTGATTCTACTTGAGTGAAGAAAAAGTTAGAGAGTATCCTAACCTCTTACAGGGAAGAAAGAGACCTCGTGCTTTGAGAACTGGCAAAACTGGAAAGAAAACCCCTTTCCATTTGTACCTTCAAATTGGTATAGCTAAAGAGCAAATGCTGCTCAGTCTCTGTGGAGGCTGGGTCTGAGTGCAATGTGATTTTATAGACTGTTTACTCACAGGGAAGAAAGCGCACAAGGATTTTGTTTTTCTGGAACAGTTCTGTGCTTTGGAGCTGTCTTGAAATAGTTGTGGTAGAAGGCAGGAGCCCAGCTGTTGGAGATCCTTTAGCCACAAATCCTTTGGCATGGGAAGAGAACAGACACGGTAGTCATTACTGCAGTCCTTGGGTTAGAACGTGTTTGGAGGAGTTGCTCTGGAATTTTTTTTATTGTTTGTTTTTGGAATGCATTGCTTTTCTCAGAGCTGCCTTCAAACAAGCTTCCTGATCTGTTGGACTCCTTGCTAGAAAGTACTCATCTCTGCCTGAACCTGCCCTGATTTTCTGTGAAAATATGGTGATACTAGGGCAACTTGTAGTGCAAATAATACTACAGCTCATGTGGAACACGACAAATAGGGGCACAGACAGGAGATTCTCAACATTTGTTTTGTAATTGTGGTGCTAGTTTCCATTTCCATAGTATCTTTGCAAACTCTGTACCAATGGAGCACATAGCACAACTGTCATATTGTTCGTCTGTTTGCCCTGCAGTTGATCTTGGCCCGTCCAGCATCATATCTGAGGTGCTGGAGGATGTTGAAAAGAGGAGTTTCACTGCCCAGGACCCTGATGATGGTACGAACTTCAATATATCTGACAACCTGCATTGCTTAAACATCTCTGAAGAGTCAGCTAGTGAATTCCAAGTAGTCCTAGCCAGCTGGAAAGAATGTGTGTGGCTTGCTTTTACCAACCTCTTCTGATACATTTGCATATTTTGGGGCAGCTCTGGGGTGTACTAAAGAGGTGGGTGACCTGCCTGAACACTTACCTCTGTTGCATAACGAAGGAGGAGGGTGAAATGGCTGACCTTTTTTTTTTTTTTTTATTTTTATTTTTAAACTTGCCTGTCTTACAAATATTGCTGGTTTGGGTCAAATGAGAATGTAGCTTTTGTAAAACCTCCCACATTCAAACAGATCATCTGCTTAAATTTGAAATCTGGCTCCAAAAGCCCAGCAGTGTAATTGCCCCCAGAACATTGGCTGGCAACCATGGCAGAGTTTCCACACAAAGTCAGAATCCCTGCTGTGTTGTCAAATTTAGCTACAGATTCAGCTTTTTAATTGAAGATGTCTCATCTGTCCCGTGGGAGGCTGGGTTAATGAGCTACTGTATGTCCCTTTGAAAGGAGGAAACTAACAGTTCATTTTTCCCATTTCAGCCAATTTTTTTGCCACTGCTATGCAAGTGGTAAGTACCTCTTCCCTGCGGTCACAATTCCTTTGAGCCCTCCAGCTGTTTCAGAATTGCCTGTGAGATTTCCAGCCTGTCTCATATGATATAGCACTCAGCATCTTTCCTTTTTTCACCTGTGTTTGTCACCTCCTGTAACTTTGCTCCATAATTCTATGTTGTGGGTTTATGTAATGTGTTACATTTGGTACATTCTTTAAAATCTGACTGGTTTATTGCAGTGCTGCGACCTTAAGGATATCAAGCTTGCTTATCGGTTAAATAAGGCAATGGAGAAGGGAGATAACTGGAAATTCTTGGACATGTCTCAGTTAAATTCCTACTGGTGAGTGAAGTGCAGCTTTTATTTGGTGTCTTGTGTATTGTTATCAATTTGAATGTAAAGTAGAATTCAGACCTTGTACAGAATGCTTCTTTGTTGAATATCGTCTAGCAATTATATGTGCACTTTGGGAATTAGGTGATGAAGTACCTCTTAAGAACAGTGATAGCTTAGGATGTATTTTTGGTTTGTTGCCTTTTCCAAACCGAAAGTGTCTTGGAGTGTGAGAAGTCAGATGAATTCATGAGCTCATAAATGTCAGAAGGCTAAATGTGTAAAACAGATCGTAGATGATCATCAAACTGTTTGTCATGCCTCTTCAGTGGTCCCTTGTGTTATAGGAAAACTGTTGTCCAGCCAAGAGGCCAGGGAAGGAACAGAAGTTCTGTAACCCAGACCCTCCACTGCCTAGCTTAGCTCAATCCCCCTGCCACAACTCCACTAACCAGCTGAATTTTCTGCAGCCCTGTTGGCCACTTAGCATGGCAGTTCAGGAGGTGGCTGTGGTGGATGCACCAAACCAGCACACACAGCAGGACCAGCTCTCTGCGTGCAGCTTTAGAGAGACATAGCAGGGCACCAGGTGTGTCTAGGCACCAAACTCTCAAGTAATTTTATTATTTGCCTGTGTAACCAAGGCATCTGAACCATCTTGACCAATGTCATCAACTGCTGTAGTCACTGAATGTAATTAAGCACTTGGATCAGGCTGATTTGAAGAAAAGCCTGCTAAGACATTGCAACTGGAGATGCTCCAGTAAGTTCATGAAAATAATTACCATCAAAATAAGATGCAGTTTCAGAGGTGATTCTTACAACCTGGCCTTGTTTAGCCTGTAAGTAAATCAAGAAAAAATAATGGAAATTAATCTCAAGTGGTTTCTTACCTGAAATATATTCAAGAGGGGTTCAGGTACCTCAAACTTGCCATCAGGCAGAAAAGGTGCATTGTTTAGGGACTTTAAAATGCAGTGGCCCACTTCTAATTCTGACAATAACCTAGTGTCACTGCAAAGTTCTCCCCCAAAAATGCTACTGCTTGTTTTAATTGTAGTTTTGCAGTCGTACAGTGAAACTTCCATGATATGCAACACAATTATGATCAGAGCACCATCGTTTGACTGGCCCTTCTCTGGTTCCAATGATATAATTGGTACTGAACCAGCATTTTTTCCTTCCCATAGGTCAAAATTCTTTTCACTGTTGTGTATGATGGAACAAATTGATGTTGTGTTGAAATGGTACAGAGAAATGCCCCCTTCGGTAAGTGTGTATCTTATTGTAAGCAAGCTTTCAAGCTTTAGAATGAAGAAAGGGCACGGTTACAGTTCATTGAAGTGATTCTTCCTTCCTCAGCTCTTCTATCCAAGTCCTAAAAATATCGTGGACCTCCTTCAAGCGCTGGATGCAGCCAATCACTTGGAAGCAATTCCATCAGTCTGGGAAGGTCAGTGATAGCCACGTGGTCGCGTAGCCAGCTCCTCTGGTGGGGACTGGAGGAGTGAGCAGTGGGAGAACTTCCTGGTGCTCAGAGTAGCCACACTGAGATGCTTTGTCATGAGGGACGTTGTTGCTGAGTACAGTGGTGAGGTTACTTCATTAGAGAAAGTCTGTGCTATCAGCTCTGCCTGTTGCAGGGAGCGTGGCTGTGCCATGTTATGCCATAAATGCTGGTGATAGTTAAATGTCAGTGTCTTGGAAAACTGAATGCTCCCCAGATAGCACCTTAACCAACAGTCCAGGTTTAATTCAATTTAAATTCTTTGCACCTTAAACAGGGGAAACAAATGCAGATTCAGGCTCTAGCACATAGAAAATATCCTACTAACTGTTGTCTTTATCTAAACAGATATGAAACTGCTTGGGTTTAATAGGAGACAAGACCTGTTGGAAGAGATTTTGTCTTTGATGAGCAGAGATACGCATCCTGAAGAGGTAGGGGAGCCCAGTGAAAAGCACAGATGCGTGTCCCTGTTTCTGTATATGACGCAGACTGTATTTGAGCTGTGTTACTGTCCCTGGACCTTAGAGATCCCATTGCTGTGCATATGCTGGTACAAGTTCTCAGATCTGTGTGAGCTTGTGCAGGTCTGCTAAGCTCTCCAGGTTGTGCTCAACTTGTAGAGAAACCTCAAACTGACATAAAAGAGGATCGCTTCCATACCGGGGTCTGGAAGAGGAACCCAGCCCAGCAGTGAGGGCTGCTGAGCCAATTGTCCTGACATAAGAGGGTTTTTTTGTTTGTTTTGGTTTCTGCCAGGATTAACTGCTGTTAATTCAGAGCATGAAATCACATCGGGACAGACCTGTAGTGTACGCAGAGGGTGTTGGAGGATGGCATTGAAGAGAATGCGCTGATTCAAGAGATGTTGGAATTAACATCACGATCTTTTCACAGACTCAGCTGGCATTTGCCAAGTGTGCTGAAGACATCAAAAATGTCCACGAGCAATCCTGGAGGGAGCAGGCCCCGTTGGCGTGGACGGGCAGCGCGCTGGGCCACGTCGCCGTGTTGTTCTCCAGGGTTGGGAGGACGCAGGACGCCTGGTACGTGTGTGGCTGTCGTCAAGGCTTAACCGCAGAAACCAAAGCTCAGTGACTGATGTTCTGTTGTTTAACATGCTTTCTTTGTGCTGGTTTCTTTGAAACAAAGAAGTGACAAGTACCTTTCTAAAGATTTTAAACTTGTCATCAGTCACACTTCTGATGTTTCATGCAGTCTTTAACACGTTCAGTGATGTTAGCTGGCGTACGTTGCATCTGTGAGAATACAGCATGGGAACTGTTCCAAACCCGGGGGAATGGCTCTTCAGGAAACACAGAGCTTGCCTGGGTTTCAGCAAGGGTTTCTCTAAGAGATTTAATACCTGTTTTCTTCCTCTGTGTGTATTTTGTTTCATATATTGTTTTTGTTTGTTTTTTCTTCTGAACAGGAAGGTGATAGAGCGTTTCCAGCAAGCCAACAGGATTCCCACGTGAGTGTACCTATGTTCTGACTTCAGGTGCCAAGTCCCCCGTTGCTTGGGATCTTGCATTTCTATTACAACCAACAGTAGTGCTCCATGTCTTACTGCCAGTGTGTGTTTGTCCCTGTGGGCTCGGGTGTTTGTTTATCCAGCTGATGCATTCTGAGACCTTCCTGCCTCCCAGGAAAGGTGAAGATGGAAAGGAAAGTTTGTGGGGTCGATCCTTAAGATGTCATTGAACGAAGCTGTGGGACATGGAGAATGGTGTCACTGATTAAGTCTGTGTTGGAAGTCAGTTTAAGCAGCATTCCTGAGAACATCTCACTTCCCATGTGCTCAGAAAAAAATCTGATGCGGTGTTAAGTAAGCACTGGTGCCTCAGAGATGTCTGGATTTCTGAAGACAAGTTTATCAAGTCAGATCCTAAATTTTCATGTCACCCTGTTAAGCTCCAACAGCTTTTTTTCTAAGGGTTTTTATGAAAAATTTATCTTTTTGAAGAAGCAAACAACTTCTAAGGAATATAGTGTGTTTTAGGGACAAAAACTGCTTGGTGCTTCCGTAAGTGAACACCTTAGGTGTGGTGTTGGAGATGCATCACGTTCTCTGTGGCCTCCTGCACCTCTTGGGGTGTTTGGTACTGAGGGCAGCAGGTGACAGCACTTGTTGGTTCTGCAGACGCCTGCCAGTGTAGCCAGGGAAGATTGATTCTGCCAAGCCACCTCAGAGCCTTGTCTCAGTTTGGGGAATAAGGAAAGGGGAACAATTCTCCTTGAGAAGTTGTGGTGGCTTGTGGCTGCCGTGGATTATGGATGTGAAAGGAAGGAGCTTCCCCTGCTGTTAGCAAATGGGTGTAAGGGCTCTCCTAGTTGAAATGTCCCTTGCTCCCCACTGCACGAGCTGCAGATTTGTTTCCCTGCTGAGAGGCAAGAAAGGTGTCTCCAGCAACTGTCACGGGTGATGAAGTGGCAGAGCCAGCACTTGAGGTGGGGCCCCACGATTCAGTGGGGGCCCCACAATCAGTCGCTTTCCTTTCCTCTTGCAGTGACCGGGTGATGGACGAGTTCTTGAACTGTGCTAAACAAACCAATTCCCCCGACGAGGCAATTAAGCTGGTGAAGCTGGCAGTGTCCCTCGGGCTGGCTTCAGCACAAAGGCTTAAAAGCAGAGCGGAGAAGGAATTTGAACTCTCTGAAAGCCAGAGGTAAGTCGGAGTACTTGTCCCTACTGCTAAAGGGGTGTAGTAGGTGAGTGTCAGAGGGGTAATTTCCTGTGCGGAGCCTTCTCTTCGGCTGGGGTGTTAGAGAACTGGCTTTCAGAACGACGTGCCTTTATACTGGCTGATGGATTCACCCCCCAAAAAATAACCCCTCAATTTTTGATGCTATTCCACCTGGGAGGAGATGTAGCCCCTGTTATGGGGTTACCTGTGCCCGCTGCTCAGCTCTGTTATTATGGGGAAAGGGATTACAAAAGGCTGCACCGGGGGACTGATGCTGACTGAAGGGTTTAAAATTTACAGGAAGGCCTTGGAGAGCATCCAGCCCGACAGTGACAGCAGCGATAGCGATAGTGACAGTGACAGCGACAGTGACAGCAACTAGCTGTCCTCCTGCCTTCCCTGTGTGAAATCAAGGAGCAGCTGCAGCTGTGGTGTCAGGAGGCTCCCCCAAGAAGTGAAACCCCTGAAGAGACGGCTTCTGGGAGCTGCCAAGAGCTGATTTCTCCCCAGTGCTGCAGCATTCCAGGCCGTTCCCACGGGTAACCTCTTCACGAGAGGACGTTGTCCTCTGCAGAGCAGCCAAGAAGTTGTCCTCTTTCACGGTTTTGGGGACGTCAAGGTGGGCTGGGGTGCCCAGCGGTCCCTTCCATGCCTCTCGCACCGTGCCTGAAGCGCCAGGGGCTGCAGGGACAGAGGAGTGCTGTGTTCTGGGAGCTGCTCAGCACGCACAGCTCCGTGAGCAAGACTCTTCCTGGGCCTCCTGTGGTGTCAACCTGTGCTGGATTTAATTCCTTTCATGCTAATGTTCATGAATGACTTAAAAATGATGTTCAATCGGTATGTAAACACTGTAAGTAACACAGCGTTCATCACCTGTGTTTTTTTTCCTCACCCTTTTTGGGGTTTGGGGACAGGCTTTGGACTGTAGAGGCTAAAAAGCTGCAGTTTGTTAGCCTGTACAGCTGGAGATTGCCACATTAATAAATGGCTGACACTAAATACAGCTGTCTTGTGATCATCCCTGAGCAAAAATTGTTGATTACAGCATTTCTGCTGGTCTGTGAGAGACCACAGAGTGAAGTTTGTATGGAATAGAGCAAAAAAGTTGAGGAGACTGGAAAGATGGACAACTGCTCTTCTGTTCTCTGCTGTGCAGTCAGCCAGCCCTCATGGCAGTGTTACTGCACCCGTTCTCAGCTCGTAAAGGAATGGTGGAAGGTTTTTTGAGATAGTTTATGAACTTGCAAAGAAGCTCCTCACTACTAAACCCTGTCCTAGCGGTGGAGGAATTAACAGCTGCCTGCCTTTGACCTTGGTGTGCCCGATGCTGCAGCACAAGTCAGAGCTCACTGCAGTGGGAGGCACTTGAGGGATAATCCAGTAATGAGCTTGGGACACAGCAGCTGCTGCAGGCACAACTCCAACTTAAGGGCTCAAAGTAAGGTGCTACTCACGTACTAGTAAGATTTGCAGCAAAGCTGGGCAAAGGCAGCGTTTACTTCAGGAGGTGAACAGGCCCTGTGCCAGGAAGGGGACACCATAATGCATGCTCTGACACTTAATTTTTGTCTGCTTAAACCTGTGCTTGTAAATGTTTTATTTACAGCTGTACCAATCAGAATTGATTTCATCAGTGAATTCTTACTGCTTGAGAACAGAACAAGTACAGAGGGTAAATTCTGCTTTCCACAGGTTATGCAAAAAGGCTGTTGTACGTTGTATTTGATATTAAACAGGAAACAAGAGCAGGAGGGAGGTGGTTGAAGTCTGGTTTTATTCAGCTGACAATGTGGCAAATCATCGGGAGGTTACAAACATTATTTTGGTTGGATCACGAGCCGGCTTGGTAAGACGGGGAAATAAAATTGTTAACACAAATTGTAGAGAAGCTTCCTGAAGTTGGTTGTCACGATAACTCAACCCAATACAAGTACAACAGGTGGTGAAGTTAAATACAGTGCAAAGAAACAGGGCAGTACCCGTGCTTGGATTTCACGCCCCCGCCAGCTGCTTGGTTTGCACACCTCAGGCGATCAGTGGATTTCCCTGCAGCACCAACAAGTGCCCAACTGCCTCTGAAGCGCCCATCCTAGCTCACTGCACCTGAGTTGTCCCTAACCCCACAGCGCTGGCGTACGCAGTCAGGATATCCACGATCTGTTTCGTTTCCAGGGTCATCCGAGCTTCGGTCAGCCAGTCGTGCGCCACTCTCCTGGACTCTCCCTTCAGCTGGTTGACAAACTTGGCTGCCAGCTCCAGGTCTCCATGCTCGATGCAGTAGGAAGCGTAGGACAGTAACTTGAACGTATCCAGGTCGTCGGGGCTGAGCTCGGCGGGCGGCTTCATTTGCTGGGGGTGAAACAGGAGAAGCGACTGCAGGTAAGAGAGGAAGTACTGGTACAAGCTGTTCCTGGTTTCATCGATCATAGCCACTCTCTTGGCCAGTTTCTGCACGGTGTAGAAGCGCGCTCGGAGGGCCTCCTCGCTGTACACCCCTCGTGTCAGGGACTCCTGGGGCAGAGCTGCTGTTAAGGCTTCTGTGAAGGCGTTGTCGGAGCAGCTGGCCTTGATGGCCTTCACGGCGCTCTCCAGGGGCTCTGTGGGACTGTCCCCTGAAGCTGTTCTCATGCAGTATTTGAGCGCTTCCACAGAAAGCCACAGCTGGTGGGCCTTCCTGGCCTCCTCTTCTGCTACCGCGTGGCCTGCAAAATAACAAGGGGACTCATGCACACAGGAAAAGTAACAGGAAAGTGTGTGCACCAAAAGCCATCCCTCTAAACCCTCAGAAACAGCCACCCCCTTGCCCTTTGTGCTCTCAGCAAGCCAGTTCCATGCTCCAGGTCCCTGCACACAGAGCCCTAGGGCAGCTTTCAGCAGAACCAGCTCTGGCAGGCATTGGGTACTCAGCTGTAACAACCCACGGCCCACAGGCTACATCTAATCCTGCGTTTAGGCACCAGATTTGGTAATAGGTCTGAGGGATCTTGACTCTAGTCCTTAACGAGATGCAATTTCAGTGCCAATGCTCACTCTCAACTGCTTGCTCAATCCCCTTCAGCCTGGCGTAGGCAGTGTTGATGTCCAAGGTGAAGTTGTCGAGCTGTTCCTGAGTAAGGCGTCTGAATTGCATTTCTTGCTCGCTGAGCTTCTCCGATAAGTTCTGAAATAGAAACATTTATCAGCAGGCCAGTAACAGCTGCTGAACTGTATTCAGCTTTTTAAGAAATGTTGCCATAGTTGTTTTTTTCATTGCTAGAGACCTTGCATATGGTAAATAAATTATACCAGTAAGAAGCCTTATTAGGGTGAAATTAACAGTTTCTGCATTTTTAATCCTCACAAGCTTCTCACCTAAAGTAGAAGCTTTTAAGACAACTCAGAATAAGACCTCTGAGTTCAAGTACTCGTTCACCTACACAAGGGGCTAGGGAGGGGAGCCTGCCTATCCTTTTCAGTCTTCTAGAAGATGATTCACGACTCTCACCCTGCGAAGTTCATGCTCGTCAAGGCTTCAACAGCAGCACTGAACCAAACTGAACCCATTCGTCAAGGCCTCTCCCCCTTACCTGCTCAAACTCCACCTTCAGCTCCTGTTCCTGGATCTTAAGAACATCTCTCAGATGGTCGGTGTGGGCAGCAGCCTGCCGCCGCAGCTGGGTCCTCATTTCACTCTCCATCACCTCTCGGACTTCTTCAACCTGCACGCAAGCGAGCAGCTGGAATTACACCACGCCTTTCAACCGCCCATCACACACTGATTATCAGCCATCAGGGCTCACCTGGAGTAGAACCACCACACACTCCCCAGTGCCAACACCTGGTGTACATGCTGGTATCAAAATATTACACAAAAAATACAGTAAAGCGACAAACTAAGCACTGACATTTATAAATCAGCTTCTAAACAAAACATGCCTTCCCTTTTCCCTATATTACATTGTTTAACAGCATTACAGCATGAAGTTGTAATACCCTTTCATTTTCCCTGATCTATAAAAACATTTATCCACTGTGGAGAGTGCAAGCTAGCACAAGATGTATGCTGCAGGTTTAATTAGAAGCACCTGAAGCACTTTCATGTTTATGATTTTTTTTTTTTTTAATAAGGATTGTGCCATTTCCAGCCTTCCCCTAAATGCAAAGATGATGGTACGAAGATGACAGTGTTAAAGCAACAGCAGTCAGAAGTAATAGGCTGTAGTGAAATCCTTAGTAATGTGAAAAACAAAAGTAATTCCCTGGTTTACTGTACAACTCCACCGTTCTAAATTTGAAGTTTTCCTGCTCAATCTCTTTTCCATGGAAAAGTTTCTGGAAAATCTCTTTTCCAGAGGGCTCCTATCTCAAGTCTCTCATCACCCACAACACCCTGGTTGCCCTCCCGTGCACCTTCCCTAGCTCTTCTACATTCTTTTGGCACTGGAGATTGAAACGTGTGGGTTATGCCACTTTACCTTCTTCTCCTGTTCAATCTCGATCTCACTTTTGTGGTGCTCCAGCGCTTTGGCCACAGCTGCCTCGAGTGCCTTTTTGTCTTCCAGTTTCTGCTTCTCCAGGGCCAGCTCGATGTGCTGCTGTTCCCTCACCCGCTGCTCGGCCAGCTCCTTGTTCAGCTGGTCAATGCGCCGGTGGGCGTGTGCAATCAGAGAATTCAGGTCGTCCGTCGACAGCTGCCCGGCTGAAGAAAACACGGGGCATTAGGCAGGGCTGTGAGAAACGGCCACCTAAGGCTCCACACGTGGTTTTTATGAAATGGGAACGTGTTTTAATGAGGTTTCTGAGCACTTCAAGCCCTTCACTAGTGCTAATGCCCAGCCAATGTTCCTTTCTGAACCAAACCAAATGTAAGCAGGAGAGAAACACCCTTCAATTCTTTGCAATCATTCGCACCTATGATTTATACTCCTGTAATTACAATTAGAGGAGACTGTTGACAACTCTGTCATTTTCTTGGTCTTTACATCACCGTGTGTTTCCCTCCAACAGCACACAGAGCAGCAGGATCTGTAAAACCCCCGTGCTGACTGATAGGGCTAGCTGGGTACAAGCTCACAGAAATGGGATCCTGTGAACATCTGAAGGCACAGTGAGAGCCAAAACAAGGATCTTTCTTCAACAGTCCTCCGGGCCAACTGTTCACAACCAGCTGTGTTATCCGAATTTGTATCTTTCAGGTTTGGCTATTCGAAGAGCAGCAGTGCTCATAACTAGAAGTGGATCTGTGAAGAAGTTTGGTATTTTTCTTCTAGGAAAGCCAGCAGCACTAAGGGGCTCAGCCACTGAAATTACTGCTATTAAAACAGAGCTGGGCTTTACTGCACTCAAGCTTTACATTAGGTTTCTTTCCAACGAGAAAAAAAATCTTCAGAATCAAAGAGTTAATCAATCATGATTAAATTCAAATTAAACCAATCATTTTTGATGACCCAGCTCAGAGTGCCCCACGTGGCTTTTCAAGCACACGAAGTACCTGGGCATTTTAGCAGTATCAGCAGGAGCTGGCGCATCCAGCACCTCACACAAGCCAGGAGCACTGCAAGCTGGGCCTACTTGAGGAAAAACCCCGTCACGTAGCTTCATTAGAACTGATCAAAGTTTCTGTTTCTCACTGGAATCTCAGCAGCAGCTACTGAACAGCTTAAATTTGCAATGAGAAAGCAAGCTTGGTTTTCAGAAGCCAACAATCCCACTCCCCTGGCAAGCAAGCGCTGTTAGACAAAGACATTGTGGTTCAAGCAGCACGTGCAACACGAGTGGAAGGGATCCCAAAGCATAACTCAGTCATGGAATATTTTCGGAATGCAACATTCTGCCTCTGTTGGTATTGCATGTCATTTACAGTGGTGTACCACACATAAAAAAGCACAAAGAGAAAAGAGATGACATTCACAAGACCATAAAAAGTTAGAGGAACTCACCTAAATCAGTTATCTCTGCAAACAGAAAGAGGAGAGGTTGGAAAAGTTAATGCACGTTCACTACTGCAAGTCAGTCGTGCAAAAGAAAAATTGAAACAGCTTCATATCTATTTTAGTGTTGAGTCCAAGTCTTCAGGAATGTAAAAGAACAGCATGCTGATGCTAAAAGTCTCTCCACATTACAAGCAAGATGTAGCCCAAAACATCCCAGTCACTACCCCCACCTTTGGGAACCCCCAGGTTAACCTTTACGTTTAGCCAAAGCAAGGAATACGAGGTGGGAGCAGAGAAGTGCGAAGGACACTGAAAGTTTTAGTTTGATGTTTCCGGGTTCTTAGAAGCAGTTGGGAAGAACCAAATTCCCAAGCAGCAGGGAGAGTTGCCAAAAACTCAGTCCCGTGTACTTCAGTGGGTCACGGCAGTATGACACTGAATGCTTGGAAGCTACCACGAGGCTCCCTCTGCACCCACCAAAGCGCAGTGAGCACAAAACCAGGATGTTTATTCACTCTTTAGCCTGAATTAGGAATGGCAGCTCCACCTCCAGGGTGCCAAAATCAACTTTTCTTCAGAACTAATACCCTAAAAGACTACACGTGTAAGCCAGCACAGCAACTGCAAACAGCTCGTTAATCTAAAAATGTTTTCCCAACTTTAAAAAACAATCAAACAAAACAAAAGGACCTTTCCAGAGATGATTTTACAAACAAACCGTATTATAACTAGAGGGAAACGAACTGTAACTCAGACACGGTCCTTCTAAACACTGCAACTAGAAACATGTGAGATCATTCAGTACATTTTCTGTTAAAACTCTGCGGTACGTGAACCTTCCAACAACCCAAAGTAATACATTTATCCCTCTTGTAAGAGAGGAAGATTCTAACTACGCTTTTTTAAATCACATTTCTCTTTTTTCTGCTGTAAGGAAAGTAGAAAAGAGCTCAAGTTGAAAAAACCCAAGCAACTCAAAAATATGAGTGTGTGAGATGTCAGATCCCAGGCAAAGAACTGTAGGAGTAGTAGCTTTGGGATTAGTTCCTGTGTCAATTTCACTTAGAAGTAACACCCTGGGGTATGTACATGTAGGGTATGTAAAGAACTGTGAATCTCTCTTTTAGTTTATCATTCCAGTGATGACCTAGAAAAATTCAGGGAGCTCTTTGCTTCTCTGCTATAACAGTCTATGAGAATACTTATAACAGAATCAACCAGAGAAATACTTGATCAGACAGGAACACACATTTGATCCAAATCTGGAGCGACCGGGGCTGTTTCTTAAATCAAGCAGAGCATGTGACAGGCCGTGCTGACTTCACTGTGTGTAGGTATTGCCTCCCTTCTCACAACAGTATAACTGATAAAATATAGTGCATGGATTACAAAAATGAAATAAAACGAGAACACACCCTGCCTAACTTTGAAACAAGCACACCACATCAGCACTCCGTGTCATGCAGGAGCCAGAAGGCACCGATGCCCTAACACCTGCTTTAGCCTACTCCTTCTGTGAACTCATTTTCAACAAAACCAGAGGAAAAAATGACGCTGAACGCTCAGTCCAGCAGGCAGGACTACAGAAGCACTACAAGGTCAAGGCAACCAGCCAGGAACACCGCCGCAGTGCCAGACTTACTCAGCCCCTTCCAGCCGGGCTGGACGTCCGGAGTGATGCTGTCAAGCTCTCGCTGAAACTCCTCTCGAGCTGTAGCCACAAGCTCGTGATACTGAGCTACTATCTTGGCCTCAGACTGCGCTGCCTGAACCTGCAACAAACAAAATGAATAAGTTTATTTTTCAAGGCTAATATCAAAAACAGAGAGACGTAATTTAAGACTGGGCCCTGAGTTAGTGGCAGAGATCTTTATCTTCCAGCCCAACTAAAACAAACACGCCTAGGGAAAAGAAAAACCAGCCTGTGCTATCAAACCTCTTGTGTACAATCATTATTTGCTTGAGCTACACAACTCCATTTCCTTTCACACACACACTGTAACAGCACTGTCAGCCTGTAGCCTAGACAGCATCCAAGCAGCATCTTAAATGCTGAATTTATCTTTAAAGATGTGCAGCTCTTTTCTTCCATTACCGAACACTTGTTGCCTTGCCTAGCAAGTTACTCCTAAGAGAACTGCCCTCCTCTCACTAATTCCTGATGCTCCTGCTATTAAGATAAATTCACCACCAAAATTACACCCGAGGAATGGAATTGGAATTTGTCTCCCTGTGCAGGAGCTGGCCTGCAAAGGGAGCCAAATTTCACCTTTACTTTTCTTCCCGTCTTCTGAGCTGTAATTTACCCACAACGCCATTAGCACACATTGCTCCTACTCCTCCCCAGCCCCGCGATTACAGAGGTGTGTCTTTTATCAGAGCTTCCAAAGTTTCCTTTCAAGGTTAAAAAGCAGCACTCAGTGACTCTTAAGTTTCTCATGCCAAAGAGGAGCTGCCAGCAGCAGAACATGAAAACACCGCGTGGAAGGCACACCACATCATGCCACACGTTTAGTGTTTTGTCTGAATCTTTCACAATTCCACTCAACATCAGACAGGAAGAGCTACAAGTTGCCCAAAGAAAGCATGGCTCCAATCAAGCTGCCTGGAGATTTTCATGACAGAGAGCAGGTTTTTCTCACAAAGTCTTTGTCAGGACTATATACTGGTAGTATAATCAGTTCAAGGACTGACCATAGCTAAAAAAAAAAAAAAAATCAAACTAAAAGTATTTAATCTACTGCAAGTACTTAATCTACTGCAGAGCACTTTGGAAAGGGAATTCTGCACAAGCTGCCAAGTAGTTGTTATTCTAATGGTGATTAAAAGCAGTGTGTGGAAGCGTTACCTTTTTCACCACATTGTCCAAGTCGACAATCATATGATGAAGATTTTCTTCTGCAGCAGTAATGTGAGATTTGGCTCCCGCGATCTGAGACTTCTTGGCGTTCTCAATTACACCTTTTGTCTTCTCTAGCTCTTCTCTGAAAATAAAAGCAGCTGCTAATTATAACACGTACAGGTCTTACAACATAACCCCAGAGAAAAGCTTACTTGACACCATCTGTATTTATAGAAAAAGCCACCTGGTAACTCCAATGACATTTCCCATCTACCAGCTCTACACCAAAAATGCTGAGATTAAAGATTTTCTTCTGCAGCCTGAAGCCTAGAGATGTCAGTGGCTCCATTCCACATAAAATGAGAGTTATGTATGGTAAAATTACAACTTGGTGACTGGTAGAGATAAATGAGGATGGAGAAAATTTGTAGAGCTCTGTAAAAGAGCTCTATAGAGCTCTCTCTCTATATATGTATTTATGGAGCTCTGTAAAAGATTTTTTTTTGTTGTTGGTAATTGAGAACCATTTTCCTCTAGGAAGTCAAGGAACAAGCGTTCTTTTTCCAAATCCATTCAAACCAACAGACATTTCTAATAACCTCACTGGAGCAAGGAGCAAGCTTTTTAAAATAAATAACTCGTTGGAAGTGGAGGCATCCAGTAGACAGACAGTCTTAAAGCTAACAATAACCTTTGAGCACCTACAGTTTTGGTTATCAATAATTTAGCATATCTGGGGTTTTGGCTAGCTTGGTTTTACTCTTTGCAACCCCCAATTACCCCTCCTACCCATTCCCAGTCAGCACAGCAACTTCCAGGGTAAGAGGAGTTTGTAGCTTACCAACTGTGCGACTTCACGGACGTTCCCCTCTTCCTCCCATTGCCCCCTCAGCCTCAGAAGCACTGAAGAGCTTCCAAATTTATTTCTACCCTCATTACAGAAACAACTTGGAGACGTTTTTGTCCATCAGCTTACTTTTGCTGTTACAGTCACTAAGTGATGAGCCTGCACACCAGACTCAGTGCACACCACCACAATTTATTCAGAACCTGACGTTATGAGCAGGCTGTTTCAGAATTCAACTTTTCATTAACCACATATCTAAGAAAAATCTAGCCTTAAAAATGGTCCCCAAACCCATCTAATGCCTGCCAGCCCTCATGGGTGGCGTCACCTTACCACTAAGAGTCTTAAAACCAGGAACATACTTGGCTTTCAGAAGGGCATCAGCGGCTTCATCCACTGCTCTCCTCCGATCTTTCAGTGCTTCCTCCAGAGTGCGCCACTGAGCGGATTTTTTCTCCCCAGCAGCCTAAGAAGCACAGATTTTCCCTTAGGGTTATCAAAATCGCTACAATAAAGTTACCCAGGAAATAACAGCCTGTACAGATTCAGTTTGTTACATTCATTCCACTCGGGCTGACCAACATGCTTTTGTTTTACCAACAACGTATCTGGAAGCTTTAAGAACTTCTTCCTTTCAGCATTTTATGTTGTTTTGTTTGATCCTTAACATTTTGTTCAACCTGAGCAACAGATATTTGTACACACAGCAAGGCATGTGTGAGGATCACAGTATGGTGCTACAACATTCTGGGGCAAATCTCTGTATGTATGACTCTTAAAAGCAATTTTGAAGTAATACAGAACATTTAAGTATCAAGCTAAAGAACAAACTCTTAAGGCATTTGTTTTACTCAGCACAGAATTCAGTTTAGTTGTCTGTATGCCCCAGCTCATTGGATGAACCACTCACTTATACTCTCTGCATTACCTGTGAAGACCAGCAGCATCACTTGAACTTTTCTACTCGCCAAAGTGGAATTAATGAGTTGGAGGGGGAAAAAAGTCAAACTCAGAAGCATTTTATTATTAAACTACACATTTCAGAAGTGGAAAGATGAGTTAAAACTGTGATAAACGTTAAGCCAGTGCATGAAAAGCTTCCAACTTTAATTGTGAGATGGCAAGTTTTGCTGAGTAGAATATACAAAGTACCCCTTTGTCCAACTTACCTCAGAATTGTCCATTGCCTCCTTCAGTATCTGTAAGTGGGCATTCACTGCTTGCACAGCAGATTCCTGTGCTGTAATCGCCTGGAGAGTTACACGAGCTGTAGAGCTCAGGGCTCCTTCTAATGTTGCTGCAAGGGCTGGAAAAAAAAAAAAGAATGAACTGAATTAAACTGATTAGTAAAGTGGAACGTTACATCCTCTACATCTCCTCAAATGTCTCCTCACATTGTTTTCTGTGACCCAAAAGAGTTGGCCAGTTTGGCAACTACACTGGAACCTATGGAAGAAGAAATGTCGTCAGAACATATTCCTAATTCAGAAAATTAGGACTGTGCTTAGAGCAGTAGGACTACTCAGTGGAAGACCTTAATCACGCGTTTGCAGAGGGGTGCATTTAGTCCAGAAGAAGTTTTCCCTCTTTACTTTCTGCAGTGGTTATCAAGAGGAAACAAATAAATATTCCTGTCTTCCCCAGGAAAGATATATTCCAGCCACAAAGTTACTCCTCCCAGCCCAGAAGGTGATGGAGGCAACCATCCACTCCTATCAGGATACAAGCCCAAACGACCTACTAATTATTCAAGCAGGAACCAAATCAGCATGGCTGCATCAAACAACAGATCGTGACACAGATCAAACAAAGGAACAGTCTGCCTCTACCCAGCATTTACAAGACCACATGTGGAACACTCCGTCCCTTTCTGAGATTCTCAGCAGGGAGACAACAACAGAGAACCACTATGATGGTGAGGGGACTGAAGAGGTCTTATTCTAGCCTGAAGAAGAGAAGTCTAAGAGGAAAATAAAGAGGGATTACAGAAAATAATAGAAACATACTTCTCAGAGGTGCCTAGAGAAAGGGTAAGAGGCAATAATTAAAGTGTAAACAACAGAAATTAATTATATGCAACAAGCTCTCCACCATAAATAGTACTGGCAGAGATGTTCAGAGAGGTGGGACAATCTCTCTCTACCCTTGGAGAGTTTCAAAGCTCCAGGGGAGAAGGCCCTGAGCAGCCTGCCCGAGCTCTTCAAGTTGAAGCTCAGAGGTTTGTTCCACCTCATTTTTGTATTCATCATTGTCTGACCATCAGTTATTTGTGAGTGGGTGGAGTGTTCTTCACCAGCACTCATTCTGCCAGCACAACACGGGTTAAAGACAGCTGCATAAGCCAACAGAGTCCAACAATCCTTTTGCCCCATACAAGAGGCACAGGAAAAGTGATGGTAAGGACTCACCCGATATCTTCTCTTGTTCCTCCTTGTCTTGCTGGGCAAGGCGGGCCGCAACTTCTTCTGGTGAGCGTTCCTTTATAGCATGGGAAACTTCGTGTTCTTTACCTACAAAGCAGAGAGTAAAACTCTTTCATTGGAGAGTCCAAATTACTACTTGGATTACTTGTAGGGAAGTGACTTTATTTTCAAAAATCAATTTGCGGAGTTAGTATCATTTTATAAATCTGACTTTTGCACGAAGCTATGCCAAAACTGCCTCAAGCTTTTTTATACTCATAATTGCAAAGGACTGGCACAAAGCTTCTTAAAATTAAAGGCAGAAGCATGGATACCTCACATGCATCTGTACATTGTACGTTGTCTAGTTACAAAGATACACAAAATTCAAAGGCAAAGCAAGAATTAAAATGGAGCCAAGTTTAAGGTTTCAGTAAATCTCTCTCCATGTTTTTTTCATCTCCCCTTTGGCACGCTTGGAGAGTTCAGCCAATGTAAAGCAGGTTAGGGAGAGGGCCACGGTGAGTCAAGATTATACTCAATGCCTTAGCCTAAGGCTGCTTAAAATGTTGTTACTCTCCAAAACAGGAATTAACATCGAGCTAATTCTCTCTAAGTCTGCCTGTACACTGAGGAGAGAACCCAGATCTCAGACTTGGGCTGCATCTAAAAAAAATGGGGTTACATTTTAATAATGTTGATGCTAAATGAAGGATTTATTCACTTCTTGCTTGCATAAGTTTATGAAATGGCTTGTAATAGGGAAATAAATTAATTTACTCTCATCTGAAATAGCCTAGAGAGAAACTAGTGTTTCCTGTTCAGTTAAGCAGTAAATGAAGTTGCTTCACTTAGCCCTGCACAGACAAGCTTTTCTGAACCACAGTCAGAAAGCCACAAGCAGCAGAGGCAAACTGGACTGTGCACGTTCCAGCCCAGCACAAAGGCAGGCTTTCCTCCTACATCCATCCCTGTCCCTGCCCCAGCTATCAATCCCACTGTCTCGGTACGCTAAAAACCTGCTAACACAATGCAAGTTCTTCTGCAAAAGGCACAAAGAATAGTGCCTTCACAAATGACAAATACCAACACAGAAATAAGAAGTTATGCACTTAAAAATGTAGAATTCGGGCTTTCTTTGTTGCATTTGTATGCTCTTTTTCACCTTCTTCAGGCTGTATCCCCGGAGCTGGCACCGACACGGCCACGCCTGTTGCAGAGATGATCTGTGCTGCAGCTGTGCCTGCTGTTAAGTACAGTTACAGAACTCCAACAGTTAGTATGCACGTGCTCAACGTGAGTACAGGGAGATAAAGACTCTTTTTCCTCTGTTAAAACATTAGTTGGACATTCACATTACTTTATTCTGGACAGACAGCATTCAGTATTACACATGCACACAGAACTTCACTCGACGTGGCAGCTGAAGAAACAAAGATGCGAACTGCTCCTCTCTAAACTGATTCCATTTGATCCTGCATTAAAAGCAGCCCAGCAGTTATCCTAGGTGAAGTTTCTTGCATTTGCTTAAGAGGGAGAGAGAAATCCTCTCCAAGTCCAGCACCCAAAGTGTTCTTCCTGATGAGTCTCACATCCAAAACTATGCAGGACAGTCATTATTTACATTAGAATCCAAATATTCTAGCGTAAATAAACTTCAGAAAAACTCAGCAAAAATAATTTAAGCCTTTTTAGACAAATATTCTTACGGCTGAGAAGAAAATAGTATTAATTTGAAGAAATTCTAACATACTCATCTTCAACCACTCCAAAAGACTATTTTAATCTGCTATGGGGTGTACAGAACAAGAGAACGTGAGATCCTTTGTTTCCCTCTGCGTGACACTGTGTAAGGTTACCTTCTTTTTCCTCTGCAGGAGGAACAGCTTCTGGTTTGCTTATTGGGGATTTGGTAATGGGCTGTTTAGATTCCTTCATTACTTCTGCTACAGAGGAGATCTTCAGGGGACCTTGCTGGATCTTGAAAAGCAAAAAGAAGAAATGTCACCAGTTTTCAAGGAGCCTGCGTGTCACCAATTCCATGAAAACACAGAAGAACATTTCCACGTCTAGACAACTGAATCATAAACCTAAACCTCAAACTACAGCATGAAAACAGTAGCAAGGCCACGTAATTGCCTGCCTTAATTTTTTAATTTAGAAGGAATCTTTACAGAACACAGAGTCGTGGCCGAAGATGCTACAGGCATGGTGTGGGTTTGACAGAATGGCCTCACTGACTGCTCTGTGAAAGGGCCTGGATGCTAGTTTTTAGGACAGATGAGCACTAACTCAAGTGTAAATCATTGCAAGGCTTTATGATATTAATTCTTTAGTATCCATCACATAAAGCCACAAGGTAATAATGAAAACATCTGAATTGGAGCCTTTACTAGGCAGATGATGATTTTAGTCTGACCAGTCTGTTTTGTGCAAGAGCTACTCAGTGCTTGGGAGGCAGCAGGAGCTTACCAAAAAGTGCCGGCAGCTGAAAACAGAAGAGAGGCAGTTTTGGTTAACTGATGTGCTATTTGTTTAGGACAGCTTTATTAAATTAAAAATATTTTGGGTTTCCCGAAGGTCAAAAAGCTTCTGATAGCTCCGAAAAGCCACAGCCAGAGGAGCCTTTCAGCATTCTTGTTTAAGCAGGGAGTGTTTTCCTTCAGATGCAGTAAGAGAGAAACCTCCAGATTCCATTTCCAGTGCGGTGCTGAGGGCAGTATCAGGTTTTCCATTTGCAGGGTCACATCACTAAGACTTCAGACTGTGACACTCACACACAGTACCACACCATTCAAAGCTTTATTGATCCAAGAAGTTCTCAGATCTCTTTAAAGTAAGTTCAGCTCAGAATGGAAGTTTTCTAATCCTACAATCTCACTAACTACCCTAAACCTCCAGCCACGGTGAAATTAGTTAAATTCCAGGAATTAAGCGTGCTGGGGGGGAAATGCTCACCGGTTTCTTTGGCATCGGCGCGCTGTAAGGTGCGGGACCAAGAGCCATCTCGAAGAGTTTGTCGGAGTAGGGGATGGCTTTCTCTACGTTCTCCCGGAACTGCGTGTCATAGCTGGCGTACAGGACGGTTCCCCCTACTCCTCCACCCACAAACAAGACACTGGCACCGATAATTTTGCCTACAGAAACGCTGTTGGAGGGGAGGAAAGAGTGAAAATGACGTAAATCGCATCCCAGCTTGGTTCAAGGCGACCACCCCCAACCTCCCTTCTGACCAGCACTCACCTCGGTAGGATTTGTTTAGATCTGAGTCAACCAAGCAAGAAACACAAGGAACCAGGAGAATAAAAGCTAACAACCAAACAAATCCCACCCCCACCACCAGTTTGCTCTCATGTGGACTTCAGCAGCAGGTTCACCCTCAGCAGAGGGCACAGAAGGCTCAAGCCCACCCCCCAAAACCCTCCTACGCACCCCGACTCCCCCGAGGCAGTCGCATATCCTCGGCTCACTCGTGAGGGGCGCAGCGCTGCTCTCCCACACCGGCAACTCTGCAAGGAGAGGAGGAGAGAAGAGTCAGCGGGCACCCCGAGGCATCTCCTCACCTGGACTCACGTCTCAGCTCAGCCTGCTCCACCGCCACGTCTCACACGGGCTCCAAGGGAAGGCAGCGATGTTGGGGTTTTCTCCCCCAAACAACAGACTTCTCGCAAGAGCATCTTGAGGGCATCGTAAAAAGTGATTAGTTATTTCGGAAAAACAAGCAAAAAAAAAAAAAACATCCCAAGTTATTTCTCCTTCTGTTTTCACTATTTATGTTCCCTTCCTCCGGTCCGTGTGGCACAACTGGATCGGTTTGGGTTCTCTTCACCACAGCTCAGCTGTGACAGCAGAGAAACAGAGCTGCTTAAACACTTACAGCTTGCTTTGCTTTACACCTTGCAAGGTGTAAACACTTACACCTTGCTTTGAAGGCACAAACAATTTCTTCTCCCACACCAAGACCTTCTCTAAAAGGACTACAAAAACACCTCGATCAAAACAGAGATCGGATTATAATGTAAATGAAGTTACCGTATGAGGAGCAAGTGATAAACCGCCGTATTCTACTTAACACAAATGACACGACCCCAGATGTTTATCTCCTGTTTTAGCCCCAGAAGCAGGTTTACCAGAAAGGCTGGTTAAGGTACTCTAATCCCAAGAACAAGCAGAAGCACTGCCCCCTCCATTTTTCTTTTTCCACACGTGAATTGCTACAAGAGGAAGACAGGACCCAGGGGAGATCCATGCACGAGTCACAAAAGGATCGCTTCCCACAACTGAGGGCAACTAGAAAATTAAAAAATGAAAATCAAAATCCATAAACAAGGATCAGGGAATGCTTCACTAAGCCCTGAGCCAAGGAGAGAGCCTTCTTTATTTATGTCTGCGTAGGGCAACACGTAACGAGCACACGTCTTGGGGGTCAGCTCCCATCCTTATCCAAGCCGCAGAGAGGCAGGCACACTGAACTCCTGTTTTTTTTCCAGAAAGTCAGCCAAAACTCTCTGATTAGTAACAGGAGGGTGTGGGCAGCGAGAGGAAAGCAGCATTTCTTACCCCTGAGTCCTTCACAAGCCTTGGCTGATCTTCTCATTTACAGCAGAGAGCAAGGAGACAAAACAAAGGTGTTCGGGGTTGGTTTGCAGGCTGAATTTTCACTCCCTTCCAAACTCTGGGTTTGTGGCACTGTGAGCAGCTCACCTGGAAATGAGCCTTCAGCAGCATTTTATAAGCAGAAACCCACTCTGGTTTCCTTCCCTCTCACCAAAATACAATACTCCCTCCAAAAAAAAAAAAAAACAGCAGCAATTCTTTCAAGCTGCATTGCTTGCCTTTTGCCACTGTAAAAATCTTGCTTACATCCACTACATCGCCCTAACTGGGGAAATTCGGAGGAGTTTCTCATCTCCCCACTGAACCATTAGCAGGTGTTTATGACCAATAAAAAATCCCCTCGGTATGGATCCGAGCAGGCAGCACCGGCCCTGCAGCAGGGCACTGCGAGCAGCTCAGTCCCAATTGTGCAATTGGGGAAAATAACCCCACAAGTGTGGGTCTCTCCTTGGGAGAAATTCCTTAACACACCTCAGATCAGGCCAGAGGCCACAATTCCGCATCTCTTGCAGAAGGAGCGCTGTAACACATTTGTTTCTCACATCCAGTTTCTTTTTTTGCCAACCAAAAGGGACGGGTTTTAGCTGCAGAAACCCCAGGGGACCAGCAGCTGCCTGTACATGTAAATATAAACGGTGTGCTGAGAGAGCTTGCCCACCAGGTGAACGCTCAGGCGGTCCCACCTGCCTGCAAACACACTTCTGCTGCTCAAACTAAGCCTCCTTTGTCAAGCAATCAAGAAACGTGACTAGGGATGAAGAAAAATAAGTCATTTTTTAAAGTAAGGAGAGAAATTGCAAGGGTACAGATAAAAAAGCTCCAGGGAACGCCCTGGCATCTCCGTGTCTGCAGTTTTTCCATCAAACTCACGGACTGAAGGCAGGCTTCCAAACTCCAGAGCACAATACCCGATTCCCCAGAGCCGCACAGTCATCCTGGATGTACTCTTAGAGGCTGAACACATGCACAGGGATGTAAGAGACACACAGACGTCACAGCCTGCTTGCTGTCTTCCCAGCTCCTGGCTCAAACCTTCCCCAGGCCCTCGCCTCAGCTGGCATTGGATGATCCGGGCAGACCTCTCCCGGCCCTATAAAGCTGGCAGAGGAGACGCCGGCTGCTGGGGTGGTGTAAAGGGTCACACTTTATCCACAGAGTGTGTGGATAGGAAGAGTAACGGAGCTGGAATGGAGTAGAATGTAATATAAAGTGGGGTTGATGCTTTTATTTGTGTGTTACTGTGAGGCTGAGCCTGAAGATAGAAGCTGGGGAGTTTGTAGAGGCAGAAACCTCGTCTACAAACCCTTGTGTCTTCCAGAAGCGAGGGGCTGCTTTAAAAAGGCTTCGTACCACAACACCACATGGAGAGAGCAGCGTGAGGATGGGGAAAGGCCCAGAAAATAAGCACACGGGGGGGATTTTTCACCCTGACGTCCCTCCTGCTCCTTCTCTTGCCTTGTACCCACACCACTGCATACGAGGGGGGACGGCAGCAACTGTGGGCACCTCTCAGACCCCTCACACCCCCCAAACCTCCACACAACCCCCCAAATCCTCTCATAACCCCCTCATGACCACCTCAGACCCCTCACATCCCCCAAATCCCCTCACAGCCCCCTAAATTCTCTCACGGGCCCCTCATAGCCCCTCACAACCCCCCAAATCCTCTCATGACCCCCTCACAACCCCCTCAGACCCCTCACAGCCCCCAAACCCCCTCAAGATCCCCCCACACCCCCCCACAGCCCCCAGATCCTCTCATGATCCCCTCACAGACCCCAAACCCCCTCAGGATCCCCTCAGACCCCTCACAACCCCCCCCGGCAGCCCGGCGCCCCGGCCCAAGGTCACTCCCTTCCCCGGCTCCCCCCAGGCCCAGCCCCGGCCGCCTCCCCCCCGTGCTGCCCGGCCGAGCCCCAACGCTCTCGGCCGCCACCCCTCAGCGCGGCCCCGGCCCCCCTCAGGGACCCCCTTCAGGAGCCCGCCGCAGGCCCCGTGCCCGAAGGACTACAACACCCAGCATGCACCGCGGCGCCCGAGAGGAGACAGGCGCCGGACTACAAAACCCAGCATGCCCCGCGCGCGCAACACCGCTCAGCGCCAAGGAGAGCCCCGCGCGCTGCACGCCGGGATTTGTAGTGCGCCCCAGCCGCGCGCCCGCCCACCCCGCCGCCTCATTGGCTGCCGCGGCTGTCCTTCAGCGGCCCAGCAGCCAATGGCGGCCCGCGCGCGCGGAGTCATTGCGAGCCGACGGAGCGGCGCTCAGAGGACGCCCCGCGGCGGACGGCCCGGGGCTCCCCCGCCTCGCCTCGCCGCGCTCCCCGCCTCCTCCCGCTCACCTGCGCGGCCACCGCGCCGCCCGCCCGCCGCCACGCCCGCAGCATCGCCCCGCGTGCGCCTCCGCCGCCAGCACCGCCCGCCTCCGCCCCTCACCGCCGGGAACCGGGCAGCGCGCATGCGCGGGGAAAGGGGAAAGGGGCGGGCCTTCACAGGGCGGGGCGAGAGTGACGGGCGGCTCGGCCAATCAGAAGCGGAGGGCGCGCTGAGGCGCGCAGGAGGAGGGCGGCCGCCATTTTGGAGCGCGGCGTGAGGCGGAGCGGGGCCGCGGCTCCTCCCGGTTCTGTCAGCGCCGCCCTCAGCGTGGAGCTCCCGGGGCGTTCCCCTGGCTCCGCTCCGCCTCCTCCTGTGGCGGCCGGGACATGGCGGCGGCGCTGCGCGGGGCTCTGGCGGGTCGGTGGCTGAGGGAGGGCGGCGGCCATGTTGTGGGGGGGGCAGCGCGGCGCCCTCGAAATGGCGGCGCCTCGGCTCGGGGCTCGCCTCAGGGCCGCCGCCTGTGAGGGCTGTGCTTCTCCGCAGGGCTCCTCCGGCCGCTCGGCAGCTGGGCCCCTCGGGCAGCCCGAGGTGTCGGCGCGGGGCGAGGTGTGCCCGGCAGGGGATTGAGGTGGCTGAGGGAGGCGCCGCCGCTGCTGGGGAAGGGGCTGGGGCCCCTCGGGAGCCTGCCCGCTGCGGGCTTCCCCTCCGTCCTCGGCAGGTAGGGGGCGGTCTGCGCGGTGCTGGGGTGATTTTGGGGTGGGGGGAAGCTTCTGGGGGGTGGGGGGTAAGGAGGTAGGTAGGCATTGCTCTGTGCTGCCTGCCCTCAGCCGGAGCTCACCGGTAAAGCAAGGGAAGGATGTAACAGATGAGGAGCAGAAATTCAATGAATCATTAATCTTGGAAAAGACCTCCAAGACCACCTGGTCCAACCACCCCCCAACCACCACTGTCACCACCAAAACATGTCCCCAAGCACCAGGCCCAACCTTTCCTTGAACACCCCCAGGGACGGTGATGCCACCACCTCCCTGGGCAACCCGTCCCAAGGCCTGACTGCTCTTTCTGACAGAAATGTCTCCTCATTTCCAACCTGAACCTTCCCTGGCACAACTTGAGGCCATTCCCCCAGTCCTATCACAGTGACCTGCGAGAAGAGGCCGACCCCCAGCTCCCCACAGCTTCCTGTCAGGCAGTTGTTTTCACCAAGCTTATTCCCTCCTTGGCACCTTAGGCAAGAAGCAGGTGGCCTCTTTCTTGGCTAAGAAGCTACTTACCGCTTTTTGGTCTAATAAACGAGTTAATTACAATCCCAAGTCTTCCAGTTGAGCATAATGCTTGAAGGAGGATGTATAATGGTGTATACTTTATAGGTGTAGACTTGACTTTACAAATAGCCTTGTTATAATCACTGATTCTCTTGCTGACCATTAATACTCTGAAAGTTCTGAATGTTAATAACAGTTGAGTATGTTTGCTCTTAAATATTTAGCTACGCTTAGAGTAGATGGAAGAGTTGTTCTATAACTTGCAATATTAATTTATTTCTATTGAAGCTCAGCGGTGCAGTTAGCATTGGTAGGTATGCTTGCTGAATGATGTGTTGTAACGTGACGTGAATTTTTGTTAATCCTCAAGTCAGAGCACTTCTGATTTCTCATTATGTGAAAAATCCAGTGAGTGGCTTAATGAAAGAGTTGTTTCATTCCTGTTCTATTTCCTCCCCTTTTTTCCTTTAGAGTCACACCTCTACTTCCAACCATACTTCAGCAGCCCGTGAGGACCGTCACTTACTATAGTTTACGGAAGGGAAAGAGGAAAACCGTGAAAGCTGTCATCGACCGGTTTCTCCGGCTGCATAATGGCCTTTGGGTGAGGAGAAAGGTAAGAGTTTATTTTTTTAAGACAGATAAGCTTTGTGTTTACAGACAGTGGGCTGTTTTCCTTCTGTTAGTAACTAGCATGGAAGGGTGCATAGGGAGACCTTAATTTTTTGTGTGTTTTCTTCTGACAGTCTGGCTACAAGAAGAAACTGTGGAAGAAGTCTGCTGCCCAGAAGAAGCGTCTGAGAGAGATGGTGCTCTGCACCAGAACGCAGTGTAAGCTCCTCGATAAAATGACCACTTCTTTCTGGAAAAGAAGAAACTGGTACGTTGATGATCCCTACCAGAAGTACCATGATCGCACAAATCTTCGTGTATAGAGATTTGTTATTTTTTGCATCTTTCTGGGAAAGAGGTGGTGTCTTGTGTGGTATGGCCCCTGTATCTGAATTTTAGATCATAAATCTAACATGTTACTTTATTAATAAACATACGCGTAGCGTTTGGTCAGAATTTTGGTATTGGGGCCCAAAATAAAGGAATATTCAAGACTACTTTGAGGGTCAATTTGTGTTTTATTTAGCAGAGGGTGAGAGCCAAGCTCATCACCTAAGCGTTCTGAAATCTGTTGGTTTTGTGGTTGTGTGTAAGATTATGTGTGTGGATGAATACAGTCTAAAATAAAAGCTAGCAGATAACTCAAAATACTTATTTTTTTAAAGAAACGTGTTTAACCTCAGAGTATTTGATGTCCCTGCTTGTTGGTAGCTTGCTACCAAGGAGAGAAGAGTGGGATTTTGTTTCGGTGTCGCTGCCCATTATGGTAACACAGACACTGTTGCCATGTCTCCATGTTAGCATAGGAAATGGTTACTTGTGGTTTTGCTAAGCAATTAAAAACATTAGCCAAATTTCATGGCAGAACTCCACCGTGGGACTGGAATTTTGTATTTTATGTTGGTTTTTGAGTAGTGGAATGGCTTCATTGGGTCCTAATCTACATCCGCAAGCAGTCAGCTCTGCGTCTTTCCTTGTTTTTCATGCACTGCACTTCTGCTCACCTGTGTATATGGAAGACCACCACTGGAAACTTAGCAAGTGTGTGAAATGCAGTAGCTTCAAATATTTCCTAATAATTAACCCCTTATTAATTAGGTACTCCGCGTTTGTCAGCTCCAGTGCCACCGGCATGGCAGGAGATGGTTGCCTACCCGAGGCTGTGGCGTTTCAAAGAACTCACAGGTTACGCAGAGTGTTCAGTAGCTGTATTTTTTTTTCCAGTTCATCATACAGAAAAGTTCCAAAGGACATGCAGCACTTAGTGAGTACATCTATATACAGTCAGCCAGAATTGAGATAAAAATAATACAGCAGTCAAATAATGATTCTGGCCTGCCAGATACATTGAACAGACTACGGATGTCATCGTGGTTGTTTTCCTGAAAGAAAAGATTAAGACTTTACTCAAGATGTGTATTGAGCAGTGTGACAAAACCAGCGAAACGTCAGCCTCTGGAGTCGTGACGGCCGCGCTCAGGAGGCTTCAGCACAGGGCTCTTCTGCTGCTTGCAGCAAAGCAATCGCATCGAGTGCACGGCGACGATCCCTGCTCGGTTTGGATAAACACAAATCCTGACACTGCGTTCTCTGCTTCAAGTACGATGCCAGATGCAGAACAGGTACCCCAAACAACCAGCAGGAAGGGGACTGTGATTAACGAGCGCTCTGTCACGAGTGCAGGGGCTTGGTTAGGTGGGAACACGGCGTTCAGGGCACAGGCGGAGGCAGCAGGTTGTTTACACCAGGCTGAGGAGCGCTGTATTTCCAGCAGCTTTCTCGCTCTCACTAGCAGTAAATAACCTGATTTTCCTTCCATGCTGGGTTTGCACCTACACAATTTAATTGGCGGGGGATTGTTTTGTGGTTATAGGGATAAAATGAAGTCCCTCTAGCTGCTGTGATCCTGATTCAGCAGTTGGCAAGCACAAACTGCGCTGACACTGCCTGCGGTGACAGGGACAGGCACAGAGGATGGGACTGGGCTGCCCTGAGCCTGACGTCCTCAGAGCTGAGGTGAATTTATGGTAAATTGGTGAAGTAACTCACAGCCCCATTTACCATGGACCAGATGCAGTTTCCCTTCAGCCCCAATTTTCCTTAAAATACTGCACCTTACGCTCGAGCCTTGTGCTGGCTAAAGGCTGGGAGCTCTAGAGGCTGCCTTTCCTAGGGCCTGCATTTATTTGCTCACCTCCAAACTCCTTGCCACGAGGGGTCAGCAGCAGTGCAGGCAGGCCGCTCACTGAATCAGGCTGCAAAGCAAAGCTGGAGAAAGGACTTCATGGCTGGCGTTTATTTCAAATAAACAGCCACAGGGTGAAAGGACAGACCTGGGGCAACACCTGTAAACAGCCTGCGTGGGGAGGAGGAGAAACCAAACACACGGCTGGTCTGTGGACAAAACACTAGGGCACTACGTGGACATGGTGAGGCATTCACGTTTGTCTATCTATACACAAATATACAGCTCAGTTGATAATTTAATACATTATTATTTTTTTTTTTGCCAGACATACGAAAAGGTTTATTTTTCTCCTTTATACAGTGAATGTTTTGAGAGATATAAGGCAACTCCCTTGTCAACGATTTCACCTCAGCACTTAAGAGAATCTAAACAGTCAAGTTTACAATAAAACAGCAGATTAGACACGATTAATATTTTCAGTGAGATTCAATGTTAGCGCAGCGTGTCTGAGAACAGAATTTGTCAGATGCTGTTGTAGCTCTATGGTTTGTTGTTTTTTTTGGCATAATTGAGTGCAAACTTGTCAGCTTTTTATCTTATGGCAGCCTATTGCATAGCAGGGAAACGTAGCTTGCTTGCAACAGGATTTTATTTCTGCTAACACCGCAGGCAGTTTTTTCTCTTTCTTTTTAATGCTTGCCAAAATAAATCAAACTCCAAAGCTGCTTAAAAATAAAACACACAAGCTGAGCTCCTCAAAGCATTTGCTGACTATGTTATAAGGACTGACTCTTCTGTAAGTGCTATTTAGGACTCTGGGGTTTTTACAATTTACTTTCCAAGGACTTCTTCCTTCTCACCCATTGCAAGCCACAATTAATTAGCACGTGTAAAGGAAATAAAATTCTCCGGCGATGGGGCCGAATGTTGTGGCAGACTCAGGAAGCACCTGCTTGCTTTTCCCACTTCCCAGCCTGCTCAGAAAAATATTTGTGTGCACGCACAGCCTATTTCTCTCTTCCCTGCATACCTGGGAAAGTTTGGGGGAAAGTTTGGGGCTGCCTTGGGCAGGGACAGCCGGGATCGTGATGCACATCCAGCAGAGCAAAGGCCACTGCAGCTTTCTGTCTGAGCCTGCTGCTTCCCACCTGGCTGTTGGCATCCTGGGCTGCCCCTGCAGTAGCCAAGTAGCCCTGCTTGTGGTGCAGGCTGCGCGGGGATCCCTCGGTGAGGGCAGTTCTGGGTAACACGAAGGGTTTCATCTAGTCTAGGGCCAAGAGCAAACATGAGGGGCCACGCGCTTAACGGATGTGTGAATTCACATGCGGGACACTTACAAGAGACACCAAGCACAAATACACAAACCCTAGGACGTCTTCCCCTCCTTTTACACATCTACATGGACACAAACACACCGCGGCTCTCACCAACCCCCTGCTCCAGAAGGAAATTCTCCACACAACACTCTCCTGGCTCAGGCTGATCAAAATCAAGGCTCCCCTTTCAGCGTTGAAACCATTCACCTCGCACCTCTCTTCCTCGTCCTCTCTAAGTTCTGGCTCTTCAGTGCAGTGGTTGGCTCAAAGGAAGAGAATCCTTGCAGGAGGAGGATTGACATCACAGCTCGGCCTTCCCTAACGAGTCCTAACGAGGCGTTTTGAACAGCCAGAATACCAAAATATTTGTTCCACCACCACTGCCTTGAGGAGGAAGGGGAGGGAAGAGAAATCCGTGGCTTCCCCAAGCCCCCTTCCTTAATGGTAAAGCCACAAATCAACGCGCTGTCCGTGTAGCATCGTGAGCAGCTGAGTGGTTTTGCCTTCCGCAGAGCCAGAGCCACGCAGACACACACGAGAACTGTAAATGCACGGCCCGACGGGGTTAGCACGAGGAAGGGGACGCTCTGCAAACAAAAGGAGGGCTCTGAATCTGCAGGGCTCCGTCAGACCGCCCCGACCGTGCCACCGACAGCGCGAGGAGCGTGGGACGGGGTACAGAGAGAGGAGAGAGAGAAAGGCCGCGTCTACAGCGCCGCACGTCGAGCACGTCCATCCCGCTGCTGTTTCCTACGTGGTTATCGAGGAGCTCGTTAAGGCAGAAGAGAGACATTCTGTGGATCTGGGTGCGATTGGCTCGTTGCACTCACATTGTTTCGGTGGCAGAGGACGAGGTACTTTTCTTCCTGAAGCGAGGTCTGAGGGTCCTAGGCGGTGCCTGCAGAGGCAAAACAGAAAGAAAACATCATCGGCGTGTGAGGAAATGTTGGTTTCTTGCCTTAAAACTCACCCGTCTGTGTGGCACCTCTGTGATACCGATCCTGTTTCAGGCATGAAGAGAGAAGTATCTCTTGGCCTTGCAGCTCGTTAACGAAGCACCAGCTGAGGACTTTTTTTTTTCTTGAGGATCTTTCCGAAAACCTTTGCAGCCCCTTACCTGAGCCAAACCAACACCTGCCCCTCTGGCGCCTGCTTAAAGGCATGGCTGAAGAGCCCTAATCCCACGATGGTCAAAGCAGCCCGGGGAAATTGGTGCAAATTCCTGCAGCCACTGGATCCAGGGAGCAAAGCGGTGCTAGGAAGCCCGCTCTGGTGTTTCCAAGTGTAGACGAGTAAGCAAACAACAACAAATGATGTCTGCGGTGCATGATTCTCTCCGAAAACCTTCAGCTTGGCCCTGGCTCTTGTCAGAATCACAGAGTAAATGCTTACCAGCTGCTGCAGGGGAGCACAGCTGCTCTGAATTTTTACCCCTGCGTCAGGGTATCAGGGATCCTGCCACAGACGGAGATCCGCCCGGGCTCTGAGCTGCTGCCTCGGTGTCCGTCTGTAAACCCAGAGCCCTGCGATAGCTCCTGCAGCTTGGCAGAGGGCTTCTTTGGGAAGCCAGCCCGCTCTTACAGCAAAGCAGCCATCAGCTGCCCAGTAAATATCCTCAATCAGTCCTAAAGTCCCAAGCGATCCCCCGAGCCTGTGATTCTCCATCCCACCAGGAGGAGATGGGGAGAGGGAACCAGATTCCCCTTCCCCACAGTGAGATCTCCTGGCTCAAATCCCAGCGCTACAGCAGGGCTGCAGACCCCAGCTCCATGCCCAGGGCGTTAACAAACCATATTTGTTAATCCCAGGCCTGATTTAAAAGTGTTAAAATCCCCAAAATCACTGCTTTCGGTGGGGTTGGCCGGGTGCACACTCAAGCAAGAGGGGCCGGGCTCTGAGCTGGGAGCTCCCCGGCTGTGGGTGCCGGCAGTTCTCCCCCCAAGAACCTTGTCTCAGGGACAAAAATAGCAACTCCTCTCCAGATAAGAAAAACGAGGGGTTGATATCCACACATGCAGGAATCTGAGCGTTCCCCCAGCAAGACTCACCCCTGAAAGCCTGGGCAGGTATTGCTTTTGGACTCTGCTTTTAGACCAAAGAAAGGAGTTCATTCAGCTAGGCAAAGAACGTCACAGAAGGAAGAACCTCGACAGCAGAAGTACCTCAAGGGGCTGATCCTTCCTTTTGGGCCTTTTGTTGGTGGATGCGCAATCCAACAAAGCGTTGTCCTCATCATCTGAGAACACCGAGCCTTGCGTTTCACAGTTTGCCTGCCGGGGCTGCTCGTATTTATCGTATTTGTCCTTCACATCTACTTAACGTGGCCGGTTACGGGCTAAACGTGGAGACAAAGCAGGAGGAAGATGAGCCATGGTTCCAGTCGCGCCCCGCCAAACCCCAGCTCACTGCAAGGCCATGCACCTCCCGGGATTAATGGTCAGGGGGTCACACTGCACACTCAGTAACAGCAGTCGAGGGGTTAGAAATCAAAAGGACCTCGTTTGCAAAGACATGACAAGCTCTACCTGGATGATTTATGTGGAATTTAGACTAAATTCACGGTCTGGTTTTCTGGAGGTTGACTCTAGAAAGAAATTGGTTTGTTGGGCTGAGGGATAAGTGAAATAATTGATTTCTTGAATTGCTGATTCATCCACCGTTCCTACATGTCCTGGTTTTTAGGAGCATCCTCTGAAGACACCAAGGGAGTGCTGGGGCACAGCCTGGGGAGAGCTTCCTGGGGTGCACAAAGTGCAGCAGCAACACCTGACTGCAAGCTGGGAGAGCTCCAGCCTACAGCCCAGCCTAAAATCCACTGAAGTGAACCAAAAACTTCAACGGGCATTGAAGGGGCTCTCAGCAGGCTGTGTTGTTACGAGATCAGTGGAGAAAAATCCTCTCCTGTCCCTAGAGCAAACCCCACAGCCTGCTGCCCCTGATGGATCTGAAGGCAGAGTGTGGGGCCGTGACTACAGAGCGCTAACACCTGCTTGGTGCTTCTCCTCCTCGTGCTTTACAACATGATCTTTGTGGGGCTGGTTATTGGGACAGTGCATTCGCTGCCTCAAATCCAGGCAGTGAAAAAAAGACGGTGTTTTCAGCAGCCAGCCCAAAGCAAGAGCTCCAAAGGGGACACCCAGCGCCACCAAGCTCCCTGCCTCTCTGCGGGCAGTTTCTTCCCAGCAGGGCTGGAGCTCTCTGAGCTTAACTGCCAGTCACGTTTATTTTTTTATTCTAAAACATGGCAGGAGTGGAAGTGTTTGGTGCTTAGACGACGTGAATCACAATTGCTGGGTCCCTTTTTTATAAACCTACATAGAAATGATGTTCTTGTCGCACAGAAATAATGTACTTCGTGTCTCAGCCTCACTGCAGGACTCTGCTGGAGCAAAGACTCCAGCAAAAGGATTCTCAAATGTCTGATCACGACCGATTCAGACCCTTAAAGGCTCAGGCTGTGGCTGCTGCAGGTAGAGTGTCTCTACCCCTGGACCACCACTGGCGTGGGCAGGCTGGGACACTCCGAGACAGCTTTCAGGGCGAGCTGGAATTTGACTTTTATCCCAGTGCAGGGACGTTGTATTTTATTTCCAGTCTTCTCCTTCCACGTGGGAAGTGAGATATCCAGGAGAAGCCTCGCTTGGGTCCTCTTGGCTGCAGGAGATGGCCCTCGGTGCCTCTCCAAGCCAAGGACAGAAGGAGTCAAGCTTGTTTTAAAAGCTTTGTTCAGAGCTTGGGCACAGCCTGTAGGTGCTGTGAGCTGTGTTGTGCCTCCACGAGCAGCAGGGCAGATGCACAGCACCCCTGTGGGCTCCTCCACTCCCCCCAGCACCCCGAGCATCCCGTCCCCAGCCTGGAGCTGGTCTCTGAAGCCTGGGGGAGAGCTCAGTCCCCAGGCTGGCCCACGCTGCTTCGACCCCACAGCAGAGAGGTTCCCAAAATCCCCTGGAAGCTGGGCCGAGGCTCCAGGCAGGGCTTCACCTCCAGGAGGCTCTCACTGCCCACCTGGGAGCCCTCTGGGTGCCTTCACCTCCCACCTCTCTGGGAAAACCAGAAAACAGCTGGGAAAAACGCTGCTGTCCCAGGCTGAAGCCGCTGCTGCCTCCTGCAAACATGGCTTTTTGGCATCCGGAGCAGATCATACTCCTCTACGCCCTAAGGCGAGGCAAACCCTGACTGTAAGTGGTTTAAAGAGCCCTTAATTCCAGCCCCTCTCACCCTCTCCTAACTCCTTCCAAGGGAACCCGTGTAATATAACCAGCACGCTGGGTGGGAAGTCCTGAAGTTGGGCATATTGCAAGCTGGAGCATTTTGCAGAGCTGGGATCAAAGCTCTTCAATGCTCCACGGGGAACAACCCAGCATGGGCAAGGAAACGTGGGGCCAGATCTTCATCGTCATTACTCTCGGTGACTCTACACGGGCTGAAAAATCTCCCTGGCAAAACCCTTCCAGCCCAACAAAATGATTCTGGAGCAGGCTGCCTTGCCAGCACTTGCTCTGTTACTGACTAGACTAACTCTTATGTGGGTTTACACGTGTAACAGAGGTCAGGACCTCGCCCAGTAGCTCCAGACGAGCAAAGGACTTTGATAAATCAATATTTGGACACCGAAATATTTGGATACGGAAATACAGTGGGAATCAGGCTCCCCAGTGCTTTGGAGAGGTGGATCCCCTTTATTTTCCCAGGCAATATTTCTTGCTCTGGAAGTCCTGGGGCACTCGGACAAACCAGAGGCACAGACTAGAGCAGCAGGAACAAGGCGGTGTATTGGTAAGGGAAGACGAAGTCACTCCAAAGCTAAGGCTTTCTGGGGGATCCTCCACGTAAGGAGCTCTGCACTTAGCAGGAGAGCAGCTATTACGTGATGGTGATCAGCTTCGTTTCCCTGGAACAAAGACAAATTTGCCATCACTTCCAAAAGGCACTGACCCAGGTCCCGTCCTTCCCCAACACTTCTCGCTGCCAAACCCAGAGCAGCCACAGAGCAGGGCCAGGCAGGAGCTCAGCTCTCCAAAGCTGAAGTCGAGTGCAAAAAAAACCACCACACCACGGCAAACCAACATCGTCAACGCAGGCACCGGTTAATGCCAGCACAGCCCACGAGGGATTAAGTTGTTAAGTGCTAGGCTACTCCAAACACCTCGGAAGAAAACCCATGCGATCCATAACACTTACATCAGCGTCCCGTAATATTTACATAGAGAAAAAGGAAAGAATAAACTGTTAGGGGAAGGCATTTGGGTGGAGAAGGGGAAGGAGAATGGGTTCAGAGCACAGAGAGCTTCGCCTTTGCTTTCATAACATCTGGGGTTGAACTGGAGGTCATTAAACAGCCGTGGATGTTTGGACTTGGTTGCTAAAATGCAAACGTACTCGAAGAGCCTACTGGTTTTCTAGGGAAATTACTCAAATAAATATTAAAATATTTTTAAATACCGGAGAAACTCCCAGATTGCCACTGGTACGGGTGCGAACTGACACAAATCACGCCTGTAAACAATCGATTCAGCATTTAAGAGGGAAATTTTGAGGCATAAAACGCCTGGAGCAACAGCAAGTCGTTGTTTGGCCTGTGAGCTCAGCGAAAGAAAGGTTTAAAAAAATATATCTGTGAATCCCCAGCACGAGAGCTGGGAGCAAAACTCGGTAGGAAGAGGAATGAAGTGACCCAGACTGTTTCAATGGTTTAATTCGGGGAGCTCTGACAGCCCCTGTGTCGGGCTGGCAACACCGAGGCCAGGCTGGCTGCCAGGCTGTGGTTTTCAAGGCATCTGCTGTGGTTTTGGTGGCTGGCACGGGGCACGGCCCTGCGGTGCCACGTCCACCAAACACTCCCCTTGGTCATTCCCGGAGTCCCTGCACGCTCCTTGCAACGCCTGAGGCATCCGATCAGCATTTCAGTGCCAAATCCCCCCTCGGATACATGCAGCCATAGTTTTCCTGATACCCACTGGATTATAAATCCCTTCACTCCCTACAAAGATTGAATTTTCCCCCCTCTCTCAGCCATGCCAAGGAAGCTCTCCCCAGCAGCATGGGTTAGTTGCGATCCCAGCACTGACTGGGAAATTGGTTATTTCTTAAACACAAGGCCCAAACGCAAGGCTGGACATCACCCAGCACGCCAACATTTACCAGAAGGCAAGCAGACATCCCTGGAGATTTTCCCCCTGTCCTTCCCAAAGGGGAAAGCAAGCCCCCAGGGAATTGCCTTGCTGTTCCTGGGGGCTGCGGGCTGCCTTTCCACAGGCCTTGGACGTGGAAGAGATTTGTCAGAAACGTGGCTGCAGCCCTGGGAGGAGCTCGGAACGAGGTTTTTGACCGAGGCACTGAACAAGAGCAAGAGGAGCTGAGACAGCAGCTGTCGAGAGGACGCGGGAGGATGCCCACGCTCGAGTTTCGTGAAGGTACCAGAGCAGGAGATGAAGGTCCTGAGCTGTGGTCCTTGGCCCAAGCTGCTGTTAACACGTCGCTGCCTCTCTCAGGATACTACCGAGGATATTACCTAGGGTGTCTCAGGATAGTACCCAGTACCTCCTAAGAGCTGTGGGGTTGTTGTGAGTCAGACAGCAAGAGGAGCAATTCCGTTTCACCTGCAAGAGCACTGAGGGGACTGCTCCTGCCAAAAAGGCTGAGCTACGACAGCCTGTGACAGCCTGCTCGATGTCAGGCTTGCCCCCCTGCCCCTTTGGCTTATAACCTCCTTGGGAATGAGCACTTAGCATGTTTCTGTCCTGAAAGCAGCCACCCAAAGGTCTGAACCAAGGGAAGATCCCTGCCAGCACTGCAGAAAGATTCAGTCCTGGCCAAGCAAACTCGGCTTCTCTCTTCACCCTCTTTTCTTTGAGAAAGAACTCAAGGGAGCGGGCAGCCCCAGCCCGTGCAGGCAGAATGAACCCTCGGGGCTGGAGCCTTGCAGTATTCCTATTGACACAGGTTATGTCAAGGAAAAAAAAAAACAAGGCAGGCTGATCTGCAAGGCAGAGCACTCAATTTAAACCAGAGCAACACGACTTTGGGCCCAGTTGGTAAACATGCTGGGCTAATTACCGCTGCAGCATCATTAAATGAGTTCCCTGAGATGAATTCGTGCTGATTAAGCACTTCGGGATTTGGTGATTCTTTTATAAATACCCCCTAAAGAGGCAAATCCATAAAATCGGTTCAGGCCCGAATTAGAAGGGTGCTAATAAAATGTCCTGTGAATCCGAGCGCTTTGGGTTTGGGTAAGCAGAGGCAGCTTTAAACGGGCTTCATTCTCCTGGAATGGCACGCTCAGAGTGCAAAGAGCTGGAGAAGGAGAACAGGGAGGGTGAGCACCCAGCTGCAGGGCTCGATTTGCCACCGACTCGGTGTGCAAGGGGACATGGGGTCGGGCTGGGATCACCAAACATCACCGCTGCGTGATGCTGCGTGCACAGCAAACACGAAGCACATGAGCCGAGGTGCCCAGGAATTGCCAAAGTCTCTTTCCACCACCCCAAGTTTATCAATGTGAGCGGTGCTGGGGACAGAAAGACATTTCCCAAAAACATCTCTAGCAAAAAACGAAGCAGGGAGAGTCCGTTCGAGCGTATGTCATCACAGCAGGGTCTGCTCCTAGGCTCTGTGCCACTTATCCTGCCCGTCCCAAACGCAAACGTCCTGCCCATCACACAGAAACGTGGGCCAGAGCAGGGCAGGAGAGAAAGGAGGGAGGGTTTTCTCCAGGGAGCCCCCCGTGTCAGTCGGGTGAGCACTGCCACCAGCACACACACACACACGGCTCACGGAGGGGCTCGCAGCCCGGCCTTCCCCTCGCTCCCTCCCTGGTGTTAGGGCAGGCGGTGAGTGAGGGGCAGCAGGAGCGAGCCTGGGGGACGCGGCCATGCCCGGCAGGGACGCAGGAAAACCGGCACTCACCTCGCAGGAGTCGGCACACCGAGCAGCACGTGCACGCTGGAAGAGGAGCCGAGCGTTAGGAACTCACCCAGGTAAGCCTTGGGAAACGCTCAGCGGTGGCTTCCCCTGCTGGGAAGTCCTGAGGTGGACTCCAGGGCTCCCGTTTGTGTCTCTCCGCGCCAGCACAAAGCTCGGGGCTCACCTGAGGCTGTGCTGACGGGTGCTGAGGCTGCCACTGCGTGCCCCGGCCCTGATCTCACATCACGACACAGGTTTGGTGCAGGGGGCTGAGGCAGGACCTCTGCACGCACTGCAGTCACTCACAGGGCTTCTGGAGGCATCCAGAACCACAGAACCACTTCGGTTGGGAAAGACCTCTTAAGGTCATCGGGTGCAACCTCTAAAATACACTCCTAGATCCCCAATCTTAAATCACAGGTCTGAGGACCCGTCCCGGGTCAAGAGCTGCCTGGCTGTGGCCTTTGTACAAAAGACAGGAGGCTGGGCCAGCTCGAGGGGTTTTTTAGCAGGGTTAGCTTCTGATCTTACACAGAGTCTGTGGATTTTTGATTTTTGTGGGTTTAGCTTCTGATTTTACATAGAAGGTAACTGCTCTCAATTCTCCAACAATTTATTCTTGGAGGGCTCATACAACAAGATTTATGCGGGCTGTTCTCAGGCACCTTGCTAGAGCTTTTCTGGCGAGTGGAGACAGAGATACCCGGGCATCTCCCGAGCACCGATACTGCCACACCTCTGCTGTGTCCTGCAAAGCCCTCAGAGCTGGAGTTGGCCTTCAGCCCTGCCTCTCCTGTGCTTCTGCTTTGAGGTCACCCCAGCTGAGGCCGATCTCTGCCTGAGGAAAGCTTCAGCAGAAAGGGCACTCGCTCCGGGCAGTGCGCTGGGATGTGATACTCGGCCCAGGCAGTGCCAGCTCTGGACATCAATGTCCCATCAAGCGAATGTGCTCGCTGGAGGACGTCCCTCTGACTGTCCCAAAATAAAGGCTGGCTCCAGCGCTCACACTGGAGCTTTCAGCTGACATCAGCAACCACCACGTATGTCTGCATCAACCCTGGGACTGAGCTCTGTGGCCAGAATCCCACCCCTCAAGTCACAGCAGGAGGGAACGAGCTTTACCTGCACTGCCCGGGCTGTCTCTAAGGCAGTAAGAGAAGGTTACGAAGTGCAAAACCCCCCCCTGTTAATACAGACACCTCTGTATGTGGGTTGTAACCGGGCATTTGCCAGAAAACCAGGATTGCCTTGAAAAATATTGGGAAATGTGGTTCTGGGGCTTCCAGATCTCTATAATGACGAGCAGCCACACATTTACAGTTCCCAAACGCAAGGGGCAGTTCTGCCCGGAGGAGAAGCACAGGTTGGGACACACATCGAGGTTAAAATATCCCCGGCTGCCAGCAGGCTGCCAAGAGGCTAAATGGAGAAATGCTGAGCTAGGAGCGAAGTGAGGGATCGGATAAAGAGGACAGGTGGCCGGCACGCCACACGCAGGAGGGGCAAGCCCTGGGTGCGTGTGTTTCACGCACGTGTCTCAAGGCAGGGCGAAGCAGACGCTGCTCCTCGTGTCCTCTGCGTGTGGCTTTTGGCCGGGTGCAGGGAGGAGGAGGAGGAGGAGCAGGGTGTTTCTGTGGGATGGGTGTGAATATGGCTCAGCTGTCGGCACAAAAGGCAGCGGGGACGGCGGGTTAAGCTCGCCGAGCATCTCAGCTATTGCTCAAGCAACAGCACAGCTGCCTTCGGTGCCTGGCTGAAGGGTGGCTGCAGCTACTGAAAAGGCAGCAAAAGGTACAGGAAAGGAGGAGCTAATTCCCCTTGTCTCAAACTCTGGCATATTCCTTGTCTTGACCTCATGAGACACTCTTCGGAGGGCAAAAATAACCCTTCGCTGTGTCTGCCCCTGGTCCCTGCTCACCACATGCCAAGTTCCTCACGCAGCGATTCCCTTCTGTCAGGAGGGAATTCAGAGGGTCACAAATCAGGCTAACCAGCACCAGTGGCATTATAAAAAATCACAACAATGGAAATGAAACAGGCTGAGCAGTCGTTTACTGCAGCCAGGGTACAGCACGGTCCTGCAGCCAGCCTGTGGCCAGAGCCAAAGCCTGGCGGTGTCAGGAGAGTTTTCTTGGTAGGCTTGGAAGCATGGCCGAGAGCTGTGAAACCAGAACCCAAGCCCCTCCTAGTGCTCACTGTGAGAGCAGTTTTTATACCAAACCTGAGCTTCAGCTGTGTCCTGTGTACAGGGAAGGCAGCAGACCTCTCTCCATCCCTGTCCTTCCAGATCACTTTCCTTTAAACACCGCATCTGCTCTTAAACACAGGACTGGGGCTGAGCAACACCAAGCCCCACAGCACATCTGGCTGCTGTTACAGTGCTCAGGGTGTAGGGACTCCTCTAACCTGTAATCTTGACCTAAAGAGCCACGTCTTGTCTCTGCCACGTTGCTTTAAGTGAGGCTGTCCTTCCATGTGCCACTCGTTCAGTGGCAAAGCTGGCTTGAGGAGCCTCCTGTTCCTCACCACTTGGCTTCATTCCACATCTCTCCACAGAGTTTTTTGGAGCTCCCCTGTGAGGTTTATCAGCAAATTGGGCTGAGTTAAAAATAACCCCACAGAAACTGTAAAAGAAAGTATTTCTTATTGGAACCAAACGCTGAATTAATTCACTGCAGGTCCCACAAGCCCCTGGCTTAACCAACAAGAAAAAATATAGATGTGTAAGGAGAAAGGTGAACACTCAAGAAACCAAGACCAGGAATGCTACCAGAGCTGTCACAGGCAGCAGAGCGGGGCAGTGTGTGCGGGAGGGCAGGCAGCAGCACTGCTTCCCCACGACACCCTCCCAGCTCGGGGACTGCCACAACCCGAGGCCAAGAGCAGCAGGGCAGCTCCCCAGCAGGATTTCTTGTGAAAATCAAAGAGATGCCTGACAGCATGAGAAAATAACTCCTGATATTCCCAGGGCTGGCTGGCCTGCTCCATGGCCTGAGGGCAGCTCTTCTTATTGTAAGGCTCCTGCTCTCTCCTTGGTGCTGCTGCCTCTCGTCCTGAGAAAATGAAGAGCCTGGGCTAGATGGCAAACAGCTTCTTCAGGGTTTGTGCACCCCTGAGAGCCACAGGAGGGAAATAAAGGGAGTTTTCAGAAATGTTACAGAAGCAGTGCCGCAGGCAGTGTGTGTGTGCACTGCTTCATCAAAACCTGTGACCCCTGCACAACCGAGAGATGCTCACACACGCTCCCAGGCACGGAGATGCGCTTCTGAGCACGTCCAGACAAAATAACACTCGGGGTTCCTGTCCCCGCTGCACCTACCGATCCTTTGGAAGCTCAGGCAGTGGCTTTGGGAGCTGCACTTGCAGGGGATTGCAGGGGATTGCAGTGGGTTGGTGGGAATGGAGGGTGCAGGGAAGTGGGTGAGTGCAGGAGCACCGCAATGGGCAAATGGCAGAAGGGCTATGGGCACGGCGCCCAAATCATCACCATCCCAGCACACCCACCTGCGGTTTCTCAGACACCTGGATTGGAAAATAAAGGCTAGAATAAAAGAAAACATAAAAAATGGATGTTTTGGTTGGCTAGAAACTTCTCAGGAGGTAGTGACAAGGCAGAGCGCTGTTACTATGACTGAGAAACCTCCTTGAGAAATGGGGACCGATCCACAGGCAGCACTTTTTCACTGAGCAGGTATTTTACGGGGTATAGTCACTGATGTGAGGTGTACAGGAAAGCCACGTGAGAAATATGCTAAGGTATTGACCCTGAAATGCAGACCCTGCCTCCTGAGCTCCTCTGCCTCTCTTGCATACGCAGGACCTGTTTGTTCAAGACTTCCCTGAAAGCCTCAGTAAAGCAGGATTTCTACTGCAGGCAGATCTGCAGGCCCAGCCAGGCTCTCTATTAACGTAAGCTGGTTTTAGGTATCCCAGCTACTGCTGTCAGACCTTCTGGGGGCTGGGGGCTTCCAAGACCTTTTCAAGAAAGCAGAGCCCTTCAGCTGAGTCACCCTCCTGTCAAACAGGCCGGGGAATTTTTGCTGACTCTCTCTGATGTCAGACCGAGGCAGTCCCATTATCTCTAAGCCAGGAATATAAAGGAGAAGTCTAAAGTTTCTGTGCAAAAACAAAATCCATCAAAATATCCATCTAAACGAACACGGGAGGTGAAGCAATAAGGCTTCTGGGCTTGGCATGCCTGTAACAGTGCTGGCTCCCCCAGAACACAACACTCAAGGTGTGACACTGTCTGACTGAGCTCACACTCACCGTGACTTTGATCAATTCTCCCCTCAAATCATTCTGGCTACACACATAACTGTGCCTACACAAAACAGGAGAGATCACGGCCACTTCTTTCACTTAACCTGATTAAAGGGGACAGCAAAACTCTGGCCACAGACTTCCACCCAGCACAATGCAGCCACCCGTGGCTGAAATCCCCATCTGGAGGTGCCTGGCTGTGCTGGCTGTGGTGGATGAGGGAGGTGACAAAGGGAGATAGAAGAGAGAGTTCTTAGAAGATTTTGCAAATCTGTGTCAATTTCATTAAAAGAAGAATTAAAACCAAAATCTCATTTTTTTCTGAACAACAAAAAAAAGTCTGATAAACACTAGACTCAGTTTGAAAAATCGATGAACAGATCCAATTTTTCACAGATCCACTTTGACATTTCCTCGTGCAGTATGGAAACCAGATCAAAATCAGAAAATTGTACGTGTTAAGAGCTGAGTTGGCTGCCTTGAGAAAAAAAATAAAAAAAAAAACCTACAAAGACTGCTCTACACACCCTGGCATTAAGTAGATTATGCTTTAATTGTACCACTTGTTATTTTGCTCTATATTACATGCGATTTGGTTTTAATTTTTATTTTTTTGAGTAAGAGTTTTCTATTCTGTGTGTGACCACTTTACCTTCAGACTGATTACCACAAGCAAAAGCAACATGTGCTACGTGCATACAAGACCCTACATAAATATCAAATAAAACCACTGCAAAGCTGCAATCAAATTAGCTGTTTCAGTCTACCTATAAAGAAAAAATATTCAACAGATGATGCTAAAAAAATAAAGAGAAGTCTACGAGCTATAATTCTGAGCATTTGTAAAGGGCTTGAAAGAAATTTTTAGGAAGGAAAAAAACCCCATTTCTAACACTTTCCAAAATTAAAGCAAACTACACGGGGTAGAAATCTACACAGGCTTGGAACACAATGAATGTCTGCACAGACTTCAACACGATGAAACTTTTAAAATTTCAAACTTACCAGCCCACGTTTCACAAACTATCAAGACAGGCCTGCAACCCACTGTGGCTTCTCATCCCAGCAGTCAAGTTGCATGATCTTTGACAGTGTCTGGGAATTCCTGCTTGGGACAACGCTCCATCTCTCAATTTTCTAGCAGAACTAATCTGCACAGGTATCCCTAATTAAATGTTTCAGATCTAGGCTCACTAAGATTTCTTTAACCGAGCTTGAAATAAATTTTCACAACCGAATCCTCAGGAACGGGTTTTATTCCCACCATGCTGCTTCTCCCTGTTGTTCTTTCATAATTTGAAAACAAACCTTTGCTTTTCAGGAACACTTGCTTTCCGTAACAGCGCGTATGCACACATCCTTCTTATTAAATAGCTGTCAGACCTTGGTCTCTGTTTCTAGCAGTGCTTTGTACAGGTTTTATTTCTCATCAGGCTTCATCAGTGATGAAGTTCTTGACCGAGGGCTGTCAAGGGACAGCTACTGTACAGTTCAGAAGAAGCAGGAGTGGGACTATTTCAAACCAGGTACCCATTAGAACTCACATTTATGTTTAGATGGCATAACAGAGAGAGGTTGTATCACCATATGGAGCCTCTGATGATAATAATGACCCCTGCCCACTATCGTGCATTCTCATCCCTGCTTTTGGCACTTCCATTAGCCCCTCTTGTTGAAAACCCACCACTGCTTGCACTTAAACCTTACAGCTCAAGTTGCAAAGACTGATGCTGGCCCCCTTGCGTGCCCACATCCAGCCCTTGTTACCAGCCAGGAATAGCAACCACCAAACGACGATACTGTTCCCTCGTCAGTGCACAGTGTGGCTGTGTCCTGCGAGCTCTGGAATGCGCTGCCTGCCATGGCTGTTTCTGTAGCTTGCTGCCAACGGCATGACTTCATTCGGCTGCGTGATGTTCCAGACAACACACCGCTGAAAATAACGCTGGCACTTACCTGAGCTGCCAGTGCCTTCCGATGCACTTCTGGATGGTTTTGGCTGGCTCTGTTTGCTACTTGTTCGTACAGTGACCGACGGAGGAACAGTGCTGCTGCTGTCTCCACGGATGGTCGAGAGATCCTGCATGCTAAAGCTCCTTAGTCTCTCGGACAAGGCTCCCTGTCCCTGGTTAAACAAGCAAGCAAATAAGACACACAAAAATTAGATCAAACTGTATTTTGAACCTTTCCTCTCCCTAGCTCATTGAAATCCATCAGGAAAATAGGAGGAGAAAATACTGCCTGGTCCGGTAACCTAGAGAGGACATAAATGAGTTGTTAAAAACATCATTTCACTCTCTTTGCCCTTCTTTTTGCAGTGGTTCTACACACACATTGTGATCATTCAAAATTTTGATGGACAGCACCTCTGATTCTTCACTGCAGTCATTTCAGCTCAGAGAGGCCTTGGCCACATCCGAAGGAGCAGGATGTTGCTGAGTCTTTCTTGCAGGTACTTTTCTTCATTAATATCTTAGATAAAGAGGTCCTTGGCTTCAGAAATGCAATTAAATGGTCAACATCAAAATAACTTGCTTTTAAAGGTAATTCTCCATGATGACATTCACCCAGCAGCTCTCAGTCACACAGAGAATTTCCAGAGCACAGAAGATTTGAAATCTTAAGGTAATAAAAAGTTATTCTTAAATGCAAAGAAATATTTCGGTGCTTTTTCATGCAGCTTAAGGAATAAATAAACTCACACCCTAGTTTATTTATTCTTAGACTAGCTCTCAATCAAGAAACAAACATATTCCTTGGTGAAAGGAACAGAGCTGTTCTTTCTAAATGACAGTTCACTTAAAGGACACCTTATATTAAAACTACATCTTATCAAAAGGTTGGTTATCAGTGCACATCTTCTCGAGTTCTGTGATCCTCAGATCCTCATACAACACAATGCCACAGAGCAAGAATGTCAGAAATTAGTCAATACTGAACCTACCTGTCCTTCTCTGTTGGCTGCATTAGGTGATATTCAGCATATAAACTGATATATATATATAACTGATAAAAAGTACACTTGGGTTTTAATTTTACACAGAGCCTGGCTCTAAAATTATTTCTGCTGGTGTCAGTTAAGAAAAAACAAGACACGCTACCCCGCAGCACGACTGCACAGCCAGATCCCTAGCAAGAGATGGTTGGGAGCAGTCAGACCACCAAACAATATTTTTCTGTTGCAGAATGACTGGAGCAGCAAAGCCAGGGGCTTAGCAATCGCTAAGGTGGTGTAACACGAGCGCTGTATTCCTCTTGTGCTACCAGCTCAAGTGTCAGCAGCACGCCAGCTTTTAACCTCCTCTCAGCCAGCTCGCCCAATATTACTTCCCCAATAATATTTTAATTCCTTTTAATTCCCAGGAATATTAATTCCTTTTACAATAAGGACCTGGTACGTGCCTGTCTTTTCTTGATTTCTGCTTTAATTTTACCTGAGCTTGTTCCAGCAAGGACGGAGGCTGCTTATCACACAGGTAACAGC